>NC_081407.1:529546190-530746190 GCF_030272615.1 Cryptomeria japonica
CTTTTAACGCATGAGTTAACCTTTAGTGTAGACAAATTTAATTATCACATCTTTTGATCGTAGAACATCTAGTATTATAGTGTTGTTAATTTTTTTTTGTTGTTGCAATTTTGCCCAAAAGTTTGGGCATGACATTTTGGTATCAGAGCAAGGTTTCCAACACTAGGAACCTTTCTCTATTACATTTTGCTTTAATTATTATTTTATTTTTTAAATTATTTATTTATTTATTTATTTTATTGCTCATGAAGGATGCCTCCGATTATGTGACAAGCTCATAGGTATGATAGGGGTCCTAGACATGATCACATGGCACACAAAGACATTATGCGGGAGGAGTCAATTCTAGAAGGGAACCCAGAAGCTCCTATCAAACAACTGATTGACCCTAACTGAAACACTTTGGTTGCTCTTTAGAACCTGATAGGAATAGTTTAGAATAGGCTCCTAGTAGTAGATCATCAGGTAGAACACCAGATTTTTGAGAGTCATAGATCAACAGCGAGGGAGCGAAGTAGGAGTCCACCTCCTAACCATATAGAGGGATGGGTTGAACATGAGCCTGAGTCGGTCCATCTACCTGAACCACCTCCAGTTGTGGCACCAGTAATTTTAGAGAGAGCACCCCGTGATCCCAGGGATCCGATCAGAGAACTTCTACGTCTTCAGCCACCATCATTTAGAGGATCTACCGATGGGGTAGAGGCTGAGTCTTGGCTATTGAGTCTAGAAAGGTGCTTCAGATTGCGTCCCTATGAGGGAAATTTGAAGGCATGGTTTTATATTCACCTTTTGAGAGGGAAAACTTCCACATGGTGGAGGCAAGAGGAGTATAAGAATGATATAGTTGTAGACACCATCACTCGGGACACCTTTATGGAGAGATTTAGAGACAGATACCTATCAGAGCACTATAGGCAGTGCAAAATAGATGAGTTTCATGACCTTCAGTAGAAGGGTCTTTTAGTATCTTAGTATGAGAGCAAGTTCTTTGAGCTCTTACCCTATGTTGACTACTTGAAGGATGAGAAGCTACTCGTCAACTAGTTTATTAGAGGATTGACTGTCGGTATAGCAGGACCAGTTAGAATGGAAGCTCTAGGAAGCCTTCGGGTTGTCATGGAGAAGGTCTTTCTATCATAGGAGATTTAGGGTTGACCTCAGGACATGCGGGGTCAGTATTAGAACCGAAACCCTATACATTAGTCTTTTGGGTTTCAGAAACCCCACTGGAAGGGTAATCACAGACATTGATCAGGGTCCTTCAAACCCCCTCCTCCATAGTAGCCACAATAGAATCAGAGGCAAAGGCCTCCAAAGGGTCAGCAGGGATTTTAGCCCAAGCAGTGGCAAACACAGGGTCCTAGGTGTGATCAATGACCATAGACATAGACTTAGCAGTCCTCCAGGGGTGGTTATAGTTGATCAAGCAGGACAGGAGGACATGCATACTCTAGGCCACAGGGTGTTCAGTTTCAGACACGTGGTACTTTTTTCACTTGTGGGGCCATGGGACACATGGAGAGAGAGTGCTCACAGGGACAAATGGTAGGTAGTTAGCAGATGGCAGGTTCAGAACCTATAGTTGGGGACATGGGTAAGTCCCACAGAGTTTTCGCAGGGGTTGATAACCACTAAGCTGAGCATCAAGCCACAGTCATAGAGGCCACAAGTATGATCAAAGGTAGCAGTTTTACTATCTTGTTTGATTCAGGAGCTCCAAATTATTTCATATCTCCATTGGTTGTGGAGCATTGTGGGCTAGTGGCAACTAGGCAAGATGTCCGTTGGGAAGTGGAGTTAGCTTTAGGAGCTAGAGTGTCCATTGAATCAGTGGTTAGGGATTGTCAGCTTTAGATTGGAAGTACAACCACTATAGTAGACCTTCAAGTCACACCACAAGGATCTTATGGCATTGTTCTTGGCTTGGATTGGATATACGCCCACAAAGTCAAGATGGATTGTCACCAGAAAAGGATCGAGTGTGTGGATGATCATGGTACTTCCATAGTAATTTCAGGGATTCAGAGACCTATATCACTTCGTATGATTTCCGCTATGCAACTTAAGCAGAGCATGCGAAAGGGATGCTAGTTATTCACCATCACCATTAGTGATAGAGAAGAAGAGAATGAGAAGGAACCATCGCTTGATGATCATCCTATCCTTAAGGGATTTGCAGACGTGTTTCCTTCTGAACTACTTGGTATGCCACCTCGTAGAGAGTGATTTTCACATAGATCTTGTACCAAGAGTTGAGCCAGTTTCAAGAGCACCATATAGGATGACCACTAATGAGCTTAATGAGCTCAAGATGCATCTTGAGGAACTTTTAGAGAAAGGTCACATTTGTCCTAGCATCTCCCCTTGGGGCGCATAATTCATCTTTGTAAAGAAGAAGGACGGATCCCTTCGGTTATGTATGGATTACCGACAGTTGAACAAAGTGACCATCAAGAACCGATACCCTTTTCCCAGGATCAACGAATTATTTGATCAGCTTGAGGGTGCCAAAGTATTTTCTAAGATAGATCTGAAGTCAAGGTACCATCAGTTGAGGATAGTAGAGAGCGATATCCACAAGACCACTTTTTGTAGTAGGTATGGCCACTATGAGTTCACTGTGGTTCCATTTGGTCTTACGAATGCTCCATCTATATTCATGAGTCTCATTAATGGGGTATTCTGCAATTTTACTTGACCGATTTGTGATTGTGTTCCTTGACAACATATTGATATATTTTTGGAATGAGAAGGAGAATGAGGAGCACTTGAGATAGGTATTGCAGTGCTTGAGAGATAATCAGTTGTATGGAAGTTTGTCAAAGTGTGAATTCTTTAGATCAAAGGTTAGATATCTAGAACATGTCATATCCAGAGATGGGATCTCAGTTGACCCATCGAAGATCATAACTATTATGGATTGGCCAGTGCCAACTAGTGTGATAGAAGTTAGGAGTTTCATGGGTCTAGCAGGTTATTACAAATGCTTCATTGAGGGGTTCTCTAGGGTTGCACATCCTATTACATCTCTTCAGCAAAAGGGAAATAAATTTGATTGGACAAAAAAAGTGTGAGAGGGCCTTTCAGGAACTCAAAAAGGCACTTACTAGTGCACCTATTCTTGTTGTGCCAAATCCCTCGTCGATTTCATGGTATGTGCAGATGCTTCCTTGGATGGTTTAGGAGCAGTCTTTATGCAAGATGGTCGAGCTATAGCATATGAGTCTAGGAAACTTAAGACTCATGAGCTTAACTACCCTACTCATGACCTTGAGCTTGCAGCAGTGGTGCACACACTTGTGAGGTGGAGACACTTTCTTTTGGGTCATCATTTTGAGCTTCATTCAGATCATCAAAGCTTGCAGTACATATTTACTCAGCCTAATCTTAATGCTCGTCAGAGAACATGGATGGAGTTTTTATGTGAGTATGATTTTGATGTTCACTACATCAAGGGGAAAGAAAACATAGTTGCAGATGCCTTGAGTAGGAGACGTCATGAGATATACTCCATGTCTATAGACACAGATTTGAGAGATCTCATATTGCAGCAGTTGCCTAAGGATGAGTGGTTTAGAGGTATGCCAGGTAGTGCAATCTCAGAAGACCCTGGAAGGAAAGTATGCAGACTATTCATTAGAGTCTGATGGACTACTACACCATAGAGGGCGCATCTATGTACCTTCTTCCACAAGGCTGCATGATTTCATTGTGATGGAGGCTCATAGAGCTCCTTATGCAGTACATCCCAGAGTTAAGAAGATGCATGCAGATTTGAGGCAATTATATCATTTCCCATGTATGCGAAAACTCATTGTTGTACTAGTAGCCCGATGCCTTGAGTGCTAGAGAGTCAAGGTGGATCACCGCCATCTAGGTGGGTTACTCCAGTATCATGCGACACTAGAGTGGAAGTGGGATACTATATCGATAGATTTTGTCATTGGTCTTCCTATGTCATCACATCATCATGATGCCATCATGGTGACAATTGACAAGTTGACCAAAGTGGCCCACTTCTCACTAGTTCAGACTACCTTCACAGCACCAGCAGTGGCACAGGTATTCTTGTGGGATATTGTTAGACTTCATGGCGTTCCACACAAGATTATTTTAGATAGAGATTCCCTCTTCTCTTCTTCCTTTTGGAAGGCGTTGCAGGCAACTATGGGTACCAAACTCAACTTTAGCATAGCCTATCATTCGGAAACGAATGGACAGACAAAGAGGGTGAACCAAGTGTTAGAAGATATGCTTCCACTTTATCCTTTGGTAGATTTTTCCTATAATAATGGGCACCACACTTCCTTAGGGATGCCACCTTATTAGGATTTGTACGATAGACCTTGTAGGACACCTTTGAGTTGGGACCGCATTGAGGATAGAGTAGTTATTGGTCATGATATAGTTCAAGATATGGAGCTGCAGGTGGATTTGATTAGACAATGCCTTAGAGAGGCACATGATAGATAGAAGAAGTATGCAGATGCGAAGAGGATAGATCGTAGCTTCATGGTTGGGGACAAAGTCTTCTTGAGAGTTCGACCGCATAAGAGTCCAATCTATTATGGAAAGGGATCTAAGCTTGCACCTCACTTTGTTGGACCATTTGAGATCCTTGAGAGGACAAGACCAGTTGCATATCATCTAGCTTTGCCACCTAGTCTATCACACATCCATGATGTGTTTCATGTGTCAGTACTGAGGAAGTATATTTATGATGAGTCTCATATTCTAGATTGGGATTCCTTGTAGGTGGAGTCAGATGTGCAGTTGGCTTTGGAGCCCATTCACATTTTGGCTCACCGAACGTTGGCTCTTTGAGGCTGAGATATGGACTAGGTTAGGGTCCAGTGGGATTGTTATGACAAGGTGACGACATCACAAGAGGATGCAGCACAAATGAGATCTTAGTACCCCCATCTTTTTAATGAACTTCGGGAGGAAGTTCATGCCTAGAGGGGGAGGGTGTGAGACCCTACCCCGAGCCATCATAGCATTGCAGTTATTTTTCATGTTGGACCTATTATTGATACTTTATTTTGATACATTATGGATATAGATTCTATATGATCCAATGATTGGATAACATTGAGATGGTGTATGCCATTTATTTCTGATTTGCAATACTTTATTTATGATGTTAGAAATTATGGATGCATACCTTATGAATGATTGAATTTCATGAAGATTATGATGGTGCCATTGAGTAAATTATTTTATGTGGATTTTATTGGATAATTGGTATTTGATTGTTATGATTTAAATTATAGGCAAAGTGTCTTAATTGTATCCTTTTCATATATTAATATTGCATGTGATTATTTGGGATTACTAATGTGCAAAGTGAGTTATGCAAGAAAACTAATCCATGTGACCATGGAAACTATTCAGAGAATCAAGCTAAACATATGTGTGTTTGTGAAGCCAAGGGTTGTATATTTGGAGAGACAACACCTCATGTGTAATGTGCTTTATTTGTAAATGTGAATGCTTGAATGTGTGTTTAAATTGAATTTGTTAAATTTGTTAATTCCAAAAAGGGACATTGCCATGTGTATTTAAGTATTATGTATTTTTATGGTGTCACTTGACACTTGTGTTGTGAAGTGAGTTGGCAATGTGTTGGTAAATAGATTTGTCACTGCGGTCATTTACCTAAAACCGACCCTGTTTTCCCAATAAGCAGTGACAAACGTTCCAATAGTTGGAGAGATCGTTCTGTGAAACATGATCTTCCTTTGCGTTTGAGAGGGGTAGCTCCCTCGTATGATGGGGGTAATTAGGATTTTTGTGTACTTTTAACCTGAAAGTACATAAAGGACAAAACATAGAACTTAAACAAGATTAATAACAGAAAACCTACTAGAAGACATATGAACACCAAGTAGGATTCCATAAATGATAACAATCACAAAAGGGGTTACAACCAAAAAGGTTAGTCATGCAACAATGATGAAAGAAGTACAATAAACCTCGACACATGAAGAGATAGGTCGTACCAGCACATGCAAGTCAAGATACCATGAAATGGTGTGTTTCATCAATAGATTTCACCAATACATAAAGGGATTACTAATTCAACATACGAGAAATTAATAACGATAACTCATGAGTACATTCAAGACCACAAACTTAATGCATTCTTCCTTATCCTTTTTGAAAATATACAAGTTCAAAAACCCCTTAATACAAAGGTATGAACATCAAAAGATCTCACTTAGTTTCTCTACAAAATTCTACAGAGTTTTCCCCCTCTGTTAGCGTCTCCCCTACCTTACAAATAGCCTTGTATTTATAGGCTTCCCAGGATAACCACCTTAGTAACTAACTTTAATCCTGGGTTAATAACTAACTCTTTTCTATGTGAATTTCAATGAGTTAATAACTTACTCACTTATGCACAGAAGAAGTCAATTTCCTAACCTTTGGTTACAATAAGTGACATAAGTCACTTTTTACAAAAAGAACAACTTGAAACTTTATAATTTTGATGAAAAACAAAGTAATAAGTTATGTTGAGGTATTTCTTTGTCTTCATCCACTTCATTTGGACTTTCAATATGTCTTTCCATTTAAAAGGAAATGACAACCTTGAGGTTCTCCATAAGAATTTAAGGGATTGATTGTTGCAATACGCTCATGCATTGATAAAATGATCATTGACACAAAGAAATATTTGTCCACCAATAAACTGTCTTTGAGGAGATGCTCTCCAACCACCTCTACATCTACTAAGTATCTTCACTTGATTGTTATGACTTGAATTTATTCAAATCCTCGTGAGTTGGTGTTTGCCATCATTGGAAGTCTTAAGTTTTATTTGGAACAAATTTGATGTTCTTCACAATATAGAAAGTAGTGTTTCTTTAATGAATCCCTTTTCAAAGTATCCCACTTTGCCATTAAACCTCCATTCTGTGTCCTGAACGGAATACAAATCTTCTTAAATAGGAGTCATTGCAACTTCCCTCCTCTGTACTCTGTGGATTAATCTTATGTGAACCTTGCAATCATTGCATGAAATGAGACTGTTTGCTTGAAAATAATGTATATGTCGTATCTGAGT
This sequence comes from Cryptomeria japonica, assembly GCF_030272615.1. NCBI lineage: Eukaryota > Viridiplantae > Streptophyta > Pinopsida > Cupressales > Cupressaceae > Cryptomeria > Cryptomeria japonica. The sequence goes on from NC_081407.1 coordinate 529,553,263, forward strand.
CTTTCCATTATTGCATGTTATGTAGTATACTATCCAATGCTCCACATAATGCCATGTTTTCTATCAAACAAATATGCATGGTGCCTATGCATTGCAATCTGCATCTATGAGTACCAGAGTAGCTACAATTATAACCATGCTCTAATAAATCGCCATTCACCAATCATGGAATTTGAGTTTACACCTGCCACTACATGTCTTTGGAGCATCCTGCCATATAATTTCACGTGCCTTGTGTGAACTTACGGATTTGAAAACTCTTCTACTAGAGCGGATGTGACCAAAATGCCTTACACAATTCCTTTATTCTCTACGTTTGGCTAAGTGTTCATAACTTTACTTAAACTGTAATTTGACTTCCCTGTTGATTTGCGGCAAAATGACCACCAATGACTTGTTAAAACTGCGGTTGGTTGCTCCAGTCACCGCTACCACTTAAAAATATTTCATTAAACTTTTTCAACTACGTGCAACAACCAGCCATACTGCGTGCATATCTTTCCCTCCTGGTTCAAAGCTTCCACTTTATCGTTGGCAGGGAGGATGCTAGGTAGTTTCAAAAGCATCTTCAACATATACCACGAGACCATGTTTCTTTGAGGGATTCTATCAAACAGTTCACTTGCTGGTTTTAACCTTCAACTCATGGCATTTCACGTGGCATTTTATCAAATAGTGCGCATGCAGTTTATACATTCAACTTATGACATTTTGCGAGGTATTATATCAAACACTTCGCATGCATTGTTTATGCATTCAACTCCCTGCACTTTATATGGTGTTAAATGACCCAGTAGTGAGGAGAATGGAGTGCACAACGTTTACTAGGCGTTAAATCTATAGTACCTTTATACCATGGCAAGATGACATGAATCCTGAGGCACTTCGTAGGACAATTCACTAGATGTTTTTGCTTCTCATTCTGTACGCAAGACTACCAAAGTGGTTACATCCGCCGGCTTGCAAACCATTCCAACTTTTATGCTTTGACAAGTGACTTAGACAGTGTGGTGCATATCCTGCAATCATATGCATTTAAAATTTATTAATTGCAACCTCTAATGTGATTCGATCCAGTTCATCTATCTTTATCCGGCAAGGAAAAGATATTGTGTGAGGGTGATAGGTTGAATTCATCAAACAAATCTCTACAAATCTTCATTGTGTGCAAACAATCCATGCGTCCTGACTACACCTCTCATACTTTTACATTCATATCTAGAATTCATAGCATGTATGTTCTTCCACTCTGCAATTAAAAGAGGTTAAGAATGCTCAAAAAGTGAGCATTTCTAACCTTTTTGACAAAGTGGGACCCGCAAGGTTAAGAAATGGGGCTAGGAATACTCACTTTTTGAGCATTCTTAACCTTTTTTATTTTATTTTGTGTTCTGAGAGGTTAAAAATATGGGATAGAAATGCTAACAAAGTGAGCATTTCTAACCTTCTTGACAAAAGGTTAAGAAATGAGGTTAAGAATGCTTAAAAAGTGAGCATTTCTAACCTTCTGCTTCACGAACTGTCCTTTAGACCATAGAAACCATTGATCACAGAGAGGAAACAAGGAAGAGTGCAACAGATTCTTTTGAACAACTTTTTAATTGCAAATGACCAGACATATTAAAATAATTTAAAATATTAAATTATTATTTGAGAAATAATTTAAATATTTTAAATTTATTGCTTTGGCTGGTGAAAAATGACATAACTTTCAAACAGTAGGGAGTTAGGTCCTAAAATTTGAAACATGCATCAATGGTAGGGAAATAGGTCCACACAATTACTTACACCTCATGAAAAATCCTAGGATGAGATATTTTAATCATTTTGGGGCAACGGACACCAAAAATTGGAAGTTTAAAATATGACAAAGTATGAACTGGGTTCAAGTGAAAGTTGGCCACATGATATAAAATGATGCTTAGATCCTGATTGTCAAGTGCTTTCCCTCAATTTGTGATAATTTTCAAAATTCTTCCATTTTCGTATTTTGACAAGTAATGACCTTAGACGACGCGCTTATTTCTTATGCATAAAGACCCATTAGAACTTTACTCAACACTGAGACTGATTTGAAGTTCAAATTTTAGGTAGGCCAAATATGGGGGCAACACAGTGACATGTCCCTTGGAGAGAATTTGTATAACCAATGCATTTTTCAAAATATCTTAGTGTGGTCCCAAGAAAGTCTTGGATAGAGAGCCATTATAAAGGTCAACTCAAATTTGACCCGTAGGTAAATTTTAGGTGAGTTTCTAGAGTGTCAACCTAACTCCTAAGGTTAGGTTAGGGGTATTTTTTTAGGTCCATATGTTATACCTATGGATAAAGGTCATTTTTAACCATGTTTCCACTCACATGTGACTGTTGGGTCACCTCAAAAGTTGAGTTTTCCAAGATGGCCAAAATTCAACTTTTGAGGAATTCTCTTAGGTTAGACAACCTTCCAATTGAGTGATAGTTGCTCTTCCCCATTTTTCTTTTACCTTTTTGGGTTGCCTTTTTTAGAGAGCCTATAAGAGGTTGGGAAGACCAACCTATGAAATCTCACACCCTTTCCAAGAGGTTGGAAAGTGCAAGAAGAGTCTACTTAGGGAAGGGATTCAAACTTAGGATTTTGATCACCCACTCCATTTTTGGAGACTTAGAATTCTATTGGAAGTTTTGTTTTTGTGGAGTTGCATTTCTAAGCTTTGGAAAGAAAAGAATAGTGATTGGGCAGCTCTCCTTCAACCTTTCATCATTCCATTTACAGGATTAAGGTTGGTAGTATTTCTGCCTTGCATATTGCATTTTATTGTCATGGTGAAGAAAGATTGTATGTGCATTTTTATTGTTGTTTACGTAGATTGGGAAGTTTATTTTTGAGTTCTTCCTTATGTTCTTTTTATGTGTTGTATGGTTTATGTATTTGGGTGTTTTCAGGGCCATACTCACCCTTGGGAGGGTAGAGTAGCCTTGGGGGTGAACGGTTTCTTGATAACCTAAGAGTGTAGAGACTCTCTTCTTAGAAGAGAGAGATACACAAGGGTTATGAGACCCTTGCTGCATTGTCTTTTTATGTTTATGCAAAGGGTGTCATAAGGGGAGGTATGGGCTTGTATGCCATGGGGGACATAAGATTATTTTGGGACAAGTATGTGAATTGTGGAGGTTCTACTGTGGTAGCCTTGTAAAGGCATTGTTTTCTCCTTATTGTAGATCTCCTCTAGGTACTTGGTCCACCTTCACCCCACAAAAGAAATAGTCACTTGGTGACTTTTTTTATCCTTGGGTTGGGAGTTCAAGTGTGTTGAGTTTCTTATTTATTTGTGGTTGAGATGTTTCTAACCCATTTAGCTTTGGTTCTCCTAGCTCAGGGGTGGATTCATGTAAGTCTAGGATGGGAGGTGAGCCTCCATGGTCACAACCTACAACCTTTATTTGCAGGTTTGCTTTGGGAATAAAGTATGGAGTAAAGTCAAGCTTGTGCAAGTTCCTATTTAATGCATTTGAGATTCAAAAAGAAAAAAAAAATGTAATTTGACAAGTCCTCATTTTTGTAGAAATGAAGAGGCTTGGGTTTTTAACCTTCTTTTTATTGTGTAAAGGAAACAAAACAAAAAAATGTATATTTACTTGAGTATATTCATTGCAAAGAAATCAAAGAAGCATTTGAGTTATTCCTATATAGTTATTTATTACCTTGAAATAAAATAAGAATGGTAATCTTGTTTTCTGTTTTATTATCTATTGAAAGGAAATGCATGTTAGAATGAAAAATGGCAGATAAACATTTAAATTATATCACTTATTTAATCTTATCTTTTCCGCAATGTGTATGTTAGTTGTATAGTTGATAATAGAAAATAAATGTTTATTTCTGATTATAGATTAAACAATATATATATATATATATATATATATATATATACTTCTTAGAGTTAGTCTTAATCTTATTTCATATTTGCATCTTGTTGTGTAAAAAATAAATAAGAAATTAGACAGATTAATGCTACTGTAAAATAAAACATTATTGTTAAATATGTTAATCTGGAAATGAAAGTTCAACATTGCATTTCTATAAACTCTACATTTAGTAAATCTGGAAATACCCATTTAGTGGAAATATTAAATCTATGCATTCTTATTTTTAAAAAAAGAAGAGAGAACTTCACGTTATTGAACAATCTATTCTGTTTATTAGATAACCTACTCTCAGTTAATGGAATAATGCATATATATATATATATATATATATATATATATATATATATATATATATATATATATATATATTTCCCTACTTCTAAACTAATCTGTTGTTTAAAAAAAATATATATAGATATACAAATATATATGTTGCATTTTAAAAAAAATACAGTGAAGTTAAAATCCAAGCATGAATGTGAATACACATTTATTTTTTCAAATCTGGTTCACTCAGAATATATATGTATATATACATATATATATATTTATATATACATATATATATATACATATATATATATTTATATATGTATATTTATATATGTATATATATTTATATATGTATATATATTTATATTTATATACATACATACATACATACATAGATATATATATATATATATATATATATATGTATGTGTGTGAGTATATATATATATATATACATATATATATGTGTGTATATACATATATATATATATGTGTATATATATATATACACACACATACATACATACATATATATATATATATATATATATATATATATATATATATATATATATATATATATGGCAGGGTTGAGCCGCGATCTGCGCGGGCCACGACCTCACAGTGGGCTGCAACCTCTATGTGGGCCACAACCCACATAGGGAGCAACGACCAATGTTCAGGCTGCAACCCATGCAGCGGGCCGCTACCCACGCAGAGGGTGACCCATTGTGTGGCACTGCGACACCACCAACACGACCACCACAAAACCCCTCCACCTCCGCCTTCCCTTGTCACTGCCATTGCCTTGGTCCGTTGAGTTTCCTCACTTGCACGCACGCGCACACACACACACACACACACACACACTCTAAACAAAATAGTTAGTAATAAGAACCCTAACCCATTTTCTCGGGTTAGGGTTAGAAAGTAAATAAAAGTAAACATAGGTAAAAACATAAAGATATAATAAGAAAACCCTAGTTAGGGTTTAATATAAAAGAAAAGAGATAAAATAATAAAGGGGGGGAAACTTTTAAAATTTAAAGTATTAATATGGGAAAACCCATTTAAAATTAAGTTAATTGTTTAGGATAGTTAATTTTTATAATTGGTAATGGGGGATTAGCTTTATATCTATATATATATATATATATATATATATATAGTTCAATTGAAGGAAACCCATAAGCTATATATATATATTGTTAATTTTCTTAAAACATTTAATTATGGGTTTCCTTCGGTTGAACTATATATATATGTTCAGGTTAATTTCTTTATATAAATTTTAATAATGGATATTATTAAAAGTAAAATGATTATTTTAGGCTAAAGGGGTAATTTATTGTTGAATATTAAATATTTGATATTTAATAATTAAGGGGGACTTATTTCGACATTAATGTGAAGTTATTCGTTAGGAAATTATTATATTTGATTTAGTTAACTTTAATAGACGAATTTAAAAACATTATTCACATTAGCTCAATTAGTTATTTATGATTTCAATGGAGTATTTATTAACATTTATTTTATTAGTATCATAAGTAATTAATACTATTAGGGATGATTAATATCTCTTGATTAAAAAATTGAAGAATTATTTGTGTAAATTAATTAATTAATAAAGTTATGAAGACTTCTAGGGTAAAATATTTCAGTGTTAAAAATGTAAACACTAAAATTGTTGAGTTAATTAAATTAACTTTAGGAACCCATTCTTTTAACGAGTTGGTAAGATTGCTTCTTTTGAGTTAAGCAAGTTTGGAGAATCACTTGAAAAATCTGAGACTGCATTCAAAGCCTCTGTATCCAGGAAGCAGGAGTATGATCCGGGAGAGAGTTCATCTTGGGTATCCAGATATGAAACAGAAACGAGAGAGATGGAAGAGCAAGAAAGAGAATTGGATGAGTTTGAAGCCCTTATTGCTAGAATATTTCCTAAGGGATGGTAAGTATGATGGAAAGTTGCCTTTGAAATGTTTCTCTTGTAATAAGATTGGACATTTTGCTTCTAGGTGTCTTGAAAGAATATCTAGGTATGATAACCATGATAAATATGATGGATCTGAGAAGCATGATAAGTATGATAATCCCTATAAGCCTAATCAGAAGTTTAGATATCATAAGAGATGTTATTATGCTGCTAATGAAGGTGTGATAGATGAAGAGTCTGAGAATGGGAATTCAGAAGATGAGTTTGTTGCTATCAAGGAAGATGATCCAGTACCAGTGAACTCTACAAGCTACATTGTTGAGGAGAAATATTTGGCTATAAGATTGAAGAAAAAGATGAATGGGTGATTGACAACAGTTGTTCACATCATATGACAGGTGATAAAAGCAAATTTGTGAATATGGAGAGGTATGATGGGGGCATAGTGAGATTTGGAGATGACAAAGCTTGTGTGATTCATGGTAGAGGTTCAATTTCTTTTGATGGTAAACATAATACTAATGATGTCTTCTATGTTGAAGGCTTGAAGCATAATCTTTTGAGTGTTAGACAAATGGTTGACAAGGGATATTATTTGCAATTCAAGCATGGTAAATGCAAGATTCTAAATGCCTCTGATATAGAGATTGCATTAGGGATTAGACTTAAGGTAAGATCTTTCATTTGAATGTTGGTGAGAAAAGTTGTTTGATTGCTCAAATTGATGAAAATTCATTTTCGCATAGAAGGATGTGTCATGTTAATTTTGACTGCATGATAAGGATAAGCTCTACTCAAGCTATTAGAGATTGGCCTAAAATTTTGAAACCCATTAATCCGGTATGTAAATAATGTTAGTTGGGTAAGCTAACAAGAACTACATTCAAGAGTGAGTTGTATTCATCTAATTGATTGTTAGATCTTGTGCATATCGACTTGTGTGGTCCTACAAGAGTGAGAAGTGAGTAGGGTGATAGATATTGCATGTTGCTGATTAATGATTATTCTAGGATGATGTGGGCCACCTTTTTAAGGGAGAAATCAAAAGCACTGGAGAAATTTAAGATATTCAAAGATAAGGTGGATACCGAGACAGAGTTGTGCCTGAGATCTAACAGAGGAGGAGAATTTACATTTAGTGAGTTTGATTCATTCTATGAGAGGAATGGAATTAGAAAACAATTATATACTCCTAGAACCCCTCAATAGAATGGATTTGTTAAAAGGAAGAACATAACCATTTTGGATGTTGCTATAACTATGTTGATTGAAGGAAATGTTGCACAAACCTTTTGGAGAGAAGCTGTTAGCTTTTCTATTTACACATTCAACCAGGTGCATATAAAAGGTGATTTTGGTAAGAATCCTTATGAGGTATGGTTTGGTCATGTTCCTACAGTTAGATGTTTCAAGATTTTTGGAAGCAAATGTTATATCAAGAGAATGAGGATATAGGCAAGTTTGATGCAAGATGTGATGAAGGAATCTTCTTGGGATATTCTACTAAGAGCAAGGCCTACTGGTGTTACAACAAGAGACCGAGAAAGATATTGGAGAGTGAAAATGTGAAGGTTGATGAATGTCATAGAAAGCAAATCAGAGCATGCAGATATAAATTTGATGATCAAGATATTATTTCAAAGCCTGTGCAGACTGAAATCTTAAAGTAGAATGCTTTGGTAGAGACAATTAATTTAGATATTGTTGTTGTTGGTGAAGAAGTTCAAGAGCCTAACAATTAGAACAATCTGAAGACTCTAAGGTATGTAAGATTGAATCATTTATAAAATTAGATTATTGGTGATAAAAATAAAGGTGTGATGACTAAGAGAAGGATTGCTGCTGAAGACTTGTTTGATTTCCAAGATTGAATCTAAAGATGTTGTAGAAGCATTTAAAGATGAGAATTGGATAAAAGCTATGGATATCCAAGAACACAATGTCCTTTCAAATCCCATTGACATTCCACTTCCTAAGAAAGATCAAGATATCCCTTCCATCCTTTTCGATGATCCCATTAAATGTCAAGAGCAAAGCACCTTTAAAAAGGATTCCAATGATCTTCCTCCTTGTCAAGATCAAATTATTCCTTTAAATCGTCCACAAGATCCTTTTGTTCCTCCATCTCCTTGTCTTAATGCTCCATATACACTCCAAGATTGCATTTCTTTTGATGATCCCATTATTTCTCCCATTCCATCTCTTGAATATCCTGTCATTGATCCATGTCCACCACACAATCCTAGTTTGCCTCATGATCCTGATCCCCCTCATGATCCTGATACCCCTCATGATTCTAACATGTCAGTGCAAGATGTTCATGAACCCTCGACATGCATAATGGGTTCTTCCACTTTGGTGCAATCCGATCCACTTCAAGATCTCATTATTTCTCTCATATCATATCCACCTCATAATGGACTTGCGTCTTCGTCCCAAAGAAAAGAGTATCCTACAAGTCAATATATTCATGTTAAAGAAAATATTAAGGGTCATGTCTACACAACTCACTCTCAAGACGTTGGTATCCCTCCATCAAAATCAAAACATATCCCTTCCCCATCATACTTTCCATCCATCTTAGGTCCTTATATCCCTTCATCCTCTATGCAAGGTCAGCAAAGGCACACATCCTTGAGTAAATTTCATCAATCCAAAATAACTCCATTTCATTCATATCCATCCATGCATTCCTTTCCTCCTCCAAGCAATTTGGATGCCAAGTATAAAAGTCATAAGTCTAGAAATCCACATGTATTCAAGGATCAACATGTCCAATATAATCGACATGTCAAAACAAAGAACAATATGATCTATAAAGAAAAGGAAAAATCCAAAAGGCCACAAAGGCCCACTGAGCAAAATAATGCAAAGTCAAAGTATATATGGGTTCTTAAATCCCTTGTGCAAGCTATGCGTTCCAAAGAACCACAAAAGCATGAAAAATCAAAAACCATGTGGATCCCTAAGCGGCTCCTTGAAGCACAAAAGCCTAAAGAAACATCAAAATTAGCATCCAAAGTTGCTATTCCTCCATCCAACCCTCTCAAATTTGTTCCTCCATCACCTTCTTCATCCATTTTGGGCCCTTATGTCCCAAAATCCCAAGCTATTCCTCCATCCAAATCTCACAATCTGAGATCTATCTTTCCTCCATTAGTCCATCACCCCTCAAGGTGTGTGCCAATGTCGATCTTGCCAACATTTCTATCCACTCAAGCATAGTTCTTCCAATACCCTATCCATTATCCAATGCATATTTTCCATCCTTCGATCCCTTTGATCCCATCCTTTGCATAAATCCTAGCCTTAATTTCATCTCTTTTTCCATGTCCTTATCCTACCAACGTCTTTGAGCATACTTTTTAAAGGTCATGGTCCATTTTTTTCAAGGCTACTATCCAAACAAAAAGATGTTTGAGTCCTTCTTCCATCCCCTATCATGTGTCCATCTTCTATTGAAAAAGTCAAAATACAAAAAAAAAAAAGTGAAAAAAAAGAGAAAAAAAAAAGTAAAGCAAAAATAATTCATCCACTGGTGAAAACCTGGCAAATAGGCACCTTGGGCAAGTACCGTGATGAAAACCTGGAAAACAGGTGTCATGCATAATTTATGACCTTCTTGCACACCACACTTGGGGGCAGGTTTCCTCCTTCATATCCTATTGCCCTTCATTATCCTATCATACCCCTGTCATTATCCTCCATTATCCTATTGTTCCTCATGTCCATTTCCTCTTTCCACCTTTGATCTTGACAAGGCTGAGGATCTTCATGAGCATCATACATCTTGTTTGCAGCTTATAGTCCATCATAGCTTTTGGTCTTTATCCATTTGCTTATTATAACCTTTCATCCATATTCCCTAGCTTATTGCAACTTTCTGCCACTATCCCGTATCCTATCCCGACCTTCAGTCCATGTCCCTTATCCATTCTTGGTCTTGCTTATCCTATCCATATCTTATCACTATTCATACACTCTTTTTCATTCCTTGATCTTGATCTAACATAAGGACGCAAAATTTAAACATGGTTTCAAAAACCTCTTGACATGTCCCTCATGCCATGTCACTGCTTTACATTGTCATATCCAGTCTCTTGTCCCATCACGCAATAGCCCTTGAAAATTGCATCCGTATTGTCTCCATGATAAAAGGCCTTTGTCTTCCCTCTATCCACCAACATTTCAGAAAGCCTATTTATTCACCTGTCATATTCCTTGCCTTGCTAGACACTGGGGGCAAAAAAAAATCCCTAAAAATTATATAATGTCCTGAAATAATCCAAAAAAATTGAAAAATGTCTTGAAATAATCCAAAAAAAATCCAAAAAAAGTCCTGAAATAATCCAAAAAAATTGAAAAATGTCCTGAAATAATCCAAAAAAAATCCAAAAATGTCCTGAAAAAATTAAAAAAATCAAATAATGTCCTGAAAAAATCCCTAAAAATCATATAAAGTCTTGAAAAAAAAAATGAACACAAAAAAATTGTAAAATCTCGAAAAGCAAAACAAAAAAAAATCCCCTTTGTGCATAAGACAGATCACTGAGCATACCTCCAACAACACACAATCACACATTCACAGATGAACTTTTTCAATCAAACCAGACATTCAAGTTGATCACAATTGTCTTCTCAATCGAACATCAACATCAATATCATTTGACTTTGTCACTACTATCATGGGTCTTATACAGGGTGTGGTATACTCGAAACTAGACTGTCTCCTATCTTAGACGGGGTACCGCATTCCCTGAAACCAGACAACATGACCGTCCTATCAACACTTTCAAATTTTGACAATGAAGATCAAGATGTTTGTTTGACTTGTTGGAATTAGCGATTCTTATCATTTATTGATTTATCTTCGATCATGTTCCTATGTTGCTCGATGATGTCACTAAGTGATTTAGAGTGACGGGGATGGTTCATGGTCCTTTTTTGTTGTGTTTGTTGTTTGTGGAATGTTTGTCACAAACTGGGGCAACTATATCATTGGGTGTCTGTGATACGTACGTTCGCTTTGTGAACGCCGCACATACCTCGACCCTTGATGTATTCACCCTTGGATGCTGCACTCATTCCTTGTGTGCGATGTGTCTGTCTTTTGCAAAAAAGGGTTGCGTTTCAGCTCTGGCCTTCAATGCCATGATGCTATGTGTCTGTTTTGCTACATTAAATAAAGGTTCTCACCTACAAAGTGCATTAGTGAAAGCAAGTTTTTCTTCATCTCTAACTGTCCTCTGTCTCATTTCTTCTTACTAACATTTCTTTCGTCAGTTTGGGTACTTAGTTCAGTCTCATTCTCCGATCTCCAAACACATAAGCTTCATCCTGCATTCATTGGTTAGTACATTTGCCTACATCAAGCATTTTATCCATTTCATATTATACATGCATAAAAAACACATAAAAATGTACCCATACATGTTCCACAATAAACAATGCTGTCATGCCCAAAATTTAGGGCAAAAACGGAACGGTTTTGTTTTTTAAAATGACTAGTTAAATCACCAAGTTTGCTATCACGACATGTGTTAACATGTTGGCCATAACAAAGATCGTTCTAACTATGATACTAACTAAGTATCGAAACTTAATTAAAATTCATTTGCGGAAACTAAATGTTTTAATTTATTTTCTCATCAAATAAAGTCGTTAGTTTAATTTATTAAACTCATTTAAATGGGTAGACAAAGATAAAAATTGATCTCCCATAAAGCCATATTGTCTAAATTTCATTTTAAAACATTAATTAAATTAATGGATTAAAGTGTCAAATTAATTTTCTAAATGACATTATTCGATGAGGAAAATTATCTTTCCAAAAAACAATTTAGCTTTCAAGGAATTAATTTCCTTTTTCTATTTAATCAAGGCTTCACAAATAGTTAATTTAATAAAATAATTAATTGGGATTAAATTTCCCACGTCTATCTAAATTGAAAACCCTATCTAATCTTAAATATAGATTTTCCACAACTTTAAAAAAAATCAATTTCCATGTAATCCCTAATTAGGGATTTTTTTTTTTAATTTATAAACAAGAGTTAAACAGTCTATTTTATTTTATTACCCTAGCCCTACCCGGGCTAGGGTTTGATATAAATATGTTTTTTTGGTTTTGTTCAAACCTCACGTTGCAGGGCTGAACTGAGAGAGTGAATACGGCGAAGGGCGAACTCAAAGAAAGGCGGGGGTTTCACTGGTGGCGGCTCGGCCATGGCCGCCCACTGTGCACTGCACAGTGTTTGGCCTTGCCGCCCACTGTGCAGCACACGGCCCCGCCGTTCACTGTGCACTGCACAGTGTGCGGTGCCGCCGTCCACTGTGCTTTGCACAGTGCGCGGCTTCGCCGTTCACTGTGCGATGCACAGTGCTTCGACCCCTATTTTTTGTTAAATTTTTTTTTAAATTTATTTATTTATATATATATAATATAAATATATATATTTATATATATATATATATATATATATATAAATATAAATATATACATTTATATATATTTCTCAATGTTAATTTTACATGCAAATTTTTTTTTAAAAGAAACAAAAATAACAAAGTAATCTCATTATGCTAAATTTATATATATATATATATATATATATATATATATATATATATATATATATATATATATATATATATATATATATATATATATATATATATATGGTAAATAAACTTAGGCTCTCTTTTTCATTTGTTTTGCAGGGTATTTATATGGCATGTTTTATATAAAAATATATATAAATATACCTATGATTTCTACATGCATATAGATATATATATAAATATTTATTTATGACTAATAGTTTTAATTTTTTTTTTTAAACTAACATTGTAATCATGAAAGATTTTGATATACCATTGTAGCAAAGGAAATATGGATTACGTCTGTTTTAATGGATAAATATATATTTCCAGAACTATATCGAAATCTATATATTGTAATCTATGGGTATGCAGGAAACATAATTCTAAGATTTATTTTTTTTAAAAAAACTTAAGAAATACTATTTTAAGAAAGCATTATACTTTTCTAAAACAAATACATTTATTGATTTCTCAACTAATAAAACAACTAATTTTATTTACATGTTAACAACAAGTACAATTCATGATTTTCTGCAATTAAAATGGAGATAGATTTTTAGCTAAAAAGAAGAACTCAGATTTAAATAAACTGATTTTTATATTGCAAAAAAAACAACTATTGCATGAAAATCAAAAAGCAATTCTTTTTTTTATAGAAAATAGAAGCATATCTAGCTTTTTACAACTCTAACGATATTCTGCAAATTTACAAGATGTTTCTTTATTTAACTACAACAACAAATCTCATGTCTATTTTCAAAATTACAACTTGCCTCTCTTTTCAACAAATGAGGGAGTATTTTTTTTAACAAAACTAATAACTACAAATAAATCTAAATTTCTTCAACAATAATCTTCTGCAACCTTTCTCTTGTCCTATCCCTTTCTCTTGACTTTCCTGCATAATAAATCACAAATATGACCACGGAGTGCTCACCTCCCAGCCTAGGCTAACTGGTAGCCACCCCCGAGCTCGGAGAACCAAGCCCTAGACGGGTAACAAACATGCAAAAATATAGAAGACAAAAATACACACACAGATATTCAGACACACTCCCAACTTGGCTTCACAGCACCACACTTTGGTGATGACCTTTTTAAGGGTGGTAGTGGACCAATACCCTGAGGAGAACTGCAAGTATGAAAAAAACAAGTAGCCACCTCATGGCACAATAAATACATCAAAAATATCAACCCCTTATTCCTTATGCCCCCCAAAGGCATTCTAGCCTTATATCCCTCCTTATGACCCCCATTGCACAAACAGGCCATGCAACAAGGGTCACACAAAGATCCCTTGTGATCGCTCTCAACCGAGAGTCTCTCACTCGAGGGTTGTCACTGCTACCACCCACAAGATCCTCCTCTTTCCCAAGAGTAAGAGGTCTCGAGAAACTCCCAAAAACACAACAAAGCATAATGCAAAATTCCAAATGAAATTCTAAAACAAGACATTCAAAAGAAACATAGATTTCTTTCACCAACCATACTCTCAAACACATACAAGAAACATAGACATTTTTAAGAATAATCAAACCAACCTTAATCTGCCCAATGGTAGTATAATATTTGAGGAAGAACTGCCCAATCCACAGATCTTCTTCTTCTACCCTTAGTCAAATTTTCTATTCCAAACTATTCTTTTCTTTTCAAAAATTCTCTTGTCTCCAAAAATGGAGAGTGGGTGATTACCCTCAAATTCCCAAATTCTTGCTTAAGAAGCTCCTTCACTGAGTTCTCATAAGTTTCTAAAAACCAAAAAGGAAAGTAAAGCAGAATGCAAAAAGACTCTCATTCGAACAGGAAAAATCTCAGTTAGATTTAAACTTCTAATTTTCAATTTTCGCACAACTCAAAAAAGCCAATTTTTAAAGCGTCAAAAAGGTCACTTAAAAGTAGAAACTTGCCTAAAATTACCCCTAACCCCTATGTATACCTTATGGGCTTTAGGAAACGCTATTAAACTACCCCTAGGTGTTCATTTAACCCATTTTAAACCCCTTTGAAGTTTATTTTCGGGTCAAACATATGTTGACTACTCCAAAGATTCTTTTCCAAGGTATTAATGACAACACGTTATATTATTTAAAAAGAAACTATAGTTAAACACTTTCCCTCCAAGAGACAAAAATAAAACATTTAAATTTAAATCCACACGTGTCAAGTGACACAAATAAAACACTTTTACATAATAAAACGTGAAATCGTCTCTTGTGGGTTTTACACATTAAATTTAAATAACACTTAACACTCATGCAGCATATACTGTTACGAATAAAACACAACACAAACGGGGTGTTGTCTCTCCAAATAGACAACCCCTGGCTTACGAACATACATAAGTCTAGGTTTGGTTCTCCGTAATTTTCCATGGTCACATGGTAAATTTCCTGCGCATCTCAATTTACACATTAGTACTTTCAAATATCCACATATAATATAATTCAAAGGAATAACAATACACATCATCACTTGCATACAATTTTTATCTGCATAGATTAAATACATCTTTTATCAAGCAATTTCACATAAGCAATTTCATCCCAATTCACATAAACTTAACCATACATCATAGTTCTATTATCATAGTAAAGTCCTGCAAATTTAATAACGACATCTATCATTGCAATATCATCCTATCTAACAATCATGTAGTGTTCTATCTCATAAAGCATATAAGTAAATCATCAAAACATAACAATGTTATCCAAATCCTGAAATCATATAAGTTCTAAGTCTCAAAATGCATCAAAATAAAGTATCCATAATAGTCTAAATATAAAATCCACTGAATGTCAAACTGAGTCGAGGTGAGGCCTCACAAATGCATACACCATCCATACATGGAAAGTAAACATTAACCATAAGTCATAACACATTGCATCCCATCGTATCGATGCATATCATATCATATATCAAAATAATATCGGAGTACAAAATTGGACTGTCTGTCCTAAGTATGGCCCGCAGGCTGACTATATAATATCACACTACATAAATGTCAACTATCTGTCATAAGGAGCATGTGCATCTATCACTGGGTGCTCCCTCTATCCTCCTCATCCCTGCCATGTCTCAAGGATGATGTCCCTCCTGTCCCAGGTCCTGGCTGTGGTGGTCTCATAGGTCCACTCACCCCCATGCTGCTCACTGACCTCCGAGAACGTGGCCTGCTCTCTGTCCTCGATCATGCCCAGTATGACATTGCTCTCTGCTCTGGTGGAACTGCACTCTCATATAGTGTCCTCCAATGGTGTATCTCCTCTCCAGTCTCTACCAACATCTATGCCATCTCACATGCACTGGCATCCCTAATCGACCCAATATACTCGGTGACTCTCTGTTCTTCTCGCTGTGCCTGGGCTATTGCTGTATCTCGAGCCGCTGTAAGTCTGGCTATCTTCGCTCTGAACTGATCCTGCTCTGTCCTCAGGATAGCATTCTATCTCTCTAATGTCGCAATGTGATCATGCTGACTCGCTATGGTAGCCCTGCACATCTCCATCTCCTCTATCCTAGCTGTCTCCTGCTCTATGGGTATATCCTGCAATGACTCCTGATCGCCTAAATCTAGCTCATAATCTTCATCCTCTTCATCTCCATCCTTGTCATCCCCCTCATCCTCATCTCTTCCCTCATCCTCCTCATCCTCATCATCTCCCTCCTCCTCTCCAGCGAGTGGGAAGTCCTCCTATCTCCTCGGTATCAGAATGTTAGGATCTGTCAATGGCACTGGCCGTCATCATGCAAACCATCGCTCATACTCCTCTATCATCCCGACGTCCACCACATCTGATCTCCAATCCCACTGTCAATATCATAGCTGTGTGAAGTCTACATATGCTATGTGTGGCTGAATCATCCTCCCCCACTGACTCATCTCTCTGTGAGATTGGGCAAAGTGTGCAGTCCCTCTAGGTACATCTTGCCTCTCTCCAAACTGTCATCTGACTCTCTCTGGTAAGTACATCTCAATCACTCTCTGGTGATTCATTGGTCGCCCGATCAGGTACCTCTCCTGTCTACAATACAGTAGCTCATCACTATCATCTGACCATCCAGGGCAATCAAGATATGGCCTCCATGTGAACTCTCTCAATCTGTCTAGCTCATGTCGCCAATACAATATGTATCCAAATGGACCCTATCTCAGTGCTCCCCCATAGCAGTACACATATGGTTGGTGTGGTACTACCTGTCTCTCTACAATTGGTTGACATATGGCTATATGCTCAAATGCCCATACATGTAACAGTGTGACTCCATAGCTCAAAGTCTGAACTCCCTGATATGCTATCTGATGCAACTGAAAATATAGCATAGCAAGCACACATGGTCCCCATGCATACACAGTCCCCTCTGTCACCATCCACTCTAGCACTCTTCCCCATCCAATAGGGAATCCATGTCCTCATCTATCCCCTGCTAATAGGCATGCTATAACCACATCTATCACCACATATCGTCGATCATACTCTGATGCCATGGTCTCCTAGCCAATCTCCCTCTCTATAATATCCAGATCATCTGCATTGCACTCAAATAATCTGCACAAAGCATCTCTCCCTATCACCAGGTCATACTCTATCATCTCCCCATGAATCGGAATGCGGAGGATATGCCATACATCCTCTAGTGTCACAGTTGCCTGTCCAGTTGCTAGATGGAATGAGGAAGTTTCTGAATGCCATCGCTCTGCCAATGTGGTAAGTAGTCCTGTGTTTTCCCTAATCTCGAGCATGAATGTGATATAGTATATTCCAAGTCCTGCTAATGTATCTTTGTCTGTGCTCCTGAGTCTATGTCGTAACATGAAGTAGTCAGGTCGGTTCTCCCGCGTGATCAATGGATACTATCGACTCTGCATCACAATTGGGGCACATTTTGTCAATTTTAGGGTTTTCTCCTATAGGCTACATTTCCTTGTTTCATGTCCAAATCAGGGTGTTTCTAATCTATTTTGACCTATCCTACCCTTAGCCCCCCTTTTCGGATCATTCGCATGTCATTTTTGACCAAAATTGAGTTCCCAGTGAACAACTGCGCCCGTGTTCTGTATCCTGCACCTGTGTTGCATCAACTTGCGCCTGTGTACCCTACACAAGCACAAGATACCCTACACAAGCGCAGGATGCGCTCACACAGGCACAGAAGTCACTTTCTGCATTCCTTGTGGGCCCCGCAATGTCCCACAAGCAAGTCAAATTCATGAAATTGACAATATGGGTTTTTGAGATACATACTGCTGCTCCTGCATCATCCGATCGTTTGTAAGTGTGTACACGTTCCCTGAGGTGATCTGTCATTGGAATGTTCACCATCTCTCTGCAAGTGTCCTTTTCCAGAGCAACAAATCCTCCTCTTTGGCTAGTGCAAATGAGCACTTTTCACTCTCTTTGTCTCATTTATAGATCTTTGTTAGTGCATAGATGGATGTGCACCCTCTCCATCTTATGCTAGTCGCGGTCTTTTGCACCTTCAATTGCTTGTCATTCGTGCATCCGGTCTTCGATTGTCAGTTTGTTTGCTCCTATCATGTTCTATCATTATTATCGAACAATTAGCCTCTTTTCTGGATGTTTCTAGCCAATTCCTTGAGGGGGCATACATATGTCATTGTCATTGTCTGGGGCATTTTCATTATTGTTCTTTGAAACAACACTTAATATCGCATTGTCTCAAAGAGGGGCAAAATGTAGACGTCTAAAACTGGTCAACGCTTGCGGAGTCGTATTTTAACATTTCTTCTATGTTGCGTACTTGGTCTTTATCATTTGCGAGCATCAAGTCCTTCTGCATTCTTCATTTGTCTCACTTTCGAATTTGGTCTTGTTGATAACAATCTTCAGTCATGATTTTGATTGACCTTATCCTGTCGCATTAATGTGCATGTTAATTTGTCATCATTTTGGACATCGTCAATCCTAATTAGGGTTTTGTCCTCTTTTCAATCTTGTCATCTTGCGATCGATTCGTCATCGATCCTTGTCCTCTGATCAAATTGTCATCAATCTTGTTGTCTTGAGATCGATATGTCATTGATCATTGACATTTTCAATCTTGTCATTTTGCGATCGATTTGTCATCGATCGTTGTCATTTTTCAATCTTGTCATTTTGCGATCGATTTGTCATCGATCATTGTCATTTTCAATCTTGCGATCGACTTGTTATCGATCGTCATCTTTCTCAATCATGTCAATTTTGATCAATTTGTCATTGTTCCTCGTCAATTGGCGCATTTATCAATCAAATCACTTATCAGCATTGTTCCTTGTTAATCAGAATCATGATCGAATCGACATCAATTATCTTTTGTCAAGACCTAATTGTCGTCCTTGCATTTTCTAATTCATCTTCTAAGGTTTCATGATTTATTCATTTAACCTTGTTTGTCATTTCTCCCTCTAGGTTAAATAATAGTTTATTTATCCTAAGTCTTCTTGTCACAATTAAATGTTTATTTAATTGGCTAACTAATTCCTCCCTCTTTGTGAATTAATTAATAAATGAAAAATTGTTAATTAATTCACTTAATTCCTAATTTCCTCATTTTCTAATTTTCCTAATTCCTAATTTCCTCATTTCTAATTTCCTAATTTCTAATTCATCTAATTTCAATTTTCTCCTATATTTCTCCTAATTTCATGGGAATGACATAGCAAATTTGTCATAATTTGTCATAATTGACAATCAATCAATTTTGACATAGTAATTTGTCATAATTGACAATCAATCAATCTTGCATAGAAAGTGTCAATTTGTCATAATTTGTCATAATTGTCATTTTTGATTTGAAATTTCCTTTCAAATCTCCTCATGCTAATCTTGTCTTTTCTCCAATTTGTCTATAAATTGGATGAATTTCTTCAATCAAAGCCCCTGGTTGAATCAATCATGCTTCTAGTACCCTTATGTTGTCATCTCGTCTTGCTTTCACATTATACTCATGCACTTGAAGGTGAGATCCACAAAACAAAGCTATTTGAAGGAGAAAGAAGGACAATGGAGCCACATGAAGGAGACATCTGCATTTGGTTTGCTTAGTTTTCATTTTGAATGTCTTGTTTTCATGTTTTCATTGGATGTAATTAGGATTGGTCATTGCAATTGAGTTTTCATGATTGAACTAGGCTAATGTTTATATTGCTTTGATGACTTTCCAAATTTCTACTTACACATATGTTGCCATCAATGCCAAAGGGGAAGATTGTTGGATATTGTTGGTACTAGGATATGTTGTTGTCATTGATGTCAACATCTTCCAATGTTTTGGTGCTTCGATGAATATAGAGAGTTGATATGGTTAGTTTATCTCTTTAGGATGTTGGATCAACTAGAGATACTTCATTCTTTATTGGTTACAGTGATCCAGAAGTTTACTTGATCATATCATTTGATCTGGATTGAGGTTTTTGTTTTTCTATTCAATGGTTGGCAGAGTATTTGATCTATTATGCTCTAGTACGATCATATATTTAGTTGTGGATTTGGGAGAATGTTTGGGATGTTCATGTGTATCTTCATTTCAAATGGTTCATGAATTGGTTCTCCACAAGTTATCATTCTAGTCTGAATTGTTGTTGTTAAGTGTTCTTGAGTGTCAGCGTGTTGATCGATGGATTTGATTAAATGGTGTTGGTGAAGCTATTGCGGATGGTTCTAACATTATTGTTGGTGTTTCTTGATCGTATCCTATTTGTTTTGGTGGTCTACATTGATCATTGTGCACGGTATTGAAGATCTTATGGGTTTGATGGTGTTCTTCATGTTATGTGGTATTTTCGGTGATGTAACATGTTGCGGTTGATCTTGGCAAGATTTTTGGTGATGTTGCATGTTTGAGGATTTGATTTGGGTCCATGCTATATTATTTATGACATTGTATTAGTTTGGTGGTTTATTTATGTATCATGTGATGTAATTTTATAATTAGGTGTTGAGGGTTTTGGCTGACCTTGTAGTCAAGGTTGATGATTTGTATAAATAGGTATCACATTTATGTAATCTGGGTGTGGTGGTTATGTCTTCATTATCATAGAGTGGTGTATGTGTGAATAATTGAATTCATCTTTTGGTGTGATGTATTGAGAAGAGATTGTTGTAGGGTAGAAAATGATCTTAACCGGAACTGTCATCAGGCATTAAGAGATGGTATTCTTTCAGTTCATCTTAACTAGATTGTAGTCTAAATGTTATTGTAAGGTAGTGAACCTTCCTTAAGGTTTGTAGCCTTCTAGGTTATCATATTTTGAGAAGTGAGCTCTAGTCAATGTTCCTGAATGCATGTGCGTTCCCTATTGTAATCTTTACACATACTATTGCAGAGTATCATCTTTTTGTGGGTAGCTTCCCATCGTGGTTTTTCTGTTAACTGGGTTTTCCATGTCAAAATATTGGTGTTATGTGTGTTTTTATTATTGTGTTTATCTTTATTCTTGTTGTAGTTGATTAGATATGAGAATGTGCTTAAATTGTTTAATCTGGTAAAAAATGATTCACAACCCCCCTCTCAGTTTTCCTTCATTGTTGTTGCTAAGCAAAGAACTCATATCCCATCCAGGAATGATAATAATCCCCACCTCTTGTAAAAGGTATCTTCCCCTTGTAGGGGTCATATTATTCATTTCATTATCCATATTGTCTTGGATTTTCTTTAGCAAATCACTCATTTTTTGTAGTGATTGCATTTACACTTTTCTTTAGCAGTTTACCTTTGTATTTATACAAAAATGTTCTAAACTCAAGAGTGTGGATAAATTCATTATCTGCAACAAATATTTTACTAGGTAATTCCCCCATATCATCTATTTCATCAGTTCGAGGTGGATCTTCCATAATCATTTTATCCTAATGAGAATCAAGAATTGTCCTCGAGGTATGGTCTGTATCTCTTTCTGATATTTATTTGGTATCATCATGCAAATTAGAGGTAGATTGTGGTGACAACTGCATGATAGGGGTCACAAATCAAATACTATCTCCCCTAAGTCCTTGAAGCCCTCTTTTGAGAACATATGATGGAACTCCTTCAATTATCTCATCTATATGAAGAATCATTTCATTTATCTTTTCAATAGGGTCTTTAATATTCAAGGAAGCGACATGACTAGGAAGATTATGGTTTCTTCTCCATTCCTAAGATTTTTAAATTCTTCCATATGCCTCCAATTTTTCTAGGGCTAATGATTCATCTAATTTTCTTATGAGACCATCTTGTTCTAGTGGCATATTCTCATAGGAGCACAATATTTGTGATCACTTAGCTTGACTAATGAATCCTTCAGGATCAAAGTTTTTTTGAGGCTCACCATGTGATAGGCCATAATAAGCCAGCTTAGACTCAATAAGATCATACCCTTTGGTGTAAAATATTGTAAACTCTCCAAAGCACAATGCCCTTGACATAAGTGATTTCTTTCCATGTGAGCCTAGGTGCATAGAACTTGATGTAGCTAACTGCCTTTTAATTTTCAAATAGGCAATCCTATTTGGCGCTGTCCTAAGAAGTATGAAAGGAACACCTTCGAATCCATAAACCCTTAATTTTGTATAATCCTTGAAAGCATACCAAACCCCCCAATTATGGTTTAAAATCTTCCTTTCATCATATTCCTTTGGTCTATGGAATTTTTTGATCTTTGGGGTGAATGTGTGTTGACATGGGTGGATTGGAAGTTTAAGAAGTGGCTGACCAAAGTGCTCTTCAAAATATAAATATTGAGCCCATGGATATTTGCTATCTTGTATAGGTATCCACATTTGTACTGGATTCCTAATACCATGTTTTTCATACTCCATCACTCTTAAGTCATTTGTCCACAAGCTCATCATTTGACCAACATACAATAACATATACAAAAGAAAGGAATAATGCTTAAAGTAAATCTCATTTGGATTGTTCTTTATAACCCCCAAACTGTGATTAATTTAGTTCAGTACATATGAGACATAATTGAAAGGATGAGCATCTAGTGTTTGAACATCCATAACCAACATCATCAGTGCAATATCTATGAGAGGCTTAGCCTCTATACCCAAAATTTGGAAAATTGAGTAATAGGTATACTTAAAATACTCTTCAAATAAGTCAACATCAAATGGGGGTTTCTCATTGGTATCAAATATCTAGAGCACGTCCTCATTTTTGGGTCTATGAAAGGCAACCTCCATATCTTATAAACATCTTGCAATCTACTGTATTTATTGGCCAAATAGACTAAGCCAATTAGTTTGTCATAAGTGAGATCTAGGTCAAATTCCCTAGAAACACAGTCTCTGGTTATTGGTAGCAATGATTCCCTCGCAACATTATATATAGTCTTTGTTTGTGGGTTATAATTATTAGCTATTGTTACTATCAGGTCTACACTTACAAAAAAATTAGGAGCCACCATTTTTCCTAAATTGTATATCTAAGGATTGCATATTGGTTCCAGTCTATTCCTTCTTCTGAAATGATATAAGAATAATTCATACCCTCTTTGTGGAGTCCACACATCTCCTAGGCTTTCAAACTTATCTCCCAATTGCTCCATGTCAAGATTCAAGTGCATTGTCCTTTTGAACTTAGGGCCACAATGAAGGAATTGGTCCATTAGGTCTTGGTTCAGGGCTCTCCCTTCTTGTTTATGCCTTTTGGCTTTAATTTCTTCTTGAACCTCCTCTTGAATTTTCTTCTCCTTTTGTTTCCTAACCCTAGGTTTCTCCGAGGTTCCTTCCACTCTATCCTTTTAATTAAAAGAACACCAAATATGCAAAATGTGGAATTGATTCAGGTACTTGTAGACAATTCTAGACTTCTCGTAGTGTTTGATATCTAGTTTGTTTCACTCCACTCTTGGTGGCCTCTGAATTTTCTTATAGATACAAAGATAGATTTCAATATGAATTTCAAAGTTCTGTTTGTGCCACCCTTAAATCCTCTCAGAATGGTCATTAAATGCTTCAATTTGAAAATTCATGTGGACATGACATTTTCTTGGTGCAATAATACTGCTTAGTGGAGTTCACCATATTTCTATAAAATAATCCCTTTCTGTGGAATGTCATACTTCCTTGTTAGGTTTTCGTTGCTATATCAGTATGTTTCAAAGAAACCTTAAAATGTTCCTTCGATACCCTTTCCTTTCGATTCATCTTTGCTTTTCGATAAAGCTTATTCTATCTTTGGTAGATCCTTTTGACTAAGATGATATTCATTTCTTGAAGAATTCTCTTTGCCTTTTATCGACAAATGAATTTTTGATGTAGCTCTATCTTTTGATAAATGATTCTCAGGTCTTACTGGATTTTGATTCTTTATCGATATAACTCCCTTTTATTTTAGCAAGGTGGAGGTTTGGTGAAATACCACAAGTGATAGAAAAAGGTCACCCTATTGAGCGCATGGAAAAGGGATTCTATGGTCAACCTAATGATATGGATAATTTTGAATTCAAATTTTCCCTCCATTTTACCTTTTTGACTCTCAAAGGTTGATCATGGTTTTACATACTTGATTCAGATTATCTTAGGCTAGAAAACACATTGAATTATAATATTTTCATAAGGCAAATATTGTCAAAGGGTAATGGTCATACTGCAATTAGTCATTTTGTGAACAGTAGTGGGAAAATAATTTACATGTAGATAACAATGGAAAAATAATAGATTGATAGGAAAGTAGTGGGAAAATACTATGATTTTTTAGATAGTAGTGGGAAAATAATTAGGCTTCTTAAGATTAAGGCAAAAACTTATTCCATTTTGTGAGGTGATAATACACCCGCTTTTGTTGGGAAAAATTTCAGTCCCATTGGGTGTGCCAAAAAAAGAACTAGTAATGCCTAAAATTTCTCATAAGACAACAACCTTATGGGAAGTTCAATGAGAAGATACCTATTCTGCCTCAATGAACAACCTCTGGGACTTTAGAAGTTATCTCTTCAAATGAAAAAGGAAAAAGGAGAGAAAGAGAACTAAAATTAAAATAACTAATGAAGGTGATGCACCATACATTAAAACTTTAGATGCATAGTAAACCACACATGAAATGTACAATTTAGAGGCTGAAAACTCATTAACCCCAATTTGCAACAATAATTCACAAGCATCATAATGTAATTCAAAGATAACTAATACTGAATTGAAAGAGTTTGAGACATGTTTCAACCAACAAAAGTTATGCTTGATATTACCAAAAGCTTATACAGATTCAAAACTTTAGTTCTTTCTCAAAATGACATAAAACATTATCCCATGAAACACAAACAGACATATGAAAAGGTCAAAAGTTGTCATAGTCCAATTATCGTGTTTGCAATGAAAAAATAAAATGCTAAAGTCTGAGTTACAAAGCTAAAATTTTATTCTCCATGTGAATCCCCTAAAAATGATATAAAAAATCCCTTTATAGTTTTCTTGAACATGGGTGCACGTCTCAAAATAACAACCCCCACCTCTCCCCAGGCACATGACTGGTCTCACCTTTTTTCTTTGCATCCCAACTCTTATATTGTCATTAATTACCATTATAACTAACTTAACAAAATGGCCCTACAAAACAACCATGCACAACCTTAGAACGAGCATCCATTGCTAGATAGAATTCCTAAATCTACACAAACTCCAACACCTTTTTTCAAAATCATGCCCTACTGATGCATGGACCTATCAAGAGTTTTAGATGTGTGGAAGTGAAGTGGAGTTTCTTTCCTTCCCATTCTCTCTTTCTTTTATAGAGCCCATGGATGAGACACGTGGCAGGCAGGCGGGAAGTGTTGATGTGCTTGCCTTCCCCCCTTAGAGAAATATCACTCACTTGATGTGTGGTGGGTTTGATTTGAAGCGAGTGGGCCCATTTTTGGAGGACAAAACAAAAACACCAAGAGAGGACACGTGGCATCATGGCGAAGCCTAGTGAGAGAAAAAGAAAAGAGCCTTCTCAAAACCGCACCCATCTGACGCTTGATGGAATAAGGAAAAAACCTTGAACAAAAGAAATGGCCCAATGAAACCATGAAGGGGCCCATGGAAAGAATAATTAGTTATCCACAGGCACATTTCAATTTATTAAAGAAGAATATTTTTTGTGTGACTGTTTGGTTCTTTACACGCTATCTTGTATATCACAAAAATCTTATTAAAGTATCCTCTCCCCTTGCCTCCAAGGAACTTGGGTGCAGGAGAACTCATAAGATTATTTCTTAGGAGAGGTTTCCATGGGGATTTCATTATCCAATGGCTTGACCTTGAGCAGTATTTCATTCTAGTCACTATATAAAAAGGGGGTGAGGGAAAAATCTATAGCTCAATCTTGCGATTACATACCAATCTTGTCAATTATGAAGGATATGTATAGACCCTAGAGAGGTTCACTAGAGAGTCAATTGTCTCACCTCAAATGTACATACATAGGTGTCCCTGAATCAGACTAAAATCCTTTTTAATTAGAAGCCTTGTTGGTCATCAAATAGATTGGTGCAAGGGATGTGGATGACACCCTAAAGTTACTCACCATTTGTATCTCCTTGAGTTTAGGCAAAAAATCTTGGGTTACATAGGCTAATTGTGGCCTCTACAATTAGGGTGATTGGGTCATGCATCCATCCCTAGGCCCCCCTAACCTTCCTTCTCTTGAAAGATAATAGTGCCATGCACTACCATCTTTAGATACTAAGTGTGGGCCTAATCTATCTTGATATTCCCTACTTGACACTTCAGTTGTAAAGAGTGTTTGAACTGTCTTTGTTGTGCTATACCGGTGAAAATTTTGACTTTTTTTGTCTTATTGACATACACTTCCAAGTGAGTCAAATTCCAAGTGAACAACCCATGTATTAAATGTTTTCTAATTGTCTATCAAATTGATCAATAATTGAGCCCAAAACTTAGAGAAAACCAAAATTACACATACGTTAAAATCCTCGTCGCATATGCAAAAATTGATATTGCATTCCTTATAGATAATACCATACTTGTCATAATCTATCATGCATTTTATTTTCCCTGTCATGCTTTTGAATATCAAAACCAGGGAGTCTATAATTCACAAGAAATTTTTTAATCTTGACCTGTGTCAAATTTATGAGACCACTAAGACTTGCCTTTTTGCATTTCATTTAGGAATATAATTTTACAGCTACTCGGAATTGAATTAATCAAAAAATTTATCCTAAGTTGAATTTTAGTCCAATTCGTATCATTAATACTTCAAGTATTCAAAATAGATTGTCCTTGGTCATTTAGTAGTCATCATCCTGAATCAATCTTGCATATCTTAGTTTTATCATTACCTCAAACTAATTTTGGAGTCCTATGAAGTAAGCCCAAGATCAACACAATATTTATTGTTAGGATACTTTGGACCTTTTTAACATGTTTTATCTTTTCATCAATAGTCAAGTACCTAATATCATCAGTCTAGTAGAGTGTAAGACTATCAAGTCCATCGTCATCATCACCCAAACTCCGAGGTCTAGAATTTCTTCACTTAATTAGGTTCAAATATGTTAATCACTTTCCAAGGTCTTTTCAAAATTAAAAATCCAAAACAAAAATATATAGGTTCACATTCTCATTTTTCTAGTCGCATTGTCATTCCAAATTTATCAAAAATCCAAGAACATAGTGTCATTTTCTTAGTAAAATTATCATTTCAAAAACATGAAATATCTCCAAAAATATATGTTGCTTTTTCATTTCCTAGGTTTCATTGTCATCCCTAAAAGTTCCAAAAAACTCAAAAACATAGGATAGATAGCTTGCATTGTCATCAAGTCATAACATCCCATTTTAGTGTCATATTTTGCATTCAATAAGTCAACATTAGACAAGTCTCAAAACCTCATATGGTTGGCACAAGATCACAATCTAGACAAATGCAGCTCCTTGAGCCTAAAATGGTTGATACACAATCAAAAAACAAGAGAAAAATGGACCAGCATTTGACCACATTTATAATCCTACTTGTGACATGAACCTAGGGTCATCATCTAGTTCTTACCAATCTCCTCCTAGTGGATTTTTGTTGCCACTTGCACATCATGAATTTTGTATGGATACTGTCTAGAAAGGTTTGGCAATAGTACCCCAAGAGGAAATTAATATCATTTCTCAAGATCCATGTGTCATAGTTCTCATGAACTCACTTATGTTGGCATATCCCAATTTATATTTCTTATTGCTAGCTCAGAATGGAGCCAAGATTCTTGTTGATTTTGACATGTCTTTACTCAAAGAACCTCAAGTTCAACATGTGACATAGAATCTAAGACTTTTCAAGTATATCTAGTATCTCAAAAATTTCCTATGAGTGTACCTCTAGCCAACACATCTCAAGGTGCTACTATTGTCACAAAAGTTGCATCCTGTGATGATCAACCTTAATCATCAACCTTGTGAAATATGGAAACATCCTCCCAAGTGTGGGACTTGCAGAAGTGAGGTTGAAAATTTGGAGAAGGCCAACTTCCTCTTCAATCTGATGCAATTGCTGAACCAACCCAACACTGATAAATCTATTCTACCTGCTCAACAAGGAAAAGGGAGCAAGAGGAAATGCATGAAAGAAGGGAAATAAGGTTTGCACCCAGACTGAAATGGTGATCTTCCCTACCTATATTTGTACAAAACATTCATAAAACTACCCAAGGATATGCACATATCTCTATCCTAATTGATCAGCTAAGTGTGAGTGAAGGTTAGAATTCTTGCAAGGTGAAAAGAGGAAACAAGCTAGTTCATAGATAACACTTAAAGAGGGATTAACACAATCACCCATAGCTCAAGAAAACAAGCAAGAATGCATTAAAACAATGAGGTAAGAGAGACACACATTATAAGAATTGAAATTAGGCAAGACAAGTAAATTTCATTAATGTATAGGCAAGGCAATGTTTTTTATAGATGCAAAAGACAAGAGTTTCACAGAGAAAAAAGAGAGATCTCTTGGAAAATATACAAAAATCATCTTTATAGCTGATGCATAACTCAAAATTGAATCATAGTTGGAAATATTAACCCTCGTAGGGTTAGATTACAAAAAATATGCAAAAGGGAGGAAGACTAGGTCGACTGATCTGATCGACATAAGGGATCAAATTGCATGCTAAATGTCGTCCCTGAAGATGTCCCTCAACATTGGAAAGAGGCAAAAAGGGGTGGAAGAGAAGATGTCTCTATGTGCAAGTGCATCATGGTGACATGACATGGCCAAAAAGTCTTCAAAATTCATTAAAGAGGCATGGGGTGGCATCTGAGATCGACCTCAAGGAACAAAATTGGTCAAGAGGCCAGTGTGCTTCTGATTTCTCCTAAAGGGGAGAAATATTACTTTTCTTTCAGACTTCATTTTGGTTGCACTAATAGTGTGACTGGGTATGAAGCTCTGATTTTGGGTCTCCAAATGACACAAAAGAGAGGAATCAAATCCTTGAAGGTATGTGCAGATAGTAAGTTGGTTGTAAATTAGATTAGAGCTCATAGCACCACCAAGAACAACCTTTAGCATAGAGAATGAGACCTAATTGAAGGTTTTGAGGCCTTAGATATTTCTAATGTCCCTAGAAATTAGAATAAATATGCTAATAGATTAGCACCAATTGGTGCTCCACATGACATTCCATCTCATGTTGCAATAGAGAAAGAACAATGGTTTTTGGCATGCTCAGTGGGACAACTATTTCAACATTCATGCTAAGGATTCAATGTTGCTCTTAGCATCCCTTTTGTTTGAGGAAATAAATCAAGCACTTGGCAACTCTTAAGGACAAATTCAGACTCCCGGTGATACTAGCTGCAGCTTTATACCAAGAAGACAAACCAAATCATCATCTAGAGGTATTTTTCAATTCATTCAACTTCCTTATTCAGGTTATAGGAGAACTAGAGGTAGGATTTCTTTGTCACCTATAAGGTGAACTCAAGAAGAATCACCTACACCCCTTAGGTCCCATTCTACCCCTCCTATTACAAGATTATCACAGCCTAAAATCCCTACCATTCATATCAATAGGCCACTATTTCACATTGCAGTCCCTAGAGCACACACCTTTGTAACCTTTAATGGTGGTAGCCCTTTGGTCTTGGCCGTGAAAAGTGATATTCCAATAGTAGCCTTAAAGGCTATCCCATTCTTTATTGGGGAAACCTTTGTTACTCCTAAATAACACATCCAATATGTGTCAAGTATCTACACCATAGTCGATGTGACATAAGATAATATTGTAGTAAGACTCCTAGCCTCTTCATTAAAGGGAAAGGCCCTACAATGGTATAGGGGTTTTCCCTCTGGCTCAATCCATAATTGGGATGAACTAGGGGATAAGTTATGCAAACATTTTGAAGACAAAAAAGACCATTTGTCACTTATGGAGAAATTGACTTTAATCAAAAGAGAACCCCATGAGTTCATCGGTGATTTTAATTATAGATTTCAAAAGACATGGGATAGAATCCCATCACTAGTAAAACCTTCATAAAACCATGAGCTCTTGTATTTTATTAAGGCTTTAAATAGTGATAGAGCTGCTATGATTCAATCTATGGGAGGAGATAACATTCCAAGAGCATATGATACTACCATAAGGGTAAAAAATAATTTAATATAGGTTGGGAAGTTGTCCCCTAGGCTTCCAATGCCTTTATTTCTAGAGGCTCCGACCCAATAGTCTTTTTTGTCTCCTATTCTAGTGGCTCCCACAAGCCATCTACTCACACTTGCACTTCCTCCACCTTCTAAAATTCAAGAGCTCAAGGCTTCTATGGAAGCTTTGATGCAAAAAATGAGCCAACAGATGCAAGGGTTCAGGAATGAATTGGTCTCAGTCAAGAGACAATTGCCGAATGCTAACAGTAGGCCTTATCAACCCCAAAATTAGAATTATCAACAATAGAGATCCAATTTCCAAGGGAAAAACCAATGGACAAGTGCTAGGCCCTTGAATTGATTGAATCCCTCAGCTACAAGTACCTCAAATGAACTAGTGCCAACACAGAACAATCTTTCTCAAGAACAAGATTGATGTATTCCATGCAATCAGGCACACAATTAGACCTCATGTTAGAATGGTGAGTTTTCTCAAGCCCTAGTAGCATAAGATGAGCCAACAACATCAAGAAAACAACAATTTATTGATTATTCAAGTAATCCACAAGGAGATACAACTTTTATGAATTGGCAGGAGGCTGATTTTTTTGGAATAAATCAGACAAGTGGGGACAATGTGGCCAACAATACAAGGTCAAAAAATAGGGCAATAAACCCTAGTGTTTCTTCTACCACATCAGCTCAAAATTCACAAGTTGCCATGAAGACTACAATGCCAAAGACCCCTGATATGGTAGCTCTTCCAAATAAAGAGCAAGATTTGACTCAAAAGGTCATGCAAGGGGAGTCACTTAAGGCTCCTTTAATATCAAAACCGAACCTTGTTGCTACAAAGGTCCTTGCTAAGGCTGCCATCCCCTTTAATATTATTGAACAAAGGAAGAGGGTCAACATCAATGTATCTATGTGGGATGCTCTTGCTATCCCATCTCAGAGGGACCCACTTCAAGAAGCAATAAAGGGGATGCATGTTGCAGAGGGTACCAGTCAAGGTTGCAGTTCTTCAGTTTCTACAAGCTTGGTGCATCCTTTGGAGGTGGAGAATCCAAATAAAACCAGTAAGCTCCTACTTTTTATCTATCATTAATCATAGGAGATAAATTTGTTCATCATTGCATGATAAATAGTGGGGCTAGTAGTTAAATTATTCCTAAGGGGATAACTGACTGCCTAGGTATCAAGTATGAACCCATAACAAGAGGGATTGTGCAACTTGATGGAACATCAGTTTAGACTATTGGGGTCATTAAGGATTTAAATCTAACCTTGCATGCTTGCCTAGTTTGTAGTGTGTTGCTAGACATCTCAGTGATTGACCTCCCTGCTTATTTTGTCATTTATTTATCTAGGGAATTTATTGCTAAGATAGGTGGGTACCTATCTTTTGATTGGTCTCACATGTTGTTTAGGATAAGATATGGTACCAAAGTAACCATTAGGGCTGAGCCTATTACCAATGATCATATAGAGCCCTATACTCGAAGTCCAATCAATATGAATTATACCCTCCATGAGGAGAAAGAAGAAATTTTAGTGAGAAAGCCAACAACTTAGTTGGAAGAGGTTCCTAATTTGCTACTTGATGAATGGGCAAATGTATTTCTGTTTGATCCCATTGATGATATCAAATACACAGGCCTAGGTACCTATTGCATCCATGAGGAGGATGCCCCTATCCCCAATCTCTCAAAAGAAGACAATGGCATGCATGGACTATAGGATATGTTCTTTGATGGATCAAGGAACAAAATTTGGTGTAGGGGCTGGTGTGCTACTGATTTCTCCTAAAGGGGAGAAATATTAATTTTCTTTCAAACTTCATTTTGGTTGCACTAACAATGTGGTTGAGTATGAAGCTTTGATTTTGGGTCTCCAAATGGTACAAAAGAGAGGGATCAAATCCTTGAAGGTACATGGAGACAATGAGTTGGCTGTAAATCAGATCAAAGCTTAGAGAATCACCAAGAACAACCTTCTCAAGTCATACAAGCATAGAACATGGGACCTAATTGAAGGTTTTGAGGTCTTCAATATTTCTAGGGTCCCTAGAAATTAGAATAAATATGCTGATAGATTAGCAACAATTGGTTCTCAACATTACATTCCATCTCATGTTGCAATAGAGAAAGAACAACAACTACCAATGTTAATACATTTGTACCACTTACGGTTGGCTTCCAATATAGAAATCCGCTCTTTAGTATGCAACCTCTCACTTCAACACAAATCCTATGTCAAACAAATCCACTCAAAAGAGTAGTAAACAAACCTCACCAACCCAAAATCAAGGTCCTATGCCATAAGTGAGTGTTGTGAATGTCTCCCAACCTGTGGTTATTGCAACTATGTCACAAATCAATACCACATTCTCATTAAGTACTTTGGTCAACAATACTTTGAATCATCAATCATCATATTCTAACTAATCAATTAATGATCTAAAATTTCTCTTAAATCATTTTGATAAATATCACATACAAATTCAAATGTATTCATTTCATCAAGCAATTGATTCAATTGGCCCATGTGCAATTCATCATCCTTATACACATTTGAGATCACCTTGGCTGATGATTTGAATTCTAATTTTCATTGATCAAGATATTTGTTTTTCCTTGACCATCCTTTATACTTGGGAGCACATTGCATTCATCTTAATCAATGATCTTCAATTTCCTCTCCAATTTATTTTCCAATGTTAGTGTTGAAGATAATACTTCCTCAAGTAACAAAACATTATTGAAGACAACTTTAAGCACATGCAGCTTGTTTAGATCATGTTTTGATCTTTGAATCATGTATTCCATCTGTTGTGTTCTTACATGCCATTTCTACTTTACTGGCTATAATTTTTCAACATCTTGATCAATTTTGATTTTCATTGCTACAAGATCATAGTACCTCTTATATGGCTCATCAATATTCATATTCTTTTTTTTAACCTATTTTCAACTATACTAGTGATCATATCCATTGAAACTTGATTCATTGATGACTTTTCTTTCTCCAATTCTTCCTTCAATTCTCTAATTTATGTCATCAATGCTTCTCTATCTATGAATTTTGGCACTGGAGTAGTAGGGGCCTGAATAATGGGGATTGTTCTACCATTTAAAATTTCTCTCTTTAGCTCTTGATTTTCAACAATTGATATCATGTATTAATGCTTCAAGGCTTCATGATCTGCATATAATCTATCAATTGTATCCTTGCTAAAAAGTGTAGTATTGACCATTAGGTTTGTAGCCTTAGGACTAGAAGTATCTCCCACTATCTTTATTAGTACAATTCCTCTGAATTGATCATAACTTTGAAAATAATCAAACTTTTCAATATTAGGGGCTAAAGCCCAAACATATAAGAATCCAAAATTAGAACTAAAAACTAAACTAGAGAAGTCCTTTTCAACTTCTTCTTCAGATATATATTATTTTCTTCTCCTTCCTTGTAGTGTGAAATATTAATGCAATGACAATATCCCATTTGGGCAATAACAAAATTATTGCATCTTTAACCATTTGTTTATCCTACTCTAGAGTTATGTTATTTGTACTAAAATCAAACTCTTTTAGCACATCCTCTTCAATATTTTCCCATTCAGAAGTTAGCCTCTTATTTATTTCTTCTCTCACTCTCCTTTAGTATTCTTCCCTTTTCCTTGCAAGTAAAATATATTGATTTTTTTTTTTGATAAAATCTTCTTCATTGGTAAACTGGCTACAAGCAAGGGCTCTGATGTCACCAGTGGGATCACCTGTAATCTTCAAATTCTCAAGTGTTCTTCTTGGTGGCATCACTTGGAATATCTCCCTTGATGTTTGACCAGATAGAGAAAGAGGAGGTGAAGGTGTATGTTCAAAATGTGGTGAAGACACTTGCTCTAGCACATCTTGTTGAACAACTTGAGCACCTTTGTTAAGATCAATTATTTGCATTCCTTTTACCTTAGCAGGTTGCTCAATCATATTCACCTTTTTGGTAGTAGGCTCCTCTTCTTCACTCTTATCAACATAAACTTCTAGTTGCTTTCCTTTCTTGACCTCCTCTCTTTTGAGTAGAGCCTCTGCGCTCTCAATCAAATTCTCAATTCTAACAAGATATTTTGTTTTATTATTAAAAAATACAAAGAAATCGGATTTCCTTTTCTTCCTTAGCTATTCAACTTTCATTGCGATGTTTCATGCCCTTTTCCTCTCATAAAATTATTGAATAGAAACAAAAAATTTGATTACACATTCTTCATAAAATATATTACACTTCAAATCTGATTTCAAACCCCTCATAAAGCCTTCTACATCAATATTTCTTGCTTTCTCAAATCTCATCTTGTAAGACTTTAAAATTATATATATCCTCTTAAAACCATCTTTATTTGTAGCAGTTAAGTCAAAAAACTTGTATTGTGTGTAAAAAAGTGAAGGTTTCCTTGGCTTCCTGAAATGAATATAGTCAGCTTCATTGAGCTACCATGAGACTTCAAAGGATGTTATTCTCCAAGGCACAAATTTTGGCAGCACATGTGGTTGCACTAGACTTCCATATACATAGATTGTAGTGGTATTGGTGTGGAGATGCCAATCTCCCCAATTATGTGAAATCCTAAGACCCTTCCTTCTTTTTGTAGGTTAAAGGAAATCTAGTGCATCGTTTGATATCCTCTCTTCTAGGATGAAAAAATAATTGTTTACCTATGAACAAAAAATCACAAGTATGTGTCTGTGCCCCATTGGTTCTCCTTTTTTTGTTGGATTTTGGAGTTTTGTTTGCGCTATGATACATGGCCTTGTTGCGGGATTTTGTGGCAGACCTGCACACCCCCTCTTGATGCATCTTGATGAAATTCTCTCCATGTAGCCTCCTCACAAAACTTCTAAGGTTTTCGGAGATCGGGGGTCCCCTTTCCTCTACCATGTTGCCACGTGTCTAGGAGATGAAAACATAATTTTGATTTGATTTGGACCGCACACCAAGGAGGATATTGTCATCAACACTAGACAATAAGGGTGAATTAATGTTGCTGACATTTTTGCAAGAGAATAAGAGCATTGAGATCTCCTAGTGCACTTATCCAAAGATATGAATCAGGATCAGATTGAAAAGGAAGGTAGTTACAATGACCACATTAATGACTGTCTGTCACCTTAGGGTGACAAGGGTTAGGGTCTCATAATATAAGGGATCATTTCCAAAGAGAGGAGAGACTTCTACATTTTTTCAATTTAGAGAAAAAAGACTTACATAATGTGTCATTTTTGGCCTTTCCATGTTGTTATCTTTAGATTTGTTTTAAAGTATTATGTCAAAACTATTGTTTGATGTTTTGCAACTCTTATGGTTTCTTTTTATCAATTTCAAGTAACTAAATCATGTTTTTGTTAAACTCTTTTGATGACTTGTGAATGATATTCCGTTGTCATATCTTGTTAATACAGCTAAATCAATATCTTAAATAGTAAATGAAGGGAATGTATCCTTTTCTGAGCCTTAATCAATCCCTCCACTCATTCTGAGGGTATTTTGTTTGTGAATTAGTTAGAGAAGTTCTTAGCTTTATAATTCTAGCATATCACCTTAGTATTAGTTTTCTTTTCAATTCTTCCTCCCTTTTCACCCATTTACAGTTATGAAGAGCCAGCTTCTAAAATCTCAGAGGTTGTTTTCATATAGAGAATTAAGTCCCACATCTATGGAACTTCTCGACTTCCCTGCTTTAGGTCTTCAAATTAGATTGGGGATCAATAGTACTTTCTGGCACTTCTGGTGGGACCTAAACCCACAATTGCTTGATTGGAAGCTAGAAAAAGTTATATGAGCCAAGGACCAGTAACTAGGTCAAAAACTATGTGAAATCCCAAGCTAATACTACCACCCTTGGTGAATATTAGTGTAATACCCTAAAAATGGTCATCTAAACCATGGGCCCCTAATCTCGACAACATCACCAAGGTCCTAACCAAAGGCAATTAAATTAATCTTGAGCACATAATTAATTCTTTAATCATCAAATGTCACATGGCAAATCAAATACTCAATATTAATTGAATATTTATTTGATTAATTGAATCATTCCAAGAATATCACTTTGATCAATTATCCTATTTAATTTATTAAATATCCTAGCATATTTAATTAATTAATAAATTTACCATTTAATCATCATAAAAAGGAATTAATTTATTGCAAAAGAGGAATTAATCACAAAGAAAGAGTTAAATTGAAAATAAAATAAAAGAATTGAATTGAGAGAGAAATCAAACTTGAGATATTATTTCTTCTTCTAAATTGAGAGAACTTGAAATCAGAAAAGCAATTAAAAGGAATTTAATCATTCTCTAAAATTGGAACTCAAAGCTTTTGAGAAAAAGAAGTTCAGTTGCATTGAAAAGACTCTTTTCTTGAATAAATCAAAGAATTACCTATTTTTATCACAGATGCATGGAATTAATTAATTCTTATTTCTAATGCAAACTCAAACTTCTAATCTGAATGCATTTCAATTAAACTATAATTGTAATCTATCTCAAGATTAACTGAATCTGATTTCTCAATTATTTTAATTAATCCTAAATTGTGCTTTTTCTTGATCTCTCTTGTGATTCTCTATAGATTCAACCCTTAGTTCTCATTCAAAACACCCTAGAATTTGTTATTATACACTTTCGCTCTGGAGTCATTGAATATATTGTGCTTGCTTTTTGAGATTATTGCATCTTAGTTTAATTTCTTTTTCCATATTTAGTTTATCCATATTGCTTGAATCCATTATTGCTTGAATCCATATTGCTTGAATCTTTCATCC
Organism: Cryptomeria japonica; assembly: GCF_030272615.1. NCBI lineage: Eukaryota > Viridiplantae > Streptophyta > Pinopsida > Cupressales > Cupressaceae > Cryptomeria > Cryptomeria japonica. The sequence continues at coordinate 529,590,375 of NC_081407.1, forward strand.
ATCTTGCATCCATTTAGCTTTATCTCATACTCATAAAGATTAAATCCTTCATCTTGGTGTAGTCCAGTCACTGGTATTGTTTATACAAATCTGAGAGAAATCTTATACTCACATCTTTTAGAAGGCAATTAGTCGATTTGTTATGGTTTTCATATTCATGATTATATCTGTCTAACCATACATGTAATGACTTAATTGAAGTGTTGTGTCTCGCAGCTTATATAGCCCCCACTTCTGCTCTAGTCACAAATATGAATGACATGAAAAATATCATGCGGACCTTCTCAAATGAGATAACCAATATCAAGTGCTAGCATGCTACCCCAGCCAAACCACCCTTCCAAAATTATCAAAACACAAATCTCCCATACCAATCGAACTAGTACTAAGGGACGAATCGAGGAGAAAGACAAGGACAACCTTCAAACCAGATTGTAGTGGTGCTAACACTTCTCTAAATAATAAAAAAGAGTTGTTACTAGGACAAAATAGTTTTGTGGATGACTCAAACTCATGGTGTTTCTCCTACAATGATGTGCACGCTCCCCAAAACTACTCATGGGGGAACCTATAATAGAAGATAGCTGAGAAAAGAGTCCAAGGCATTTCACTAGACCTCAAGAATTATTCTTCCTCATCCTCAAGAGTGGATAATGCAATGTTAATTACAGAAATGCAAGGCACGTCTTTAGAACAAGAGTCAGTTATTGCATCGAATCATGTGCTTTTCTCTTGGATGGAGGAGGAAGATGTAGTCTTCATCAATGATTCCTAGGCATCCAAGCCATACATCCAATCAGATTATAATATTTGATTAAAAATGAGATTTACTGGGAAACATGTTCTCCAGGTTTCAAAACCACGTGTGACCTTCAAAAAACTTAGAGAATGTCACAGTTGCACCTTTCTCACAGAAGCCCCAAGATAGCTTTCCATGTAAACCAAAAGATCCCAAAGTTCCAGTACCCCTGGCAATGAATATGGTGGAACAATTGAAAAAGGCTCCTGCCAATATATCTCTATGGGAAATCTTAGCCATTCTTGAACAAAATCTACTGCTAAAGGAGGCCTTGGAAGACTAAGAAAATCTGGCTCAGGCTGAAGACCTTGTAGAACAAAAAGAAGGAAAGGAACCAAATACCCCGGGACAACATCTTGTTATCACTATTTAAAATTGGGTTTTTTCTTTTCCCATGATTGGCTATGGTATATTGAATTTTTCGAATAGGGTGTAATTCCAAGTGCTTCATCTTTGTTCTAGACCTTAGGGGTTTAAGGGTTTTTGATTTTTAGATCCTATCTTATTTGTTTTAAACCCTCTGGTTTCTAATCTGTCGTTACTTTATTCACTTAAGTTATGGGTTGTGGGGTCATAGGAAGTGTCCCCCCTTGTTGTTTGCCTAGGCGGTTACGTTGATTATTTGAAAAAATTTATGCCTTGTAGGCTTTTCTTCTAAAGTTGTTGGGCCCAGTAACTAATGCGCATCTCGCGGATGGATCTACGGCTCACGCTATTTCGCTAGGCGAAGTTGCGCGTAGTTTATACCCCGCGAAATGGCAAAAACCACATGGCATGCCACATAGATGATCCAGTTGGTTGTTAGCAGCGAGTAAAGTGGTGGCACGTGGCACAAATCACAACAGTCAGCAGATCCGAGTTAAAGGTTAAAAGGCGGGCCCTAGAGGTGAGTTAGGCCACAAGTGGATATGACCTGGTGGGTACAACTGTTAATAACACCTGGCGCCATGTGGTTTCCTTCTGGCGAATGACAGAGTGACAAATCAGCGCCGCAGGTGACTGGATGCCAGGTGTTCATGACGAGTTAGCGGGCCCACCATTCCTGAGAGCCTTTTCAAAGGATTAAATGCTGATCAACTTCAGAGATGATCCGACGGTCGGCGCTATTTTGCAAGGGTAAGATGCTCACTCTTTACGCCCACGAAATAGCGAGAATGAACGATAACATTCCACATGTCATGATGATGACCTGGACTATAGGGCTGTTGAGACGAAAGTGGGGCCCCCGTGGTTTCCTTCTGGTGAATGACAGAGCGACAAATCAGCGCCGTAGGTGACTGGATGCCAGGTGTTCGTGACAAGTCAGCAGGCCCACCATTCCTGAGAGCCTTTTCAAAGGATTAAATGCCGATCAACTTCAGAGATGATCTGACAGTCGGCGCTATTTCGCAAGGGTAAGATGCTCACTCTTTACACCCGCGAAATAGCGAGAATGAATGAGAACCATCCACGTGTCATGATGATGACCTGGACTATAGGCTGTTGAGACAAAAGTGGGGCCCCCATGGTTTCCTTCTGGTGAATGACAGAGCAACAAATCAGCGCCGCAGGTGACTGGATGCCAGGTGTTCGTGACGAGTCAGCGGGCCCACCATTCCTAAGAGCCTTTTCAAAGGATTAAATGCCGATCAACTTCAGAGATGATCCGACGGTCGACGCTATTTTGCAAGGGTAAGATGCTCACTCTTTACGCCCGCGAAATAGCGAGAATGAACGAGAACCGTCCATGTGTCATGATGATGACGTGGTCTAAGAAAAAGTGTGGGCCCGCCAAGGTGGAAACGTCAGTATAAAAGGAAAGACACGCGGCCAGTATAAAGTGGAATGCGAAGGGAATTTCAAGGCCAATGGTTCGACACCATGTGGTATTATGCAGCCAATAAAAAAGCGGGACCCAGAAAAAGGCCAAAGCCGTTAGTTAATCTAATGCTCGATCAAGTTTATTTTGATCGAACGGTTGGCGCTATTTCGCAGGACTAAGCTGCCCGATGGTTATGCTTCACGAAGTTGTGAAAGAACAAAATGGAACACTTGCAGGAATGTTATGACCCATTGGAGCGAAAAATACAAATTCTCATATGAATTCAATTTCGAAGGGATGACCGGAGCATGCGGAATCAATGTTATAGTTAAGGCCCTGAGTACAAATATTTGATTTCCTAACTACCAAGTGAAGATATCTTTTAAAATATTTTGCAGAAGAGCAGACGCAGAGTTATCTTTTTCAGATACAGAGCAAATTGTTTCAGTTGCAAAGCAATTTCCTTCAAGCAAAAATCAGGTTCTCTTATATTTTGTAGCAATTCTTGTGTGGTGTTCTAAGTAAGATAATTCTTCTATTGCAGGATTGTTTTAGAGTGATATTCATTTTCTTGCATCTTCAAAATGGCTCCTAAAAGGGAATTTTCCGGCAAGGTTAATTATTTGGAAAGAAGTGTATGTGATGATTTCTTAGAATAGTTGACATTGTCAACCAATCAGGCATCAAAGGCCAAAGAGTTAGTGCCCAGGGCTCCCCGTCTGAAGATAGGAGAAGGATTGTATGACAAGGGTAATTGGCTGAGAGACCCACAGGTGGGACTGTCCGGGTTGGGGTTGTTTAAAGTCGGATTTGGAATGAGAAATTCTCCTGCCCCTCAAAATAGTATCTGGGAACTAGATGTTGGGAAATTGGTAGTCCCAGGGGTATTCATGGATACAGACCTGCTAACCCAAATGGCATTGAATTATGATCCAGTCACAAGATGCATCCGAGATGTAAATGGGAAAACCCTTGTGGAAATTAATGCTGAAGAATTAAGGACAACATTTGGGCTTAATGAGTTCACAAACTTCCTGGAACCCATAAATTTCACATCATTAGCCCAAGTTTACAGTGCACAGAGAAGTCATCTCAGGAATGGGCCTCTCAAGGAGCTTTTTGTGAAAATAGGAGGGTTAGCAGTTGTAGGACCCAATACACAAGAGCCCTTCTCATTGAGTATGTTTACCCTGAGGGCTAAAGGAATGTATTGGGCACTTTGTCAAGTCCTAGGAGAAGATGCTGAAGCAAATATGCCAAATCATTACTTGCTAATGATTGCCCAGATTTTGAATCCTTCTCTTGCTGTCACATTTGATTATGCTTCCTTCATCGCCGATGCTGTCTATGGAGGCTTGATAGGAATAAAGAATGGAAAGGTGGACAGACCTTTCGGATGGTATTCACTCTTAATGCACCTTTTTCTCTTCAAAGGTGGTGATTATTTTGCCAGTGGACTAGACCTGGTTAAGGAAAAGGAAGGAGAAAAAATGCCAGTACAATTATGGAGTACTGTGTTGTCATGGGACAAAGAGGATGCTAGTTTTTTGAAGTTTGACAAATATTTTGCATCCAAAATAAGAACTCTCTTATGCTTTGATAACCCAAGAGTCCCCAAGGTTCTTTTGGAATTCATAAGGCCAAAAGAATTCGCAGAGAACATCAAGATTGTTCATAACTGGGGCGACATTTATTTATATCCCGTCTCCACAGTTTTCAAAGTTTTTGGTTTTAGAGGTACTCCATTTTTGTTACCTTACCAGGTCCCTCTCAAAGTGGGAATAGCGAAGATCCTTAGGCAAATTGGTGGCTTACAAGAGGCAGAGTTAACAGGCAGAGGCAAAGGGACTATTTTCCCTGCAGCTACCATAGCCCACCAATTCATAATAACAAAGGGAGGCTGGAATTGTTTTGAGGATTTCCTCAAACCTTACCATTTATCTATTGCAGTGTCCAGGTGTGCTGATCCAGAGGACTTCTTCAACGGTGTGTTCAAGAAGAAGGTAGCATGCAGAGGTAGGCCTCATCAATTCCAATTTCCTGAAGACCTCATCAGAAATGAATTTGATTTAGATGAGCAGGAATTAAGGAAAGAAAAGTGGGTGGCTTACAAGAAAGCCTTGGATTTTGTGCATCAATTTGATGCTAGCTATGACCCATTGTCTAGCTTCTTCCCATTGGAAGAAAAAATAAAGTTTTTGATTGTTTGCTTTGAAGATGTAATGCAAACACTAAAGGAGAAGAGGGAAGCTGTGATTAAAAGCAACCCTGAAAAGGCCAGAGTGATCTTAAGTAGTTCAACTTCCAGCAAGCCAATTCCTCCTAGTGATTACACATTGCATAAGAAATCAGGTTACAGTGTGTTGGTGCCTACAACAGGGGAGCCTTCTACATCCAAAGGGAAGAGGAAGATACAAGATGTCATTGACATCCAAGACAGCCCAAAAAGGCAAAGGATGGGGAAGGAAGTGCAATCAGACATACCTTTGTATTCCCCATCCCAATCCCCTATCCATATAGGAGATGAGCAAGCAGCAACTGAACACCTATTGCAGTTGGGTAGCTTAGGGGAAATTGCATACACCTATGATGAAGTAGAGGAAGGGATGCCAGAAGAGCCCATTGATGCTGAAATGGATATTACCTCCACTGAACTTAAAGGCCAGGAGTGGGATCCTGAGATAAGAAAGGCAAGTAGTGCCTTTTTAGCTGATGACAACTTTGTCACATCGGAAGCATTTATGCAATTCATTTGGAAACAACATATAGATAGATATAATGCTAGATGTGAGACAAGAAAGGCTGAGCAGCCTAATAAAGATCTAGCCTCAGTGGAGGAAGAAATAAAATAGGAGATGATGGAAGAATTCAAAACCATCACTCCTGAGCAGGGAAGAGATCTAGTAGCACAAGCTGGAGTGCTTATCTTGCCAGAGTGGGATATTGCTGATGCCCTGGTGCTAGATGCAGTAAGAAAAGAGACCAAACCCATGGAAGGTGTTACCTTCAATAAGGATAATGCTGCACTAGTCATGTGGTCTCTCAAGAGAAATGAGAGCAAGAAAGGCAAAGACACCCCAGGGTCAAGTTACCTTGGTGGAATGATGGTAAAAAGAGTGCAGAGTACAGGGGTAGTAGAGGCTGCAAGTACTGTGTTAGAAACTGCAAAATTCAGTGTTGCAGTGGTGGAGAAGGAAGCCAAAGAAAAGGAGGCCCTCCAAATTAAGTTGGAAACAGTTTTAAAGGCCTATAAAAGTGCCAAGGAGGAGGTAAGAGGCAAAGATAGCATCATTGCCAAGTTGCAGAGCCAATTGATGGGACAGCACCAACAAGGTGAGTCTTCAACATTGATGATTTCCTCTTCTCCTGCAAGACCTCCGCCTACTAGCCCTATTATTGAATTTCCACCATCTCCAGCAACCTCCACCTCTCAAATGATTGAGATCACACCCCAAGAATTAGAAAACCTGAAGCAGGCTCAGGCCTTGTATGCAGGGAAATATGAGGAGAAAGTAAGGGCCACAATCTCCAGTTTTGCAGAGACAATAAATGCCTCATTGCTCTACAACAATGTGGGAAAGATTATGGAGATATGGAATGAGCTGAGAAGAGATAAGGCAATTTTGACACCCATTTTTGACAGATGGAGACCTAGGGAGCAAGATCTAGAGTTCATGTGTGTATCCTATGATGAAGCAAGAGCTAATCCCATTATCAAATCCACTTCTGATGTCGCTAAGGTCTTAATGCAATTGGCAACAGAGGTGGAAAATGTGGATAGAAGGGTTAAATTGCTTAAGAAGGAATACACTGATCAAGTTTGTGAGTTGCTCCCAGGAGTTTTTTCTACTCCGGATCAGTTAAAAGACAAGCAGATATGGCTTAAGGAAATAGAAGCCAAATTGTCAGCAAGAGTCAAAGGAATCATTGATCTTGATGATACTTCTTTCTTTGTCGTGACAATACAAGAGATAGAAAAAATTAAGTCACATTATGGTTTTCTTAATTCAGAAGTCAACAAACTGAGGAATTCTTGGAAAAGGTTGACTTAAAATAAAGATGATGTGATTAATTTTTCATGGCCGACAGAAGAAATATATAGTGAGTGGGCAACTAAATATGCCACCTAGGATCCAGAACAGTTGGAGAGCGCCCCTGAAAAGACAGAAGAGGTTGCAACAGAATAACAGGTTGAAATAACTGCAGAGGCTGAAAAGTGCTTGTAACTGCTTTTACGAAAAGCTTGTAACTTCTTTATTTTGTAACAAACTCTCCTCAAAAGGTCCGAAGCTTTGTGCATCCATGTGGTTATAAATGGATACCAGGACTATAGGAAAAGTGATCACAAAATTTTGTAAGAAAACGCTGCAGAAATTTATCTGAGCTTTTCTAAGTCTAATGGAGAATCAGAATTTATTGTAATACTCTTTGAACTAAATATCAATATACAGGCCATCAGTTTTGAGTAAAGCTTTGTGTTGTCTTCGAGTTTGTTCATAACTTTATTTACTGTTTTCATTCTGAATAATCAAGGGTTGTTCCGTTTGAATGGAATTGCAAAGAAATTTTAGTATAAGTGCTTGTTAGCTTTTCTCTTTAGGAGGGAAATTAAATACGCGAGATCACTCATACTAGTAATTTCTTTGGGAGGAACTTTGAATTCTGAGGACCATAGCTTAGTTTGGAATGCTTGAATTCTTGTATGTGTCAGGCATATATAAGGATTAATAGAAACCAAACCGATGGGTAATATAGAGATGTGTTGTTTAAGGAGTTTTATCTGAGTTTAGATGACTCTGTGACCTTGGATAAGGCATTGGTATTAATCGAAGTTGTTTATTGCATGCTTTGTTGATCGAAATGCTGAGATTAAGTACAATTTCTATCCTTTGTTTTCAGTTGATTTCAAGGTGAATAAATCCACTGGTTTTCTGGACTGGTTTGCTGTGGGTTTATGTTCAAAAGTGTGAATTTAATTCACAAAGGTATACCCACCTGGGCTCCGAGGAAGCCCGAAGTGTAGAAGGTCTATCCAAACCTTGTCATATGTTGCCTTGAAAATTTCCTTATCTTTGATATCTCTTCTGCACCAAGCTTTAAACCATATTAATTTGAGGATGTTAAAGGGAATCAGATTTTGAAGACAACACATCTGTCACATGTTTCCTTTGTCAATACTAGTGAAGACCAAAAGAAAGAACAAGTTGGTAAGCCAAAACCTATGCCTTTCTTTTTTACATTGTTAGTAGGAGATAAATTGTTGCATAATTCCATGATAAACTCAAGAGCTAGTACCACAATTATGCATAAGAAAATTGTTGAAGCCCTTCAAATTAAATATGAGCTGCTAGAAAGGGGAATAATGCAATTAGATGGTAAGAAAGTAAAAGCATTGGGAATTATTTGGGATCTTACCCTAACCCTATATTTTTGCCCCAACATCACTGTCCCTCAAGAGGTATTCATAATTGATATTCCTCCCATCTTTGGCCTTTGCCTGTCCCAAGATTTCATAGCCAAGATTGGCCAATATATGTCCTTGGATTGGTCTCACCTAATTCTTTTAACTAAATATGGTTCAAAAATGAAAATATTATCAGAACTTCTACATGTCAACCATATAGTGGAAGATGTTGTGATGAGCTTCAAGCCCACTTATACCACCATTACTAAGGAAGAGATGTATTATGTAGAAATGATAGAATAAGAAAAGGCTACAGGAAAAATAATTGAAAATGAAGAAATCCTCTTGAATGAGTTCATTGAAAATGACCCTTTCTATAATTTCCATGCCACGGGCCTAGGAAAGTATGTTATTTCTTATGAAGATCAACCAATCCCCAAGATCACTTGGGATGAGGAAAAATTTGTTCCCAAAAAGGAAGGCAACCCTGAGTATGAACTATGGACCTTATTTTTTGATGGTGCCAGATGTATTTATTGAATTAGGGGTAGGAATACGCCTAACATCTCCAAAAGGTAAAGATATGTTGAGGTATTTTTTCTTCCATCTTCCTTGTACTAATAATGAAGCTAAATATGAAGGTTTGATCAGAGGCCTCGACGTAGTCGAGTGAATGGGAATTAAAAAATTGAAGGTCTTTGAAAACTTAGAACTAGTGGTCAAACAAGTGTGTGGTACTTCTGCCACAAATAATGTGCGAATGAGATCATATAGACATCAGGTTTGGAATTTGATTAAGAGATTTGGGCATTTAATATCCTCATCGTCCCCTACAAGTAGAACATGATGGTTGACTAGTTAGCATTGATCAGAACAAAATTCAACCTAGTGACTAATTTGTTGGACAACATGCATTTTATAGAGATGGTAGTTAGGCCAGCAATCCTAGATAACAAGAAAAACTAGAAAGTTTTTGAGAGAGATGCTCAAGTGGCCTTATTTCTTCAACAATCCGAAGAATTCGTGGGTGAATTGCCACCAAGGATTGAGGAAGCTTATGGAGACTAAATTATTCAGTTAAAAGGGAACAAGCTCCCAAAAGGCTTAATCATTCTTGAGAACCTGTTCAACTATCATGATGCGAGGAATGATAAGAGAAAATTGGTCGTAGGTTGAAAGAGAGAAAATTAAAGTTGGAAAAAATATTTTACAAAATGCTAAAGAACGCCTCACCCTCCTCTATGAAAGATATGAAGGGGACATAACCTAGAGTTATGGTGACCTGAAAGGATATGACTCAAACGTCATCAAACATACAATTGAATTATCACCTAAAGATAAGGCTATCCGCCAAAAACAAAGATCGATGAATCCTAAGATTGAATCTCTCATGGTCTAGGAATTGAAAAAGTTAGTGGACTCCTAGATTGTGTATCGAATCAAGCACAACACTTGGGTATATAACTTGGTACCCATTTGGAAAAAGAATAGTGACATCCGACTATGTGTAGATTTTTGGGATTTAAACTAAGCATCCCTCAAGGACCATTACCCACTCCCTTTGATGGATTAAATCTTATAGATAGTTGTTAGTTATAAAAAAAATTCTTGTTAGATGGATTCTTGAGATACAACCAAATCTGGGTGAGGGTTGAAGATTAGCATAAGACCACATTTACTACCCGATAAGGTACATATGCATATGCCAAGATTCTATTTGGGTTGTCCAATATAGGGGCTACCTTTTAGTGGGCACTAGATATAGTTTTTGGAGAAATAATAAATAAGACTATCCCATCTATTTAGATGATCTTACTATTTTCTCCAAGAGGAAGGAAGACAATTTTGATCACATGGAAGAATTTTTTCAAACGTGCCAAGAATTTGGGATATCCTTGAATCCCAAGAAATGTGTATTCGGAGTTCGTCAGGGTAAGCTCCCCGGACACATCATCTCAAAGGAAGGTATCATAATCGACCTCGATCAAATTTAAGAAATCAAGGAATTGCCTCTACCAGTTAACAAAAAGGGCGTTCAATCTTTCCTAGGGAAGGTCAATTTTGTAAGAAAATTCATATTTGACTTTGTTGGCTTCATGAGACCAACCACCCTTATTCTATGAAAGGAATAGAGTTTCAAATGGACTTGAGAAGGGATAATGACCTTAAAAAAAATAAAAGAAGTTGTGGCCTCTGTCCCAATGTTAGTAGACCCTAATTTTTTATAAGTCTTCATTATGTATGTGTATGGAAGTGAATGTAGCATAGCAATTGTCCTAACTCAGAAAGATGAGAAAGCCACGGGGGAGCACCCGATCGCTTTTTATTCAAGGAATTTGTAGGGATATGAGGCTACATATAATTTTGTTGAAAGACAAGCTTTCACAATAGTTAAGGGACTCAAAAAATTCTGGCATCTAATCGAAGCCAATAAGGTATTGGTGTATGTCTCTCACCCGAGTGTACGCGAGTACATTATGGAAGGATAAATCATGAAAAAAAGGGAGGATTGGATTACCAAGATCCTTGAATATGAAATTGAAATTCACTCAACTAAGGTCATCCATAGATGAAGACTTTGTGAATACTTGGCTAATGAGAAGGAACCTAAAGGACCTAATGATAAACTCAAAGAATCAATGTTGATTAGCTAGATATCTTGCACAAATGATTGGCTCCATGACCGTATTGATTTCATGAAGTATGGAAAAATACCCCTCACAAATCCCTTCTGAAAAGATATTTTTTAGACTCCAAGGCACCAAGTACATCCTAATCAAGGAATTCATATTTAGGACTTTATATGGAGTTCTCCTCTAGTGTGTTGATTTAGCTCAAGCAAGTAGGATCTTAACAGAAATGCACTATGGTGATTCGAGACAACACTTTTCTACCAAAACAATGACCCTTAAGAATATGAGAGCTAACTATTTTTGGCCAACCATGTTTGAAAATTACCATCAATGCGTTCAAAAATACCCAAAGTGCCAATTCTTCATTGGAAAGAGAAAAAACTCAGTCATGCCCCTAAAAACGACAGTTACAAATGAGCCCTTTGCTCAATGCATTTTGGACGTCATTGGGATGATCAACCCCCCTTTGAGTGTAGGTCATAAATTTATTATAATTGCTATGGATTATTTTACCCACTGGTCTAAAGCCACTGCCTTGAAGAATGCTGCTAAGCTTAAAATAGTTAATTTTCTAGAGGAACTCAAAACCAGATTTGATCCACCAAAAACAATTACATCAAACAACGTGAGGGCTTTCTAGGGGTCCAAGGTGTTTGAATTTGCTTTGAAATATGGGATTTTTCTAAAGACATAATTGAATTTTACTATCCACAAGGGAATGTGCTTGCAAAATCAACCAACAAAAACTTGATCAAATTGATAAAGTGAATAGGAGTGAATCACCAAAGAGAGTGGCACAAGCACTTGAAGATTGCCCTATAAGTTGATTGTATTATCCCGAAACAGATATTGAAAACCTCCCCTTATGATTTGGTCTATAGGAAGGAGGTTGTATTACCAATTTCAACTGAAATTCCTTCACTCCAATTACTAAAATCTTTGGTAGTAGAGGAAAATGGGCCCCCAAATTCTAGAATGGCCAAACTATTAAGAGTAGAAGAAGAAAGAGAAAACTCTTTTGATGATTTAACTAGTCATCAATAAGTGGTAAAGATATCATTTGACAAGAAGGCTTCAGACCCAAAATTCAAGGAAGGTGATATCGTACTGAAGTATGATGAACAAGCCACCAAGCTGAGACAACATGCAAAGTTTGGTTCGCTATGGGTGGACCCATTTTGAATTATAAATTGCCAAAAATGTAACTCTTACAAGTTAGAGGATGAAAAGGGTAACCCTCTTGGGATTCTCATTAAGGGGATCCACCTTAAGAATTTTCGTTAAATACTTCTCTTGCCATCTATATATAATTAGGGTAGTTGATTTCATGTTGCTTTAAATAAGTACCCATGAGTAGATGTATAGGTGTCATTTTTGGGTTGGCTGGCTGCCCCCTTGCCAAGACAATCATTATGGAATTTTTTTTGTATCTATCATCAATATTCTCATGTTTCCTTTTCCACCACCATTTTAGTATCTTTCTTTGTAGATTTAAAATATTTGACACACCAATGAATGTGAATTTAATATGTTTTCCCAAAAGGAAATGGTTGCATAGGAAATATACAAGGAAAGGAGTTTAATTCTTAGCATGCAATTTTATCTTCTGAAGATCATAAATTGTGGAGGAAGCTATTAGCAGGTTAAGGGGAAAGAAGTAGAGTTTTTCTATAGACAAATTGGAAGTAGATTAAGAACAAGAAGCAGTTAGTGACACTATGGAAGAAGGAGAGTAGGGGACAATTGCAAACACAATGACCTTGCTTATTCTAAGATTAATAGTCTTTCATAATCATCTTATGCTAGAACTCCTAGTGTCCCTAGTCGGGTATAGGACACAATAACCTAGCCAAAATAAACCTGGACACAATAACCTAAGGACACAATATCAATCATTTACCGGTTGCATATCACCAACAGTCTTTGCCAGTTCAGTGAAATGCCAACATTCTCCCCCTTTGGCATTGATGGCAACACTTAGGAAAATTTTTGTCAACTAATTGTGCAATACAAAAATTGACTTCATGACATATACTCCCCCTTGGCAATTCCGTGCTATTAAAAGACTTATACTACTACTGTGCCTTTACTTTTACATACAAAATTCTGACTGAATCTTCAACTATTACTCCCCCTTTGACAACAATGCCAAACAAAGAAGTAAATACATGAAAGATAAATACATGTTACATCAAAATTGCTTAGCATATATAGATATGAAAGTTATAATGTCATTACAATATAATTTTAGAAAAAGCATCACTAAAATGAGACTTAAATTGTTTCAAATCATTATGCCAGGTCTCTAGAATAGTGCTAGTTATCTCCACATGTGTCTTTATCTATCCAACAAAATCCTACATGGCATATATGGTACTCATCTCCGGTATTGCAAGGATGGCTTTAGTTTCCTTATAATCTCTCTGCAAGATTTCCACATTCGGTATCAGCTATGTTTGTAATTCCTACAATGATATGATCCTCTTAACTTGTTCATTTTCATAAGATTTCATCCTATGCTGAAGTTCAACAACCAATCTTCCAAAATTGATAGTAGATTCATTAAGGGGCTTGAATGACTCACTAAGAACTTCAAGTTATTTCTCAACTTCCTCCTTCTTCTTCAAATCAACACAAAACAATAAAAAATTGGAAATAGTTGAGAGGATTTTACCTTTGGTTTCAAGTCCTTCTTTCAAATAGTCCTTATTGACAGTCAAGGCAACTTTACCTTTATAAATTTCATTCATCAATTGCTCAGTTATTTTCTTATCATAATCCCTCTCAACACTAATATAAGATGCATCCTCAAATGATTTCATTTTCTCTCTGGCATCAAAAACAAGTTGTCCAAGCTTATCAATAGGAGTAACAAAATTATCTGTATCAATCTCCAGTAGGAAACTAGACAAGATCTCAACAACATTCTTTATTGTTTCTTCCTCCTTCTGTTGTTCTTTCATCCTCTTCTTCTTGGCCCAAGATTGCATGGCAGTTGCAATCTCCATCAACTGAGTTGAGCTCAAATTGTCCATGTCTAGTGGTCCTTTGATGCTTATAGCATCACCATCATCTTCATCAACAATTTTCTTTCTAGAATCAAGTGAGAAAGGTGTCACTTTAGGCACAATATCCTCTATTTTATTTTCTGCATCTTCATGCTTATCTTTTGTCACTTCCTATTTCTTTTCACTTTCTTTATCCTTTTTAGTTTCTTATACTGGTGGGGGTTGTGTATCAATAGTTTGAGTTACTATCGATGGCTCCTCATCCTTCTTTTCTTCTTCATTTTTCTTTTCTTCCTATCCCTGTTCTTGTTCATGTTGCTCAGACATTTGAACATCAACATCCTGCACATCTACATTGTCAGTAGCATCAACATCATCATTATTACCAGTATCATCATCATCAGGGATAATCACAGGTTCAGTTTATGTGTTCATCGGTTGATTATCCATCACAATTTCATCAGGCTCAAAAATAGTTATTTTAACACCTTTTGGAAGGTCTTCAATCTTAAACCTTTCTGGTTCATCTTCCTTATCTTCTTCCTCTTTATCTGGAATCAGACCTGGTACCTTCTTCAAAATTTGTTTAGTCTCCTAATGGACTGATTGGGTCTCACCAATTAACATTCTTGTCAACCTTTTCTTTGACCTAAAAGATGACTTTGCCTTAGCAAAAATTTAATCTATCTCCTCTCTTGTAGCTTCAGGTTGTAGATTCTTAAGAAAATATTCAATAAATTCTGTCTTGTTTCATGGCTTCTTGCCATCTTGCATCAATCCTATTATATAAAGATTTGGGAATCTGCGCTTGCAATTCAATTAGGGATTTGCTGTATTTATTCATCATAAAAATAATTGTATCTTCTATCTGTCTTTGTTCATCTTCATTAAAAATTTCATAGTTTCTTCACACTAGTCAATAAATCACACTCTTTAATGTTTATTATTAAATTTTAAAAAGGTGTGAGCTTGTTACCAGATTCTTTGAAGATTTCACAGTTGAAGTACAAACACCCTTAGACCTTTTGTCGCTGGCCCTTAGGGCTGTCTTTTCTCCTTCAGACTTGGTCTCTTCTTCATCAACATTTACTAGTTTTTGTACTTGTTCCTTTTTCCTTTTACTAGTCTTAACTGGTGCAGTAGGTGGTTCAACAATCTTACCTTTTCTCGAGAACTGAATCTTTGACTGTTTCTCCTTCTTTGTTGCTACTGGTTTCTTCTTCTTAATAGCTGTTGGTTTTTCTTTCTCTGCAACTTTCTCCTTTCTAGCTCTTGTCTTTACACCGGTGGGGGGTACCGATTGTTGCACTTGATGTTTTGGCCTATTGAGCAGCATTCTTTTCTCTTACTTTAGCAATGGCTTCCTTTGTGAATCCTTCTTGCTCTGCAAATGCTTCAACTTCTTTTCTATCTTTCTTTTCTATTACCGGTTTGTTAAGTTCTGAATGCACTTGAAGGGATTTCTCCTTGTAAGTGCCATAACGCTCTTCTATTGTATCTACCAGTTGGGCAATAAAATGATTAGCATATGCAATTAGAAGATCCTTGTCCACTTCACATCCCATGGGAATCACCCATGTAGTCTGGGGCTTAGCTGCCTCCATCATATAGGTATCTATATCAACCATAAAGAAAATTGTGTTTTCATACTAGTTGACAACCTCTGTCAGTATCCTTTCCCTTGCATGCATTTTCTTTTGAAAGTCCTTAAAATACCCCCATGCAATCTTACCAAAATCATTACCAAGCATTCTTATGTTATTCTTCATTTGCACCAATGTTGGAGTGCCATCTATTCATTTGATATCACCAATACTGGGGAAACATTTCTGAAAATAAAAGAATAGACCAAGAATTAGCTGCCCAAACTTAACCTTAACCTCTTATCCTTCTTGATGGATTCTAGGTTCAACATAAGTTGACTTCTCAACGTCTCTAACAAGTCATAATCAACATTCTCTTTTATCATCCATTGGGCAGTTTGAATAGCAGCAACAGGGATGTTGTTCATCTTGCTAAAGTAACAGATCTAGTAACTGATAACCATTGAGGCATATTTTATTGTTGTATTATTGATATTATTCACTATCATTTATCTTCCATCCCATTTATATCTTGTTAAATTTTCTACATCATTCTTAGGAATGAATCTGAGTACAAGAACCTCACCAGTGGCACAAAGTCTGGTGACTGTGTGAATAAGTTCCTTAGAAATTCTATGTGGTCGATCGAGCCACATAAAATGGTCATGAATTCTTCTAAGAACATATCTCACAAGTTCATTATCAAAATCAACAATGGATTTTAGGGCATGGTGAAACCCTTTCTCGGTAACCCTTTTCAATTGTTCCTTCAAAATACCATTCTTATCACACAATTCTATATACTGATAAAAATAGCAGAGATACTGTTAGGAACCAGAGGCAACTGAGAGGCAGGGGGGGGGGGGGGGGGGGGTGAATCAGTTGTCTAATAATTTCATCCCAAATATAACTTAATCAAACTTGATACTTAATACCGGTAAACCAAACTTAATCCCAGTAAATAGATTAATAGTTAATATCAATACTGGTGAAACTTAATGCATAAGATAGAAAGAGAAACAACATCCACAACACATAACACAAAGATTTGTAGGTGGAAACCCTATAAGGGGAAAAGCCACGGAGGGAAACCTTACCCACAATAAGATGATACTACTGCTGATAGTATGTGTATACAAATAGGGTCTGCACATGCAGAAAGGCCAACCGCCTAGAGCTCATTGCTCAATCAGTAGAATGGGAGTCTCACTGACTACAATTGGATGACTAAATCTAATGATAATGTACTGCTCAAAGTAGCATCTCCAATGCTGGATTCAGTGCCGGTTAAGCTCTGATTGTCTTCTTCAAACCTTCCTTGAACCTTCTCTATGGTTTGCTCATATGATCTTCAATATTCGCACATACCATGTTACAATACCATAACCATATACCTTCTACTTATTTTTCACTTCTTCCTTACATTATCTCACAAATGAGATCTTACATATATACCAAAACCTAAGACCAAATGTGTAGGTCAACTCACTAAGAATATTACAATAAAATCAATTACAACAAGTAAGTCAAGATGCAATGCATCATGTTGGCTCAAAAATAATACTAATTAATTAAACCATCTCTATAATGTGTCGTGTTGATCTGGAATAGATAACGCGTGCCGGTCCATAACCTAGACCAATTTTCCAGTAACAGTAAATATGTCAACTCGATTAGACCAATTACTAAATCACCGAAACCAAGTGTCCAAACCATGTCTTCGACATAACCAAGTGATCTCTAGATGATAACAAGTCACCCTCAGTGCCGGTGAACAATATAACCTGCCGGTGAACCAAATACCGACGACTGTGCATAAGTCACTGAACTTGCTGGTGAACATAACCAAAGATCTCCAGAAGGATAAGTGTTGATAAGTGTTGACATCAATGACAAAACCAATGCAACATATCCATAATACCAACAATCTCTCCCTTTGGCATTGATGGCAACACAAGATGGAAAAACCATCTAAGTACCAAAGCAGAAATGCCAAAAACCAAAAACAAACAATCTCCAGAATAGATCAATACCAGAAATCAAAATATAAATGCAGAGAGTACAAAATACAAATGCAAAGAGTATGTATCTCTCCCTCAATGAATAATCTCTCCCCAAAGGATAATGTTTTTCCATAGATATCTCTCCCCCTTTGAAATAAAATACCAAAGCAATACAAATACCATATACAACCAGTTCATAGAACCAATTACAAATACCAACTATTGTAACCAACTTATCCAACTACTCCCCCTGAGAAGTAGCTCTCGTCCATCAAAGACGGAAAAATATTTCTCTGTAAATTCTGTCGGTTTGATGTCAAGCATCAACTGTCTAAGTCTCTACTGGTGAGGGTATAACCCCAAGTTGTTCTCTAAGATATTCAAAAGTTTCCTTAGGCAAAGGCTTAGTAAAGATATCTGTAATCTGCTCTTTAGTATTCACATATACCAATCTCACTTCTTTTGCTTCAACATTCTCTTTCAAAAAATTGTATTTGATAGAAACATGTTTAGTTTAAGAGTGAAATATTGGATTCTTAGATATATCAATTGCTGCTGAATTATGACAATAGATGATTATAGGTTCTTTGCATTTTACCTTTATGTCCTTCAACATTTTCTTAATCCATAATACCTGAGTACAATTCGTTGCTGCTGCAACATATTCTGATTCTGCTGTTGATAATGATGTACAACTTTGTTTCTTGCTCAACCATGAAATCAATCTGCTACCAAGAAAGAATGCCCCTCT
This sequence comes from Cryptomeria japonica, assembly GCF_030272615.1. Taxonomy (NCBI): domain Eukaryota; kingdom Viridiplantae; phylum Streptophyta; class Pinopsida; order Cupressales; family Cupressaceae; genus Cryptomeria; species Cryptomeria japonica. The sequence goes on from NC_081407.1 coordinate 529,608,357, forward strand.
GGTGGTGCTCTTTCTGTCATCTACATATCTAGCCCAATTAGCATCAGTGTATGCACATAAATCAAAATTTTCATCTTTAGGATACCATAAACCAAGATTTGTTGTGCCTTGTAAATACCGGAAAATCCTTTTCACTGCTAATTCATGATTTTCTCTAGGATTACTTTGAAATATTGAAACAATACACACTGTATTCATTATATTAGGTCTTTTTTGTGTCAAATACAGTAAACCTCCAATCATAGATTTGTATCTTGTTCGATTAACAAGAGTTGAATCATCCTTCAATGATAGTTTATCAGTTGTAGCCATAGGAGTACTTACTGGTTTAGAGTTTTCCATACCAAATTTCTTCAATAATTCCTTCAAGTACTTTGATTGACATAAGAATATACCTTTATCAGTCTGTTAAATGTGTAATCCTAAAAAGAATTTTATCTCCCCAATCATAGACATTTTAAATTCTACCTACATCTTATTAGAAAAGTCTTTACACAATCCATCTTCTCCTCCAAAAATGATGTCATCAATAAAAACTTCAATAACCAAAATATCTTCATTAGTCACTTTGAAATATAAGTTGTTGTAAGCATTACATTTAGTGTAACCAAGCTTCATAAGATATTTGTCCAATATAGCATACCAAGCTCTAGGAGCTTGCTTCAATCCATATAAATATTTCCTTAATCTGCAAACCATATCTTTATCATTTGTCAATGAAAATCCATCAGGTTGTTCAATGTAAACTTCCTCTTCAAGATCACCATTCAGAAATGCACATTTAACATCCATTTGATATGCTTTATAGTTCTTGCATGCTGCAAATGCAAGAAATAATCTGACTTCCTCAATTCTAGCTACCGGTGTAAAGGTTTCATTGTAATCAATTCCCTCTTTTTATGAATAGCCTTTACACACTAATCTTGTTTTTCTTTTATAACCTTACCATCTTCATTAAGTTTATTTCTGAATACCCATTTAGTTCCAATTACATTTTTTTTAGGTCAGGGAACTAATGTCCATGTATTTTTCTTTTCAATTTGTTCCAATTCATCTTACGTAGCTTTAATCCAATGTTTATCTTCACATGCCTCAATGATAGATGTTAGTTCAATTTGAGAAATTAAACATACCTCTTCATTTTCCAGTCTTCCTCTTGTCATAACTCCTTGATACTTATTCCCAATTATCCAACTTTCAGAGTGATTCAATCTTACATACTTGGGTATGTTCACTTGCTGTTGTTCTTTAGTCACTGTGGAATTCTTTGATGATGCCAGTGTGACTGAATCAACATTCTGTACTGGTGCACTTTGTATAGGTTCATTTGTGATTATCTCAACTGTCAGTTCAAAATCCATAGACCTTGAATTTCTTCTAAAGTGTTCATCTATCTTCACATTTGCACTCTCAATGATTTTCTGCAATCTTTTATTAAAACATCTATATGCTTTTCTCTTAGATGAATAACCAGGAAATATTGCTTCATCACTTCTTGGATCAAATTTACCAATATACGCATCTCTCCTAAAGTAACTGTAGATAGGAAATGTGGAAATCATCAAAGCAAATCAATATTAGCCTAGTTCAATCACAAAAACTCAATTGCAATGATAACAATCCTAAAAACACTCAATAAAGACATGAAAACAAGACATCAATTCAAACGCAAACCATTGCAAACTTGAATGTCTCCTTCATGTGGCTCCATTGTCCTTCTTTCTCCTTCAAATAGCTTTGTTGTGGATCTCACCTACTAGTGCATAAGCATGATGTGAAAGCAAGTAGACAAGACGATAGTGCAAGAATACTCGAAGTGTGATTGATTCGACCAAGGATCAGGGATCAGGGACCTTGATTGAAGAAATTCATCCAATTTATAGATAAATTGGAGAAATGAAAAGATTAGCATGAAGAGATTCGAATGGAAATTTCAAATCAAGAATGACAATTATGACAAATTATGACAAATTTGCACTTTCTATGCAAGATTGATTGATTGTCAATTATGACAAATTACTATGTCAAAATTGATTGATTGTCAATTATGACAAATTATGACAAATTTGCTATGTCATTCCCATGAAATTAGGAGAAATATAGGATAAAATTGAAATTAGATGAATTAGAAATTAGGAAATTAGGAATTAGGAATTAGAAATTGATGAAAATTAGGAAATTAGGAATTAAGTGAATTAATTAACAATTTTTCATTTATTAATTAATTCACAAAGAGGGAAGAATTAATTAGCCAATTAAATAAACATTTAATTGTGATAAGAAGACTTAGGATAAATAAACTATGTAACCTAGAGGGAGAAATGACAAACAAGGTTAAATGAATAAATCATGAAACCCTGGAAGATGAATTAGAAAATGCAAGAATGACAATTAGGTCTTGACAAAGGATCATTGATATCGATTTGATTTGATCATGATTCTGACTGACAAAGGACCAATGCTTGACAAATGATTTAATTGATAAGTGCGCCAATTGATGAGGAACAATGACTAATTGATCCAAATTTACATGATTGAGAAAGACAACGATCGATGACAAATCGATTGCAAAATTGAAAATGACCACGATCGATGACAAATCGATTACAAGATGACAAGATTGAAAATGACAACGATCGATGTCAAATCGATCGCAAGATGACAAGATTGATAATGACAATGATTGATGACAAATTGATCACAAGATGACAAGATTGATAATAGGACAAAACCCTAATTAGGATTGACGATGTCCAAAATGAAATCAAATTAACAATGTCAAAATACAACAAACAAGCACGCACATTGATGCGACAAGATAAGATTGACCAAAATCATGACTGAAGATTGTTGTTGACAAGACCAAATTTGAAAGCGAGACAACTAAAGAATGTAGAAGAAGGACTCGATGCTCGCAAATGATAAAGACCAAGTGCGCGACATAGAAGAAATGTTAATGAGATGCAAAAACCTAAAATAAGGCAATGCGCCAATGTTAAAATTCGACTCTGCAAGCATTGACCATTTTTAGACGTCTACATTTTGCCCCTCTTTGAGACAATGCGATATTAAGTGTTGTTTCAAAGAACAATAATGAAAATGCCCCAGATAATGACAATGACATATGCATGCCCCCTCGAGGAATTGGCTGGAAACATCCAAAAAAGAGGCCAATTGATCAATAAGAATGATAGAACATGATAGGATCGAACGGACTGCCAAGACTAATGGAAGAAATGTTAGTAAGAAGAAATTAGACAAAGGACAGTTAGAGATGAAGAAAAACTTGCTTTCACAAATGCACAGAAGTAGGTGAGAACCTTTATTTAATGTAGCAAAATGGATGTAGAGCATCATGGCATTGAAGGCCAGAGCTGAAACGCAACCCTTTTTGCAAAAGACAGACACATTGCACACAAGGAATGAGTGAAGCATCCTAGGGTGCATACATCAAGGGTCAAGGTATGTGTGGTGTTCACAAAGTGAACGTACTTATCACAGACACCCAAGGATATAGTTGCCCCAGTTTGTAACAATCATTCCACAAACAGCAATCACAACAAAAAAGAAAGGGACCATGAACCATCCCGGTCACTCTAAATCACTCAGTGACATCATCGAGCAACATAGGAACATGATCGAAGATAAATCAATAAATGATAAGACTCGCTAATTCCAACAAGTCAAACAAACATATTGATCTTCATTGTCAAAAGTTGAAAGTGTTGATTGGATGATCATGCTGTCTGGTTTCAGGACATGCGGTACTCCGTCTAAGACAGGACACAGTCTAGTTTCGAGCATACCACACCCTGTATAAGACTCATGATAATGTGCCAAGGACGAATGATATTGATGTTGATTGATTGATATGACAATTTTAATCAGTTTGAATGTCTGGTTTGATTGAAAAAGTTCATCTATTTATGCATGATTTCATTAAAGCACAATGTGTGATTGCGTGTCATTGGAGGGATGCTCAGTGATCTGTCTTATGCACAAAGGGGATATTTTTTTATTGCAAAATGCTTGTTTTTGGATTTTAATGTTTTGAAAAAAAAATTTGTGTTCATTTTTTCAGGACTTTATTTGGCTTTTTATGGATTATTTCAGGACATTTTTTGATTTTTTTGGATTTTTTCAGGACATTATTTGATTTTTTTGGATTTTTTTAGGACATTTTTCAATTTTTTTGGATTATTTCAGGACATTTTTCAATTTTTTTGGATTATTTCAGGACATTTTTCAATTTTTTTTGGATTATTTCAGGACATTTTTCAAATTTTTTTTTGGATTATTTTAGGACATTTTTCAATTTTTTTGGATTATTTCAGAACTTTTTTCAATTTTTATGATTTTGCCCCCAGTGTCTAGCAAGGCAAGGAATATGACAGGTGAATAAACAGGCTTTCTGAAATGTTGGTGGATAGAGGGAAGACAAAGGCCTTTTATCATGGAGACAATACGGATGCAATTTCCAAGGGCTATTGCGTGATGGGACAAGAGACTGGATATGACAATGTAAAGCAGTGACATGGCATGAGGGACATGTCAAGAGGTGTTTGAAACCATGTTTAAATTTTGCATCCTTATGTCAGATCAAGATCAAGGAATGAAAAAGAGTGTATGGATAGTGATAAGATATGGATAGGATAAGCAAGACCAAGAAAGGATAAGGGACATGGATTGAAGGTCGAGATTGGCTAAGGGATAGTGGTAGAAAGTTGCAATAAGACAGGGAATATGGATGAAAGGTTATAATAAGCAAATGGATAAAGACCAAAAGCTATGATGGACTAAAAGCTGCAAACAAGATGCATGATGCTCATGATGATCCTCAGCCTTGTCAAGATCAAAGGTGGAAAGAGGAAATGGACATGAGGGATGATAGGACAAGGAAGGGTAATAGGACATGAAGGAGTATGACATGGTATGATAGGATAATGAAGGGCAATAGGATATGAAGGAGTATGACATGGGTTCGATAGGATAATGGAACAATGAAGGACAAAAGGATATGATAGGATGAAACCTGTCCCCAAGTGTGGTGTGCAAGAAGTTCATAAATTACGCATGATGCCTGTTTGCCAGGTTTTCATCACGATACTTGCCCAAGGCGCCTGTTTGCCAGGTTTTCACCAGTGGATGAATTATTTTTTTGCTTTACTTTTTTTTTTTCTTTTGTCTTTTTTTTTTCACTTTTTTTTACTTTTTTTTGGATTTTGACTTTTTCAATAGAAGATGGACACATGATAGGGGATGGAAGAAGGACTCAAGCGTCTTTTTGTTTGGATAGTAGCCTTGAAAAAAAATGGACCATGACCTTTAAAAGTATGCTCAAAGATGTTGGTAGGATAAGGACATGGAAAATAAGATGAAACTAACGCAAGGATTTATGCAAAGGATTGGATCAAAGGGATCGAAGGATGGAAAATATGCATTGGATAATAGATAGGGTATTGGAAGAATTGTGCTTTAGTGGATAGAAATGTTGGCAAGGTCGATATTGGCACACACCTTGAGGGGTGATGGACTGGTGGAGGAAAGATGTATTTTGGATATTGAGATTTTGACGAAGGAAAGGCTATGGATTTTGGGACATAAGGGCCCAAAATGGATAAAGAAGGTGATGGAGGAATAGACTTGGAATGTTTGGATGGAGGAATAGCAATTGTAGATGCCAATTTTGATGTTTCTTTAGGCTTTTGTGCTTCAAGGAGCCGCTTAGGGATCCACATGGTTTTTGATTTTTCATGCTTTTGTGATTCCTTGGAGTGCATTTCTTGCACAAGGGATTTAGGAACCCATATATATTTTGACTTTGCTTTATTTTGCTCAGTGGGCCTTTGTGGCCTTTTGGATATTTCTTTTTCTTTATAGATCATATTGTTCTTTGTTTTGACATGTCGATTATATTGGACATGTTGATCCTTGAATACATGTGGATTGCTAGACTTATGACATTTATACTTGGCATCCAAATTGCTTGGAGGGGGAAAGGAATGCATGGATGGAGGGAATTTACTCAAGGATGTGTGCCTTTTCTAACCTTGCATAGAGGATGAAGGGATATAAGGACCTAAGATGGATGGAAGGGATGATGGGGAAGGGATATGTTTGGATTGTGATGGAGGGATACCAACATCTTGAGAGTGAGTTGTGTAGACATGACCCTTAAGATCTTCTTTAACATGAAGGGATTCTTTCTTATGAAGATCTACTCCTTTGCCTTTATGAATATCTTGACTTGTAGGATAATCTTTTCTTTGGGAAGAAGACGTGAGTCCATTATGAGGTGGATATGATATGAGATAAATAATGAGATCTTGAAGTGGATCGGATTGCACCAAAGTGGAAGAACCCATTATGCATATCGAGGGTTCATGAACATCTTGCACTGACACTTTAGAATCATGAGTGGGATTAGGATCGTGAGGGGGACTAGAATTGTGTTGTGGACATGGTTCAATGACAGGCTCTTCAAGAGATGGAATGGGAGGAATAATGGGATCATCACAAGAAATACGATCTTGGAGTGTATATGGAGCATTAAGACAAGGAGATGGAGGAACAAGTGGATCTTGTGGAGGATCTGAAGGAATAATTTGATCTTGACAAGGAGGAAGATCATTGGAATCCTCTTTAAAGGTGCTTTGCTCTTGACTTTCAATGGGATCATCATAAAGGATGGAAAGGATATCTTGATCTTTCTCAGGAAGTGGAATGTCAATGGGATTTGAAAGGACATTGTGTTCATGAAATGGAAGGGGATCATTTGGGATTGGATGAACTGGGATATCTTGATCTTGCCCGAGGAATGGAGTGTCAATAGGACTTTGGATAGGATGGACAAGAATAGGGGAATCATCATGAGTTTCTGGGAAGATGAGATCTTGGTCAACAATTGGATGGGATGATAAGGTTTCGGGATCTTGATCTTGATCTGTTTTAACACGCGTTTCTTTATGCTCTAAATTATCCTCTTGACATGGGGTTAGACTTTGGATATGCATGGGGGATTCTGATAAGGGATCAATGGTTTGGCATGAAGGAAATGAACTTTGAACATTTGTGATGGATTTTGGTAAGGAATCAATGCTTGAACATGAGGAAGAGGGACTTCGAATGGGGTCCTCTAAAATAGGTAATGGCAATAAAGTGCATGGTGGCATTGGGTCTTGTATTTCTGAAACATGACAAGGATGTGCATCATGAATTGGATTATCTTGGCAATCAATGATGGATAGCCCTTGGATAATTGTATCCTTGGGTGTATTGTTTGATGAGGACAATATGGAAGGTTCTTGTGAAACTTCTAGAGGTGTAGGGATAGATGCCACTGGAGAGTCAATTTGCTTGTGGGGGGATGAGGCATTGCTAGACATAAGTGTATTATCTTGATCTTCCTCAAAGAACTCACTTGGTAGTTTCCTTAAGATCATTGCAATAAAGCCACCTTTCTTTCGAGGTTTTGACATAGTTGTATCTGGAATTTGAACTTGTTTGGCAAGGAGTTGATTCTGATCTGATGTCATGTTTTGATATTGGACTTGGTTCAATTGTTCTGACATGTTTGAAACTTGGGTTGGTGTGTGTTGCAACCTTTGTTTTTGAATGTTTGGTTGTGGTTGTTGACATTGATATTCCACCATTGGTTGAACCATTTGTGGACATTGTATAGTTGGTTGGACATATTGTTAAAATTGGACCATTGGTTGTATTGGTTGTATATGTTGAACAATTGGTTGAACCATTGGTTGTATTGGTTGAAAATCTAATTGATAGTAAACACCTTCTTGTTCTTATTGTGGAGGCACATAATGTTGAAATTGATGTTTTCTCCTTTCTTGAAATTGTTTCATCATCTCTATTTGGGAGAGGAGAGCTGGTATGTCTGATCGTTCAAGAAGAGATCTTACATCAATTGGTTCAATCTTTGGATTTTGACCTTGAAATTTTTGAAACATTTTGGATATTTGTGATCTATTCTTCTCAATGTTTTTCACTCTTTGTTCCAATATCTCCTCTTCTTGAGCTAGTTTCTCCTCTAGTTTTTGTATTTGGACGTTTACATCATTATGATAAGTTTGATCCAAGTTCTGAGACATGTAGAGATTGGATTGACATGATTGATTGCTCAATTGTGATGACATGGCTTCATAAGAAGGTTGAGATCTCATTTCAACAAACATGTCACTATGCAATGCAACTAATGGGATTGACAAATGCAACCTAAAAGGATGACAATGCAACTTAATGTTTTTGTTGTTTTTCAAGATTTTGACAAACTTTTTGGAATGCAAATCTAAAAAAGAGACCCTTAGGAAATTGAAATGATGTCTAGACCTCGAAGGACAAAAGGACCAAGTGACAAAGGACAAAATGACAATGTCTGCCCTAAATGCTTGGATACTAAGCTAGGTTTGACCAAATGACAATAATGACAAAAAGAGAAAAGGTTTGATAAGGTCTAGACTTCCTAACAATGACTTAGGGTTTATCAAAGATTTGGATTACTCAAGTATGAAAAAACCTAGTTTTGACACTATATGCTAAAGGACAATTACTATGCAAGTGACCCTAATATGATATGATAATGACCTAAGCTTAATGAAGAAACCTAGGGTATGCAAATGCAAATGTATGACAATGTCAACCTAAGGCAAAAACCTAAGGTTGAATTATGAAATGGTATTACTCTAATGCAAGAGGACACATGCAAATGGATGACCCTTATTGATATGCATAGGGGTATGACCTAGGTGAAACCTAACCTTGGTAGTTGACAATGACTTTGCAAAATGCAAACCTAGGATGAACCTAAATCTAAGTGACATGAATGTTGAGACAAGATTTTGACAAATTTTTGACAACCATGTTTGAAGGTGTTTTGAACTTTGTTGAATGAAATACTCTTGTGTTTAACCTTGTTTTGAATCAATTTGTCTTGTTTTTGAAATGAAACACAACTCAACTTTTGAAAAGTAAAGAAGACAAGATACTTTAACTTAGACTCAAGACAATCATGCTCATTCACACATTTCTTATGGTAGGCAAGGACAGTAGGTACTTGAGAGGTAGACTCATTATGAGATTCAAGGAGAATACATAGATGCTTGACCCCACGGGCTCCCCTCCATGACACTCACTTCTCAGGGCAGCCAAGCATCAGTCCCCATGGAAATCTCCCCATGGAAAACTTAGTAGCTCTTCCAAGTATCCGAACTTGTCCTTCTCAAGCAACTAGAAGGATTTTTGGCCTCTAAAAACAAGGTGTCTAGTAAGGATTTCTATTAAGCGTTACTCCTTGGTGTCATGCAAGCATGATTGAGACATTAAGCCCACCAAGATACCAAACAAATTTAGTCACGCAAGCATGATTTAGACCTTGAGGCCCTACTTAGATGTTGATATGAGAAAGAGTCCAAGGGTCATCACTTCCCAAGTAACTACAATTCCCACGTAACCCTTCCTTCAAAGCTTTCGCCCATTAGGTATTTATTTATAGTGAGTTAGAATGCCAAGGTATTCTAGCTGTACTCACTTTGGGTCATTCCCTTCTCACAATTGTCACTTGCTTGCAAAAGAAAGCAAATGGTCAGGAAGGCAAGCCCTCTAAAGGTAACAAACAATCTGAGCCCTGAGAATGGTATCGAAGATCTGGATTTCTGATCACCCTAAGAAGGATGAGAGCATACTCTCCTACTCCAATGTCAAACTCAACAATCAAAGCAAACACACATTCATTCCATCCTATTTAGCAATCATACTAGGTGCCTAATTATGAATTACAAACACAAAGTTTAGTTGGAGTACAAGGCAACCTGCAAAACCACCAAGCCAGAAGTTTGATTTTCTTAGTCTTTGACTAGCGAACCTGCATAAAATGTGTTAGTAGTTTCATTTGTTGTCTTTGTCATGCATAATGCCAAGGTGCTACATAGAGAATTAGTACCAAAGCAAAACCAAAATGCAGAAACAGAATGCAAAACAAAGCAATTTGCAAGTAAAAACAGTGCTTTTTACCTCTGTTTCTGGCCTTACACAGGCGCAGAATGTCTTACACAGGCACAAGATGTCTTTCTTACACAGGTGCAAGATTACTCACACAGGTGCATGATTGCTTACATAGGCACAAGATTACTCACACAGGCACAAGATTACTCACATAGGCGCATGATTACTTACACAGGTGTAGGATTACTCACACAGGTGCATGATTGCTTACACAGGTGCAGGATTGCTTACACAAGCACAAGATTACTCACACAGGTGTAGGATTGCTTACATAGGTGCAAGATTACTCACACAGGCGCAAGATTACTCACACAGGTGCATGATTACTTACACAGGCGCAGATTGCTCCTACACAGGCGCAAAAGTTCTCAAAAAGCCCTGCATTACCCTGTTTCTTGGGTTTTTGACCTGCAAATCATCTCAAAAGCACTCAAAAGCATGGTTAGGGGGTTAGTTCATGTCAGGTTCACCAATTAATGTAAATAGGAATTCTGGAAATCATCAGAGCAAATCAATATTAGCCTAGTTCAATCACGAAAACTCAATTGCAATGATAACAATCCTAAAAACACTCAATAAAGACATGAAAACAAGACATCAATTCAAATGCAAACCATTGTAAACTTGAATGTCTCCTTCATGTGGCTCCATTGTCCTTCTTTCTCCTTCAAATAGCTTTGTTGTGGATCTCACCTACTAGTGCATAAGCATGATGTGAAAGCAAGTAGACAAGACAATAGCGCAAGAATACTCAAAGTGTGATTGATTCAACCAAGGATCAGGGATCAGGGACCTTGATTGAAGAAATTCATCCAATTTATAGAGAAATTGGAGAAATGACAAGATTAGCATGAAGAGATTTGAATGGAAATTTCAAATCAAGAATGACAATTATGACAAATTATGACAAATTTGCACTTTCTATGCAAGATTGATTGATTGCCAATTATGACAAATTACTATGTCAAAATTGATTGATTGTCAATTATGACAAATTATGACAAATTTGCTATGTCATTCCCATGAAATTAGGAGAAATATAGGAGAAAATTGAAATTAGATGAATTAGTAATTAGGAATTAGAAATTGATGAAAATTAGGAAATTAGGAATTAAGTGAATTAATTAACAATTTTTCATTTATTAATTAATTCACAAAGAGGGAAGAATTAATTAGCCAATTAAATAAACATTTAATTGTGATAAGAAGACTTAGGATAAATAAACTACTTAACCTAAAGGGAGAAATGACAAACAAGGTTAAATGAATAAATCATGAAACCCTAGAAGATGAATTAGAAAATGCAAGAATGACAATTAGGTCTTGACAAAGGATCATTGATATCGATTCGATTTGATCATGATTCTGACTGACAAAGGACCAATGCTTGACAAATGATTTGATTGATAAGTGCACCAATTGACGAGGAACAATGACTAATTGATCCAAATTGACATGATTGAGAAAGATGGCGATCGATGACAAATCGATCACAAAATTGAAAATGACCACGATCAATGACAAATCGATCACAAGATGACAAGATTGAAAACGACAATGATTGATGTCAAATCGATCGCAAGATGACAAGATTGATAACGATAATGATTGATGACAAATCAATCACAAGATGACAAGATTGATAATAGGACAAAACCCTAATTAGGATTGACGATGTCCAAAATGAAATCGAATTAACGATGTCAAAATACGACAAACGAGCACGCACATTGATGCGACAAGATAAGATTGACCAAAATCATGATTGAAGATTGTTGTCAACAAGACCAAATTTGAAAGCGAGACAACTGAAGAATGCAGAAGAAGGACTCGATGCTTGCAAATGATAAAGACCAAGTGCATGACATAGAAATGTAATTGCGATGCAAAAACCTAAAATAAGGCAATGCGCCAATGTTAAAATATGACTCCGCAAGCATTGACCATTTTTAGACGTCTACAGTAACATTTGCTTCCAAATATTCTGAAGTACTTAAGAGTAGGAATATTACCAAACCATAGTTCATAGGGTGCCTTACCAGTTTCACCTTTGATGTGAACTCTATTGAAAGTGTAAACCGTTGTATTCGCTGCTTCTCTCCAATACACATGAGGTAGATTTTCTTATGATACCATGCTTCCAGCTGCATCCAGAATAGTTCTATTCTTGCTTTCCACAACTCCATTTTGCTAAGGTTTCCAAGGTGCTGATAGTTGTCTTCTAATTCCATTCACTTCACAAAATGTATTGAACTCCTTAGATGTAAATTCACCTCCTTGATCCGACCTTAAAAATTTGATTTTCTTACCGGTTTCATTCTCTACAAGTGCCTTGAATAATTTGAATTTCCCAAAATCTTCTGATTTCTCCTTGAGAAAGGTAACCCAACACATTCTAGAATAATCATCAATGATTAGCATAAAGTATCTATCTCCCTGTAGACTTCTTGTTCTTGCCGGACCACATAAGTTAGTATGAATTAAATCAAGAACATCATTGGTTTTCTTAGGAATACTCTTGAAATTTGTTCTAACTTGTTTTCCCATTTGACATTCCTTACATACCAAATTATGAGGTTTTACAATCTTAGGTAAATCCCTTATTGTGTTAGAGGAACTAATCTTTACAATGCAATAAAAATTCACATGATAGAGTCTTTTATGCCATAACCAACTTTCATCAATATGTGCAATCAAGCATGTCTTTTCATAGTTATTCAAATGAAAGATATTACCTCTAGTCTAATTACTGGTTGCAATTTCCAAACCAGTTCTATTCATGCTTCTGCATTTACCATTCTTGAATTATAATTGAAATCCTTTTTCAACTAATTGACCAACACTCAAAAGATTATGCTTCAAACCTTCAACATAATAAACATTGTCAGTATTGTGCTTACCATCAAAGATATAGTGCCTTTTCCTCTGATCAAACAAGCTTTGTCATCTCCAAATCTTACTAGACCTCCATTGTATTCCTAAAAAGATAAGAATTTACTTTTATCACTGGTCATATGATGTGAACATCCAAAATCTATAATCCATTCATCCTTTTCTTCAATTTTAGCTGCTGGATTCTGCTCTACCAGTGGAACAGTAGGTTCTGGTTCATCTTCTATTATTGCAACAAAAACCCATCCATTGTCTATTGGTTCTTCATCAGAATCTTCAGTAACTCCTTCATCAACATAATAACATGATTTGTCTCTATTATTCTTAAATCTGTATCTCTGATATTCAGGGTTAGGCTTATATGTTCTTTTAGCTTCTTCTCTCAATCTTACATGTCTGTTAGGACATCTAGATGCCATATGACCAATTATATTACAGTTAAAACATTTAAAAAGTGCTTTACCTTCATACTTACTTCCAATAGGACCTTTAGGCATTTTCCTTGAAAATAGTGCTTCAAGTTCTTCCAGTTCTTCATTTTCCCTCCCGATGTCTTCAAGTTGTCTTGCATAAAGTGCTTTCCAATCAGATTTATTAGTTGATGATGAAGATGCTACAGATGATGATGATTTGAAAGCTAAATCTGTTTTAATTGTAGCAACAAGACCAAATTCCTCAAGCTCAAATACTGAAAGTTTTCCAACCAAGGTATCTCTAGATACTGATGTATTAGGCATAGTTCTTAACTCATTAATAGCAGTTACTTTCATTTTGTATTCCAGTGGCAATGCTCTTTAAACTTTAGAAAAAATTTCATCTTCACTTAAGGAACCTCCACAACATTGTATTCCCAAAACAAATTCATTAACCCTTTCCATAAAAGCAAAAATTATTTCATCTTCTTCCATTTTCAAATTTTCATATGTGACCCAGAAGCATTCAAGTTTTTCAATTTTGATAGTGGAGTCACCTTCATTCAATGTCTCCAATTTATCCCAAATAGCTTTAGCAGTAGATTGGTCTGATAATCCCATGATTTGCTGATCTGACAAGGCACTCAAAAGTGCTTCTCTTGCTTTGCAATCATTCTCTTGATCCTTACCCAATATAGGTGGATTAGGTTGACTTGGAAGAGGACCAACATAGCCATTCTATGTAACATCCCATATGTCTTTTCCAATGCAATTCAGATGTGTCTCCATTCTGATCTTCCATATACCATAGTTAGTTACATCAAGTTTTGGACTATCCTTCTTGAAATAGTTAGTTGCCATAGAATCTCCTCAAGTTGTTAAACTTCTGCAAAAAAGAGGACTTAGCTCTGATACCAACTGTTAAGACTCGGAGGCAACTGCGAGGGGGTGGGGGTGAATCAGTTGTCTAATAATTGCATCCCAAATATAAATTAATCAAACTTGATACTTAATACTGGTAAACCAAACTTAATGTCAGTAAATAGATTAACAGTTAATATCAATACTGGTGAAACTTAATGCATAAGACAGAAAGAGAAACAACATCCACAACACATAACATAGAGATTTGTATGTGGAAACCCTATAAGGGGAAAAACCACGGTGGGAAATCTTACCCATAATCAGATGATACTACTGCTGATAGTATGTGTATACAAATAGGGTTTGCACGTGCAGAAAGGCCAACTGCCTAGAGCTCACTGTTCAATCAGTAGAATGGGAGTCTTACTGACTACAATTGGATGATTAAATCCAATGATAATGTACTGCTCAAAGTAGCATCTCCAATGCTGGATTTAGTACCGGTTAAGCTCTGATTGTCTTCTTCAAACCTTCCTTGAACCTTCTCTATGGTTTGCTCATATGATCTTCAATATTCACACATACCATGTTACAATACCATAACCATATACCTTCTACTTATTTTTCACTTCTTCCTTACATTATCTCACAAATGAGATCTTACATATATACCAAAACCTAAGACCAAATGTGTAGGTCAGCTCACTAAGAATATTACAATAAAATCAATTACAACTAGTAAGTCAAGATGTGATGCATCATGTTGGCTCAACAATAATACTAATTAATTAAACCATCTCCATAATGTGTCGTGCTGATTTGGAATAGATAACGCGTGCCGGTCCATAACCTAGACCAATTTGCCGATAACATCAAATATGTCAACCCGATTAGACCAATAATCAAATCACCAAAACCAAGTGTCCAAACCATGTCTTCGACATAACCAAGTGATCTCCAAATGATAACAAGTCATCCTAAGTGATAGTGAATAATATAACCTACTGGTGAACCAAATACTAGTGATTATGCATAAGTCACTAAAATTTCTGGTGAACATAACCAAAGATCCTAGAAGGATAAATGTTGATAAGTGTTGACATCAATGACAAAACCAATGCAACATATCCATAATACCAACAATTACCAAGATCCTCCAGTTTGCAATGATATAATGATCTAACATCTTCAACATGTAAGACACCATAAGGAACTCTAGATAGTGATCCAGAGGGATCAATTGCCTCAGACTTAAACAGGTGCCTCTTAAATTCAGGATAGGGTCTATTGGTCACATCAACTAGATGTGGGGTGTCCATCTTCAATGATTTAGAAAGATAAGCAGATAATGAGATTTCTGAATAAATTCCTTTTACTGCTCCTGCACTAGGGTTCCAAACACTGACAAAGCTTTCTCACAGATTGTCGATCACAAATCACACCAGATCACTTCAAATCTCTGTCAATGCTGCAAACGAAAAACCCTACTATGCTCTATTCACTCTCTGAGTGCCCACAAGAATGCAATGTGACAAATAATATTCAAAAAGTTCCTTTTATTTTCCCATTATCTACTGCATTAAATGTCATTACCGCTAAAACCCTAAAATATCTTCCAACATACTACTGGTTCTCATAACACATCAAACCTACCAGTTTGATCACAAAATCACTTCACAATATCATAATGCATCAAAGTATGTATATTTAACATACCTCATGGTCCTTCAAGGGGTTCTTAAATAGATCTAACATTAAGCTCCCCCTAAGATTTTTAACAACTTAGTTTGTTGGTGAAGGGTTCTCCACACTAGGTGAAGAATTAGGATCTTCTGATGGTTTGTCTTCAGTTTTCTCATCATCCTTCTTTTTCTAGATTTTGTTTATTTCAGATCTAGTCTCCTCCACATCAACTTTTATCTTCCCTTTTTGGTCAATAGGTTGATTCACCAGCTGGTTCACCTTAGCTCTACAAAAATTTTCAATATGTCCCAGTTTATGACAATGATAACAAGCCATACCAGATGCTCTCCAAGGTCCAGCATTGCCTCTACCAGTCCTTCTTCTGCAGTTCATAGCTACATGACTGTAGTTATGACAAATTGTGCAAACCACATTCATCCTCTTTTCCATCTCATAGGGACTAGACCGGTTAGCATAGGGTCTCTGCTAGTTAGGACTTCTTCAGTCATTAAAGGTTCTTTGCCAACCACCAACAGACCTCTGACTCATGTGAGGTGCCAGATTATTTGCTCCAAACTTGCACTCAAGAGCTCTGTGCCCGTGCATGTTGCAAGTGTAACAATAACCATTAAAGGTTTTAGGCTTATATCCTTGATATTATTAGGTCTATAACCATTAGCAACATTAGATCTACTTCTACAAACATTAGCACTATGTCCTGGCTTATGACAATTGAAACATACAGTTTTATAAGGTTTCTTACCAGTGGATTTCTAAGTCTTAGGTGCGATTTACCTTCATGCATGTTGTTCTTAGTATCGGAAGACTCACCTTTCTCAAATTTAGTATAACCTAGCCCAGTTGTGTCACCTTTCGATCTTTGAGATTGGATCTATTCATCAAGAATGGTAGAACTTTTGTTAAACTTTTCAAGATTCTCATTAGCATCAGCAAGTTCTTGTGTAAGGTCTTCATTCCTTTTCATAAGAGTCTCTCTAAGAGACATTGCCATATCCAGTTCTTCCTTTATTTATTCTTTTTCTTCTTTATCCTCATGCCAATGTGCATATAGAGAGCCATTTTCTTGATATATCTTAAAGATCTCATGTTCTTTCTCTTTGATCTTGTCTTCTACTGCCCTCCTTGCTTCAAGTTCCCAACTCATCTAGATGGTTAGGGCTTATAGCTCTCTCCTCAAGTTAGCCTTCTCATCATTCAATTTCTCCACTTCATCAACCAATGCACCTATGTTTTCTTCATCAGAAGAACTACTCTCAAAAACCTCCAACAATTGTCCAGTTAGGTCTCTTCTCTTAGCAAGTGAAGCTTTATACTTGCCTCTCAATGTTTCTAGGGCTTCCTTAGTTTCTGCAAGTTTATTAGATATCTCTTTATAAATCATATCCCCCATGTCTTCCTTAGGAATCCTTCTCAAGCAGTTAAGAATCAAATAAGTTTGGCTTTGATATGAATTGATAAACTTATGAGGCACTAAGAGGGGGGTGAATCAATGCAAGGAAAAATAATATGAATCTGATCACCAACTTAAACAACTTAAAACTTAACAAGCATAAGAGGAATATCACCACATAAGATAATGCCCAATAAAAAAAATTCCACATAACACAAGAGATTTATATGTGGAAACCCAAAAGGGAAAAACCATGGTGAGAGTTAATACCCACAAGATTCACTATCTACAAAATATAAATCTTGACCGGTAAAGGTCTTACAAATATGCCCTGTTAGGAGAATACCAGTTAGGAGTCACCCAGTTAAGGGATTTAATATGATGAGCCCTTTTAGGAGCTTTGACTTGTTAGGATCAACCTTGCAAGAGGATTTAAACTCATACCCTGTTAGGGAATTTACAGATTAAGGCCTGTTAGGACCTACCCAGTTAAGGGATTTTGTTGTTGTAACTGTTAGGATAACAACAGTTCAAATGATCTTCATGTAATACTTTCGTGTCTGATTAGATCCACTTCATTTCCTCAAAACTTCAACAACACATCAATACAGAGCTTCACTAATCACCGCACAATCAGAATCTCAATATTCACCTTCGATCTCATACATGCATTCATAAGTCATCACACTTTTTATAGACATCAACTTAGTCAACTAACAACCTTGGAACAATTTCCTAGGTTCAATGAATCTAGAAAAACTAACATTGCATGCTGAACTTATATCGGCCACGGACATAAAAAATCAAAAACAAGACAAAACCTATGTCGGTTTACCGATTTAAGTGACTTTATCACTACCTGTTAAGTGTTCATCAGAATTCTTGCTCTGTACATCAAATATTGCTTGTTCAGTTGAATCTGCCAATGCGGTCATGAACATAGGTCCAAGTACCTATCTCCATCATTAGTTTAAAACCGCGTCATCCAACTCTTTATGAATCACCTGTACCGATTTCCCGAATGCAACTCTATCCCTATTTACCAGTTGAGGACCTATTTATTGGTTCTCTCTTAAATTGTCTTCTATACCGGTTATACCTTACTGGTTGGCTTCCAATACTTAGATGACTGTAAAAACATTACTGCCATTAATGACAACACAAGACTTAGTCATCAAACATGAATCTCAATCTCTTCATCACATTCACCAATCAATCATTTACTGGTTGCATATCACCAACAATATTTGCCGGTTTAGTCAAATACCAACAATAACATGGTAAAAATAACTCATGGAAAAAATATCCCCGTAAGAATATAGAGAAATGAAAACAAAATTTACAAATTACATGTACTTTGCTGAAAAAACTTAATTATTTAAATTGTCAACTGTGTGTGTGAAAAGTGGATAAGAATCTACAAGATTTAAGACACAACACTTCAATTAAGTCATTGCATGCATGGTTAGACAGATATAATCATGAATATGAAAACCATAACAAATCAACCTATTGCCTTGTAAAAGATGTGAGTATAGACTTGCTCTCGGATTTGTATAAGAAATTCTAGTGACTAGACTACACCAAGACAAAGGATTTAATCTATATGAGCACAAGAATAAGTTAAATGTATGCAAGATTAAATTACATGAATGAATATTAAGATAGATGAATTCAAGCAATTATAATTAAACTAAATATGCCAAAAGCTAAACTAAGATGCAATAATCTCAAAGCATAATATCTTCAATGACTCCAGAGCAAAAACTGCATAATAACAGTAAATCTCCAGGGTGTTTTGAATGAGAGATGAAGGCTGAATTTATAGAGACTCAAAAGAGAGGCCAACGGTCAAGATCGATTAGCAATGAGCGGTTGAGATTCCTCAATAAAAATCACTTTTTAGGATAATTAAAATAATTGAGAGATCAGATTCAGTTAATCTTGAGATAGATTCCAATTATAGTTTGATTGAATGCATTCAAAATATAAGTTCGAGTTTGCATTGGAGATAAATTTAGTTGATTCCATGCACTTGAGATAAAAATAGGTGATTCCATGCACTTTTCTTTCATTTGCTCAAGATTTTTATTTAGAAAAAGGCTTTTCAATGCAACTGGACTTCTTTCTTAAAAGCCTTGAGTTTTAATTTTAGAGAAAATGATTAATTCAATTTAATTGTTTTTCTTATTTTCCAAGTTATCTCAATTTTAGAAAAAACAAATATCTTAAGTTTGATTTCTTCTCTCAATTTAATTCTTTTCTTTTGTTTTCAATTTAACTCTTTCTTTTTGTAGATTAATTCCTCTTTTTGTGATAAATCTCTCTTTGTAAATTAATTCCTTTTTTTATGATTAAATGGCAAATTTATTTATTAATTAAATATGCTAGGATATTTAATTAAATAAATAGAATAATTGATCAAAATGATTTACTTGGAACGATTTAATTAATTAAATAAATATTTAATTAATATTGAGTGATTTATTTGCCATTTAACATTAATGATTAAGAATTAATTAATTAGGTGCTCGAGGTTGATTTAATTGCCTTTTGGTTAGGACCTTGGTGATGTTGTTGAGATTAGGGGCCCATGGTTTAGGTGACCATTTTTAGGATATTACATTTGCCCCTCTTTGAAATTAATGTGCGAGCAGCGCGTTGGTTCAAAGAATAGTTGATATCAAATAAATATCAATTTTGAACTTGATGGATCATAAACCGATGAAGAGCGAGATGTTCAGCTTGATTTGAAGCGATGAAACTAAACAGATTTGATTAAAGTGATACCAATCCTGAACTTGATTGAACAAGAATCAACAAAGAGCAAGATACCATTCTTGAACTTGATTGATCAAGAAACGCGCATCGATCTAGAACTTGATCAAACTAGATTGAGAGAGAGACACAACCGATTCCAAAATTTGATTGAACAAGAATCGATTGAGCAAAGCGATAAAACTGATTCCGAACTTGATTGAACAAGAACCGATTAGGAAGAGAAAATGTCCAGCTTGATTTTGATGTGATGAAACTGAACACCGATTTGAAGATTGATTCAGATAAGGACAAAGAGTGATATGCCCCTAGAGATTGCTTTATTTGACATCGAAGAATCTCAACTTTATACAATGTGATCTAGTTAAGATGCCCCTAGTAACAAGGTTTAACTGATTTTCTTTGTTTGAAAAGAATTTTGCTCGAATTTATGAAGAGGATTTGAAAAATTTCTTGACTTTTGATGATGATAATCATTGAAAAGGTGCAATGAGTATGCCCCCTTAGGAGTGAAATTGAGAGATAGCGAGGGTACAACGATTGTAAGCAATTTTTAGTGATGATAATTATTTGAGCATGAAGGTTGATGTTGAAGATTAAAATCAGTTGTTTTGAGAATAAAAATTGAGATTTAGAATTGAGCACAAAATGATTCAAAAATTGACTTAAGGATGAAAGTGCTAAGTGGTTAACATCGTAAAATTTTGACTAGAGAAATGATGTCAGATTTTGATTTTGATCATGAAAATGGACTCAGGACGGTTGATTTAGCTTAGGCTACAAGTTTTACATCCATTAGAGCAAGTTGAAAATTTAGGGTTTGGGCTATATAGGGGGTTCAATGTGTCAGTTTCAATTCATTTTTACCTCTCAAAGTTTAAAATTTGAAAAACCTCCTGCGAAGAAAAATGGAAATTCCAATTCAGGAGCATCAATTCGAGCGCAAAGATGACATAATCAAACACAGAACTACGACCCAATAGTAAGTGATCGATCTTTAACTTGTGCATTTCTTATTTTTTGAATTATTGTTGAATTTTTACAGATTATTTTTTGTTTGAAGTCGTTTATGTCATTTTGTCGTGCGGTTCATGACCATTTATCATATGAGTATCTGTCCTTTGATAGTTTATCATTTAAGAAAGTAGGGTTTATCGTCTAGTGTTATCCCATGAATCGTACAAAAATGTTTTTATAAAACCATTTAGTCATGCGAGAAGATATCATTTGTCATATGAGAATTTTTACTCATGTGGGATGTAATATTTTCTCGTACAAGTTTCCGCATGTCTATGAAAACTTGTATAAAAAACAAGCATTTTTGAGAATGTAAACAACATTTTTTGTTTTTGAATGTTGTATATTTAGATTCGTGAGCATGTTTAACATATTTTTAGTAAAAATTTGATCACGTGCTGACAATTTGTATGTTAGATTTTGCAGATTCAGTTGCTGGATATTCAGTTTCGCTATACATTTTCACCGATGATGAGGCTAGTTCACGAGTTATCAGATGCAGAGAGAGATCATATTGGTTTGTATGGATTCAAACACCTATTAAAGATGCCTGATATCCATGTGAATCATGGTATGTTGACTGCTTTAGTTGAGCATTTTCATTCAGATCATAACACCTTTCATCTACCGGTTGGAGAGATGACTATCACGCTAGAGGAAATATACAGGATTTTGATATGATTCTATGCAACGACCAAGTGTTTTGGCATTGAGATGTATATTCCATGACAAGACTATTCTTTAACATGCTATTACGTGGGATGATTTGATGAGTAGATATGGTGAGAATTACCCTCTGGCTTCTATTTTGGTAGGTATGATTGGTTGTTTTGTGATGCCTGATAGAGGACAACAGGGATTTTTATGTGGTTGGGATAGAATGCTTGAGAGGTTATTGACTCATCCTGTGAGATTAGGGTGGGGATCATGTTTAATTGCTCATATGCATCATGATATGCATGAGATTATGTATCCAGAGGGGAAGATCATGGCAACACATGTTTTAGTTCTACAGATATGACATGGGAGCACATCCCAATATGCAAACCTATTGTAGATTATTCTAGAGAGGTGCACCAACCTATTGTATGTCATTATTCAGGTTATGTTACTCAGCCCCACCTGGGCAAGAATGACTATTGGAGGAGACAACTAGATGATCTGATTGTTGTAGTATGGAGACCATATAGGGGTCTAGAGTTGTGGGATTATTGGAGAGATCAGAGGAAGGACATGTCCATGACTCAACCTCTCATTAGCAAATTGGGGTCTATTATTGAGCAATTTGTAGTATCTAGGGTAATGAGGTAGTATGGGAGACTGCAAGGTATATCCTAGGAGTTCACAGCATATGCATGATATGGAGAGGAGGAGAGACAAGGATGGGCACCAAGACTATCATATGCTCTGAGAATGCAGGAGTTAGTGGGTTTACAACCATAGAGATGGGATTACTTAGAGGATGTAGCAGACATAGGAACATTTCCCCAATAAAGAGATTAGTTTCAAAGAAATCCATTCCCTTGATTTATAAATCTGAGAGAGCATGAACCTCTTATAGAGGAGGTTGAGGATGATGCACCAGTATAGGCACAACTATTGGGTCAGGTACGAGGGAAGATATAGGGAGAGAGAGCGGATGTACCTAGGTGGGCAGGAGGTGATCCTGGTGCTAGTAGCAGTAGGG
Organism: Cryptomeria japonica; assembly: GCF_030272615.1. Lineage (NCBI taxonomy): Eukaryota > Viridiplantae > Streptophyta > Pinopsida > Cupressales > Cupressaceae > Cryptomeria > Cryptomeria japonica. The sequence continues at coordinate 529,631,119 of NC_081407.1, forward strand.
TACCAGCAAGAGTTAGGCATTGACAGAGAGGGGAGGGTGGATCCTTAGGAGATCTTGGGGTTGAGGCTAGCGGTGCTAGGGAAGCAAAGGGTGGAGATGAGGAGGAGAGAGTGACTCCTAGATAGGTTAGGAAAAAGAGAGATGAGCAGGGAGGTGGAGTGGGAGATGTTGGGAGAGAGTAGGGAGTAATAGATGATGAATAATGATGAACAACAAATATCCTAACTGGTACTGAGAAGGGGGGTGAATTAGTACATACAAAAACTTCTCCAGTAACTTATCAAGCTAAAACAATGCTAACTGGTTGTCTTCTTCACTGAACTTAACCATGACAATACCGATTAAACACAGTAAAACTTCAGACAACTTAAACCAGTAAAACTGAATGCTTCAAATATCATTCAACACTTGATAACTACTTCACCCATACACATGTGCAAGTGTTGTATCAATATTACCATAACCATTAGCTCTGTATGCATAATCACTTAAATAAAGAATACTCAATCATCACATGAAAAATGCACAACTCATGACACATAGATTTTTCACGTGGAAACCCAAATGGGAAAAACCACGGTGGGGATGAATACCCACAAGCTTGTTTTGAACTCTTTTAAAGTCTGCTCTGTTAGGAGCCTAGTCCGGTAAAAGAATTTACAATAAGGTTCTGTTAGGAACCGATCCTGTTAAAGATCACCCAGTTAAGGGATGGCTATATACCCTGTTAAAGGTTACCTTGCTAGAGGATTTAAAGAACTCAATGAACTTGAGTCACCTAGTTAGAGGTTTTACAATAAGCCTGTTAAAGCTACCTGATCAAGGGATTTTCCTACTATTGAAATGGTTAGAAGACAATAGGTAAAACTCTAATATGATAATAGCACTACATGCTAAGGCAGATCCTTTTCAGTTCCTCTACTCTACAATCACACTCTGTAGTTTTTACTCACTGGTCTGGCAAGTATCTCATCACTCGAATACACACACAAATTTTGCCAACACTTACAATAACATACATCATCAACCTTATAGACAACAATTAGGTCGGTAGCATAAACCCTAAACCCCAATCAATTTAGGTTTACAATTACAAGCGGTCCAATCCTGACCGTCCAAACATATTACATAGAATGAAACAATCTCAAATAGATGAGAAGTCATTTTGCATCATCCATTCTTCACCACACATAGAAATTAGTAACCCATCATGATTTCTTCTCATACCGCTAAGAAGAATATTCATTCCCGAGGTAGACATTTAATGCAGTCGATCTTCACATGCAAGATCCTCAAGGAAATCCTTCACATGCACAAAACTAATGTGGCATCTCGATCTCATCCTTATTTATTAGCTAACTCATCACAAAATATCACCAGTTGCATCACAAAAGATAGATTGCCAAAACCGAAAACCCTAGAGCTAAGACTACCAACCGGTAGTCACACTTAGTGAAACCCTGACACCGATTCACTACATCTCTTCATACCGGTTCTCCAATTTAATCATCAATAACAACTTCTTCCAATATTCATACCAGTTGACCTGTACTTATTGACATCAATGACAACATATATTATTATCATATTATCATACCGGTTTATCATATGCCAACAACAGATGTAGTACAGTCTTTGAGATCGAGGTTGGCAGGCTTGCAGTCACAGTTGATAGTGGCATAGACACAACTTGCAAAGCGAGAGTGACAACTTGTAGGGGTCAGAGCAGAGCGTGATGCTCTTTAGTGAGAGGTTTTGCATTATACGAGTCATTAACCCTATTATGTGACAACTTATAGTATAGCGGTCCCAGTAGCGCAGCACGTTGTTCCATATTCTCAATATATGGCTCGGTTTGAGGGAGCTAGGGCACCTAGACAGGACATCGATCAGTAGGCACCACCTCCTCCACCCAATGATGAGGGAGAGGCAGAGAGATAGATTTGTTATATCTCTTAGATTTTGTTATATACCCCATTTTTGTAGCCTATACAATTCTTTCTTCGATTGTATTTGCAGTTGATATCATTTGTACTCTTAGACATTGAGATTATGACGATATATACGAGCTCTTGATTTGATTTCATCGTATTTGTGTTGATTGATTATGAGATTTATTTTTATATGATTTATTCATATGTATGCATATCTTTTCAGTATGGATGTATGTAATGTAGATGAATATGGATATTTTTGCTTTTTTTGTTTCTTCTTTTTCATATGCAAATAAATGATGAAAATGAGTAACTAGTAATGCAAATGTTTATTTTTCATGCAATAATATGAATGTAAATAAATATATAATGAAATGTATGGATCTATATAAGATGTTCATGTATGCAGATAACATCTCAATACACAAGTACTCGATCGAAGAAATGACGATTACTTTAGACTCTCATTCAAAAGATAAACAGATCATTGTTATCATGCTGAAATCACTTGAAATGCATAAATTTAGAATGAATGTGACCTAAACCTAGCCACTGGATTTGGCATGCTTAATTTTCATCACTGAGTGTTTTACAAACACAATAGGAAAAATAGAATTCCATCCTTTTCATCTGCAATATTAATTATCTTGTCCACAATGACCCTTTTTTCGTTCATATCCTTGGACAGATTACGCATGCATCCGGATTTCACATTAAATAAATTTCCTCAAAGTAGACAAGAAAATGAATCCAACCTCCCTGTAGCATACAAATAAGTGGAGTCAAGGTATGTGTGGTGATTTCACTTTGATATGAAAGTACTTATCACAAACACCTAGCTTAATTAGATGTTTCCAGATCATCGGATTCATTCCTACAAGCAGAAAATAAAAAAAAGTATTATGCCCCCAATCCTTGCTCCTCTTAGTCAAGATAGACTTCCTCGAGTTAATCAGAGGGAATAATAATCGAAAACCAATTTATAAGACAACACAAAGAAAAATTTCAATCATATCTCAAATAGATTGTTTTTAGTAGTCTTGTTTTGCTTGTTTACTCAGTGATAAAACTGTGTAGTGGATAGGAGACAGGTGACTAAATTAGATTGGATGACCTGGTACTACCGACAGAAAGATGAATTGGTTGATACTGCTTAGGACATGTGAATTGATTAGTCGATTACCCTAAGACTAGGACTTTGATCGGTTTCAAGCCATGAGGGTTCCAAAAGAACCAGATGTCACAAAAGCGACTAAAAGATATGGACAAGTGAAAGCAAAGATGCAAGAAAGAAGGAATGAAAATAGAAAATACCAAATTTGCATTGATAGATGGAGTGCTTGAGTACAAGAGGCGCCTGTTTACTAGGTTTTCACCTGCTTGGCAAAGATCCTTTCTTCTTCTTTTTTTACCAAGGTGTCTGTTTGCCAGGTTTTCACCTGCTTGGCAAAGATTTTATTTTTTTTGATTTATTTTATTTATTTATTTATTTATTTTTTTAGCTATGCCCTCAGTATGCAGACCTATATGAAATGATGATCTACAAAATGCATGTGGAGACAATGAATTTTTGATATGGCCTATGTTAATGCAATATGCATGATGAAGATGCATTTCCTATTTGAACCAAGATGACCGTGTTTGTTTAGCACTTTGTAATACACCAATCGAATTGGAGGTACAAAAAATTTCATAGATAAGTGGTCAATCGATCCTTAAGGTCCCTTGGAACATCAAAACTAACACACTTAGTGACTAGGATTTACAAATGGAGATGCAAAAAAATTCCCCATTGGTTCTTGAAACTTTGATCTTCTTTTGCCCATGTGAGTGCAGATGAGTTAATTCCTTCTCTTGTGTTCACTAAAGATCCTTAGTATCCTATATGAATAGCTACGTGGATTATTCTAACTTCAAATCCATCCCTAATAGAGCCTCGCTGCCAGCAAGCTTTCAGACCTCCGACAAGGTTATAGACTGTAATTTATCAAATATGGCTCCATTGCCAGTAGGCATCCATAGCCCTAATGGAGTTACTCGCATGTTCCCATAGTCAAGATTTTTGTTGCACTTGTATGTGTGATATTTAAATTATATATCATTACTCTTTTGCCTTGAGATGGATATTTTGCATAGCACTTTTTCTTTTATTTTTTCTTGCCTTGACTTGTAAGTAATGAAATCTACTTTGGTGTGACAATTACAATGACGCTGAAGTAGAATTTTAGATTTTTCACTAGTCATATGATCAACTAGGTGTCTAGAATGAATTAGAGATTTTATTAATGTGTTTGAGATATAGCAATTGATAGATTTTGGGTTAACAAGTCTCAAAGAGTGTAATCACTACCCAACGATAAGGAAAGCATCATCACAGGGTAATGTTAAAAATGAATGACCTTATGACCTCAAGGACTTCATGTCTGAATATCTAAGAAAGGAGACAACCCTTATTTGTCTTGAATGCAAACAAATGATAAATGTGGACAGTTGCCTTGTTTTATTAATGTTGCTATATGCAAATGCAAAATTTTTGTGAATGCAATGCATTAAAAAAGAAACTATATGCGATGCAGTGCTTTGAATAAAATGATATGCAATGCAAAAAGAAAAACCTGAACTAAAACAACCCTTAGATATAGTATCGTTTAAGGTGCATGTTGTTCCTAGGGTCAGGGAGTTTTGTGTAGGTAGTTCATTGGTCCAGCATAAAGATGTTTTTCCAAGAAGGACTCAGCTAAGTGTATATGTCCAACATCTTCAATGTTGATTTCTTTTGTTTTTGGATTTGTTGATGAAACTAGGGTAAAGTCTTATGCAAAGGATCGGATAAGTGGTATGGGAAGATGAAAAAGAGGTGTTGGATAATGGATCAAATATGAAAAGTTTGGCGCAAGAGCGAATGGAAACATTTGTGGGATCACCATTGGCACACATCTTAAGGGATGGTGGATTGATGGCAGAAAAGTGGATCTCAGATTTTGAGATTTGGAGGATAGAGGAACAACCAGGGATTTTGGGACATACAGATCCAAAATGGATGAAAGAGGTGATGGAGAAATAGATTTGGAAGGTTTGGATGGAGGAACAACAATCTTGGCTGTGGATTTGGATTTTTCTTTAGACTGTTGTGCTTCAAGGAGATGCTTAGGGATCCACATGATTTTTTTTTATTTTTCATGCTTTTGCAGTTTCTTGGAATGCATTGCTTCTACAAGTTCCTTAGGAACCCATATGGCTTTTGATTTTGCTTTGTTTTTCTCAGTGAGCCTTTGTGTCCTTCTAGATGGATGTAAGGTACGCGAAGATGTACGCCTTTGTTAATCTTGTACAAGGGATTTAGGAATATAGGGTCCTAAAATGGATGGAAGAGATGAAGGGGAAGATGTGTACTTGGATTTTGGTATAGTAGGGATACCAACATCTTGAGGAATGTCATTGAGGCCATGACCCTTAATATTTTCTTTAACGTGGAGGGATTCTTGCTTGTGAAGGTCTATCCCTTTGCGTTTATAAATATTTTGACTTGTAGGATCATGAGAGGGCTTTATAGGAATGATGGATCCTTGAGGTGAACATGGAGTATTATGACAAGGAGATGAAGGTATACTTTGATCTTGACATCCAAGAGGACCACTGGATAGAGTAGGAATGGTGTTTGACTCTTCATTTTGAATAGGATTGTTTGAAAAGGTGGAAGAGGCATTGTGATCTTGTTTAGGAAGGATTATTTTCTCTTGAGATGGAAGGGTATCATATTGGAAGAAATGGAAAGGTATAAGGGGATCATCATGGGATTCCAGTGAGATAGGATCTTTCTCAACCATTGGATAGGATGGTCCTTGAGGATCAACATGAAAAGTTTCATCATTAGGTTCATTATTTGAGGGATATTGTCGTGCCTAACATTTTTGTATTAGAGCAAGGTTTTCGACACTAGGAACCTTTCTCCATTACGTTTCGCTTTAATTATCTAAATTAATCAAATATTTTCCAAAAAAAATAATAATATAAATATATGAAAATTAAATTATTTAATTATTTATTTTATTTTTATTTTCTCATTAGGATGCCTCCGACTACGTGACAAGCTCGCAAGCGCGGAAGGGGTCCTAAGCGTACACGTATGGAATGCGAGGATGTTGATAGGAGGAACCGGTTCCATAAGGGAACCCGGAAGTGCCTCCCGAACCACCAGTTGACCCTAACCGAGACATCTTGCTAGCTCTTCAGAACTTGATTGGGATCGTGCAGGATAGGCTTCTAGCAGTGGACCGTCATGCAGACAATCAGAACTTAGGGAGTCATAGGTTAGTAGAGAGGGAACGGAGTAGGAGTCCACCTCCTAATCCCATAGAGGGCGAGGCAGAGCATGAGTCGGAGTCTGTTCACCTACCCGGACCACCTCCAGTAGTAGCACATGTGTACTTTGAGAGAGCACATCAGGAACCAGGAAATCTGATTAGAGAGGTTTTGCACCTCCAGCCACCATCTTTTGGAGGAACTACTGATGGAGTAGAGGCTGAGGCATGGCTTTTGAGCCTAGATCGGTGCTTCGCATTGCGATCTTATGAAAGCAATCTGAAGGCATGAGTTGCAGCCCACCTTCTAAGATCGACAGCCTCCACATGGTGGAAGCAGGAGGAATTCAAGTGTGGACTCACTGCAGATACCATCACATGGGAAATCTTCATAGAGAGGTTCAGAGAGAGGTACCTATCAGAGCACTTCAGGCAGCGTCAGATCGATGATTTCCACGACCTCCAGCAGAAGGGTCTCTCAGTGACCCAGTATGAGAGTAAGTTTATTGAGCTCCTACCTTATGTAGATTACCTGAAGGATGAGAAGCTGCTCGTCAACCGATTTTTCAGGGGACTTAATGCTAGGATAGCAGGACCAGTGAGAATGGCTACTCCAGGAAGCCTTTAAGTTGCCGTAGAGAAGGCCCTTATAGCCGAGGAGATTCAGATCAAGCCACAATACATGAGGGATCGGTTCCAGAACCAAAACCCAGCTCCCCAGTCTTTCGGGTTTCAGAAACCCCATTGGAAAGGCAACCACAGAAATGTTTCGGGGTCCTATAAGCCCCCTCCTCCATAGCAAAGTTAGAGATAGAGGCCCCCTTAGGGACAGCAGGGCTCCAGGCCCAAGCAGTGGCAGTCACAGGGTCCTAGGTGTGACCAGAGAGCACAAGGTACATACACACCCCCGACACGGGCTCAGCAGTCCTCCAGGGGTGGGTACAGTGGTTCTAGCCAGACAGGTGGGCATCCTTTTTCCAAGTCGCAGGGCGCACAGTTCCAGGCACGCGGTGCTTGCTTCACGTGTGGAGCCATGGGGCACATGGCGAGAGAGTGTCCATAGGGTCAGATGATAGGAAATTAGAGGATGGCAACATCAGAGCCTATAGTTGGGGATATGGGCAAGTCCCATAGATTCTTCGCAGCGGTTGACAACCGCCAGGCAGAGCACCAGGCCACAGTCATCGAGGCTGCAGGTAAGATTAGAGGTAGTAGTATTTCTATATTATTTGACTCAGGAGCGACTGACTCCTTTATATCTCCATTGGTTGTGGAGCATTGCGGGCTAGTGGCAGTAAGGCAAAGTGTCAACTGGGAAGTGGAGTTAGCTTCAGGGGCTAGAGTGTCAGTGGATTCAGAGTTTAGGGGATGTCCGCTCTAGATTGGTAATACCACCACCTTAGTAGACCTTAGAGTTACGCCACTCGGATCTTATGGCATCATACTTGGCATGGATTGGCTTTACGCCCACATAGCCAAGATGGATTGTTGCTTGAAAAAGGTTGAGTGTGAGGATGATCATGGTGCTCCCATAGTAATCACTGGGATTCAGAGACCCGTGTCTCTTCGTATGATATCTTCTATGCAGCTTAAGCGGAGCATGTAGAAGGGATGCCAGTTGTTTGCTATCACGGTCAGTGACAAAGAGGAAGAAAATGAGAAGGAGCCTTCCATAGATGATCATCCCATCCTTGAGGCATTTGCAGATGTGTTTCCAGCTAAGCTACCCGGTATGCCGCCTAGCAGAGAGATTGACTTCCACATAGATTTGGTACCGAGAGCCAAGCCAGTTTTGAGAGCACCTTATAGGATGTCCACTCTTGAGCTTAATGAGCTCAAGATGCAGCTAGAGGAACTCTTAGAGAAGGGTCACATTCGTCCTAGCATCTCCCCTTAGGGTGCACTAGTCATCTAAGTGAAGAAGAAGGACGGATCCCTTCAGTTGTCCATGGATTATAGGCAATTGAATAAAGTAACCATCAAGAACCACTATCCCTTGTCGAGGATCGATGACTTGTTTGATCAGCTTCAGGGTGCTAAAGTGTTTTCCAAAATAAACCTGAAGTCAGGATATCATCAGTTGAGGATTGTGGAAAGTGATATCCACAAGACCGTGTTTCGCACCAGATATGGCCACTACGAGTTCACTGTGGTCCCATTTGGTCTTACGAATGCTCCAGCTGTATTCATGAGTCTCATGAATGGGGTATTCTACACCTTCCTCGACCAATTTGTGATAGTGTTCCTCGACGACATATTGATCTATTCCCGGAATGAGCAGGAGCATGAGGAGCATTTGAGGCAGGTTTTGCAGTGTTTGAGGGACAACCAATTGTTCGGCAGTTTGTCGAAGTGTGCTTTCTTTAGATCAGAGGTCAAGTACCTAGGGCATGTTATATCCGGTGATGGGATCTTAATTGACCCATCAAAGATTAGAGCCATTATGGATTGGCCGGCGCCTACCAGTGTGATAGAGGTCAGGAGCTTCATGGGCTTAGTAGGATACTATAGACGCTTTGTTGAGGGATTTTCCAGAGTTGCACACCCCATCACATCCCTCCAGCAAAAAGGGAAGAAATTCGAGTGGACAGAGAAGTGTGAGAGGGCTTTTTAGGATCTAAAAAGGGCACTTACTAGTGCACCTATTCTTATTGTGCTAGACCCCACGACCGACTTCATGGTATGCATAGATGCTTCCTTAGATGGATTGGGAGTAGTTCTTATGCAGGAGGGTAGGGTTATAGCATACGAGTCTAGGAAACTTAAGACTCACGAGCTTAACTACCCTACGCATGACCTAGAGCTTGCAGCAGTTGTACATGCACTTGTGAGGTGGAGACACTTCCTTTTAGGTCATCACTTCGAGCTTCATTCAGACCATCAGAGTTTGTAGTACATCTTCACCCAGCCTAACCTTAATGCACGTCAGAGGAGATGGATGGAGTTCCTTTGTGAGTATGATTTTGATGTTCACTACATCAAAGGAAAGGAGAATGTGGTTGGAGATGCCCTAAGTAGGAGATGACATGAGGTTTACACCATATCCATGAACACAGATTTGAGAGACTGTATTTTGCAGCAATTTCTAGAGGATGGTTGGTATCTAGAGGTTTGTTAGAGGATCCAAACTCAGGGGGCCCTGGAGGGGAAGTTTGTGGACTACTCTTTAGAGTCTGATGGTTTATTACACCATAGAGGGCACATCTATGTACCCTCTCCTAGGGGTTTGTGAGATTTCATTATCATGGAGGCTCATAGAGCCCCTTATGCAGTGTGTCCCGGGGTTAAGAAGATGAATGCTGACTTGAGGCAGTTATATCATTGGCCAGGAATGCGGCAGCTTATCGCCGAGTTAGTAGCCCGATGCCTTGAGTGTTAGAGAGTCAAGGCGGAGCACCACCATCCAGGTGGGTTACTCCAGTCCCATGCTATACCAGAGTGGAAGTGGGATACTATATCCATGGACTTCATCATTGGTCTTCCTATGTCATCTCGTCGCCATGATGCTATCTTGGTGATAGTTGACAAATTGACCAAAGTGGCCCACTTCTCACCAGTCCGGACTACCTTCACAGCTCCAGCAGTGGCACAGGTGTTCTTGCGGGACATTGTCAGGCTTCATGGTGTTCCACGCAAGATTATTTCTGATAGGGATTCCCTCTTTACTTCTTCCTTTTGGAAGGCATTACAGGCGGCGTTGGGCACCAAGCTCAATTTCAGCACAGCCTATCATCTAGAGACGGATGGACAGACAGAGCGGGTTAACCAGGTGTTAGAGGATATGCTCCACATGTACGTCATGGATCATTAGACCTGATGGGAGGAGTACCTACATTTAGTAGAATTTGCCTATAATAATGGGCATCACACTTCTTTGGGGATGCCACCTTTTCAGGCTTTGTACGGTAGACCATGCAGGACACCTTTGAGTTGGGACCGTTTTGAGGATAGAGTGGCCATAGGCCCTGATATGGTTCGTGATATGGAGCAGTAGGTAATTTTGATTAGACAACGCCTTAGAGAGGCACAGGATAGGCAGAAAAAATATGCAGATGCAAAGAGGATAGACCGGAGTTACATGGTTGGGGACAGAGTATTTCTGAGAGTGCGACCGCATAAGAGTCCGATCTGCTATGGAAAGGGTTCTAAGCTCACACCTCGCTTTGTTGGACCTTTTGAGATCCTTGAGAGGATAGGACCAGTTGCTTATCACCTAGCTTTGCCACCTAGACTATCACGCATCCATGATGTGTTTCATGTGTCAGTTTTGAGAAAGTATATCTATGATGAGTCTCATATTTTAGATTGGGATGCCTTGCAGGTGGAGTCGGACGGGCAGCTAGCTTTGGAGCCCATTTGCATTTTGGCTCGCTGGACATTGGCCCTTTGAGGTTGAGAGCTGGACCAGGTTAGGGTCCAGTGGGATTGCTATGATGAGGTTACAACTTCATGGGAGGATGCAGCACATATGAGATCATAGTACCCTCATCTTTTTGATGAGCTCCAGGAGGACTTTCATGCCTAGAGGGGGAGGGTGTGAGGCCCAACCCATCCTATCTCTTCAATTATTTTCATATTGGAACTATTATGGATGCTAGTTTTGACACACTATGGATATAGAACTTTATATGGTCCCACGATTTTTGGTAATATTGATATATATTTGATGCTCCATTTCCATGCCTTGTGGATTATAGAATATTATATGATTGTAGATTAGGGTAATATTGTGATGATGTATGTTATTATCTGAATTTTAGGATTTGTTATAATGTTAGAAATATGTTTGCATATCTTGCAGATGGATCAAATTTTGAGGATTATGATGAATTACTTTGATTTGTGACAAATCATATTTTATAATGACCAGTCTTTGCAGAATGAATGTATTGTATTCTAATTATGTGTTTTATATTATATGAGGCTATTGGGAAGTACTAATGTTTAAATTGAGATGTGCAGGAAATTATCCATGTGACCATGGAAATATTATGGAGAATCAAGCCTAGGCCTATGTGCGTTAGTAAAACCAGGGGTTGTCTATTTGGAGAGACAACACCCCGTATGTATTGTATTTTATTCGTAAATGTAAAATGTTGCATGAGTGTAAATTGTATTTATTGAATTGTTTAAATCATTCAAGGGACAACTGCCACGTGTGTATTGTGATGTGGAATTATTTTGTAGTGTCACTTGACACCTATGTAGTATGTTATGTTGGCAATTTGTCATGTCACCTTTTTGAAGAGTTTTATTTTTTGTTAATTGTTATATCTCCTAATTATCCTTGAAGGAACCAAGAAATCTAGGTTAGTGAGCCACAAGGAGGGTCAACTCAGAGTTGACCCGTAGGTTAACTTCAAGTGGACTTTTTGAGGGTCAAATCAACTCCTAGAGTCAATTTTAGAGCATTTCTATTAGGCCTCATGGGGTACCTATGGGTGAAGGCCAAAATTGGCCATGTGTCTTTCCCTTAGGACTTGTTTAACCACCCAAAAAAGTGGTTTTCCCAAGATGGACGAATTCCATCTATAGGAGTGCCCTCCTTGGTAGGATAACCTTCTTGAAGGGAGTAATCCTTCTTCCCCATTCCACTTCCCTTCTCTAGGTACCTAGGTTAGGGAGTGTGTAAGACTTAGGGAAAACCAACCCAATGGGGGATCCCTCACTCTATCCAAGAGGTTGGAAGGAGTGAGAGAGGCCTTCTTAGGCTAAGAATGGAAGCTTAGTGAGCTAATCACCCACTCTCCATCCTTGGTGATTTTTGGAGAAATTTTGGAGGAAAACCAGTTTTTAGGATAGCAAAATTGGGGCTAAGGAATTGGAGAAAAGATTGAGGATTGGGTAGCTCTTCATCAAGCTTTCCCCTAGATTTCCCTTGGCAGGTCAAGGTTGGTGTTATTGTTCCCTCTTATGTAAATGTAAAAATGTTATAGAATGCTTGAATGGAAATTGCTGTAACTCTTTATTTGTGTTGTATTTGTAAAAATCTATGTGTTTTCTTGTTTATTTCTATTTTATGTATTGTGGTGTTTGTGGAGTGTTCAAGACCATCCTTTCCTTGGGAGGAAAGATTGGTCTTGGGGGTGGAAGGAGCTTGACAACCCTTAGGGTGAGAGGCTCTCATTTTGAGAGTGATCTCAAGGGTCTGTCCATGAGATCCTTGCTGCCTTCTTTTGTGTTATTTCTCTTGGGGGTCATAAGGGGGAGCAAATATGGCATGTTTGCCTTTTTTGGGGGTCATAAGGGTGTAGGGATTAAGGATGATTTTTGGTTATGCTTTCATGGGTGCCATGAGTTGGCTATAAGTTCTATTTAGCAGATTTCTCCCCTAGGGTACTTGGTCCACTTCCACCCTAGTAAGGCATCACATTTTGTGATGGAGTTTCAGCTTGGGAAGGGATGTGTCTGTTGTGTTGATTTTCCCCTTTGCTTGTTATAATGCTTGGTTGTAACCCCGTCTAGTTCTTGATTCTCCAAGCTCGGGGGTGGCTTCTAGTAAACCTAGGCTAGGAGGTGAGCACCCCATGGTCACAACCCTAAAATTTTACATGCAGGTTGCTGGGAAAAGAATCTAGGAGTTGCAGATTTTTATTCAGATACAGATTTTCTATTTAGATGCAGAAAAGCAAAAATGTAATTTTATGAATTGTTGCAGAAAAAAAATATATGTAAATCAAGTGCTTTAAGTTGTTTTCTTTTATTCTCTGTATAAAGATTAAGAATGAGAGACTGGTTGGATTAGTCACCCATTTTAAATGTGGGCCATTGTAGTTAAATATTCTGTAAGCAATGTAAATTTTACTTAAATTTTGATGCCTATTATGTTGTTGTAGACTACATCTAAATCTTGTCTCAGAAAGAAGTCTGTTATCTTGTTTATTTTCTGCAATTTAAAGAAAAAAGAAAGGGATGCATTAGGTTTAAATATTTACTTGTATAGTTTATTTACTGCTATTATATTGATTTGAACTCTGTTTAGGCATAGCTGAAAAGGAACTAGCATTCATACATTGCTGTAGAAAACATGTTGTAAGACTGTTAAAAAAAAAAAAGAGAAGAAAAATAAGACTTATTCATATTGTTGTTAAAAGACAAAGGTCTGTATGCTTAGGTGTTAGAACTTCAAAACAAAATAAGGGTTTCCAACCCTATTGTCTTAACATTTATTTATATATATCTATAAATATATAAGTATATATATATATTGAAAAATATATACTTATATATATATAAATATGTATAAATTTCTATATGTGTATATCCTTGCAACAATAAACAAAAGAAGAAACATATTTTGGACTTGTGTATTCTTGTTACAAAAAAAAAATATAAAGGATTGCATGCTTCTGTGTTAAAATAATTCAAAACAAGTTCCTAACCCTATCAGGTTGATATATATATATATATATATATATATATATATATATATATATATATATATATATATATATATATATATATATATATATATATATATATATATATATATATATATATATATATATATATATATATCCCTGCATCTGAAAACATACTCTATGGATACCTTTTTAAAAATATATATATATATATATATATATATATATATGTTTATGTTCTGGTTATAGCAGTGCTTATATATATATATATAAATATATATATATATACAAATATATATATTTACATATATATATATATATATAAATATGTGCACATAAATATATATATATATATATTTTAAAAATATATCATATATAAATCAAACAAAAAAAAAAGGGAAAACGAGGGCACCAGCCGAACCACTGTGTTTACACACAGTGGGCAGCGCGGAAGGCACTGCACTATGTGTAAACATAGTGGAACGGTCGCGGCCGCCACTATGCTACACACAGTGCGCGGCGCCCGCCACTGTGTGTGTACACAGTGGGCGGTAGTTATACCGTCCACCACTATGTGTGCACACAGTGGGCGGCGCTGCCCGCCACTGTGTGCACACAGTGGGCGGCGTTGCCCGCCACTGTGTGTATGCACAGCGGCGTCTGGGAGATCCCCGCGCCACTTCCTCCACCCTCTTCGAAACCCTCTGCCATGCCCTAATCCGCCCCGTACCTGTAATCACACACACACTCCAAAACAAAAAAAAGTGGTATAATAAACCCTAACCCATTTCGGGTTAGGGTATAAATTTATAAGAAAATAAAATAAAAATGGGAATAAATAGAAATGCAACCCTAACCCAATTTAGGGTTAGGGTTAGCATTTTATGAATAAGGGAATTCTTTATTTAAAAGAATTTTAAATTGGAGATGGGAAATTTAAATTGGAGTTTTAAAATTTAATTTTAATTAATAATTAGGGTTATTTTAATAATTGAATTATTATATGTTTTTATTCTTTAGAGAATTAAAATTTTAATATAGTTAATTCAAAGGGGTTTAAAAGTAAGGAGTTAATATATTTGGAACACTAGATACTAAATCAAATTAATTTATTTAATTAATCAATAGATTTTCCTCAATATATTTGGATGTTAGGTTGTATTTGTGCATGGGGAAAATTTAAAAGGAGAAATTGTAAAATTAATTTTATGAACCTTAAGCCCTTGAGTCCGGTTTTGGCCGGATTAAAATTAAATCGTCAAAATTAAGGGTTTAGGGAAAATTAGAATTGGCTTTAGCTTAATATCGGTTTTAGTGGGCAAATGGCATTATAGGAATTCGAACCCTTATCGGTTGGATTTAAATAATAAATTTGCTTGTGCATCAATTAATTTATAACATTATCATTGTATGTCGGGAATGATTTAATACATTAAGATAACCAATTAACCCTCGTTTTTAATTAGCGACAACTTGATTTAGGTAATTGAGCTAGCTAACTAATCTGTGACACTAACTAATCTCCACCAAATAGAGTCGCTCATTCAAGTTGGTTAATTAACCCAACCTTAGTAAACAATTTTATTTTCACCCTAGATAAGACAAAACTTTAATAAAGTTATTATAATGTAGGATATGTTGCGAGTTCATGTTGTCAAAAGAAAAAAATTTGTTGTTCCGTTTTTGTGCCCAAAAGTTGGGCATGACAGATATGATATGGATTATTGTTGAGAAGCCTTAGGAGATGGAGGCATCATGGAAGAGATGGAGGCTACATGTGGGCCATTGCTAGACATAGGTTCATAGTTTTGATCATGCGTGGTAATGACATCTAGTTTCTCCTTAGGTGAATTATTATGATCTTCAATTTCAATAACACCATCATCAAGGAGGTCTTGAGTTTTATGTTTTAATTCCATACACATTGAAGTCTTATGTTTGTTATGCCTATGGTATGTACAATAATCACTCAAAACTTCACATCCCCATGTGGTCTTTTTAGGCAATATGATACGATTGTTCTTAAGAAGCTATTCCAAAGCTGACTAAATAGATTGCCCTAAAGATGTAAACTGTCTATCTAGGGGATAGATGTATTTTTGTCTTGGTGAAGGTGGCTTTTTATTTTCAATTAATTTTTGTTCCACCTTATGTAATTGTTTTAGCATTTCTTGAAGTCTAGTGTTCTTAATATCATGAATTTTTATCTCAAGAGGGGTCATTGAATCTTTTCATCAAGCTTGAATGTCATATATTTCTCTCTTGAGATCTTGAATTTGTTGGGCCAAGGTAGCCATGGGCTTCTTACTTGACATCAGAATTTTTAGAAGAGTTTATGGTTTGAATAGGCATTTACAACCAACGGGACTGAGAGATAGATGTGATACAAAAGTCAAGCTCAAATTGAAGATAGTTGTTCATTTGACGTAGTGATTGAGGAAGGTGACTAAGACTCAGTCTGGTTTCGAGAATGATCTATCCTATATAAGACATGATCTAAGTAACTTAGTTTGATTTAGTTTGATAAGTAGTTGATTGAACTAGCTGAAAGATGATCGACAAAATCGTGCAACACAACGATAGGGGTACACTATCAAGATTGTTTTATACACACAATTATGATGACCATTTTATGCTTGATGTAGGCTGATTAGGCAAGTTTGACTGTTCTGGATAAGTGTGTAGATAGATGAGCTTCTTGACTGACAAAATCAAGAATTCGTATGACAAAGTTTTATGACCAAGGTGATAATTTAACAGTTCCCAAATGATACAGACAGTTTCTCGTACGAGTTGCTGCCTAAACTCGCACGATAGTTTAATGACCTCCAGATGATAATCTGATGAGTATGATGATTATTTGTATGACAGTATGCTAAGGGTCAGATGATAATTCTCTAAAAGAAGAATGACAATTCTGTATACTCGGATGACAATTATAAGAGGGCCAGACGATAAACTGGCAGGACCAATGAAGAATCATACGACAATATGTATATAGCCAAATGATAATTCAATAGACTCATACGATAGTGTATTGGAAAAAGACAAGATTCAGACATAGACAAAGTTTTGACGACTGACAAAGACCAGTTTTATACTAGGACTAAGTTTTGATAACTGACAGAGACTAGTTTTTGACACGGACAATTTTTATCACTGAGTTGTTTATTGTTTTCTCTAGTTTCAGTATTTTAGTTTTAGTTTAAGGGATGAAAACACAGTAAACATGCAAGATGTATAATGACTTCAAGAACAACATGCTAACCCTATGAAAGTTGGCTTAGAGAAGAAAACGTTTGCTTATAGACTCAGTTACACACCCAATAGCTAATCAAAATATAGTCGTTGAGTCTCATGCAATGGATTCTCAATGCCGTACTAGCCAACTCCAAATGCTAATGAGGGCATGAAATGGCAAGTATCTTGGGAGAGTTACTATATCTCTTGCACAAAGATTATCCCCCTTTTGAAGGTGAATCAAGTAGCCTCTATCTTATAGTTTGTAGTCAAGAATTTTGTTTGAAATTACCCCTTGAAGTCATGCAAGCATGATTGAGGCCTATAGCCCGACAAGGTATCGAAACAAGTTGTAGTCATGTAAACGTTATTGAGACCGCGAGGCCCTACAAAATGTTAGATATAAGAGATCTCAAAGAGAAAACTCAAATGATCCTGTCCTCTGAGACTTTAATCACCAGAGGCCTATTTATTATAGTGAGTTGGAATGCTCAGGTCTAGTTGTACTTATTTGGGTCATTCTCATAGAGTGATTACTTTTTCCCACTGTTACAGGCCCATTAAAGGTACACAAATCTCAAATTTAGAAAAAGCTTCAAGGGTATAGATGTTTGATTATTTGTGCACACAAGAGCATACTCTCCTACCTCTTAGATTTTTCTGAAAACACAAAAGATAGATTTGTTCACTAACTAGATAGTAATTTAATTGCCTAAAAATAAATTTAAAGAATAAACGATGTTCACTTGAATCTCCTCAGGCTACTTGCAAAAACAATGAATCAATAGTCATATTGTTTTTGTGTAATAGACATGTTCTTCGACAAGCATTATGCAAAAATTGATTAGGCTATCAAAATTTCTCAGGCAGATAGACAAGAAGCCAGGGTTAGCATTAATACCATCAAAATTCAACAAGAAAACCCCAAAATTGCAGTCTATTTTAATACAAAAAACTAGAATACCATACGAGTATTCTCACCAAGTTGTATGATAATTCGTGATGAACCGTACGATACCTACAGTTTGTCGTTCAGGCCTTTGTGAAAACTTGTACAATTTTTTGAAGAAATTGTATGGAAAAAATCCAAAAAATAAATCTGAAAAATAAAAGAAAGTTAATTTGCGAGGCCTAAAGATGTACTCTTCTGCCCCATGGTGGGCACCAAAAATGTGTGTGTGAAAAGTGGATAAGAATCTGTAAGCTGTAAGACACAACACTTCAATTAAGTCATTGCATGCATGGTTAGACAGATATAATCATGAATATGAAAACCATAACAAATCAACCTATTGCCTTGTAAAAGATGCGAGTATAGACTTGCTCTCAGATTTGTATAAGAAATACTAGTGACTAGACTACACCAAGATGAAGGATTTAATCTAAATGAGAATAAGAATAAGCTAGATGTATTCAAGATTAAACTAGATGAATGAATATTAAGATAGATGAATGAATATTAAGCTAAATGAATTCAAGCAATCATAATTAAACTAAATATGCCAAAAGCTAAACTAAGATGCAATAATCTCAAAGCATAATATCTTCAATGACTGCATAATAACAATAAATCTCCTGGGTGTTTTGAATGAGAGATGAAGGTTGAATTTATAGAGACTCAAAAGAGAGGCCAACGATCAAGATCGATTAGCAATGAGCGGTTGAGATTTCTCAATAAAAAACACATTTCAGGATACTTGAAATAATTGAGAGATCAGATTTAGTTAATCTTGAGATAGATTCCAATTATAGTTTGATTGAATGCATTCAGATTATAAGTTTGAGTTTGCATTGGAGATAAATTTAGTTGTTTCCATGCACTTGAGATAAAAATAGGTGACCATGCACTTTTCTTTCATTTGCTCAAGATTTTTCTTTATAACAAGGCTTTTCAATGCAACTGGACTTCTTTCTTAAAAGCCTTGAGTTTTAATTTTAGAGAAAATGATTAATTCAATTTAATTGCTTTTTTGATTTTCCAAGTTATCTCAATTTTAGAAAAAACAAATATCTTAAGTTTGATTTCTTCTCTCAATTTAATTCTTTTGTTTTGTTTTCAATTTAACTCTTTCTTTTTGTGGATTAATTCCTATTTTTGTGATAAATCTCTCTTTGTAAATTAATTCCTTTTTTTATGATTAAATGAAAAAATTAATTTATTAATTAACTATTATAGGATATTTAATTAAATAAATAGAATAATTGATCAAAATGATTTACTTGGAGTGGTTTAATTAATTAAATAAATATTTAATTAATATTGAGTGATTTATTTTCCATTTAACATTAATGATTAAGAATTAATTAATTAGGTGCTCAAGGTTGATTTAATTGCCTTTTGGTTAGGACCTTGGTGATGTTGTCGAGATTAGGGCCCATGGTTTAGGTGACCATTTTTAGGGTATTACATCAACTACAGTGCCAAATTATGAGCGACGCCTCTTATATAATATAAAATGTTATGGTTATCATAACCATCAACCAATATTTTTAGTCTTTTTTTGAGTTCACAATATTTTTTCTTACTTGGTTTCCCAATGCATCCAACCATTTATTTCTCTATTTTATTCTTTTGCAGACCCTATTCTTTTTTCACTACTTTGATGCATTTCTAGACTAATTTGTGTAATTCTTGAAGCAATTCATGAAATCCTTTGTGCCATCCCTCAATAGTATTATTGGTTTTGGGAAGGCAATTTTGAATAGCTGAATAGCAATTCCACATTGGGATTGGAAACTTGGGTGATCGTTTGTTGCCTCTTCTAATTAGTCTATCAATCCAAGTGTCTTCAATATAATAAATTATGCCTTGTGAATTCTCCTCATGTTCTGTATAATAAGGAGATTGTATAAGTGTTTCAAATGTATCAATTATGTCTATTTGAGGCACGAAATCTTATGCAACAAGTTTCTTGATATCAAATGCAAAGACTTCATCAACACTATAACGTGTTTGTAGACCTTCTTCTTGAACTATCCTCGACAAGCATTGAGAGAAATAGAAGAAACATCTTCGGATATTGACATTTGAAATTTTTTCAGACATAGCTCCCATGAAACCTAATTCAAAACCAATAGGTATACTTTTTGGGTTTAGATCAGGTTAAAACTATTTTAATTCTACAAGTACTCTTGTATAATTTGTTCTTGTTTTGTAAGTCATAAGAATATAAGTAAGTGGAAATATTGCATCAATTTTCAAGCCATGGATCGTGTACAATTATTGAAAAATACTTGGCACTATTTTGAATGTATTGTCACTGAACCAGCTTTTAGTTTCTTTCAGTAATTGTAAATTTTGTATGGTGATAAATATTAGAAAATGATTCTCATCATTACTATCATGAAAATGAAACTTTTCCCCTCTATCGGTAATTGTATATTCAACTGGTAAGATAAGATCTGTCGATTTCTAAGGATTTGTTGGCGATGCTTCAAATCTTAATCTTTTTCTTCAAATCATTTTGGACAATGCACTGGTTGATGGTAATTCTCCCACTACAGGTAATGAGATATTAGAACAAGAATCATAAATAATATTTTTTGTAGAATCTTGGGTTGAGCATGCCATGTCTTTCATTTTGTTCAATTTGTGTTTGATAGTGATCATCTCAGGTTTCGAAGCATGATTAAATTTTGTACTACTTATCACATTAGTGAATTTCATTTGTGTCGTAGTATATCACCGACTTGAACATTTATTTGTAAAATATTCTATACAACACCAAATCATTTTATTCATACCTTGTCAACGAAGCAAAAATGTGTAACCATTTAAAACAAGTAATATTTTATTTTTTTGTCTTATTAAAAATTGAAGAGGCATTGTATACATCAAAAAATGTGAAGAATGATCAATATATATTTATTTATATTTCCTATTTCAATCCACACCTCTATATTTTGTACTTCATATATTTTTTCCCAAAATAAGCATCTTTTTAAAAGACATGCCTCTTCTAAGAGAAGTGATGCTTTTTAATAGATTTCACTATTGTCAAAAATGTTTGCATGCTTGTAGAACAATAGTAATTAGCCACCTTGTGAAACATAGAAATAACCCCCAAAGTGTGGGACCTTGTGCACGTGAGGTTGAGTCTCCAAAGAAGGTCGACTTCCTTTTCAATCAAAGTGTAGTCTTGGACTAACCCATAACTTGTAAAACCTATTCTAATGATTTTAAGGGTGAAAGGGAAGAAGGAATGATGAAAGGAAAATGAGGTGATCAACCTAGATTGAAATTATCCTTTTCCCTACCTATGACTACACATAACATCAACAAAGCAACCCAAAGTAGACACAAATTCTTATCCTTAATCAACCCCTAAGACATATATGAGATCAAGACTTATTGTAGAACTGAGAGGAACTAAAATGCTTACCAAAAGAGTTGCTACAACATATAATTCAAATAAAACCAATAAGAAATAAATTCATAACAAAGGCAAGACAATTTTGCACAAGGTAAATGAACCAAAAAGAGGTAAGAGGATAATTAAATCAATGCAAAGGAAAGGTAAATTTATAGTTACAAAAATCATAGAATTTTGTAAGAGAAAATAAAAAAGAGAAGATGATCTTGTACAATACATTACAAAATTGCCTTTATAGTTCAGGCATAACTCATATAATACATTGGGTTCATAAACCCTAACTAGCTAGGGTTAGGTTAGAAAAAGAAGAAATATTATATTAGACAGATGATCTGATGGAAGTGTGTTTGAAAAAATCTCCCAGAACTAGGAAAGAACAACAATCTCTGAAAAATAGGGAGAATCATATGTTGAAGCATATGAATTCCTCTACTGGCCTGAATTTCTTCATTCTACAATAAATGGGCAAGGTCAGCATATGAAAATCCTCTACAGGAGCATGCCAGAGTAGTGGTGAATATCCTTTGGCCTCTTGAAAGTGGATGGAAGGGATTTGATCTGATTTGGGCCACTAATGGGGTTGAGAACTAATTTTTGATCCACGACAACCACCCTCAAGCACCTATTTGAAATTCAATGATCCCCTCTAATTAAAATTTGGCCTAGTAGATCCTCCTTATCACGCATGGATGGATGATTGAGATCGCACCACAAAGGACTCCAAAAGGGCTCATAAAAGTGTTTAAAATAGGGTCGTCGATCAGGCTCTTTAGTTAAATTGGATGGCCTTAATTAATAGTTAAAACTAGTTGGCCCCACTAGCTTCATCTTTATATCATAGCCTCAAGAAAAACCTTTCCCTTTATCATTGCAAAATGGTGATAACATTACTTACCTCTGCTCTGGCCACGTAGAAATTTCACAAGGTGGACCCCACTAGTGATCTTCATATCGTTGGCCACATCACTCGTCACAACATCAAGCAAAAGTAGCACAATGGAAACATGTAGCTTATTTCTTGTTTGTTGTGAAAGACCGATAACCACCAACCAAGAGACAACATTTCTTTTCCTCCCAACATCATTGCCCATCATGACATCGCTCAAAAGTGGAACAGTTACCAAATAGAACAAAAGAGGAAATCTCTCGACCACATGATGAGTGATAAAAGAACTCCTTTCAACCAGTAGCGAGTAAAAGGGGTTAGTCCTACCATATGGAAGGATCCCTTCACCTAGTTAACTTAAGTGAGATGACCATCCTGTCCGATCAATGAATAAAAAAAATAAGGCAAAAAAAGGTTTTAAGGCAAAATCCTTAGGGTTTAGAGTTTTAGCCTTTATGGATTTTAACAAGGTATTTAGCCACAAGGTCTTCTTAGATTGGTTATTTGCATGGCTAGGGTTGACACAAAAAAATTTAACATTTTTAGTGGCTTGAAGGGGTGGAAAGCCTACTTCGCATAAGACCAGAAGCTTGGGGAATCCATTAGGCACACAGTCAAGTCAGAAAAAACATAAGAAATCGCTGCCCCTACAACTTGCAAAAGATCAAAACTTTGTAATTCTAAGAAATAATGGCTTGTGCTCATGCACTTCTTGAAAAAATTGGGAGAATTATTTACAAGGCCAAAATCACCTCAAGCATAGGCTTTAAGGTGGATGCCATTGATTGCAATGGGGAGGGCTTCATCACTAAGCCTGGATAGGTCGAAAGACTTTGCCTCCTTGTAGCTGGTGATGACATATAGGCCTCTCCAAATTGCATCAAATTTGGAGTGCCTAACTGGTTTAGCTCAGTAAGCATCCCATTTTAAAACAAGGTCACCAACCCTAAAGGTCCTAAAAGTGGCCTTTTTGTCAAAAAAAAATTTACCTATCCTTGATGGACATTAAGGGTCTGCATGGCCCTATTTCTAATTCTTCCAGCTTCATTAGTTCTGCATATCTGACTATCATGACATCATTCTCCAAGATCTCTAGCTGGTGTCCTAAGTCAAAAGAGGGTAATTCAAGATATAAGGGGACCCTTTCTTCCCTTCCATATAGTAACATGAAGGGTGAATTACCAATTGCTCTCTTAGGTGTAATTATGTCAACCCATAGGGCTGTCCTTAATTTCAAATACCAAGACTTTTGATTGTCATCTAAAGTCCTCTTGGTGATTCTGATAAGGTTCTTATTTGAAGACTCAGCTAGGCCATTTGGTGCAGGGGAAACCACTAGATTTAATGCCCCCATCAGGATATTTGAAGTTGTCTTTCAATTTTTATGCCATGTGAGGTCTAATAAAGTCATATGGACCATTTGTAATAAGTTTGAACTCAATGAGTAAGTCTTGTTGGTCATTTGTCCTATATGGACAAATATTGTCATGATAGTGTCAAATAGGATACATAATGATTTAATAAGGCTTATTTGGCCTCCTTAGGCATGTATAGGATGAAATGAAGTCATTTGGAGTCAATTGGTTGAGTTTGGTTAGAATTGTCAAATCTTGCAAAAGTTGCTCTGCAACTTTGCAAGTTTGTAATGCAAAAAAAAGTGCAAATTTGTAACCCAATGGTCACCCATTTAAAAATTGGTTAGGGACCATTGGTAGTTAGTTCCTACATGCTTAAATGTCCTCCCTATGGTCAAGGAAATGTTTTTGATGGTTTTTGGGAGAAATTCAATTGAACCACTGAATGTTTATTTGCACCCTTCAAGGCAATTTCCTTTGTCCACCTTGTGAAGTAATATGTGGCGGCCAAATTCTACTTATGGCTTGTACTTGATAGAGGATTGATTGGGTAAATGAAATCTAGGCCCCATTGAGAAAAAGGTTGATTAGTCTATATGGGATACAGAGGAAGGGTAACCAACCTTTGTTTACCTAAGAACAAGGAACATTCCTTGCACTACCTTACCCACTTGTATGAATATCTGAATAAGGGTGGCAAATAATATCCTACCTTGATTATCTTCATGGAATAGTCCTTGTAGAAAAATTCCCACTTGAGGGGCCACCAAGAAACTCTTCTAGTAATCTGCTCACCTAATATTCTTTTATGCATGTTAGTAAGACTCCATTCAGGTCCCTTTTGAACAAAATGTCATCCACTAATACATAAGTAATAGACTAAAGCTTGAAGTGTCTTCTTTTAGTTCTATCAAAATTAGGAGGGTAACTACCATCCCTCAAGAAGGCAGTCATGCCATCAAACCAACTGGTTTATCCACATTCATTGTTGGCCAGTTGTTCTTCCTCCTGCAGCATAAGGTAAACCTCTAGGTCTTTGTCAAAAGATGAAACAAACTATTCACACAGGCCCTTGCCTCTTACCAACTTGGTGATTTTGATATTGAGGTCATATTCCATGACCTTGGTGATCCATCCAACCCTCTTTTCACCAATATCCTTGTTCTAGAGGAAATCCTTCACACTTGCATGCGACACTAGGAGCTGAATCCATTTGTTAGAGAGCATATGTCTGAATTTCCTTAATGCTCTAAAATTGTGATGACCTTCTTTTCCACATAGCTATACTTAAGATCATAATATTTTAGGCTCTCACTGAAAAAGGCAATGGGCTACTCTAACCCATCATCACTTAGCTATGTTAACACAACTGAGATGCTTGCTTCTCCTCCCAAAGTGTAGAGGATGAAATATTTGTTATAATTGGGATTTACCAGGGTGGGAGCCTAAGCAATTATTTATTTGATCTGATCAAAACCATCTTTTCCCTCCCTAGTCAACTTGAAAACCATATTCTTCTTTAGCATGGTTGTGAGAGGTTTAATCATAGTAGCTAGGTTTGGAATAAATTTCCTTACAAATTTGATCCTCCCAAGGAAACTTTGCAAGCCCTTTTTGTGAGTTGGGAGAGGAAGAGACAAAATAGCCTCCACCCTTTCTATACCTATGGAAAGGCTATTCCTTGATACAATATGTCCTAATAGTTTGTCCTAATCTATAATAAATACATATTTATTAGGATTTATGGACTTGCCATATTCTCTGTATTTTTTGAATAGTTTCTCAAGGTTGCCAAAATTATCTGCTAAATGCTTGGAGTACACAATTATATCATCTAGGTATACCAGCACAAACTCTACTAATATTCCTTTGAAATCCATATCCATAGCTCTTTGGAAAGTAGTACCTACATTGGTTAGTCTGAATGATATCTTACAATAGGCATAGGCTCCCCATTTAGTAGTAAATGCAGTTTTAAATTGGTCTGATTCTTGAACTAGGATCTGATTGTATCCAGAGTACCCATCCAAGAAAGAAAATCTCTCTGAGCCACTAACCTTAGCCAATATTTATTCCATTGAAGAGAGGGGATAATGGTCCTTAAGGGAGGCTCTATTGAGATCCCTAAAGTCTCCACATAATTTGATTTCCCCATTCTTATTCCTACTTGGAACAAGATTAGCTACCCAAGAAGAATGTTTTATTGGAAAAATTATATTAGATTATATGAGATTGGATAACTCCTTTTTCATTAAAGGTTCAACCTTGGGATTTATTGGTCTTTGCTTTTTCCTGACTAGCTTTGCATTTGGATCTAGTTCTATTGTATGTTGAGCTAAACTAGGGTCAAACCCTTTCAGATCCTCATTATTAAAAGAAAATACATCATTATATTCTTTACAAATATTGATAAAGACCTCCTGTTCTAATTGGGAATATACCTTTCCCAAGTTGAGAGATTTTCCATCAGCCATTGAGATTGGCCTATAATCTCCTTTTCTTGCAGCTAAGTTTGTAGCCCTCCCATTCATTTGATCATCTGAATTGAAGATCCCCTCCAAGGTGATTAATCCTTTGGGAAACTTATTTTAATTGAGTTGCTTGATATGATCTCCATACTAATTTTATAGTAGGGCTTGTTTCTTATTTGAGAACTCTGCCTCCTCTTGTAAGAAATTGATAATATGTTGATCTGAGTCAAAAAATTGCCAATTAACTTGATTATTAAGTACAACAGGCCTAACCACAAGCTTGACTTGTTTCTCCTTCTTTGTTGCAACATGAGTTGGTATTTAATACTGAGTGTCAACTACTGCTAGCTTATCATCATGTTTGTTCTGATTTCTTGGGACACTAGATATGTTGAAGGCTTCAAATCCTTCTATTAGGTCTCAAACCTTATGCTTGTAAGATTTGAGAAGGTTGTTTCTGGTTGTGCTTTGAGCTCTCACTTGACTGACAACCAAATCATTGTCTCCATGTGAATGTAAGGATTTTAACCCTCTTCTTTGCGTTGTTTGGAGACCTAAGATCAATGCTTCGAACTCAATCACATTATTAGTGTAGCTAAAATGAAGCCTGAATGAAAAATAATATTTCTCCTCATTAGGAGAGTTGAGTAGCACACTGGCCCCTGCACCATGTTTATATCTTGAGCCATCAAAAACCATGTTCCATGATCCATTGAATTCATTGCACTCTTTGGTGAGATTGGGAATAAAAGCTCCTTCCTCATGAATGTAGTAAGTACCAAGACCTATATCAGTGACCTTACCAATTGGGTCAAATTGAAAAGCATTAGCCCACTCATCAAGCAGGCAGTTAGGGACCTCATCCACAAGATTAGAAGATTCCCTGACTAAAACATCTTCTTTTGCATCATAGAGGGTACAATTCATATTTATAGGGCTTAGAATATAAGTCTCAATATGGTCTTTTTAAATAGGCTCTTCGTTTAAGGTAACCTTTGTACCATATCTTATTCTGAGTAGCATGTGAGACTAGGCTGAGGAAAAATAGCCTCCTATATTGGTAGTGAACTCCCTTGATAAGAAAATAGCAAAGAAATCAGGGAGGTCAATGACCGAAATGTCTTGTAAGACACTACCACTAGGGCATGCATACAATGTCACGCATAATTCCGTAATGATTCCCATGGTTTGAACTATGGTGCCATCAAGTTTCACACCTCCCCTATTCATAGGCATACTTAATACCTAGGCAGTCAGTCGTATTATTGGGTATGGCTGAGCTACTAGCCCCTGAATCTATCATACAATTATGCACTAAATCATCTCCTATAGTCAAAGAGAAATATTAAGGGGATGACTTACTGATCCATTTTGAATTTTCTGCCTTCATAGGCTATACTAGACTTGTTGGAGAGGATGAGTTGCAACCTTTTTTTGTCACTTTTGCACCATTGATATCCTTTAAGATCTCTTGGAGCATGTCTCTTTAGGATGGTATAGAAAGCACATCCCACATAGAAATATTGAGATTAGCCTTCCTCATTTTCTCTACAATGATAAAAGGAACCATAAATTTGGTAGAAGCCTTAGTAATGATAGGAGTGACTCTTGTTATCAAAGAGACCTTGGGTTGCTCTTACTCCTTGTCATTCTGATCTTTGTTTGGAGAAGCTATCTTATCTGGAGATTTTAGAGTTATAGTTTGTGTGACAGTTTGTGAAGCTTCGACTGCTGTAGAAAATGCCTCATCACCTATATCCCTCTTCTTTGACCTCATGTTGTTGGCAACAGGGTCACTATTTATTTGATTAACACCACAAAAATCCATCTCCTGCCAGTTCATAAGGGTAGAATCTCCCTATGCATAGGTTGGAAAATCATGAAATTATTGTCCTAAGGTAGTTGATTCACTTTGTGCTACTAAGGCCTAGGAGATCTCTCCATTTTGGCAAGCAAATTGGTTGTGAGGCTGATTGCATGGAATACACCATTCTTTCTCTTGAGCAATATTGTTCAAAATTGGGACATTTCCTTTGAGGTACTTGCAATTGCAGGGTTCAAACTATTCAAAGACTTGGTTTTACCCCATTGGTTCTGCCCTTGAAATGGTGGTCTATTTTGTTGGTAATTTTGGTTTTGCATCTGGTAGGGCCTGTTGCCCTAAGACTTTTGTCTCTTTATTGTGACCAATTCATTTCAAAAGCCTTGCATCATGACCTTAAGCTCCTAAATCTCTATATATGATGAAGTAGGAGCAGGCATGATTTGTTGACTTGTAGATGCTATTGGGAGAGGTGCCAAAAAAGATAGTTGTGCAAGAGCCTCCAGGAATAAGGTCATTTGAGGTCTAGGAGCTATCTTTCCTACCTATATTAAACAATTTTATGCCCTTATGTATACACCATATGCATTAGGTAGGTTTTCTCCTCCCACTGATTGTACCATGGTGCCAATATCACTATTAAGAGCTTTAAGGAAGTATAAGAAAGTGTGATTGGAAGATGGCTTGACCAAAGTAGGGATCCTGTCCCAAGTCTTTTGAAATCTATAATTAAAATCTCCTATGAATTCATGAGGTTCTCTCTTGATAGAAGTCAACTATTCTACTAGAGACAAGTGATCACTCTTGTCCTCAAAGTATTTACATAATTTCTCCCTCGGCTCATCCCAATTATGGATGGAGTTATGGGATAATCCCCTATACCATTGTAGGGCTTCCTTTGAATAATGATGCAAGGATTCTAACTGCTACATTGTCCTCTATTACATAAAAAATGGTGTAGATTCTAGGAACATATTGGATGTGTTCAGTAGAGGTTACAGATCTTTCACAAATGAAAAAGGGTATAGCCTTTAAGGCAGCTACTAGTATATCATCCTTTTGGGCTAAAATTAGAGGACCACATCCATTAAAGGTGACAAAAGAATGATTCCTTGGGACACCCATAAGAAATAATGGCCTATTGATATAAGTAGTGGGGCCTTTTGAATGTGATGGTCTTGTGAATGGAGTGGAAAGAGACCTACAGGATGTAGATGTAACTGCTTCAATATCCCTAATTGGTGAAAGTGAAAGTCTACCCCCTCTTCTTCTAGAACTAGAATTTGAAATCTCACAATACTGAAAAATGCCTCTAGAAGATGCTCTTGTTTGAGTGCTTGGCATGAAATTGGAAATAGGTCATGAAAAAGAGATTGGATTTGTCATCATATTTTCCAAATGCTTGAATGGTAACTACCTCCAAACTCTAGAATGGTAAGAATAACATTGAATATTTAGCATATAAGTTAAAAATGAGTCCCACTGGGTGTGCCAGAAACCGTTGTCACAAAATTTTGCACCCTTGTTGAACACTAGTGCTCAACAACCTTGTGATCCATGGAAACAACCTACAAAGTGTGGGATCTTGCACATGTGAGGTTGAGTCTCCGGAGAAGGTTGACTTCCTTTTGTTTCAGAGTGCAATGTTGGACTAACCCAACACTTCTAAAACCTATTCTAATGATTTAAGGGGGAAAGGGAAGAGGGAATGTTGAAAGGGAAATGAGGTGATGCACCTAGATTGAAATGATCATTTTCCCTACCTATGACTACATAGAACATCAACAAAGTAACCTAAAGTATACACAAATTCTTATCCTTAATTAGCCCCTAAGACATATATGAGATTAGGACTTATTGTAGAACTAAGAGGAATTGAAACTCTTACAAATAGATCTTATAAGAAAAGTTGATACAACATATAAATCAAATAAAACCAATAAGAAACAAATTCATAACAAAGGCAAGGCAAATTTGCACAAGGTAAATGAACTTGAAAGAGGTAAAAGGATAACTTAATTGATGCAAAGGCAAGGTAAATTTATAGTTGCAGAAATCATATAATTTTGTAAGATAAAAAAAGAGAGAAGATGATCCTGTACAATATGTTACAAAATTGCCTTTATACTTCAGGCATAACTCAGATAATACATAGGGTTCAAACAACCTAACCAACTAGGGTTAGGTTACAAAAAGAAGGAATATTAGATCAGACAGATGATTTGATGGTTGTGTGTCTGAAAAAATCTCCCAGAATTGGGAAAGAGCAACAATCCCTAAAAAATAGGGAGAATCCTACTTTGAAGCATCTAAATGTCCTCTACCAGCCCAAAAGTCTTTATTCTACAATAAATGGGCAAGGTCGGCGTATAAAAATCCTTTGCAGGAGCATTGCAAAGTAATGGTGAACTTCCTCTGGCCTCTTGAAAGTGGTTGGAAAGGATTTGATTTGATTTGGGCCACCCACAGGGTCAGAAACTGATTTTCAATACATTAATCAGGCACCAATTTGAAATTTAACAATCCCCTCCATTTTAAATTTGGGCCGCTAGATCCTCCTTATTTCATGTAGATGGATGACTGAGATCATGCCACAAAGGAATACAAAAGGGCTCATAAAAGAGTTTAAAATAGGGTCATCGATTAGGCTCTAGTGAAATTGGACGACCTTGATTAATAGTAAAACTAGTTGGCCCCACCAACTTCATCGCTATATCGTAGCCTCAAGAAAACCCTTTCTCTTTATCACTAAGAAATAGAGATAACATTACTTACCCCTGCCTTGGCCACATAGCAGTTTTAGAAGGTGGACCTCGCCAACGATCTTCATATCGTTGGCCACATCGCTCATCGTAGCATCGAGAAAAAGTAGCACAACAAAAGCATATAGGATTGTTCCTGTTTTCTATGAAGGAGTGATAACCACCAACCAAGCAATAACACTTATTCTCCTCTCAGTATCATCACCCATAATGGTATCACTCAAAAGTGAAACAATCACTAAGTGGAACAAAAGAGGAAAGCTCCCAACCACATGATGAACGATAAAAGAACTCCTTCCAGCCAGTAGCAGGTAACAGGAGTTGATCTCGTCATGTGGAAGGGACCCTCCAACCAGTTAACTTAAGTGAGATGACCACCTTGTCTAGTCAATGATAAAAAGAAATAAGGCTGAAAAAGGTTTTAAGGCAAAAGCCTTAGGGTTTATGGTTTTAGCCTTTAGGGATTTTAACAGGGTATTTAGCTAGTAGGTCTTGTCAAATCAGTTATCTGCATGGCTAAGGTTGACACAAAAAAGGTCAACATTCACTTCTATTATTTGGCCTGTGCTTTACTAAGATTATTAGAAGATCTAAACCCTATTTTAGCTAGAAATGATCATTCAAAGCTTCTCATTCCTATGTTTGTATTATATATTATAATCATGTTAACAATGTATTCCCAAGAGAGTCATGATAAAGTGGAAAGAATTTTTATTGCATCTCAGGATCCTTTTCTCATAAACCCAACATATATTATTGTTCCAACTTCTGAAATACTTCTTGTCATAGAGGCAATGGGTACTTGAAAAAAGAACAATATGTATTAGAAAATTAACTTAATCAGATCTCCTATTTATGAAGGCATAAAATGTATGGGAGGAAGACATAAATCACTCACTTGGTCAAGTCTGAACAAAGTCAATGAAGTAGATGATCTGAAGTCATTTTCAATCCAATCTTTTATTATATCAAGTATTGCAATATCTGCATAGTCAATAAAGTAAAGCTAATGAAGTAGATGATAGTATAGCTTGTAATATCTACATAGTCAAGCACTTGCATTCAGGTATAAGCATTACTCTTCCATTGATGCGTTTGAAAATTGACTTTAAATTTGATGTTATGACACCAAGGTCATTCATCAAATATGTAGTTGTAACTGCAATTTTTGTATCCATCCTTTGACCCTATAGTTTAAAAAGAAAGATAGGTATTTTTTAAGGCCAAAAAAGATGAAAAATAAGACATTATAAACTATGTTTTGTTTCAAAATAAAATAGGAATAATTTCTCTTGCATTACATGGCACACAAAGATAAGGGGAGGAAGACTTTATTTTTAGTAGAGATAATAGCCGAAAGGAAGTAAGTGAAAATGTAATAAAAAACAAAAATAATATTTACTTATATATGAAAAATAGATTATGTTGCATCATTGAGTCCAATTCATAAGAGCCATAATACACATGACATGGAACAAATATATAAAAGGAATACATCTTTATATATGTAATTTGTAAATTTTGTTTTCCTTCCTCTATATTCTTACAGTTAGTTTTGCCTTGGGTTATTATGACCCCAGGATATTTTTTCCTTGGGTTATTGTGTCCAAGGTTATTTAGGTTTGGTTATTGTGTCCAGATACCTCTCTAGTGCTATTCTTGACGAAACATGAGCTATTGACCCTACCTAGTTTCCCACTAATGAAAATTCATTATGTAGATAACATCAAACACCCAAAGCTACATGCTAGCTCCAAAAATCTCCTAGAGGGAGAATTGCAGAGGCGTTTGAATAGAGAAATTGAAAATGACCTAGGTTCAGCGGCCACCCTGATATGGTATTGTGGGCTTCCCCAATTCATGGTACCTGCGATGCACTCTTGCCCAAAATTTGTAAGCGTCTATGCCTCTTATTTTTATATGCATAATAGAACCATTCAAGACCCCCACCTAGAGATAATTATTTCACCAGAAGCATCTGAGAGATGCTATGTATTCTCACTGGAATGACTTGATACTGCTAGTTTAGATTCAAATACTATTCAGAGGACTAGTGAACAAAGATGAATCTCTTTCACAGAGATTTATTGGATGCTGGTGGTGCGATAAAATTTCTTGAGATCCCCATTTCCTGTAAATTATTTTTGCTAGACTTCCAAGACATTTTTCTGATGATGGATTTTAATTTTGGAGCAAATAATGATAAGGAGGTTCACAAATTCTAGGTGGCCTTCGTATACCAACTCCGCAATGGGGCTACATTTAGTGTTGATTTTGTAGGCGTTATTTCCAAAAATATGTCCAGACAATTGGGTGAAATTTGTACTCAATTCGATTTTTAGGTATTCTTCATTCCTAATGAAAATGCTTTTATATAAAAATGGTAACTTTTTCCAAAACTAGCATAGCCTAGAATTGAAATTTTTAGAGGCTTCAGATGATAAAAAACCTATCACCATTTAGACCTATGTCCTATCTTCTTCCAATAATTATTATACCTTCTCGGATTGCACACTAGCCCCAACCCTTTAGTATTTTCACCAAGACCCTGCTATACTTACCTAGAGTCTGAAGGAATAGTTAACACGAATTTAGTTTTCAGCCCATGTTAAATCCCCTCCATGTGACTAGTTTTTTGTGGTAGACTTTACTATGGTTTAGATGCATGGTTTCAAAGAGGATCCATTTTTATTACCTACCTTTGTTACTGATAGAACCTTAGCCCTAGAAGTATACATACAAATTTCTATTACCGACGTAGGAATAGGGATAGGAAGAAATAGTACTATGCTCTATAGACCTTGTGTTAGTTACAAAGGAATTACAATCCATGAGAGAGGAACAAAAGCAATCTTACTTGCCAAATTGGTCTACATGGGTCTTCACCTCATTGTCAATCCCTATCATTATGACCAAAACAATTACTTAGGTAATACACCCCTTTCAATTCACCATAAACCAAGGCCTTATTGGGACCAAAGGTGCAATCCTGCAGAACCTACCAGAGATGTCTTGGTTCATCTCTCCTACATTCATGATTCTAAAAGGCCTTAATGGTGATGGTATGATGAAACAATAAGTATCTGGTAGATTACTGAGAGGGCGGGGGTGAATCAATAAATAGAAAAACTGACACAAACTTTCCCAATCTCAATCTCAATCACACAAAGTAAACTTATCAATGAAATACCACTATCAAGATCAATACTCATAAGAAAACCCAGTTGACTGTTACAACAACTTAACAGTAAACAACATTAAACTTGTAAACATCCAAATGCTTTATCATATGTCAACATACTCCATTTTTCAATGCTTCCAGTTATCATGTCTTATTAGAAATAGTTAAGTAGTTAATCAAATCAACCATAAGATCATAACCACAAAAACATTCACCACATGACATAAGTATTTGTACATGGAAAACCCAAATAGGTAAAACCCATGGTGAGATGGAACTCACAAGATAGTATCTGAACTCTTCTGAAGTTTGTCCTGTTAGGAGCCAAGCTTGTTAAAGCTTTTACAAAAGTCTTGTTAAGAAATGATCCTGTTAGGAATCACCCAGTTAAGGGATTGACTACAAATGCCTTGTTTGAAGCAAATACCCTGTAAGGAGTAACCTCAGTAGAAGATTTGAAAATCTAATCTAATGGATCACCTTGTTAGAGGATTTAATAAGTAACCAACCTTGTTAGAGCTTACCTGGTTAGGGGATTTCAATTCTACTGTAATTGTTAGAAAACAATAGGAGCTTGCTTGATCTATCT
This sequence comes from Cryptomeria japonica, assembly GCF_030272615.1. Classification (NCBI taxonomy): domain Eukaryota; kingdom Viridiplantae; phylum Streptophyta; class Pinopsida; order Cupressales; family Cupressaceae; genus Cryptomeria; species Cryptomeria japonica. The sequence continues at coordinate 529,665,394 of NC_081407.1, forward strand.
GAATAGCACTACACTTGCTTGATCAGATCGATTTCATGCTCGTATCTACCTTTAATCAAACTGCAGACTCATTATCCAGTTTGGCAACCACACTCAACTGATCTCTGCCAACTCTTACCAACTCTTGACAAAACAACTTTGTCAACCTTATAAACAAATCAATTAGGTCAGTAACACAATAAAAACCTAATCCTCTCATTGATATTACAAACAAGTCGGTACAAGTATGACCATTGGATTTCATAGCAATCTCTACACATCAATCAAGAAAACCTCAACCGCTCCTTGATTACTGCTTCATCGAGCTGAATAACTCATCACACACTTTGCATTAGATGAAATACACTTTGCTCATTCCCTAGACAAACAAATGCACCAAAACATTTGAACATGTCTTCATACAATGACCATACGTGTCACCATTAGATCATAAACCAACATAACCAATTCAACAACCTTAATCGGTTAGGGTTTAACAAAAACAACTGGTAGGGTTTATCGGTTACATTACATAGATAGAATTTAACCTTTTACACTAGTTACTAGTTCAACTCACAAACTTACATACCGGTTTACAATATCCTTCACAAAGATCTTCCTACAGGTTACAAGATAATAACAACAATAACAACAATATCATTACCGGCTCAATTGACATCAATGATAATATAACATATCATTAATGCAATCTTCATGCAAATGCCAACAGTCTCCCCCTTTGGCATTGATGACAATACAAATATTAACACCATTGCTTGCTGCTGGGATTGTGAATAGGAATCCTAGTTTACATTACCAAGTATTCACATGCTCTCTCTGTCTTCAACTTGTCGCTGGTTTTCCTTCCCATAATGACATAATTCTTCTCTCCCTTTGACAACAATGCCAAATTGAAAGTAAAACATGTAATGTCGAATTTTCACTATGCATAAACAACATACTACAACTTGATGCTCCCCTAGTGGAATACATCCACTTCTACACCAATCCTTGTAAAATTCTACAAGTGATTCTGAAACTAATGCAATTAACATCATGCTCAACTAACCTCATGAATGGGTACAACCCCTAGTTGACTTCTAAGATACTCAAATGTAGTCTTAGGTAGAGGTTTGGTAAAAATATCTGTAAGTTGTTCCTTGGTAGAAACATGCTCTAAGATAACATCTTTGCTCTAAACTTTTTCCCTCAAGAAATGATACTTCAGTTCAATGTGCTTGGTTCGTGCGTGCAAATTAGGATTCTTGGAAATATTTATGGCACTTGTATTATCACATACAATCTTTATGGGTTCGGAAATCTTTATCTTAAAATCTTCCAAAATGTGCCTCATCCAAATAGCCTATGTGCAATTCATACAAGCTACAACATACTTATCTTCAACAGTAGATTGTGAAGTAAAATTCTTCTTTTTACTACTCCATGAAACAAGCCTTCCTCCAAGAAAAAATGCTCCACTGGTTGTGCTTTTCCGATCATCAACATTTCATGCCCAACCAGCATCTGTGTACACCTTCAAATTAAAGTTTCCTCTATATGAATACCATAATCCATAGTGAACAGTACCTTTCAGGTATCTAAAGATTCTCTTGGTTGCTATCAGGTGTGTTTCCTTAGGATTCTTCTGGAATCTAGCAACTATGCCAACCGCATGGGCTATGTCTGGTCTGCTGTGAACTACATAGTTCAATTTTCCAATCATTGACCTGTATTCCTTCTCATCAATAGACTTAGATTTATCTTCCTTAGACAACTTGCAACCTGTAACCATTGGTGTCCCAACTGGTTTATAATCACTCATGCCAAATATCTTCAAAACCTCTTTCACATACTTAGACTATGTAATGAAAATACCATTCTTCATTTGTTGTATCTGTAAGCCTATAATTTTTTTAATTTCCCCTACTAAAGACATTTCAAACTCATTTTTCATTTCATCTGTAAAACTGTGGCTCATGACATAATTACCTCTAAATATGATATCATTAACAAATACTTCACTGACCAATATTTCATCTCCTTCAGACTTGAGATATATGTTACTATCATCACTGGTTCTTAGAAATCCTATTTTCATCAGATGTGTATGAATCCTTTCATACCATTCTCTAGGTGCCTGATTTAATCCATATAAATCCTTATGCAATCTATATACCATGTCTTTCTCATCAGTCAAAGCCTAATCATCTACCTTCTCTATGTATACTTCTTCTTCTAGTATCCCATTCAAAAACGTAGACTTAACATCCATCTTATATACCTTGAACTTCTTATGGGCTGCAAATGGAAGTAAAGTTCTGACACCTTCCAGTCTTGTTACTGGTGCAAACATTTCAACATAATCTTCTCCTTATTCTTGCACATAACCCTTGCAAATTAATCTTGTCTTGTTCCGAACTACAACACCATCTTCATTCGGCTTGTTCCTATATACCGATTTAGTACCTATAACATTCTTATTTACCAGTCGAGGTACTAGGGTCCAAGTGTTGTTATTCTCAATTTGATCCAATTCCTCCTCCATAGCTTTAACCCAATGATCATCACCAAATGCTTCCTTAGCAGTTCTTGGTTCAATGGTGGAGATCATGCAAGAATTCTCTCCGATTCTTCTTTGGGTTAGTACTCCAACATCCTTACCTCCAATAATCTACTCAGGATTGTGATTCAGTCTCACATATCTAGGAATAACATGATCATTATCTTCAGGTTCAACTTCTTCATTATCATCATCTTCTTCTAAATTTATCTGTTCCAGTTGAACAAGTGCATCAGAATTTGCTTTGCCAGTTTCAGATTTCATAGTTTCTGGTTCCAAAAACAAAATGCAAGGATATTCATCCTTTTTCTCTGAACTGGTTCCTTCTGAGACTTCAAGAAATTCATCCACTTGAACATCAGCACTCTCAACAATTCTTTGTGTCCGGTTGTTAAAACATTTGTAGGCCTTACTCTTGGTGGAATATCCAAGAAATATACGTTCATCACTCTTAGCCTCAAATTTACTAATGTAATCACCTCTCTTAATAAAACATTTGCTTCCAAATATCTTAAAATAGCTAACATCAGGTGATCTTCCATACCAATATTCATAAGGAGTCTTTTCCTTACCTCTCTTTACCAGAACCCAGTTCATTGTGTAGACAGTTGTGCTGACAGCTTCTCTCCAAAAGGTTTTCGCTACACCTCCTTATATCAATATTGTCCTAGAAGCTTCAACAACTGACTGATTGTTCCTCTTTGTGATACCATTCTATTGTGGTGTCCTTGGTGCAGAAAGCTACCATTTGATACCATTCTCTTCACAATACCTAGTGAGTTCCTTAGAAGTAAATTCACCGCCTTGATCTATCCTCAAACATTTTATCTTCTTACCGCTCTCTTTCTCAGCTAAGGCCCTAAATGCCTTGAACTTACCAAAAGCTTCAATCTTATCTTTCAAGAATGTGACCCACATCATCCTTGAGAAATCTTCAGTGAGAATCATAAAATATATGTCACCTTGAATGATTTTTGTTCTTATTGGTCCACAAAGATCTGTATGAACCAAATCTAACAAGTGCTCAGCTGAAAAGGATTTTCTTTTGAAAGTTGAAGAAGTCATCTTTCCTAACTGACATTGTTTGCAGAGAGCATTAACCAGTTTGTCTAACTAAGGCAAACCTATCATTGTCTTGGAATTACTCACTTTAACAATGTTATCAAAGTTTATATGACAAAATCTCCTATGCCAAAGCCAGCTATCATCTATTTTTGCAATAAAACAGTTGCTAAATTTAGAATTAAGATGAAACAAGTTACCTTTAGTTTTCTTCCTAGTTGCAGTCAATTCACCTTTGTTGTCAAATATTTTGCACATACCATTTTTAAACTCCAATTGGTATCCTTTGTCATTGAGTTGTGCCACACTCAAAAGATTGTTCTTTAGACCTTCAACCCAGTAGACATCATTTGCACGACTCTTCCCATTAAGAGAAATAACTCCTTTACCTTTAACCATGCAGGGTGAGTCACTGCCAAATCTAACAACACCACCATCAAATTCCTTCAAGGAAAGAAATTTGCTCCCATCACCAATCATATGATGTGAACAACCACTGCCAATGATCTAATCATCAGAGTTATCCATCCTAGATACTAATGCCTTTTGGTATGATATCTCTTCCTTAATAGCTACAAACATAATATCTTCACTAGCATCACCATCATATTCTTCATCAGTAATACCACTATCAATAGCAATAAGACAATCTCTCTTGCCTTTACCCTTATACTTCCTTAATTTATCTCTCTTGTGTTCATTTTCACCATTAGGATAGCCGCTATATGACCAATCTTGTTGCATGCAAAACATTTTAAAGGTAATTTACCTCTATATTTACCAGTGCCTCTAGGCAACCGCTTTGCCAATAATGCTTCAAGCTCCACTAAACTAGCTTCATCATCAGCATCTCTGCTGGATCTGGATTCATAACCATGACTAGTATCTCTACTTTTTCTCACAGATGGGTTAGAAACAAAAGCACTAAATGTAGACTCAGATTTTTGTACACTACCATCATAACCGTTTAATTCAAAAGCAGTAAGTTTGCCAATGATGGAGACAAGAGCTACCTTAGTTTTGTCAATGGAATTTAGCTCCTGAATAGCTGCAACTCGAATAGCATAGACTAGTACCAGGGTTCTCAACACCTTACTGATCACTATGGCATCTTCCACTTTCCCTCTTGCACTCTTAATTTCATCGACTATCTCTTTTATCCTTTGACCATACTGCTGGATATTCTCACCTTCAGCCATCCTCATGTCATCAAACTTTCCTCTTAGACTCTCCTCTTTAGAAATCTTAACATGTTCATCACCATTATAAATCTCTTCAAGTTTTTTCCATACTTCATATGCAGTTATAGACGTCTAAAAATGGTCAACGCTTGCGGAGTCATACTTTAACATTTGCGCATTGCCTTATTTTAGGGTTCTTGCATCACATTAACATTTCTTCTATGTTGCGCACTTGGTCTTTATCATTTGCGAGCATTGAGTCCTTCTTCTACATTCTTCATTTGTCTTGCTTTCAAATTTGGTCTTGTCGATAACAATCTTCAGTCATGATTTTGGTCGATCTTTGTCCTTATCAATCTTGTCATATTGCGATCGATTCGTCATCGATCCTTGTCCTTTTCAATCATGTCAATTTGGTCAATTTGCCATTGATTTTTGTCAACCAATCTCAATCGAATCATTTATTAGCATTGGTCCTTTGTCAATCAAAATCATGATTGAATCGATATCAATTATCTTTTGTCAAGACCTAATTGTCATCCTTGCATTTATAATTCATCTTCTAGGGTTTTATGATTTATTCATTTAACCTTGTTTGGCATTTTCCCTCTAGGTTAAATAATTTATTTATTTATCCTAAGTCTTCTTGTCACAATTAAATATTTATTTAATTGGCTAACTAATTCCTCCCTCTTTGTGAATTAATTAATGAATGAAAAATTATTAATTAATTTACCTAATTTTCCAATTTACTAATTTCTCCTAATTCCTAATTTTCTAATTTTCATCAATTTTCTAATTTCCTAATTTCTAATTCATCTAATTTTCTATTTTCTCTAATATTTCTCCTAATTTCATGGGAATGACATAGCAAATTTGTCATAATTTGTCATAATTGTCAATCAATCAATTTTGACATAGCAATTTGTCATAATTGTCAATCAATCAATTTCGCATAGAAAGTGTCAATTTGTCATATTTTTCATTCTTGATTTGAAATTTCCATTCGAATCAAATTCATGCTAATCTTGTCTTTTCTCTAGTTTGTCTATAAATTGGATGAATTTCTTCAATCAAAAGGTGGAATCAATCATGCTTCTAGTACCCTTATGTTGTCGTCTCGTCTTGTCAATCTTGCTTTCAAATTATACTTATGCACTTGAAGGTGAGATCCACAAAACAAAGCAATTTGAAGGAGAAAGAAGGATAATGGAGAATCATGGAGGAGACATTCATGTTTGATTTGGTTTGCATTTGCATTGAATGTTTTATTTCCCTTTCTCTATTGAATGTTTTTAGGATTGTTGTCATTGCAATTGAGTTTTCGTGATTGAGCTAGTTTAATTGTCTATTGCTTTGATGATTTCCAGATTCCTATCTACATTAATTGGTGAACCCGACGTGAACTAACCCCTTAATCATGTTTTGAGTGCTTTTGAGCTGTTTGCAGGTGAAAAACTCAAGAAATAGAGCAACTCAGAGCTTTCTGGACACTCTTGCGCCTGTGTCAAGGCATTCTACGCCTGTGTTAAAGGGATCTATGCTTGTGTCAATGCATTTTGCGCTTGTGTAAAAAAAATAAAAAAAAATCCGCGCCTGTGTAGAAGGGATCTGCACCTGTGTAAGCAGTTCTGTGCCTGTGTAAGGTATCCTGCACCTGTGTAAGCAATCCTGTGCCTGTGTAAGGTATCCTGTGCCTATGTAAGACATTTTGCGCCTGTGTAAGACATTCTGCGCCTGTGTAAGGCCAGAAACAAAGGTAAAAATTAGTGATTTCACTTGAAAATTACTTTGTTTTGCATTATGTTCTAGTATTCTGTTTTTCTTTGGTACCGATTCTTTGTGCAGCACCTTGGCATTACGCATGGAGAAGACAAAAATGAAACTACTAACAAATCTTATGCAGGTTCACTAGTCAAAGACCAAACAAATCAAACTTCTAACATAGTGATTTTGCAGGTTGCCTTGTATTCCAACCGAACTTTGTGTTTGTGATTCATAATTAGGCACCTAGTATGTTTGCTAAGTAGGATGGAATGAACATGTGTTCACTTTTCTTGTCGAGTTTGACATTGGAGTAGGAGAGTATGCTCTCATCCTTCTTAGGGTGATCAGAAATCCAGATCTTCGATACCATTCTCATGTTTTGGATTGTTTGTTACCTTTAGAGGGCCTGCCTTCCCGACCATTTGCTTTCTTTTGCAAGCAAGTGACAATCGTGAGAAGAGAATGACCCAAAGTGAGCACAACCAAAGTACCTTGGCATTCTAACTCACTATAAATAAATACCTGATTGGCAAAAGCTTTGAAGGAAGGGTTACGTGGGAATTGTAGTTACTTGGGAAGTGATGACCCTTGGACTCTTTCTCATATCAGCATCTAAGTAGGGCCTCACGGTCTAAATCATGCTTGTGTGACTACATTTGTTTGGTATCTTTGTGGGCCTATGCCTCTATCATGCTTGTGTGACACCAAGGAGTAGCGCTTAACAGAAATCCTTATTAAACACCTTGTATTTAGAGGCCAAAAATCCTTCTAGTTGCTTGAGAAGGAGGAGTTTGGATACTTGGAAGAGATACTAAGTTCGCCATGGGGAGATTTCCATGGGGACTGATGCTTTGCTGCCTCGAGAAGTGAGTGTCATGGAGGGGAGCCCATGGGGTCAAGCATTTATGTATTCTCCTTGAATCTCATAACGAGTCTACCTCTCAAGTACCTATTGTCCAAAGCCTACCATAAGAAATGTGTGAATGAGCATGATTGTCTTGAGTCTAAGTTAAAATATCTTGTCTTCTGTGCTTGTCAAAAGTTGAGTTGTGTCTCATCTCAAAAACAAGATAAATTGATTCAAAACAAGGTTAAACACAAGAGTATTTCATTCAACAAAGTTCAAAACACCTTCAAACATGATTGTCAAACATTTTTCAAAATCTTGTCTCAACGTTCATGTCACTTAGATTTAGGTTCATCCTAGGTTTGCATTTTTGCAAATTCATTGTCAACTACCAAGGTTAGGTTTCACCTAGGTCATACTCCTTTGCATATCAATAAGGATCATCCATTTGCATGTGTCCTCTTGCATTAGAGTAATACCATTTCATAATTCAGCCTTAGGTTGACATTGTCATACATTTGCATTTGCATACCCTAGGTTTCTTCATTAAGCTTAGGTCATTATCATATCATATTAGGATCACTTGCATAGTAATTGTCCCTTTGCATATAGTGTCAAAACTAGGTTTTGTCATACTTGAGTAATCCAAATCTTTGATAAACCCTAAGTCATTGTTAGGAAGTCTAGACCTTATCAAACTTTTGTCTTTTTGTCATCCATGTCATTTGGTCAAACCTAGCTTAGTATCCAAGCATATAGGGGAGACATTGTCATTTTGTCCTTTTGTCACTTGGTCCTTTTGTCCTTTGAGGTCTAGACATCATTTCAATTTCCTAAGGGTCTCTTTTTAGATTTGCATTCCAAAAAGTTTGTCAAAATCTTGAAAAATGACAAAAACATAGGTTGCATTCTTGCCATAGATTGCATTCTCATCTATTTAGTTTGCATTTAGTTGCATATCATATATCATTCTTGAAAAATTCCAAAAATATTGCATTCGCATAGTGACATGCCTGTTGAGACAAGGTCAAAATCTAAGAAGATGGGCGAACCAACATATCAACCCATTGACAACATATCAAACTCACAGTTTCAAACTAGTCAAACAGTACAAATTGAAGGTTCATCAAGCACATCATTACCACCATATGGAATGGTTCAACTTGGACCACCTCCATTATATGAACCAGTGTTTGTACCCATGAAACCAGGACATGGGAGTGTTCCACCAACACCAAGGGGAAATGCACCTTTTGATTGGAATCAACTGAACCTACAACATGACATTCAAACTCAAACATTATATGAGGAACAAACTCTTTCACAAGGATTTGGTTCAGATCAAGGCATTCAACAAGAAACAAATCCAAATATTTTACCAAATTCTTCATCAGATTTCGATGCCTCTGATGATGTTGATATGTTCCTTCAAGATCCAAAGTTGATGAAAAAGATGGATAAATTCTTGAACAAGGTCTTTAAGATGTTCCCACAAAAATATCTTGACATGATGAGTAATGTGACCTCCGCAAGTGAACAAATCAATGTACAAAAACAACAAGGCAGTGAGCTGTTAAGTTTTTCTCCGCATCCAAATGAAGAAAATGTGCAACAAGAAACTCAGCCTACCTTGATGAGTAAACATGCTTCAAAGGCATTGACAGTGACTATTCCTCAAAAGTCACGATTTGCGAAAATAAATAATCCATTATTTAACACAACACCTATAACACAAGATCAAATGAGGACCACACAAATATTGATAGCTGTCCCTCAACAAGAAGTGGTTCCTCACATGCATAAAATCAAATCAAAATCTAAGATGCAAGAAAGCTTTATGATTGGAATGCCTAATCTCACCAATGTCCAAAATAATTCCACAATGCAACAAAGTTCCTCTGTCCCATTAAGTTCAATATATTTGCCAAATACTCAAGTACCTATTATGCAAACTATTGTGATAGATCCTTCGATAATGGCAACACAAAGAGCTACAGATAATGATTTGCATCAACAACAAATGTTGCAACAATTGAGTAATACATGAAAGGTACAATCGAATGTGCAAACAAACAATGAACAACAACAACAATACCGCATTCGACAACAAGTTGCAGTGCCCTCTGCACCATTACAAGTTAATGCAAACTTGCAACCACCACAATGGATTGGACAAACAACACAACAAGTTAATGCAAGTGCCATACCCCATCTTAAGGAGAAACAACAAAAACCTCCCAAACAAAGTTTTTTGCAAATGATGGGATTTACACCATGACAACAACAATTGGCACAAAGTCAGCAAATTCTAATTCGTCAGCATCAACAACAACATGTACCTCAATATGTTCCAAGACAAACAAGCTATCATACTTCACAACCGCAATTGACACCTGTGCAATATCAACAACACCCTCAATTGCAATATCAACCTAGGATACAAATGATGATTCCACCACAAGAAGCACAACAACAAGGTCAATATCAAGGCATGGCACAACCATAACAACAAGAGGTGTACCAAGAAAATTATATGTCAGAGACACCAAAGATGACAATTTCAGAGCATCAACAACCGATCGAAAACATGATGTATCAGCAAAGAGTACCCACCAGGATTAATGATGGACCTCCAAAATATGACACAATTGCACAACAGCTTGAGAAGTTGCAACGACAAGTCGATGCATTAGAAACCAAAGGAACAAAGAAGTTGCACATAGATCAAGATTTATGTCCTAATCCATTTGACAAGAGCTTATATATATGCCTCCCTTCCCTAAGAATTTTGAGGCACCTAATTTTGAGAAATATAAAGGGAATGGCAATCCAAAAGATCACATTTGAGCATTTTTCACGGCGTGTACTAAAGTGAGTTATGAGAAAACATATTTAATGCGCTTATTTGCACGAAGTCTCATGGGACAAGCCATGGATTGGTATTCGCATCTGCCAGGAAATATAAAGACTTGGTCGAAATTGGCTCAAACATTTATATCTCACTTCGCATTCAACATTGACAGTGACGTGACCATGTCAAATTTATGCAACACCAAGCAAAAGCAAGGTGAACCATTAGTGACTTTCTTGCAACGATGGCGAAGCTTGTATAGTTGTTCTTCCCTAGATATACCTGAAGAACAACAAGTGAACTTGTTTATCCAAAATTTGGTCCCAGAAATGATGTATGAACTCAAATTGAAAAGTCCCAGTACTATTGAGAAACTCATTAAGAAAGGGATGAACATTGAAATTGCTCTTGTAGCTAAGGGAATCATTAAGCTCAACAAAGATAGTGACAACACAAACAATTCAGGGGACAGAAACAAATTTTGGTAAAAAAAAAAGAATGTCACTAATGATGGAGTTGTTGACACAAGAGCGGTGAATGCAAATCAACCCCCATTCACAATCAAGAAATTGAGTGCTCCTAATATGTCAACTATGGAACAAAATCAAATACCAGCGAGCAATGTTACTCAACAGCTGCAATACCAACAACATACTCAACAATACACTCAACAATACACTCAACAATATATTCAACAACAAGGTCAGCAACAAAACTAGCAACGAAAACCTTTCTGATCAAGGGATGGGCCTCCTCGACAATTTATGCCTTTGGGAGAGCCTATTGAGTCAGTAATGAAACAATTAATACAAGAAAAATTTATCAAGTTACCAGATATCTAGGTAGAACCATTGGTAAAGCTGCATTGGTTCAATGATAATGCCTATTGTGAATACCATCGGTCAAAAGGACATAAAACTGCATCATGTTTTCAATTGAAACATATGATTCAAGACTTGTTAGAGAAAGGAGTAATTGAGGTAGATCCACCTAACGCGACCTCTAACACTGATCATACAATTTTCAAAACTCCTTTGCTTGATCATGACAAGGGTAAAGCATCTTCTTCAAACTCTACCCAAACAACAAATTATGCAAATACTAGTTATAACAATGTCATCAATTGTTTTTGAGCATCAAATGAGTATGTTTCCACCCTAAGAATAAAGGAACAAGATCCTTCTTGTGCAATCACCACTCGTCGATCCAAAATAGTCCTGAAAGGAGCTCCTGCAGTTCCTTCCAAATCAACTTTTGTGGGTCAGTATAATCTCCTAGATCATCTAGGAAAGACACCTGCACAAATATCAATTCTTGAATTATTGAAAATGTCGCCTATGCATCACGCAGTCCTAGATAAAGCTTTAATTGAATCCACTATCCCGACAGACATTGATGTTGACCAGTTTCAAGCCCGAATAGGACATCTAGCTATTTCCCAACATGTTGCATTTTCTGATAATGATATTTCACCTGATAAGATACCTCATAATGATCCTTTACATCTTGAAGTCTTTGTCCATAATTGCAAAATCCGATGAGTCTTGATAGATGGTGGAGTGGGTCTTAACATCTGTACCTTGAGAGTGGTCATTGGTCTTGGTTATACAGAAAATGATATTGATTCTTCCAGAAGAATAACAATCAAAGCATATGATGATGCTGAGCGCCCATCTAAAGGGATAATTACATTGCCTATCAGAGTCGGTCCAGTGACAGAAAACACTTTCTTGTAGGTCCTAGACCTCGATCTCCCTTACAATATGATTCTTGGCCGTCCGTGGATCCACGCAATGAAAGCAGTTCCATCCACTTATCATCAATGTTTAAAATATCCTTACAATGGAACTGAGATAAAAGTTCTAGTAGATCCTAATCCATTTCAATTTTGTGCTACTCTAAAGGATTCCCCATAGTAGCAGCTCCCAGTTAATAGAGAGGCCCACTCACATAGTTATGTGGATCTTAATGAATTGTTAGATGCTGTCAAAGGAAAATTGAAGATACAGGACCAAGGATGCAGAGAGTATTCAATGGCTCAAACATTCCTCATCGAGAATTTACCAATATCTCCAAAATCATATGGCAAACCACATTTGTTGCAAAAGGAACCTAAGGTAGTCATTCAATATCAACCCCCCACTACATTTACAAGATGGGGTGAACTTGACAAAGAAACTTTGGATGATGATGTCATAAATTGGCTTTATAAGGATCCAACTGAGACCCCACCTGTCAGGTTGCCAGTGGAATGGTATGGCAAAGGATTTACTATGCTGCACAAGAAAGGATATGATGGCTGCAGTGGCTTAGGCCTTGACAAGAAAGGAAGGCTAGAACCTATTATACCCAAGATGTGACCTCCAACTTTAGGGTTAGGTTTTGTACCATTGCGACTTGGACCCTTGTCTACCAAAGTGACCACGTGTGGAAAGGGGTGTGACTCTGATGATGAAACAACACCTGAGGATACCCGACCCAAAATTGATTCCAATGAATGGGAGTGGAGTTCTTTTTCTTCTACCTCCTATGCCCTTGACAATGTTTTCCTTGACCCTGATGATTTTCCCATGGAAGACAAACATGAAATAACTCCCCCTCCTAAAATATATCCTAATGCTTGGATAGAGTCATTCTGGGATCCAAGCTCTGAATCAGATGCGAGTAGTTTGGACAGTGATACCATGGACGCTTACATCTTTACCATCTCAGCCCTCTTTCTCCTTAAAACCGATGATGACATGTTGCTCGTTTATCCCCAGCTTATCCAACATGACCAACAAGAACCACTCACATTGGACTGTTTTCAAAATGACGAAGCAATTGCAAAATTTCTGGGACTACGGGAAGGCATACCACAAGGAGATCACAAGGCAGGATTTGCTATTGATCTAGATTCCACAACATATTTTGGGGAGTCAACTCCATCTTCTAGTCATAAAAATGAAAAAGAAAAAGTAAAAAATCAAAAGAATAGGTCTTTGAGTGAAAACCGTAAGGCACTCTCTGATCATGAAAAAGTAAAAATAAAAGACGTACCTATGGGTGAAAACCTCTTTGAGGCAGTCAAAGGTGGAAGATTGGACATACCCCTATCAAGTCAGGATAAATCAACATTGCTTGTGGAAATGACCGAAGAGATAAATTTGGGTACACCTGACAACCCTAAGGTCATTCATTTCGCTGCTTCTTTATCAAAATAGGAAAAGATAGATTTTGTCAATTTCTTTCTTGAGAAGAAGATCAACTTTGCATGGTCCTATGCAGATATACCTGGCCTTGATCCATAATTAGTCCTTCATCACTTGCCATTAAAAGTAGATGCCAAGCCTATCAAACAGAAACTTAGAAAGATGCATCCCCAGGTGGCTCTCTTGGTTAAGGTAGAACTAAAAAAATTACTAGACGTGGGCTTTATCAAACCCATCAATTATGTAGACTAGATTTCCAATTTGGTACTAGTTAGCAAGGTAACTGGGGGCATCAGAATCTGTATGGATTTTAGGGATCTCAATAAAGCATGCCCTAAAGATGATTTTCCACTACCAAATATAGACATCATAGTTGACATAACTGCTGGATATGAGATGCTCTCATTAATGGATGGTTTCTCCAGCTATAACCAAATTCACATTGCTCCTGAAGATCAACATAAGACTGCATTCACCTGTGCTTGGGGTACCTACTATTGGAATGTGATGCCCTTTGGTCTTAAAAATGCTGGCGCAACATATCAAAGAGAGATGACGACAATTTTACATGATTTCATGCATACTTTGAGGGAAGACTATGTTGATGACTTATTATGCAAATCTGTCACAAGAGATAGTCATGTAGCCATCCTGGGCCCAATCTTTGACCGAATAGAGACCTACAAGCTCAGACTCAATCCAAAGAAGTGTGTCTTTGGTGTCACCACTGACAAATTACTAGGGTACATTGTTTCTCACCGAGGCATCGAAGTTGATCCTACCAAGGTTAAAGCAATAATGGATATGCGTCCTCCTTCTAATCTCTGTCAACTAAGAAGTCTGCAAGGAAAGCTACAGTCAATCCGCCAATTTATAGCTCAATTGGCAGACAAATGTCATCCATTCCAGCATTTATTGCATAAAGGAGTCGCTTTTAAATGGATTGAGCAATGTCAATCAGCATTTCAAGCTCTCAAGGATTATCTTCTATCGCCACCTATTCTAATGCCTCCTATAGAAGGGAAGCCATTTATATTGTATATTTTTGCAACTGAAACGGCACTAGGAGTTCTCTTGGCCCAATAGGATGAGAATGGCAAAGAGCGAGCTATTTATTATATCAGCCGGACACTAGTGGGCTATGAGCTGAATTATTCAACTATTGAATGGGCATGTTTAGCCGTGGTCTTTGCAACACAAAAGCTTTGACACTATATGTTAAGTCATTAGACATTGTTAGTTGCAAAAATTGATCCCTTGAAATACTTGCTTAGTAGGGCAGCTTTGACAGGTTGCCTAGTAAAATGGGTTATGATCCTCAGTGAGTTTGATATTGAGTACATGGAGTGAAAGGCAATAAAAGGACAAGTCATAACAGATCAACTTGCAGAGGCTCCTATTTATGATGATCATCCCATGTTGACCGATTTTCCGGATGAGTCAGTCTTTTCTCTCACATCTTCTAATGAATGGAAGTTATACTTTGATGGATCCCATACCAAGTTCAGGTCCAGAGCAGGTATATTGTTTGTTACCCCTCAAGGTGATGCTATTCCAAGTCCTACAGAATAACTTTCCATTGCACCAATAACATTGCAGAATATGAAGCTCTGGTCACAAGACTCTGAGTAGCGGTCCACTAGAACATCACACATTTACAAGTCTATGGAGATTCTCAGTTAGTCATCCATCAAGTGAATGATGACTACGAAACAAAAGATGAAAAGCTTATTCCCTACAAGCATATGGTAGATTTCTTCAAGACAAAATTCACGGCTATCCATTTCAGTCAAGTTCCAAGAATTCAAAACAAGTCGGCATATGTGATGGCTACGATTGCTTCCATGTTAAATATGCCCCACAATATGGACAAATGTAAATTCTTGGTCGAACAGTTGCTTGTCCCTTCTTTTGAAATTCTGACAGCAGATGTGATGTGTGTTCTTGTTGGTCCTAACTCCCCGTGGTACAAGGATATCTATCAATATTTGAAATCCCAAACCTTACCACCTAACCTTTCTGCTAACCAACACCGAGCCTTCATCCGATAGACAGCCAAATATGTCATCATTACCGACACCCTTTACCGTCGTTCCTTTGACCATACCCTCCTTAGGTGTTTGGATTCTGACGAAGCACAAATGACTTTACACAAGGTTCATGATGGTATATGTGGGGGCCATTTCAATGGTCTGAGCTTAGCCAAAAAGTTGATTCATGCTGGGTATTATTGGCCCACTCTAGAAAAGGATGTTCATGATTTTGTTAAGAAGTGCTACAAATGCCAGATCCATGGAAATTACATTCATGCACCAGCCCAAGAGCTCCATTCTATCATATCTCCGTGGCCCTTTTCTCAATGGGGATTGGATCTTATTGGCAAGATTCACCCGACATCTGCAAATGGACACAAGTTCATCATTACAGCCACAGAGTATTTTACAAAATGGATCAAGGCTATCCCCATGACCTATATCACTGGTGTGCAAATTTCAAAATTCCTTCTGAATTATATCATATGCTAATATGGGGTCCCCCTTGCCATAGTCACAGATAATGGCCATCCCTTCAAGAATAAAGATGTCAAGGAACTTTGTGAAAAGTTTCATATCCAACACCGTTTCTCTAGTCCATACTATCCACAGGGTAATGGTCAAGCTGAAGCATAAAAAAAAACCATTATCAAGATCCTGAAAAAGGTTGTCAATGACGTTGGTCGAGATTGGCATGTACAGTTGAATCCAGCACTATGGGCTTATCGCACTTCTATCCACACACCTATTGGCGCAACACCTTATTCCTTGGTGTATGGTGCGGAAGCCATTTTACCCTTGGAAGTGGAGATTCCTTCTTTGCATGTTCCCTTGCAACATCTGATTGATGATGAGATGCATAGAGTCTCTCGGTTGCATCAGCTTGAGATGTTAGATGAGAAACGTCAAACAACCCTGACACATTTGCAAGCATACCAAAACCGTCTCCGTTGCTCTTATAATAAGAAGGTCAAAGGGTGACACTTCAAAGTGGGAGATCTAGTTTTAAAGGCAAACCCCAAGAATGCACAATCTACTGACATCATCAAAGGCAAGTTTGAACCTAATTGGGTTGGGCCTTTCATAGTTACTGCTGCCTATGGCTCGGGGGCATATCAGCTTGCCACCCCAGAAGGTGAACCTTTGTCAGATCCTATAAATAGCATGCACCTTCACAAGTACTGGGCATAATTTTCTATTAGCAGTTCTTCAAATATGATCCTGAAAAAAAATACAAAAAAAATCAAAAAGCTAAAAAAAAAATACAAAAAAAGTGAAAAAAGTGAAAAACAAAGAAAAAGAACAAAAAAGTAAAGAAAAATGATTCACCCTCTAGTGAAAACCTAGCAAACAAGCACTTTGGGCAAGTACCATGGTGAAAACCTGGCAAACAGGCACCATGTGTAAAATGATCATTGCTCTGTCATCTATCACGACCTCTAGCTATGCTTTCTCTCTGCAGGTTTATCATGTCTATCCTTGTCCTGACCCAATGTTCTATTCTAGGCCTGTGATTGGTCAACATTATTGTCTTGCATACTCCAGTTTCTTGTGCATATGTTTCAATCCTGGTCTCTATATATGTCTTTCAGATGTGCATTGGGTGCATTCCCCTTGTCATGATCAATCACAAGAACTTTAAAAATTGAAAAATGTCCTGAAATAATCATAAAAATTGAAAAATGTCCTGAAATAACCATAAAAATTGAAAAATGTCTTGAAATAATCATAAAAATTGAAAAATGTCCTGAAATAATCAAAAAAATTGAAAAATGTCCTGAAATAACCAAAAAAATTGAAAAATGTCCTGAAATAATCCAAAAAAATCAAATAATGTCCTGAAAAAAATCCCTAAAAATCAAATAATGTCCTTAAAAAATCCCTAAAAAGTCAAATAAAGTCCTGAAAAATGAACAAAAAAAATTGTAAAAAACTTGAAATTCCTACAAAGTGAAAAACATCAAAATCCAAAAACAATTTCTTTGGCATTTTGCATTTTGTCAATAAAATGATCCCTTTGTGCATAGACAGATTGCTGAGCATACATCTAATGACAATCTATCAAACATTGTGCTTTAATGAAATCACGCATTAACAGATAAACTGTTCGACCAAGCAAGCATTCAACCTGATCACAGTTGTCACATCAATCAAAATAGCATCAACATTACCATTGGTCCTTGTCAATATTATCATGGGTCTTATACAGGGTGTGGTATACTCGAAACCAGACTGTGTCATGTCTTAGACAGGGTACCGCATTCCCTAGAACCAGACAGCATGATCATTCTTGTTTTTCACTTTTGACAATGACAATCAGACTATTTGTTTGGCTTGGTTGAATTTGTGCGTCTTATCTTTTTACTGATTTATCTTTGGCTTCGATTATGTTCCTATGTTGCTTGAGGATGTCACTGAGTGATTTAGAGTGACTAGGATGGTTCATGGTCCCTTTCCTTTTTTTGTTGTGTTTGTTGTTTGTGGAATGTTTGTCACAAACTAGGGCAACTATATCATTGGGTGTCTGAGATAAGTACGTTCGCTTTGTGAACGCCGCACATACCTCGACCCTTGATAAATGCACCCTAGGATGCTTCACTCATTCCTTGTGTGCGATGTGTCTATCTTTTGCAAAAGGGGTTGCGTTCCAGCTCTGGCCTTCAATGCCATGATGCTCTGCATCCGCTTTGCTACATTAAATAAAGGTTCTCACCTACTTCTGTGCATTTGTGAAAGCAAGTTTTTCTTCATCTCTAACTGTCCTTTGTCTAATTTCTTCTTACTAACATTTCTTCTATCAGTCTTGGCAGTCTGTTCGATCCTACCATTTTCTATCATTCTTATCGATCAATTGGCCTCTTTTCTAGATGTTTCCGGCCAATTCCTCGAGGGGGCATGTATGTGTCATTGTCAATGTCTAGGGCATTTTCATTATTGTTCTTTGAAACAATGCTTAGAATTGCATTGTCTCAAAGAGGGGCGAAATGTAGACGTCTAAAAATGGTCAACGCTTGCGGAGTCATACTTTAACATTTGTGCATTGCCTTATTTTAGGGTTCTTGCATCGCATTAACATTTCTTCTATGTTGCGCACTTGGTCTTTATCATTTGCGAGCATCGAGTCCTTCTACATTCTTAATTTGTCTTGCTTTCGAATTTGGTCTTGTCGATAGCAATCTTCAGTCATGATTTTGGTCGATCTTTGTCCTTGTCAATCTTGTCATATTGCGATCGATTCGTCATCGATCCTTGTCCTTTTCAATCATGTCAATTTGGTCAATTTGTCATTGATTTTTGTCAACCAATCTCAATCAAATCATTTATCAGCATTGGTCCTTTGTCAATCAAAATCATGATTGCATCGATATCAATTATCTTTTGTCAAGACCTAATTGTCGTCCTTGCATTTCTAATTCATCTTCTAGGGTTTTATGATTTATTCATTTAACCTTGTTTGTCATTTTCCCTCTAGGTTAAATAATTTATTTATTTATCCTAAGTCTTCTTGTCACAATTAAATATTTATTTAATTGGCTAACTAATTCCTCCCTCTTTGTGAATTAATTAATGAATGAAAAATTATTAATTAATTTACCTAATTTTCCAATTTACTAATTTCTCCTAATTCCTAATTTTCTAATTTTCATCAATTTTCTAATTTCCTAATTTCTAATTCATCTAATTTTCTATTTTCTCTAATATTTCTCCTAATTTCATGGGAATGACATAGCAAATTTGTCATAATTTGTCATAATTGTCAATCAATCAATTTTGACATAGCAATTTGTCATAATTGTCAATCAATCAATTTCGCATAGAAAGTGTCAATTTGTCATATTTTTCATTCTTGATTTGAAATTTCCATTCGAATCAAATTCATGCTAATCTTGTCTTTTCTCCAGTTTGTCTATAAATTGGATGAATTTCTTCAATCAAAAGGTGGAATCAATCATGCTTCTAGTACCCTTATGTTGTCGTCTCGTCTTGTCAATCTTGCTTTCAAATTATACTTATGCACTTGAAGGTGAGATCCACAAAACAAAGCAATTTGAAGGAGAAAGAAGGACAATGGAGAATCATGGAGGAGACATTCATGTTTGCATTGGTTTGCATTTTAATTGAATGTTTTATTTCCCTTTCTCTATTGAATGTTTTTAGGATTATTGTCATTGCAATTGAGTTTTCGTGATTGAGCTAGTTTAATTGTCTATTGCAATTTGTCATAATTGTCAATCAATCAATTTCACATGGAAAGTGTCAATTTGTCATAATTTGTCATATTTGTCATTGTTGATTTGAAATTTCTATTCGAATCAAATTCATGCTAATCTTGTCTTTTCTCCAATTTGTCTATAAATTGGATGAATTTCTTCAATCAAAAGGTCGAATCAATCACGCTTCTAGTACCCTTATGCTGTCGTCTCGTCTTGTCAATCTTGCTTTCATATTATACTTATGCACTTGAAGGTGAGATCCACAAAACAAAGTAATTGGAAGGAGAAAGAAGGACAATGGAGATTTCTGGAGGAGATATTCACATTTGCGATGGTTTGCATTTGAATTGAATGTCTTGTTTTTTTATGCATCTCTATTGAATGTAATTAGGATTTGTCATTGCAATTGAGTTTTTGTGATTGAGCTAGTCCAATTTGCTATGTGCTTTGATGATTTCAAAATTCCTATCTACAGCAGTTTCAAGACCATGAACATCTACATATTCAGCATCAGACAGGGAACTGATAATAGCTTCCAAATCTTGATGATTTTCTTATTGTTCTTTCTTTTGATCATCAGTCAAAGTCCTAGTAGGTGCAATATACTTAGTATCTACATGATCCCAATACTGACTTCCTAGGCTCTTGATGTAAATCTTCATTCTATTGCTCCATATCCTATAGTTTTCTCTTTTAAACTTTGGACCTTCCTTATTCATCATGATCTAGCAAATCTTTTCCTCAAGTTGTTAGGCTTAGACCTTAAAAGACTTGAGATGCTCTAATACCAATTGATGGTATGATGAAAGAATAAGTATATGGTATATTATTGAGAGGGGGGGGTGAATCAGTAAATAGAAAAACTAACACAAACTTTCCCAATCTCAATCTCAATCACACAAAGTAAACTTATCAATGAAATACAACTGTCAAGATCCATACTCATAAGAAAACCCGGTTGACTGTTACAACAACTTAACAGTAAACAACATTAAACTTGTAAACATCCAAATGCTTTATCATATGTCAACATACTCCATTTTTCAATGCTTCCGATTATCATGTCTTACCAGAAATAGTTAAGTAGTTAATCAAATCAACCATAAGATTGTAACCACAAAAACATTCACCACATGACACAAGTATTTATACGTGGAAAACCCAAATAGGTAAAAACCACGGTGAGATGGGAATCACAAGATAATATCTGAACTCTTCTGAAGTTTGCCCTATTAGGAGCCAAGCCTGTTAAAGATTTTACAAAAGTCCTGTTAAGAACTAATCCAGTTAGGAATTACCTGGTTAAGGGATTGACTACAAATGCCTTGTTAGAAGCAAATACCCTGTAAGGAGTAACCTCAGTAGAGGATTTGAAAATCCAATCTAATGGATTACCTTGTTAGAGCTTACCCGATTAGGGGATTTCAATTCTGCTGTAATTATTAGAAAACAATAGGAGTTTGCTTGATCTGTCTGAATAGCACTACACTTGCTTGATCAGATCCATTTCATGATCCTATCTGCCTTTACTCAAACTGTAGACTCATTATCTGGTTTGGCAACCACACACTCAACTAATCTCTGCCAACTCTTGACAAAACAACTTCATCGACCTTATAAACAAATCAATTAGGTCAGTAACACAACAAAAAACTAATCCTCTCATCGAGATTACAAACAAGTCAATACAAGTATGACCATTGGATTTCATAGCAATCTCTACACATCAATCAAGAAAACCTCAACCGCTCCTTGATTACTGCTTCATCAAGCTTAGTAACTCATCATGCATATTGCATTAGATGCAATACACTTTTCCCATTCCCTAGACAACAAACACGCCAAAACATTTGAACTTGTCTTCATACAATGATCATATGTGTCACCATCAAATCATAAACCAACATAACCAATTCAACAACCTTAATCGGTTAGGGTTTGTTACTGCGTCATTTATTCTTCATGCCAAGAATGGGTCATATTTTCCTTTTGTATGTTGGAGTCCTAGTTCATACCATATTACCTTGGTTCAAGTCCTTAAATGTGGCCTCAAGTCCTTTCTCTAGTCATTTTCATTCAAGTTCAAACAATTCATTGTACTTCTTGAACACGTCGAACCATTCTGAACTAGGTTCAAGATGTTCATTTAGGTTCAATAGGTTCCGAAGTGTTCAGAAAAGGTTCTTCATACTAACATTTTCTCTAAGTTTTTGCAGCAGCTCTTTAATAAAGTTTTTCTTGTTTGGTGATATAACATTTGTGTTGAACTTGTTGAACTAAGTTCAAAGGGTTCAAATATGTTCAACGTGTTCAACACGGCAAAGTGGTCAACAGTTTGACGCGGTGTACATCTTGAACTACTTGAACACTCAAGAAGTTGGTTCAAGATGTTCACACGGGTTCAATGCTGGTGGGTCCCGTGGTTTCTAATGTTTCGAGAAGTGCATTTATTGCTAAATACGGAGAGGCAGAACCATATTGTAAAGTGATGTCGTTCTTTGGTTTTTTTGAAGTAAGTGAACGTTTTGGGGACTAGCAGTTTCTTAAAGTATGCCGCCATGCATTCAATGCATGCGTGCGGGGGTCTAATCTATCAATTTGCCGCGTTCGGAATGAAATTGTGAAATCATTGCATTTAATGTGTCTGTATTATTACCTTTCTTTATAAGGTATGAAAATCATTTGTGTTCTGCGTTTGCTCTTGCTGCTGGATTTGTGTTTATATTGTCCCTGGATAGAAGTTTTTCTTGCCGCTAGCTGTCGTCCGATTATATAGCTGTGAAGGTGAGTCTTTCCTTATTTTCTCTAGTGTTTTCCCTTGCATTTTCTCTCATACATAGGTTTGGTTTCACTGCAATCAAGTTTGGGTTTCTTGTTTTGAAATCATGAAGTCCACCCTGCACTTGTTTGGAAATGTCTTTAGCATGGCATCCACCGAAGCCATAGTTAGTGATACTGACCAGAAGGGTGAGAACCTTGAAGATTTGAAAGAAAGGGTGTTCAGGGGTGTTGATAAGTCTTTTTGTATAGAGATTTTGAGTAGTGGACTTTTAGAAGCTGCAGCCTTTCCTCTAGCAATTCCTTGTCCAGAGCTTGTTCGGGAGTGTATTGCCAGATATGACCTTGTATCTGAAACTATTAAAAGAGATAACGGAGAAACCCTTCTCGCCATTAACCGCGAAGTGATTTCTTCGGTGTTCAAAATACCAGATTATCAGTTTTCTAATTTCTCCCCTGCTCAGTCAATTAGTGAGTTCAATGTAGATAGAGCTGGACACAGGAATAATGTGGTGAAGTACTGGTTGAAAGTCCCTCAGAGAGGTGGTTCTAGACTGCCTAAAAATCCTAACAAGAACCACATGTTGCCATATATTCACGATGTAATGCTTTTGTTGCATCGAGCCAGAGGTTCTGCCGAAGCTTATAACTTTGATGATTGGATATATTGCTATGTACAATTGGTTCTGGAAGGAAAACAATATCTGGATTGGGCAGAGTTAATTGCTGATTCGATGAGAGAGCAGTTGAGTCTAGCCAAGCAATTTCAACAAAACTTCTTCATGTCCTCGTATCTTTTGTATTGTCTGGCCTGTGTTAAGGAGTTAACTAGCATACCCAAGCAGCCCACTGAGGAAGATGTTCCGGTGTATGAGTTTTATCTAATGCTACAAAAAGACAATGCCCTACAAGATTTCAGAAGGGTACATAATGCATTCCTGGGCGATATGTGTCATGAACTGAAAGGTACAAAAGCCAAATGGATTTCAGATGATGCACAGTCCTTGATTAAGAAGTTCGAAAGCTTTTACATCCAGTTCCCATGATTTTGCTATATATGAGTGGGAGGATTTTAAGAGGAACCCTTCAAGCTTCCGCATTTCTATTTTGATTGTTTTGTCCTAGCAGAAATATGCAGACAACTGACTTCCGTGGTCAAGAAGGCACAACCTAAGGACAAGTGGGAAGGTCATTTTCCAATACATTTGGGAGTGTTATCCTGTAATTCAATGTCTGATGCACTAAGTATAGGAGCAGACCTTAGAAATTTTAATTTCTCTCTGTATGCTGAAAGAAAAGGGTTTGACAACAAAGGATTTTCTCAAAGCCTTGGCTTAATTCCTTATCTTCCCACGCCACAGTTAGAAGATTTCTGGGAAGACTGTTCAGATGAACTTGAAGTCTTCAAAAGAGAAAATATGAGACTGGTGCTGGAACAGGTTATTTCTCTGCAAATAAAGATAGATATTAGAGGGCTTGAAGAAGATTATCTTGAACTGTTTGAACTAGGGTATTTAGCCCATGTAGAGACTGAAATGCCCCTAATTAATTGGGATGAAGAGGAAAATGATGACATTCAATTGAGAACCGAACGAGTTCTAAACAAAATAGTGGCATGGGTGGTCAAGAAGAAAGCAATGAAGCCAGATGCCAAGCCTTTTTCTACGAGATGTATGTCTTCACCAAAACATCCTTCTAATAGTGCTCCTATTCATGCAAGTAAGGAAATCAAGTCGGCTCAGCCTAGATGCAGACCTAGCCCAACTCTGGATTTCAGTACCCCCCGGCATACTCGATCACGTAGTGTCGCCCAGAAGAGGATGGACCAGGTCAAGGATATGGGAGCCAAAGATGTCGTGCTTGAAGCTTAGATCTTTGAAATTGAAGATTTGGATGGTGAAGTTGCTTGTGCTCTAGACTCCCAAATGGTGACTGTGGCTATGACGTCACCCCCAAAGATGATTGAAGGAACTTCTCATTCTGCTATGACTCTTAAATGGTTAACAACCTCAGTGAACAAGAAAAGGAGCTCTCTTCTTGTGACCATTCCAATTCAGGAGATGGTTGCCAAGTACTCTGAGAAGAATCCAAAGCCAAAGAGGTTCAAGACCACCGTGCACCTAAACAATGATGAGGAAACTGGTAAATGGATGGTAGAAATTGCTTCTTACAAACTGAAGGATGAGAACAAAGAGGCCAGTTCTGATGATTTTGAAATAACAAAAGTAGAGTTGGGAAAGATGAGCAGGGATACAGATAACCATTTTTTTCAAGTATCGGCGAAGAAGATGCTTACCCGGTCAGAGAAGGATGGACGGGAGAAAAGAGAACTTAAAAGACATATAAGTGTTTTGGCTCAGTTCATCGATAGTATCAGTTTCGTTGGAGCAATGCCAATATCCCATGCCACTGAGAATTTTGACCCAACTTCTCCGAAAAACAAGAGGTTGATGAATCAAGTTCAACGGGCTAAGAGCATCGCTGAAGCGGTTGAAAAATGGATTGAACAAGTAATCAAAGATGGTGAAAAATACATTATCGACTCCCAGAAGTTGTGTGATGAGGTACAGGGCCTGATTTCTGAAATCCAAAATCAGCTTGTACCATGGGAGAAAGAAGAGCACAAATGGCAAAATGTCCTGCCTCTGTTTACCAAAATCGAAGAGTACGGAACTACCAGATTTCTCACAGAACATTCAATTAAGCTGGTATCTAATGAATGCCAACTTTTCATGCTTAGGAAAACTATCATGTGGCGGGTGCTCACCTTTCAGTCGGTAATTACGGATACGAAAACCTCTGTCTATGAACTCCAGGATTTGCAGAGCAGTATTGTCAAAGATATTAAAGTGGTTAATCCTGATCATGACTGGGAACTAGGAATCTACGGGGCAAGTACACAGGAAGTAGTCAAGTCATTTCGGTTGAACATGGAGAAGATCAGAGTTAGGATTAGTTTCACACCGAAGGATATAACCAAAGTGGCTAGGATCGAATCTATGGTTTTCATTGGGAATGATCAGCTGCCGAAGCATTCAGAGAAAATGGTGCAACATAGGTGGAATAAAGAGGTGGCAAAGGCAAAGATTAATGCAATGAAAGTCCCAAGCCAATCAATGATCCAAGAACTCACAACTGCTCATGACACTCATGAAGATGGAGAAGAGGGTGCTGATGAGATATAACATAATGCATCCGCTTTGGGCTTTTTAAAAAAGAAAACATTTTTCATAGTTATTCAAAAACTTCGGGACAACTGTCCCAAAATACTTTCTATTGGTTTCATAACTATTTTATCGGGGAGTGGTCGAGTTTTCAGGGAGACCCCCCCCGTTTAGACTATAAATTAAGTAGAACCGATGGTAGAAGGGTTAGATTTTTAGTAACTGATTTAAAAAAAAAAAAAAAAATTGGAACGTGTGTTTGTTTTTGTATTTTCTTATTCCTAATCAAAGGAGGAATCAGATGGTTGAAATCTGTGGTGGAAAAAGATTAGCAGATGTATCATTATGTCTTTGATTACATAAAGATATATATATGAAATCTAGTGATATTATTTTGGGGGAGAAGAAAGATCTGTGTATTTTGAATCCGAATAGATAACATGTCTTTGCATATGTTCATCCGATCAAGAAACAGTATTTGATTATTTCATTGCAGTTTTTCATTATTCCTCTGATGTTCTTTCCTTTGAATGTGTTGTTTACTCTGGAAAAGATTCATGTTTGTGGGTGCATTCTTTTTCTCTGAATCTGTTCATCTTTATTTGGAAGAAGTATATTGAACTTTTTTTTAGTTACTGTAATTACATACTTTGAAAATTAAGAAGATAGTTTCCGTTATTTATGAGATATGAGGAAAGTTATAGCCTTTCATCCAAGAATGATATAGGCGGCCTTATACGCTTTCTGGTTAAAAGCTTTCATTTGGATATAAATATAAAAACAAAAACATACTTTATGGAAAATCTAAATAGGGAGCTGTACCTAGGCAAAAATTTAGAGGGAGGTGATTGAACAAACGCCGACCCAACTGTTCAGTGAACCATTTGTTCTTAAAAGAAGGTAACAGAGTCCTAAAATTAATCATTTAAATGTAAAGAGCAAAATCTGTTCACTAACAGGGTTTAAGAAAAACACCTGGTAGGGTTTACCGGTTACATTATATAGATAGGGTTTAACCTTTTGCACTGGTTACCAGTTCAACTCACAAACTTACATACCGGTTTACAATATCCTTCACAAAGCTCTTCCTACCAGTTACAAGATAATAACAATAATAACAACAATATCATTACCGGTTCAATTGACATCATTGACAACATGACATATCATTAATGCAATCTTCATGCAAATGCCAAGAAATGACATAGTTTCTACATTGTGTTGGATAGTGAAAATCCAACAAGAAAGATGCCCCCATCCATGAAGACTAACTTGACTCAACAGGATTGCAATGAGCAAAAGATTGCTGATTTTTGGGTCTATCGATAAGAGACTAAGGAGCTATTTGTTCAGGTGGATGATATCGATTTGGATGATGTCTTTGACAAGACATGGGATCAAGAGAATTCATCTCCCAGGAATTTGGATGATACTGAGGCCAGTGAGGATGAGGGGGTGCCAATTATCAAAGAAATAAAAAAGTGATACAAGGTCAGAGGCAGCAGTTAGAATCAAGTCTCCCCCTCCTTAGATCAGTACAAGGCCAAGTAAGCCCTAAGTCATCATTAAGGAACCAAAACCACAATAAGGTAAAGGGTCGTAGCATGAAGTTACCCAAAAATGGAAAGGGATTGAGTAGTCTAGGAAGAAGAAGAACATAAAGAATCAAGTTAAATCTAAGAATGAGGAGGTTGTAGAGGTTTCCTCGTTGACCCTAATCATTGAGTAGGTAAGTTTCTCTTCCCCTCTCCTTTCTTCATTTGATTCTCTAGGGACCCTTGTTCACGCAATAGTCTCAAAATTAGGACTTGGTTCTTCCAAGAAAGTGTTGTCTAAACCACCATTATCCTCCACTACACCCCTAGGGGTTGGTTTTTCTCAAACCAACACACAGGTGATATCTGCAGTTGTTTCCCCTACTTCCCAATTGTCACCTTGAGCCCCGCATTTTGTACCCCAAACAACCATAATGATAACTATTTCATTCTAGTAACTTGTTTTGACCCACATGTTTCCTTTGGGATTTTTCATCTTTGCACAAAGTGTTTTAGCTTCCCCTATTTCCACCATGGTCTTTCAGGGTATTCCCCCTTTCTCCCCTAGAGAGTTAAGATTTCCAAAGTCCCTAAGAATGCAAATGATAGTCCCTACTATCCAACGCCTTTTGGTCTTTGCCAAGGTATACCTTTGACAGGATAGTACATTGGCTCTTCGATAGAGTTACAACAATAATTCAGGGTGTCTAAGGAACACATAGCTAGGAAAATTCAGGAAAAAAGAGAGAACTTTTCTAGTTCGCGAATAGCTTATATGAATATAGTGTTCAATGAAAAACAAAACACCCTCTTTATGGCACATATTTTTCCTAGAGTCATCAAGATAGAGAAGGAGATGTTGTTCGATGACTATAATGTTCATGCCATAGGAGTTGACCTTAGCTCCACTCTCCCCCAAGACAATGTGGAATTGATGGAAGAGACTCAGAAGGTGGTTATGATAGATTTCTTGAGGTTTATTTGGAAGTACTCTGAACTAGAAAAGAGACTACATGATACAAAGGTGACTCTAAAGAGGAAAGATGTAGAGGTCAGAGTAAAGATGTCATAGGTTGATGAGCTTAGAAAGGAGCTAGAGGTTCGACTTGTAGTCAGTCATTAGGAGGAAACCATAGTTAGAGTCCAAATAAATTCAAAGATAAAAGAGAAAGAAAGATTTCTTCAACAATTGCAAGAGAAGGAACAAGCGTTGTTGTGAAAGGTCTAGGATGAACAAATCATTCTCTCTAGGGAATCAGCTGAATTACAAAATAGATTCTTAGAGACAAATAACATAAAGGTGGATAGAGAAAAGGGCACTGGCAAGAAAGAGAGGAGAATCTCCAGAAAGCATTGCGGGAAGTCCAAACGACACTTGAGATCAAAAGAAAGGACAAAGACATCATTGGATTTACAATTTAGGCTAGAGGATGGGAGCTATCTAAATTTCATCAAAATATGATGCCTCAATGTTACTTTGGATCAACTGAGGAAAGAGATAAAAGATAAGGAATTAAAAATTTCACAATTACAGGACATGACTGCACCCTCTAGTCAAAAGGTGAACTTCAATCCTGTACTCCAATAGATATATGTTTCTTATTAGGAAAATATCAAAGGTGCTCTCCTCTCCCTACAACTAACCTTTCAGCTCCTGGCAAATGCCTATGAGTTGGAAGGAAGGGTGCGGCAAGTGGCCTTGGAAACATTAAAAATATCATGCCTAGGGTGGCCCGATCCCAACTCATTTTTGAAAAGATATGCATGATGGATCATGAGGCCTTAGCTATTACCGATAAACTGACAAAAGATCGATCGCCAAGAAGGCCAATGAATTCATCTAGTATAACGCATCTACTCTAAAGTGTAAGGATGCCATGATGGCCCTCATATTTTTAATGACTCGAGTGAAAGGGAGAATTAATCAATTGGTTCAAATGGATCTCCCTTCTCCTATTTTACTAGATAGAACAATGCTAGGTGGTGATCAAATTTGAGACCTGTTGGGACAGAGGCAACATGACTAGTCCTTTTCACAAAATCTTAAGTCGGGTGCTGACATTCCCAAAGTTGCACATATCTTGCAACCTCTTGTCAAACTTGATTTCTAGTTGGAGGAAGAGATCCTCACCTTAGACAACATCTCATTTCAAGAAATGATTTCCTTGGACCTAGCTTTTGAAGAATTACAAAGTCACCAACCACCCTCAGATGAAGATTGGGACTCATTACAATCCGCTTTCACAAACACCTAACTCTTTTATGTTTTCCTTTTTGAATAGGCTTGTTGAGGAACCAAAAATTTTAATTTCTCCTTCCCCTTGATGGTGGGCCCTTGAAATTCACCAAGCTTTAAACAAAAAATCACAAGTATGTGTTTGTGCCCCATTGGTTCTCCTTTGTTTTGTTATATTTTAGATTTTTGTTCCTGCTACAATGCATGGCATTGTTGCGGGAGTTTGTGGTGGACCCACTCCCCCTCTTGATGCATCCTGATGGTATGCTCTCCATGTGTCCTCCTAGTGAAACTTCTAAGGTTTTCGGAGATCAAGGCACCCCTTTCCTCCACCATATTGTCAGGTGTTTGGTAGATGACAACATAATTTTGATTTGATTCGCACCACATACCAAGGAGGAGATCACCATCAATGCCAACTGATAAGGGTGAATTAATGTTGCTAACATTTTTGCAAGAGAACAAGAGCACTAAGATCTCCTAGCACACTTATCAAAAGATATGAATTAGGATCAAATTGAAAATGAAGGGGGTTACAACAACCACCTTAATGATTGTTTGCCACCCAAGGGCTAGGGTTTTCCTAATTTCTTAGGGTTGAGGTCTCATAATGTAAGGGATTTTTTCTAAAGAGAGGAGAGACTTCTACTTTTTTACAATTTAAAGAAAAAAGACTTATAGACTGGGGCATTTCTGGCCTCTCTATGTTTTCATCTTTAGATTTGTTTTGAATTGTTATGTCAAAACTATTGTTTGATGTTTTTCAACACTTATGGTTTTTGCTTATCAATTACAAGTGACTAAATAATGTTTTTGTTAAACTCTTTTGATGACTTGTGAATGATATTCTATTGTCATATCATGTCAATACAACTGAATCATTATCTTAAATAGTAAATGAAGGTCATGTATCATTTTATGATCCTTAATGAATGCCTTCGTTGAAGATTTTAAGTATTTTGTTTTTATGTTTATAAACTTTAAGCCTTTTATTCTCTTCAAAATAATTTCATTTTGAGGGTATTATGTCTATGACTTAGTTGAAGAAGTTCTCAGCTTTATAAATCTGGCGTATCACCTTAGTATTAATTTTATTTTCAGTTCTTCCTCCATTTTCACCTATTTACAATTACGAAGAGTCATCTTCTAAAATCTTGGAGGTCATTTTCATAGAGAGCATTAAGTTCGACCTCTGTGGAACTTCTTGACTATCATGCTTCAGGTCTTTAGACATGATTGGGGTTCAATAGTACCTTTTGGACAAAGTATTTCTCAAATGTAAAAAAGTTAGGATTAGGGAAATTCATATCCCACAAATATATCCAAGACTAGACTGTCAATATGTTCCCTTCATTATCTTTCATTCTGACCTACAATTTGTCATCACAAAGTGTTTTCCCTCTCCACAAGAACATATGACAAATTGGTGAATACCACTTGAATTGAAACCTACTAGGATTTTCTTTTTACTTGACAAAACTTTCATGGATTATATCCTCAAGGAATCCTGCATAATCAAACTTAGTATTTTTCATAGTATCTCGAATTTGAGTTGCCATACTCATCATATGCATTGACATTGTATGCATTACATCATGACATATCTAACAAATGGTATAATAGGTCTTCGCAAAATATTCTTCAAATGTATCCAAGGAAAATGGCTCCTTCTCAAACATAGAAATTGGAATTGGCTTTCTATCTGACCTTTCCTTTTGAACTTGGGAATAATTACACCTGTGTACAAATGAACATGACTATTACATCTTTCTTCAAACTTGAGTAGGTCAATTTTATCAGAACAAGCTCTATTCAAACCAAAAACTGTTTGATATGGTAATTTTGTTTATATCAATTATTTCCCTCTAGTTTTTATTAACACTTCTTTTTTCCCTATATCATACTTTTGTACCGCATGCCTAATAAAATTTGCATCAACAAAGACATTAGACACTGCAAGCTTTCGCATGTTGAGATACTATCCATTTCTCATAGGAATCTTATCATTTCTCTTATGGTAGCAGTGTTCAAACAAATTTCAACCAGGTTTAGACAATTTAGCATCTCTTAGACTAGCTAGGTTATCTAGTAACCTATCATTTAGGCCATTTGGACTATGGACCTAAAGTGACACTATCTTGTCTTATAACTATTTCAATAGGTCCTCATCTATATTGTGAGAAGGCTTGGAAGTTGATGCATTCTTACTCATTTTTTCAAGTATAATTATTTGTAGACTAGGGTTTGTCAGCTCTGTAACCTAGGATTTCTACTTAGCTAGCCTCAAATACAAATTTACTTTCTACTAATTATACTCCAGACTTAAAGAAATGCACAATCTAAACATACAAGTAGAAATAAATCAAAATATAATATTACTTACTACTCAAAGTGCATTTTCTTTGTTCTCACTTGCAAAACCTAATTTTGTTTGCAACTGACTCCAAAGCTCAAATTGGCAAATTATGACTAATGCATATGATTATGGCAGAAAAAGTCCTGAATCTGTATTTTGGTGAAGAAAATGGCCATGAATTTGCATTTGATTGATTGCAATGGCGAGAATTCGATGTACTTTTGTCATCTCACCATTACTAAATTCATGTGTAAACTAAATTAGCAACTTAGATATTTTTATGGTTTGAATGTATGTTGTTGATAGCTGATGATTGCGGGAAATCAGATGGTGGAGATCAAAAGATTTGATTTGAAGATCAACTCCAATTTTCTTGAAAATTTTGGTTTAATTAGAAATTGATATGTCGAATTCCACTTATGCACACGTCGCCACTTTTCTATGCTGAATTGTTGACAAGGTGCTAGCACTTTTGATAGAGTGGGGTCGTAGAAGGCTTTAGTAGAAGGTAGGCCCTACTACATGTCATCACCATGCTATGTTGCTAGGGTGACCAAGATTTGACAACTTTGGCACAGTGGGTGCACACTCTACTAAGAACAAAGGTAAAATCTCTAACACATTTTACTTGGCACCAAGTTCATCCTTGATCCAATGGTTTGCATTTCCATAAAGGTCTAACAAGTATGACATAAATTTATGTAGCAAGTGAACATGAGTTGTTGATCTGATCAACATTGACAAGAAAAAATTACACATGGACTTTAGAAAACATTAAAGGAACTGGGCCAATGGCTAGTTAGAACAAAGGGGCTAGTCAAACATGAAACTTCACCCCTTGAATTCATGACTTAAAACTAGGTGACTGGGTATTGCAAGTCAAAAAAAAAATATAAAAAGGTTTAAAGGCTTAAACTTGCAAAGAAATAGTCATGGGTTTGGGGTTTTAAGACTTTGGGGCTTAACCAGACATATCCAGGAGATTTTGAAAGTAATTTCAACAAAAAAATTGAAGGTTCCATCAGGGTCCAAGAGGGGTAAGAAATGATACTCATCACTTGGATTATATGAGGATTAAATAGTCCCCACAAATAAAATATCCTTAAAAATACCTTATGGAGGTTAGGAAAACAATCTATTGATTCAAGAAACAAAGATGATATGTTTCCTTCTTGTTTATTAATAAACATATTTGGCCTTTTTCCCATTTATAAACTATTGATGTGGAAGGAGTGTCAAGAGGCATTGTTCTTATGTGAAATAATTTGTTAGAAGGTAAGACCATGTCCAAGAAAAGAAATGTTTTAACATATTTCTTAAATATAAAATTAGCATGGATGAGTTGATTCTATCCAATGTTTATGCCTCCAATAATTGCATCTAAAGGAGGAAAACTTGGGACAACTTATTAGAATTCAAACAAAAAATTGAATATTTAAATTGGATGGATGTAGGTGATTTCATTATTCATCTTTACCCATCAAAGAAGATGGGAATACTTGTAGACTTTGTAGTTAGTATGGATGATTTGTACAACTTACTTCATAAAGGCAGGCTCATTGATATTGATCTTGAAGGAACTAATTTTACTTGGTCCAATAAAAGAGCACATGATCACCTTACCTAAGTTAAACTTGGTAGTGCCCTCATTTTTCCAACTAGGGAATCCTATAAAATTGTGAATTATCTTCCCTTCTTAGTGTTATATTGGACCATACTCTTACTCTTGTCTGAGGAGATGAAATCAAGGAAAAGGAACAATTTGTTCAAGTTTGAAATTAATAGACCCTTCACCCATAACTAAAAGATAGATCATAGAAAAATGGTGGAACATGGACATAAGTTGTCAGATAATTTTAACTATTAGTTATGCTTTTTTTCTTAAGTTCACTTAGTTGTGCTTCTAGTTGCTATAGTTGATCTTTTTAGCTCCTCATGCTTTCACTTTAGTTATCCTAAATTTCGCTCAGGGTATCTTTGTGCTCTCTATAAAAGAACATCATTATGTATTGTAATTTGATCCTATCATCTTTTCTTTTGACGAATGTCATATTTTTCTTACTACTCTCATTTGTGGAAGGTGTTCTAGTTTGTTGTTTGATCTTACAGGTTTGTGTTGTAAACTTTTTTTTATATAAAATTCAACATGGTATCTGAGCATAATCTTTGATTCAACATGGTACCATAGCACAATCTTTAATTCAACATGGTATCAAAGAGTGGATTCATAAAACCCATTCTCAAGCTTTGAGAGTTTCTTTTTGTTAGGATTAATGAAAGTCCCAAAGATACTGAGAGGGGGGGGGGTGAATCAGTATCTAACCAGTTAACATAATATTTAAACTTATTAAGAACTTTACATCCCAAAACAGTGTACCAGTAAATAAGAATTAATGCAGTAAAAAAGAACAATAAAGACATCATAGAAAATACACCATAACACAAGATGTTTAACAAGGAAACCCGGAGTGGGACAAACCTCAGTGGGATTTGTGACCCACAATATTCACTCATTGGCCAATGAATAAATATTACTTACAATGAGGGGCCTACACATGCAGGAAAGCCGAGCTCACTGCTCAATAAGAGTCACACTGACTACAAAAGTGGATTATGAAATCCAATACAATGTACTACTTCAAATCAACATCAACTATGCCAAGTTCAGTACCGGTTTAAGCTCATTCTATAACCAAAACCTTCATTGTCAACTATATCACACTATCATCCTCTATCTCTTACTTCACTATATAATGACCTATAAGATCTCATACATATATATGAGTCTTTTACGATATGCCATGTCGACTTTACAAAAGATAATTATATTTAAATACAATAAACAAAAGTTTGTTCCCTATCGGCTGGGGTGCCGGTATGCATTGTTGTTGCTGTTGGTGAAGTGCCTATTGGTGTATGTAGATGTCTATGTCAGTGTCGGTGCCTGTCGGTGGCTTACCAAATGAATGCCAATAGGTTGCCAGTTGGTTGCCATCAATGACAACACCAACTATTCTCATAAGAGTGTAGAATGCCAACAATCTCCCCCTTTGGCATTGATGGCAACACTCATGAGAAAAATCCAAAAACTGTTCTAAAACTGAAGTCCAAATATTTACTAAAAAGATGTGCTCCCCCTGAGTAGATGATCTCCTCTGATTAATCATTTTTCTCTCCACTACTCCACCTTTGACTGTTGGTATTTTGGATATGTTGATATGGTTTTGTCATTGATGACAACACCTATTAACACTTATCATCTTTGGCACTTGGAGAATTGACAATGTTCACCGACAAGCAAGTGACTTATGCACAATCACTGGTATCTAGTACACCGGCAGGATATATTATTCACCGACACTTGGAATGACATGGAAAACACTTGGTTATGACAAAGACATTGTCTGGACACTTTGTCTTGAAGATTTATTCATTGGTATATTCGAGTTTGCATATTTGTTGTTACCGACAAATAGGTCCAGGTTAAGCACCAGTAGGCCTATCTATTCCAGATCAGCATGACACGCTATGTGGATGATTTATTAATGTTGTAAATGCATTAAGATGACATGTTGAATCGGATATTGCATCGGTTATTGTTTTATTTGTAATTGATTTTATTGTAATATCTTTTAGAGCCGACCTACTAAAATTGGTCTTAGGTTATGGTATAAATGTAAGATCTCATTTGTGAGATCAGTATGCGAATGTGAGAAGGGTTGTAATTTGGTATATGTGAGAATAAGTAGAGATATACATGCAAAAATCATTTGAAGGTTGAAGGAAGGTTTTTGTGAAGGCATATCAGAACTAAACCAGTATTGAATCTAGCATATAAAGATGCTATTTTGAGTAGTACATCATTATTGGATTTAACCATCCAATTGTAGTCAGTATGACTCATATTTGTGTTTGAGCAGTGAGCTCTAGGTGCTTGGCCTTTCTGTATGTGCATACCCCATTTGTATACACATACTATCTACAGTCATATCATCTGATTGTGGGTAAGGTTTCCCACCGTGGTTTTTCCCCTTACAGGGTTTCCACGTACAAATATTGGTGTTATGTGTTGTGGATTTTATTGTCTTTCTATTTCATGCATTAATCTTTACCAGTACTGCAATTAACTGATAAACTGTTTATCGACATTAAGTTTAGTTAAGTGGTTTTTGGTTTGAATTTATTTGACAACTGATTCAACCCCCCCCTCTCAGTTGTCTCTAGGACCTAACAATTGGTATTAGAGCATAGTCCTCTTTTTGCAGAAGTTTAATAGCTTGAGGAGATCCAATGTCTTCTAACTATTTCAGGAAGGACAATCCTAAACTTGATGGAACCAACTATGGCATATGGAAGATCAAGATGGAGACACATCTGAATTGCATTGGAAAAGACATTTGGGATGTTACAAAGAATGGCTATACTGCTCCTACTCCCGGTCAGCCTAATCCACCTACCTTAGGTAAAGATGAGGAAAATGATTGCAAAGCAAGGGAAACACTTTTGAGCACATTACCAGATCAGCAAATCATGGGATTATTAGATAGATCTACTACTAAAGATATTTGGGACTATTTGGAAACATTGAATGAAGGAGATTCCACAGTCGAAATTGCAAAACTTGAAAGCTTCCAGGTCAAGTATGAAAATGTGAAAATAGAAGAAGATGAAATGATTTCTTCTTTTATGGAAAGAGTAAATGAAATTGTTTTGGGTATTAAATGTTGTGGAGGAACCTTAAGTGAAGATGAAATTATTTCAAAAGTTTTAAGAGGATCTCCATTGGCATACAAAATGAAAGTTACTGCTATAAATGAGTTAAGAACAATGCCTAATACATCAGTAACTAGGGACACATTGATTGGAAAACTTTTAGCTTTTGAGATTAAGGAATTTGGTCCTGTTGCTACTATAAAGACATATTTAGCTTTTAAGGCATCATCATTTGACAAGTCTGATTGGAAAGCCTTTTATGCAAGAGAACTTGAAGAAAGCAGAAGAGAAAATGAAGAACTTGAAGAACTAGAAGCACTATTTGGAAGGAAAATGCCTAAAGGTCCAGTTAGAAGTAAGTATGAAGGTAAAGAACCCTTTAAATGTTTCAACTCCAATAAGATTGGTCATATGGCTTCAAGATGCCCTGATAGACATGCAAGATTGAGAGAAGAAGCAAGCACATACAAGCCTAACCCCAAATATCAAAGATACAGATTTAAGAAGAATAAAGACAAATCTTGTTATCTTGTTGATGAGGGAGTCACTGATGATTCTGATGAAGATCCGATAGACAATGGATGGGTTTTTGTTGCTATAACAAAAGATCAACCGGCACCTACTGTTCAACCGGTAGAGCAGGCCCTGACAGCTAAAGTTGAAGTTAAGGATGACTGGATCATTGATTCAGGATGTTCACATCATATGACTGGTGATAAAGGTAAATTCTTGACTTTTTCAGGAATATAATGGAGGTCTAGTAAGATTTGGAGATGATAAAGCTTGTTTGATCAAAGGAAAAGGTACTATATCTCTTGATGGTAAGCATAATACTGACAATGTTTACTATGTTGAAGGTTTAAAGCATAATCTTTTGAGTGTTGGTCAATTAGTTGAAAAAGGATTTTAGTTACAATTCAAGAATGGGAAATGCAAAATTATGAATAGAACTAGTTTGGAAATTGCAACCGGTAATCAAACTAGAGGTAATATCTTTCATTTGAATAACAATGAAAAGACATGCTTGATTGCACATATTGATGAAAGTTGGCTATGGCATAAGAGACTCTGTCATGTAAATTTTGATTGCATTGTGAAAATTAGTACAACTAAAGTAGTTAGAGATTTACCTAAGATTGTTAAACCTCACAATCTGGTATGTAAGGAATGTCAATTTGGAAAACAAGTTAGAGCATCTTGTAAAAGTATTCCAGAAAAATCCAATAATGCTCTTGACTTAATTCATACTGATTTATGTGGTCCAGCTAGAACTAAAAGCTTACAAGGTGATAGATATTTCATGCTAATCATTGATGACCATTCTAGAATGTGTTGGGTTACTTTTCTCAGAGAAAAATCATAAGCACTTGGGAAATTCAAACTATTCAAGGCAATGGTAGAAAATGAAATCGGTAAGAAAATCAAATGTCTGAGATCAGATCAAGGAGGAAAATTTACATCTAAAGAATTTAATACATTCTGTGAAGTAAATGGAATCAGAAGACAGTTATCAACACCCCAGACACCACAACAAAATGGAGTTGTAGAAAGGAAAAATAGAACTATCTTGGATGTAACTAGAAGTATGTTATCAGAACCAAATCTACCGCATGTATATTGGAAAGAGGTAGTAAGCACAACAATCTATACATTCAACAAAGTTCACATCAAAGGTGAAACTGGTAAGACCCCTCATGAACTATGGTTTGGTATTACTCCTACTCTTAAATATTTCAGAATATTTGGAAGTAAATGTTATATTAGAAGAGATGAGTATATTGGCAAATTTGATCCTAGAAGTGATGAAGGAATATTTCTTTGTTATTCATCTAAGAGAAAGACATATAGATGTTTTAACAAGATATTGGAGAAAATTGTTGAGGGTACAAATGTGAAAATTGATGAACAGTTAAGAGGAAATTCAAGGTATATAGACTCTGAACCGGCAACAGAGATACTGACAAATAAATCTACATTGAACCCACCAGTAGAGAATGAAGATCCAGTTACACCGGTATCATCTGACAATTCCACCATAACTAAGGAACAACAACAAACAAAGACACCCCGGTATGTAAGATTGAACCACTCTAAAAATCAGATAATTGGGAACAAGTATCAAGAAGTTATGACAAGAGGAAGACTCACAAATTAAGAGGTATGTCTTATTTCTCAAATTGAACCATCATCAATTAATGAGGTATGTGAAGATAAACACTGGATTAAAGCTATGGAAGAAGAATTAGAACAAATTGAAAAGAATAACACATGGACATTAGTTCCCCAGCCTAAAGACAAAAATGTAATTGGAACAAAATGGGTATTCAGAAACAAAATTAATGAAGATGGTAAGGTAATCAGAAATAAAGCAAGACTAGTGTGTAAAGGATATTCTCAGAAAGAAGGAATTGATTACAATGAAACCTTTGCACTGGTAGCTAGAATTGAGGCAGTCAGATTATTCTTAGCTTTTGCAGCACACAAGAACTACAAAGTATATCAAATGGATATTAAATGTGCATTTATGAATGGGGATCTTGAAGAAGAAGTTTACATTGAGCAACCTGATGGATTTTCTTTAACAGATGACAAAGATATGGTTTGCAGGTTAAGGAAAGCTTTGTATGGGTTGAAGCAAGCTCCAAGAGCTTGGTATGCTAGATTGGATAAATATCTTTTGAAGATTGGTTTTTCTAAAGGTAATGCTAACAACAATTTATACTATAAAGTGACTAATGATGACATCTTGGTTATAGAAGTTTTTGTTGATGATATAGTCTTTGGAGGAGAAGATGGATTATGTAAAGACTTTTCTATTGAAATGCAACAAGAATTTGAAATGTCTACGATTGGAGAGATAAAATTCCTTTTAGGATTGTAGATCTCACAGACTGATAAAGGTATATTCTTGAGTCAATCTAAGTACTTGAAGGAGTTACTAAATAAATTTGGGATGGAAAACTCTAAACTGGTAAGCACACCTATGACTACAAATGACAAATTATCACTAAGAGATGAATCTACACCTGTTAATCTGACTAGGTACAAATCTATGATAGGAGATTTACTGTATTTAACACAAACAAGACCTAATATTATGAATGCAGTATTTATTGATTCAAGATTTCAGAGTAATCCTAGAGAAAATCATGAATCAATAGTAAAAAGGATTTAATGGTACTTACAAGGCACTACAAATCTTGTCTTATGGTATCCTAGAGATGAAAACTTTGAATTATGTGTGTACACAGATTCAAATTGGGCAAGAGATGTAGATGACAGAAAAAGCACCGCCGACGGAGTATTTTTTCTTGGAAGCAGATTAATTTCTTGGTTGAGTAAGAAACAAAGTTGCACATCTTTATCAACAACAGAATCAGAATATGTTGCAGCAACAACTAACTATACACAGGTATTATGGCTTAAACAAATGTTGAAGGACATAAAGGTAAAATGCAAGGAACCTATAACTATCTATTGTGATAACACTGCAGCAATTGATATATCTAAGAATCTGGTACTACATTCTAAAACTAAACATGTTTCTATCAAACTAAATTTTCTAAAGGAGAATGTTGAAGCAAAAGAAGTAAAACTGGTTTATGTAAATACTAAAGAGTAGATTATAAATATTTTCACTAAGCCTTTGCCTAAGGAGACTTTTGAATATCTCAAAGATCAGCTTGGGGTCATACCCCCACCGGTAGAGACTTAGACAGTTGATATTTGTCATCAACCGGCAGAACTAACAGAGAAATATTTTATTCTGGCCTTGATGAGGAGAGCTACTTCTCAGGGGGAGTAGTTGGTATACTAAAGAAGTTGGTATTTTGTATTTGAACTTGGTTTTTGTATTACTTTGGCATTTGATATCAAAGGGGGAGAGATTGATATGGAAAATAACATGTTACTCCTAAGGGGGGAGATTGTTATTTTGGGAGAGATTGATTACTCTCTATACCTGAATTTTGATTTCTGGTTTTGATCTCTTTTTGGGAGATTGTTGGTTTTTGGTATTTGGCATTTATATTTTGGCACTTTGATGGGTTTTCCATCTTGTGTTGCCATCAATGCCAAAGGGGGAGATTGTTGGTATTTTGGATATGTTGATATAGTTTTGTCATTGATGTCAACACCTATTAACACTTATCAACTCTGGCAATTGGGGAATTGACAATGTTCACCGGCAAGCAAGTGACTTATGCACAGTCACCAGTATCTAGTACACTGATAGGATATATTATTCACTGACACTTGGAATGACATGGAAAATACTTGGTTATGTCGAAGACATCATCTGGATACTTTATCTTGAAGATTTATTCATTGGTATATTCGAGTTTGCATATTTGTTGTTACTGACAAATAGGTCCAGGATAAGCATTGGCAGGCTTATCTATTCTAGATCAGCACGACACGCTATGGAGATGATTTATTAATTTTGTAAATGCATTAAGCCGACATGTTGAATCAGATATTGTATCAGTTATTGTTTTATTTTTAATTGATTTTATTGTAATATCTTTTAGAGCCGACCTACTAAAATTGGTCTTAGGTTATGGTATAAATGTAAGATCTCATTTGTGAGATTAGTATGCGAATGTGAGAAGGGTTGTAATTCGGTATAAGCAAGAATAAGTAGAGCTATACACATAGACATCATTTGAAGGTTGAAGGAAGGTTTTTGTGAAGGCATATCAGAACTAAATCGGTACTGAATCCAACATATGAAGATGCTATTTTGAGCAATACATCATTATTGGATTTAACCATCCAATTGTAGTCAGTGTGACTCCTATTTGTGTTTGAGCAGTGAGCTCTAGGTGCTTGGCCTTTCTGCATGTGCAAACCCCATTTGTATACACATACTATCTGCAGTAGTATCATCTAATTATGGGTAAGGTTTCCCACTATGGTTTTTCCCCTTACAGGGTTTCCACATACAAATATTGGTGTTATGTGTTATGGATGTTATTGTCTTTCTATTTCATGCATTAATCTTTACCAGTACTGCAATTAACTGATAAACTATTTACCAGCATTAAGTTTGGTTTACTGGTATTAAGCATTAAGTTTGGTTAAGTGGTTTTTGATTTGAATTTATTTGACAAATGATTCACCCTCCCCCCTCTTAGTTGTCTCTGGGACCTAACATTGACATCAATGACAAAGGTTGTCAAAAATTGTCAAACGAGTGCCAAAATTCACCTCAAAGTTTGGAACCAGTTGGTTACAATCTGAAATATGTCTGCCAAAACCAAATTTAGACTCTGCATGAATCTGTTGCTGTCGTTCAGGGTTTCCTTAGTCTGTTGGATCATGCTGGTGAGATGATGCATGTGCTCTTCTAGTGATCATTCTCCTTGAAGTAATGCCTTAGAGATTTTATTTCTCAGAGAGATTAGATTGTCCAACTTAGGACCAAGTTTGTACTTAAGTTCTCTGGCATTAGCCTTAATCCTTGCCTTCTCTTTCTCAAATTTCTCCAGTTTCTCCTCAAAACCTACTATTTCTTTCTCAATAACTGATATAGGTTTGGATGAACCAATTATGTTATCAACTATGTCATCTATTTCTTTCTATACTTTGCTTGTCTCCTTTTCTATATCCTGTGTCAAAAGATGTGGTTTGCATGTTTCTCTGTACAACTCTTTATATTCCAAAATTGTAGTGTTCAGTGCCAGTAAAAGTGTATTCATGTGTTCTGTGCACTTCTTTATTGTGTCCTCAAATAATTTTTCCTTCTCCTTTTCAACTTTCTCTTTGACGGTGTCCTCATTCACCTTATCAACAGTTATTACATTGTTAGTAATGAATTTGGACAATATGTCCAATTTACCTAAAGATTTCTTTACATTATCTATGTTACATTTCAGTGCTATCAATTTAAGAATTGGTATGGTGTCACAATTTCCTTGTAGGCCAATGCATTATAGTTTGTTATCTTCTTGATTGAGTCCAGGAGTACCTCTATTACATTAGTAGGTCTGAATTCACTTGATGAAGTGCCAGATGTCTAACCTATTACCTTAATTACCTCTATGCTTCCAACATTTCTAACCATTTTTCTTGTGTTAACTTCCAGTGGATCAGTCTGAGTTTGCATTTCAACCAGTAAAGGTTTGTCTGATTGTTTAGGTGTCTCAATGATTTCCATTTTCTCTGCTTCAATATGTACCTTTGCCTCTGTAGGTTTCTTTGTGTGCTCAACTATCGGTATCTCAGTCTTAGTAGGTTTCTCTATGCCAGCATCTATACTTTCAGTATTCTTCCCTGTATCTAATGATTTCTCTATTTGTAATGTTTGCTCAGTTGGGATCTCAACCTCAACAGTCTCTACCAATTTCTCAACAATGTTTCCATTGTCAGCATTATCATCCTTAACCTCTATATTGTCCTTGTCCACAACAATATTCACTTCCTGACTGTCTAAATTCATGGTGAATAGTATTTTAGATTCAGGATTAGTGTTATCATGTGTGACACCTTCACTGTCAGTAACTGGTGGATCATTAGTATGTACCAGTGCAATATCCAAATGTGGTGGTAAATTGTCATTTATCTTGATGTTGAGTATTCCACCAACTTTACCTTTCCCTTTGTCTTTATCCTTCTGATATACCTTGAATGCTTTCTTTGGCCTGTTCATTTCCTCTTGTTTTTCTTTTTCCACAAAAAAAAATCCCATTTATCAGCAGTCTCCTCTACAATCTCATTTACTCTACCTGCCATCAAACTTACTTACTAGTGACCACTAGCAAAAACGAATCTATTAGCCTCACAAATCAGGTCATCAATTTCCTCTTTTGAGTTAACCGGATGTACATCTAGAAGTTTTTCTATTTTTAGTTTCTTGTCCAATTCCATCATTGCAATCCTCTTTGCATCTAACCTTTTATATAGTTCATTAGGCAAGTCATCCACAACTTCAATTAAAACTTTCTTGTATATATCCAGATGTAAAATTGTATTGTTTTCAATGCTTTCCTTGTCTGAATCTTTGAATGTGTTATACAATTTACTCACATTAGCCAAATTACCATCATCAGTTATTTCATTCAATAAAATTCCAATGGAGGTATAACCAGTTTTTGTTTCTTCTTGGGAGTTAGTTCTTAGCCGTTTGCCTTACTTCTTGTTGTTTCTTCCTTAAAGTCCTTATTCTTTTGGGTGGAGGAGAGGGTATCGGTGAAGGTTTTCTATTCCTTTCAACTCTTTTGAATTCAGCCGGTTTCTCACTATCAGAAGATATGCCAACTGGTGAAATGTGTACCTCTGGTTGCAGTCCTTCCAGCTCACTAGCCGACATACCAATAATGTTCATAACATTTTCTTTGATTTCCTTTACCTTCTTGATGCATCCCTAATATATTTTTCTCTTCTCTTCCTTTGCTTCATTGTTTTCACATCACTTTCAATTATTTCTGCACTACCAAAAACTTTTTCTGTTGGTTCTCTTGGTGCATCTAACAAAGCTTTTGCATAAGTCTCAATAATGTTGAGATCTACCTCATAGCCCATTTCAGTTACCCATACAGTCCTAGGAAGTACAAATTCCATCCATGTTTCATCCTTCTTGATTACAAAACAGATTTCTTTATCATATTTGTCCACTACCCTTTGCGGCAGTCT
The DNA here is from genome assembly GCF_030272615.1 of Cryptomeria japonica. Lineage (NCBI taxonomy): Eukaryota > Viridiplantae > Streptophyta > Pinopsida > Cupressales > Cupressaceae > Cryptomeria > Cryptomeria japonica. Next base: position 529,709,493 of record NC_081407.1, read on the forward strand.
TTCTCTGGTTTTCATTTTAGCTTGAAAAGCTTTAAAGTATTCAATTATATTGTTGTCCTTAGCAGTTCCCATGTCGGTAAAAGATTCCTCTAATTTTTTTCCTACCAGTATGTCATATCCAAAGTCTTTATGTCCTATACTGATGATTTCCTTTGTAAAATACAACATTAAGTATACTAAGAGATTACCAAAGAGAAATGTCCCTTTCTTGTCTCCTTTAATCTTTTTCAAATTATCTATGAGCTCATCTTTCATCCATTCACACTCATCAATCATTGTATTGTTGTTGACCATTTCATAAGCACTATTAATGCAAAAACTAGAAACTGAATTAAGTGTGTTTGCATGTGTAGTCTTATAACCAAGTATCATACTTATGAATCTCACATTGATGTCCTTGATGCCATTCACTCTTAGTGATCTACTATATGATGTTGCTCCAGTTAGGGTCATTAATTTGTTGTTAGGAACTTTCTTTGTTTTGTCTGGTCTATTGTCAGTTGAGGGTAAACCAATTACTGCCCTAATTGCTTGTCAAGTGAATTTGCTGACAGAATCTAACAATAGAAATTCTCCATGTGCCCTACTTAGGACAATTCTCACTACTTCTTCCAAAAATTTAGGGATGTTCAATATTTCAACAAAACCTAAAGTCTCCATAATCTTATGTTCAGGTTTAACAATGCCATTTTCATCACAAATTATGATTCTAAACATTTTCAACAATTCTTTAGAACCTAATTCTTCAATGTTGCAATGTATATAAATCCTAGGGTCTTCAGCATAAGCTACACCTTTAGGAATTTTTGAAAATGCTCCTATGGAACCATCTTTCTTAGCTACTTTGGGAATAATTTTAAACATGAGCCTAGGGTGTTTTACATTTTCCATGATAGTAGGGTTTGCAATAAATTAGGGAGCAGAAGATGAAACCATTTGAAAAATACCTTTAGCTACCTGATAATATTGGAATGCTTGAAATAAATCATTTCACACCTTCACCTTGAATGCCTTAGCTCTTTTTTGCACTCTCTGCTAAATTGAATGCTCGGTGAATCGAAAATGAGGGAAATCTGATGATTTATAATGAAATTTCTCTCAACAACCGCATTGAATACTCATCGGTTAAGTGAAAACTTAACACATCTGCCGGTAAAGAAGAAATCTATCTTCTCACCATCAACCGAGGGTAATCTGCATGATATTCAATTTTCTGCAATACTCCCAAAGGGTTACTTCTCGGTTGGATGAAGAATCTCCTGTCAGTGGAGTAATACTCTACTCTACTAGTGAAGAAATAGTCTCATCAACATTTTGATCTGTCTTCCTAATCCATTATTTTGAAAATTCTAGCTTTACCTCATCTACCTTTTCTTTGCCTTTCAAACTGGATCCTTTATTATTTGCCGGTGAAGTCTTGCTTGTACAAAATTTTGCAATATGTCCAATTTTGTTACAAGCATAATAAGTCACATTATTCTTTTGAATAGCTTCTCCATATCCTATGCCGGTTTGTATTCTGCATTGAATAGATAAGTGCCCAAATCTTCCACAAACATAACATCTCACATTCATCTTGCAGTTTTTCATAATTATGACCAACTTTGTTGCATTTGCAACATTGATCGGTGGGTGCATTAATGTTCTGATTGTTTCTAAATCTACATTGATTTTCTCTATGACCATACTTGTTATAGTTAAAGCATTTCCCATTAAATTTATAAGCACTAGGTTGTCTTACCGATTTACTGTGATCATGATTGTTTGCAATATCAGAACTTTCTCCAACTTCAAATCCAAGTCCATTAGTATCTCCATTAGGTTTTTGACTTTTCAACATATCATCAAGTTCCTCTGAACTTTTCATGAATTTCTCTTTGTGTTGATTTGAAGTAGCCATCTCATTTTCCAGAATTCCCTTTTGTCTCATAAGCTCAGTTTTATCATGTTACATGTGAATCAAATCTATCTTCAACATATCATTTTCATGACCGAGTCTTAGATTTTCATTTCCAGCATCATTGAGTCTCCTAGTGAAGTCATCTTCATTCTTCTTCTTGTTGGAATTTTTTATGTTTATGTTGTGATTGTCATTGATGGACACACACTTGCATTAAGATCCTCTTTATATGTATGAGTTAGAGCACAACCGATATTTGTTTCAACCGATATGTTGCAAGTATGTTGTATTATAGTCATTAGACTATTGATGTTTTGCAGAATGTGTTTACCGGTCTAAAGCGGCATGTTGACCTCAAGCGATACGAGGGATTAAAGCGGAATAACACATTTTGACTGGTCTTCATTTTTGTCAAACCCGCAACCAACTTTTTGTATGAACCGGTAATACTATGTGATGAGTTACCAACCAGAATTTTGTGATGAGTTATCAATCCACCGATTGTTTGACGATGCTGACACACTGGCGGTGCTTCTTGTGTCATCTTACTGCGTATGTCTAGATTCATTGAACCTAGGAAATTGAAATGTAATCCTATTGGACCGACATGAAATCAAATTCCTTTAAAAGGACATCATGTCTAGGGTTTTAGGTTGTTGCTGAAAGGGTTTATGTTGTGGCTAGGGTTTAAGGTGGTTGAGGAGTTGAAAAGAATATGAATGTGTAGAAGACTGAAGTAATGCAAGAGTGCATTAAGAATGTGCTATCAAGGATCTAACTGAGCAGTTCATGCTATTCGATAGATCAAAAACTTGTTGATTACTCACATCTTTGATAAGTTTGTAGCCCTTAACCGGGTAGGCCCAAAATCCTTTTGTAAAATCCTCTAACAAGTTGGTTCACCTTTGTGAATCTAAAATCCTCTAGCAAGGTAGTCCTTGATCGGACTTATCTCCTAATAGAGATTGAGATTCCTAACAGGATTTGTTCTGGTGAAGAACATTGTAAGACCTTAACCGGTCTGGTTTTTATTCTATAGATAGTGACTTGTGAGCTCCATCTCACCGTGGTTTTTCCCATTTGGGTTTCCACGTCAAATATCTTGTGTTTTGGTTGTATTGATTTTGTGAGTGAATGATTTATTTGCATTTTGGTTTGCATGTGTGATAACTGTTCTGTCTGTTAAACTATTTTACCGGTTTATCTTTAGACTATTTAAGTGCTTGAGTGTAGTGGTTTTTGGTATACTAATTCACCCCCCCTCTTAGTATTCATCAATTGGTATCAGAGCCTACCTTTCTATAAGTTTAACCACTTGGAAAGAGATATGGGGGAATACACCTTGAGGGAACTTACTCAATGGCTCACTCAGTCTGAGCAAGCCTATGATGATCCTATGGTCAAATACAAGGCATCTCAAGAAAAAAGGAGAGAACATGCAGAAAAGCTAACAGAGCTATCTGAAAACAGTTCTGCAGATGAAGTAGACATGGAAGCCCTAATTGTAGAAGTAAATAAGTTGAATGAATCAAACTCCAACTTGAGAAAGGAGTTGGAAGGACTGACTATCCGGATGTGTCAAGAGCTTGAGAACTGGAGAAAAACTGAAGACCTAGTGAAAGAAAGAGATTGTGAGATCTACAAGTTGAAACAAGAGATGAGTGCCCTAAATGCTCAACTCCATGCAAGCAAGGTGGAAAAGGAAGACATGCAAGGAGAACTAAACACTGCCATCTCTGAGAATGAAAATTTGTTGGAAACAAATGCTGCTATTTCCAAAGAACTCTTTGAGTCAAAGGAAATACTTGCTAAGTTCAGCAAAAGTACTGTCAAGCTAGAGAAAAAGCTTGAGTCAGCTAGACCGATAAAGAATACCAATGGACTTGGTTTCTCTGGACATGAAGAAGGAGAATCCTCAAGAACAAATTCTGAAGCATCAAAGAAGCAATCGACATCCAAAGGTAAAGGTAAACAAAAAGTCAAACCTGTTTGCTTTAACTGTCTTAAAGAAGGACACACTACCAATGTATGTAGGAGCAAAGCCTACAATAATTTTCCTTACTTTATTAACAGTGTACCTAGATCCAATAAGTTCAATGGTCATTGTTATGCATGCAACAAGTATGGGCATAGAGCATTTGAATGCAAGTCTATCATGAATGACATTGGAAGATATCCTTAGAGGACCCAAGGAGTTGGTCTTGAACCTTTTGTGAACCAGAATCACAATCGGTTTAATGGCTTCAATCATCAGCCAAGAAGTGGTGGCTATCAAGCGGCAACCGGATGGAGAGAAAGTTGTATGATCTGTCATGGTCATGGTCACACTACTGCAACATGTAGAAGGAAGAATGAAAACATGAACAATGGACCTTGGAGAGCACCTGGATTGGTTTGCTATCACTGCAACAAACCGGGTCACATTGCAAGATTCTGCAGAAGTAGAAAGAGTATATCTAATGATATACTAGTCACTCAGGAAGGAGAAATTGATGTTGGAATAGTTCAGGTGGACATGAACAAAACCTAGAAGAGGAAACCAGTAATGTTGGAAGAGGAACCAGTTTCTGCACCTAGTGTGGAAATATCGGAACCAGAAAACTAAGCTTCAAAAGGCTTAGGGGGAGCAAAGGACAAAATGTTTTCAAACCCCCAGTTTATACCGGCAAAAGACCTTAACCGGTATATGATACTTGTCGCTTGGCAGAAGACCAGAAATGGTAAAAAGGAAAAATTAGGGTTTATGCCCTAATGGAGGAGCATTAATGATGGTAGGTGAGGACTATGTTTAAAATCATTTTTGAAATCATTTCTCACTATCAATTTTTGAGCAAAGAAAAGTTTTTCAAAGAGCAGAGCGACAAAAAGGCGATTTGAGCAGAGATTTGGAGAAATTGAGAAACTGCAAAGGAGATTCAAATTCAAATAAGCAAATGGTCAAGTGGAGAACACAAAGCGGTGATTCAGCTACCGATGAAGTGAGGAGTAAAGGAGAATTGGAAAGCCCTAAATTTGCATGTTTTAAAAGGTATTTATCAAGTTCTTAAAATTTCTACAATGGCTTCTGCATCTCATACCAGTTCTAGTGCATCTATTGAGTCTAAAAGTTTTATTTAATAGAAGTCAAAGTATAATTCCCTATCACAAGTTCTGGCTGGAGTGATAGTAGAAGAGGGAATTTCTGACTACATAGATTGCAAGATTGAAGACCTAGGGTCTCTAGCCATCCACTCCCAACTAGGTCTATTTTGTGGACAAGATAAGATGATCAAACTGGAATATAGTATTCTGGAGAAGAAGAAACTCCACAATGTTGTTTACTTCCTAGAGGATTTCATAGAAGATCATATAAGGATTATTCTGAGCAGGGTCCATGGTGACAAAATGTACTTGGAGAGAATGCATGATATCACGCTATAGGCAATTCATGCAGTCATCAGTTTCTACAATACAGGGGAAGTACCAGCCCTAAGGACAGTTAGCAAAATTGAGATGTCCAAGCTCACCGGTTTAGTGAGTGACTCACGGGGCATGACTGTATATTCAATCAAGGATGATCTAGTTAAGTATGCCTACATGGTGATAGGCTACTAGACATTCTCAGCCAGCAAAATCAACTCTGTATCTGCTGCAGTGGTAAATGCTGCTTACCGAATGATAAAGGAGGATGCATCATTTGACCTATGCACCGATATGTAGAGGCAACTCCTATTGAACCTGAAATCAATCAAATAAGATAATGCACTAAGGTTCAAGTTTGGACAACTATTGGTTGGGTTGTTCTTTTACTTTCAAGGATACTTCCCAGGAGTAGGAGACGTTCAGTGGTCTGGTGACCAACTGATAACCAAGCAAATCAAGGAAAGCATTGAAGCACTTGGAACCGGTTACCTTGATATTCTGAACAAGTATTTTGATGAGTTTAGAAGCAAGATGAGCCAAAGAGTGAGGATATCAGGAGACATCATCAAGAAATATGAAGATGATATCTTCTTCACCATCCAAGTAGACAAATGTATAATAGAGGTTGTTGAGCCTAGAATGGAAGAAGTGGAGCCAATGGGCTATGAGGTGATGTACAACATACTGGAAGGGTATGCCTCTACCCTTATTGCCTCACCGCTTGATCCTAAGGTGAAGAGAATCAACACCTACCTGGAGAGGATAGCACCGACTGAGGAACCACCAGCAGTGAAAGAGAAAGAACCGGCATCTTCAACACCGGTAAATATAGATATCTCCTCCTACAAACCTTTGACACATTGTCAAAGAACTATCAAAAACATTAGGAGAAAAGTATTGAATGATTTAATTGATTATTTTGATGACTTTAATGATGATGAAAAGGAGGCGATGGAAAAAGAAATAATTCAATATTTATGTATTAATGACCGGTCCCCTTCAGAAATTAGATCTGAAACATCAGATTCTTTGTATAAGTCCTTAGACAATAAATGGCACATTGCCATAGAGTAGGAATAGGAAATAAGAGAAAAAGTTTTTGCTGAACACTTTCCTGATGTATCAAATTCGGAACTACTCGATGTAATGAACAAGTACAAAGGTCTTTTCTTCATGAGAAGAATAAGACTCCTATTATTGGAAGGAAAAGGTAAGGAAGTTCTCAAGGTTACACATACTCACACCCTAGATGCTCTGAAGATGCATCGATTAGCTGAAGCCAATTGAAAAGCTGAGAAAGAACCAGCTATATCCAAACCAGATGAAGTAATTGATGATGAAGGAAATATTCTTGATGAACCGGTTGACACTATTGATGTCGATGCCCTGGATGGAGAAGATGTTACCCAGGAGATACCATCTGAGGTAGCAGGTCAAGAGCAACAGGCTGAATAAGAGAAGAAAGCTAAGGACAGTCAGGAAGCGGCAAAGAAAGAGGCTGAGCAGAGGAAAAAGGAAGAATAAGAGAAGTAGAAGAAGAAGGAAGAAGAGAAAAAGAAAAAGGATGAAGAGGAAAAGAAGAAGAGAGTTGAAGAGCAAAAGTAGAAGAAGGATGAAGAGGAGAAAAAGAAGATAGAAGATGAAAAGAAGAAGAAGGAAAAAGAAGATAAGGAATAGGAGAAGAAGAAGGAAGAATAAAAGAAAAAGGCTGAGGAGGAAAAGGAAGCAGAGAAGAGGAGAAGAAGAAAGCAGAAGAGGCAGGATAAGCAGCAAAGAGCACCCAGATGGAGACTCTGAAGGCAACTGGGAGTCAAGCCAAACCGCCTGACCTCTGCAGTCCTATAGATCTCCAGTCTGCAAGTGAATCAGAGGTAATGCAGAGCATCAAGGTTTCTCAAGAGCACCTTGAAATCATTCAAAGGAAGAAGGAGGAGGATATAATTCAAGCGGTTGTGGACACACTTATCGGTTTGATACCCGGTACAAATCTTCCCAACACTGAATCATCACTAGCAAAACTCAAGCTACTATGCACAATAGTAGATGATCAGGTGCAAAGCTTGGAAGAAGTAGTTGAGGCAAATGTCAAGAAAGAGCATCAAAAATCTCTTAACATTACTCTGGTAAAGAATTTGAATGAGCTCCAGTCTGAATTGCAGAAAGACCAAAAGGATATAAGGGACACTTTGGATGAGGGAAATCTGCTACTTAGCAAAATCTGCCAACCCCATCTATTCTATGATGATGTGCTAGCTCAGAAGAGAAAGCTTCAAACAGACTTACAGTCTTACTTGGGCACATTCAAGCCACCCTATGATTCCTTCACAACTTATGGGAAAACCATTCACCGATTTCATATCCAGTCCACCAAAATGGAGCAAGAGATCAGCACACAGTCTAGAGATTTGTAGGAGCTTCAACTGGTTTTACTCCCATGTCTGCAAATTCTTCAGAAGTGTTATCTGAACCTGGATGCCTTGATAGTTACATAGGAGATGAGCACAATTGATGCCATGGAAGAACAGGTCTCCCAGATGCAAACAGAGAAAGAAGTGGCCACCTCCCTACTTGAGTCCTAGTCTCTATCAATGAAGCAATTCTTGCAGGACTATAAATCTGTTTTTGACAAGTACTATTCCTTGTTGTCATAAACTTTTATTAGTTTTATATATCAAATGGAAATAGGGTTGTTTAGTGGTACTTTGTCATTGTTGGCAAAGGGGGAGAAGTATTCTATTTTGGAGAAGTATAGGGGAGAAGTATCTGGTATTTAAAATTTTGCTATATGCTTTGATATATGTTATATGCTCTGATATCTCAATGTTTATGCTTTGTATGCAAAATTGCTATACATTGTATTGATTAAGGGATAGTGTATATTCTTAGGGGGAGCAATTTTGCTAATGGCATGATTTTGATGTAAAGCATGATTTTGTTGTAAAATGCTTAGATGTCAAAATTTTATTTCCTAAGTGTTGCCATCAATGCCAAAGGGGGAGATTGTTGGCATTTTTTATGTTTATGTTGTGATTGTCATTGATGGACACACACTTGCATTAAGATCCTCTTTATATGTATGAGTTAGAGCACAACCGGTATTTGTTTCAACCAGTATGTTGCAAGTATGTTGTATTATAGTCATTAGACTATTGATGTTTTGCAGAATGTGTTTACCGGTCTAAAGCGGCATGTTGACCTCAAGTGGTATGAGGGATTAAAGCGGCATAACACATTTCAACCAGTCTTCATTTTTGTCAAACCAGCAACCAGCTTTTTGTATGAACATACTATGTGATGAGTTACCAACCGACATTTTGTGATGAGTTATCAATCCACTGATTGTTTGACGGTGTCGACACACTAGTGGTGCTTCTTGTGTCATGTTACTGAGTATGTCTAGATTCATTGAACCTAGGAAATTGAAATGTAATCCTATTGGACTGACATGAAATCAGATTCCTTTAAAAGGACATCATGTCTAGGGTTTTAGGTTGTTGCTGAAAGGGTTTATGTTGTGGCTAGGGTTTAAGGTGGTTGAGGAGTTGAAAAGAATATGAATGTGTAGAAGACTGAAGTAATGCAGGAGTGCATTAAGAATGAGCTATCAAGGATCTAACTGATCAGTCCGTACTATTAGATAGATCAAACACTTGTTGATTACTCACATCTTTGACAAGTCTGTAGCCCTTAACTGGGTAGGCCCAAAAGCCTTTTGTAAAATCCTCTAACAAGGTGGTTCACCTTTGTGAATCTAAAATCCTCTAGCAAGGTAGTCCTTGATCGGACTTATCTCCTAACAGAGATTGAGATTCCTAACAGGATCTGTTTTGGTGAAGAACATTGTAAGACCTTAACCGGTCTGGTTTCTATTCTATAGATAGTGACTTGTGAGTTCTATCTCATCGTGGTTTTTCCCATTTGGGTTTCCACGTCAAATATCTTGTGTTATGGTTGTATTGATTTTGTGGGTGAATTCTTTATTTGCATTTTGGTTTGCATGTGTGATAACCGGTCTGTCTATTAAATTATTTTACCGGTTTATCTTTAGACTGTTTAAGTGCTTAAGTGTAGTGTTTTTTGGTATACTAATTCGCCCCCCCTCTTAGTATTCATCACTTCCTGTCTTCAATGTCTTTACAAAACCTCACAATCATATCTTGCATTTCATTCTTCATATTACTATTTTCTTGTCTCAACTTATTCACAAGTTCATTAAGAGTTTCCTTTTCATCATTATCATTTTGCATCTTCTCATGAAGTTCTTTTCTTTTGTTTCGAGCTATAGTAAGATTCTCTTGAAGTCCTTCAATGAATTCCTATGCAGTCCTCAAATCATCTTCAAGTTTGATATTCTTCAAATTCTCTACATCATAGTCTACAAGAGCTCCTTCTAATTGTTTTCTTAAGTTTTCCATCTGTACCGATGTCAGAATATTCCTAAAGCTATTAGGCTTTTGAAAATAGAGAACCAGGCTCTGATACCAATTGTTAGGATTAATGAAAGTCCTAAAGATACTGAGAGGGGGGAGTGAATTAGTATCTATTCGGTTAACAAAATATTTAAACTTATTAAGAACTTTGCATCCCAAAATAGTGTACCGATAAATAAGAATTAATGCAGTAAATAGGAACAATAAAGATAACATAGAAAACACACCATAACACAAGATGTTTAACGAGGAAACCCAGTGTGGGAAAAACCTAGGTGGAATTTGTGACCCACAATATTCACTCACTGGCCAATGAATAAATATTACTTACAATGAGGGGCCTGCACATGCAGGAAGGCCAACTGCCTAGAGCTCACTACTCAATAAGAGTCACACTGACTACAAAATTGGATTATGAAATCCAATACAATGTACTGCTTCAAATCAGCATCAACTATGCCAGGTTCAGTACCGGTTTAAGCTCATTCTATAACCAAAACTTTCACTGTCAACTATATCACACTATCATCCTCTATCTCTTACTTCACTATATAATGACCTATAAGATCTCATACATATATATGAGTCTTTTACAATATGTCATGTTGTCTTTATAAAAGATAATTACATTTAAATACAATAAACAAAAGTTTATTCCCTGTCAGCTGGGGTGTCGGTATGCATTATTACTGTTGTTGGTGAAGTGCCTGCCGGTGTATGTAGATGTCTATGCCGGTGTCGGTGCCTATCGGTGGCTTACCGGATGAATGCCAATAGGTTGCTAGTTGGTTGCCATCAATGACAACACCAAGTATTCTCATAAGAGTGTAGAATGCCAACACTTTTCTTAGAAGTGTTGTAAGGTCACTAGGTTTGCCTTCTAGTGTGTATATGGAAGTGGACAACTTTTATTAACTTTTGGAGAAAAATATGCATCACAAAAAACTTTCCATTTTCAAAAAATTGCTAATTTCGAAAATTTCTATTTTAGGAAAGTTTCTATTTTCAAAAAGTTACTATTTTCATATAGTTTTTATTTTTTGAAATTTTCATTTTAAGAAAGTTTCTAATTTCAAAAAGTTTCTATTTTCAAAAATATTTTAATTCTAGAAACCCTTCAAGCCTTCCAAGCCCTTATTGACATGCACTTGGTTTTTTGGTCATAATTTGTTCATCAAGAGTCGAAATCATGTAGACAAAATATCATCAAAAAGCTATTTCTAACACCAATCTAGTGGTGCTAGTTATTTTCTCAAATTGTACTCCATTTTTTTGTAAAAGACAAAAGTTTTGTATCATGGACACAACTTGCACATTCGAACTCCATTTTTTGAAGACCAGGTATTGTTGGAAAGGTGGTTCAATGTGTTGGCAACAACAATGCAAGAAAATTGAGAGGAGGGGGGGGGGGTGAATTGGTTTTCATCAAACTTAAGAAAATTAAACTTAACTTCAAATATAGTCAAGAACAACAATAACAAAGATAAACACCACATCAACAACACACATAGCACAATTTTTTTATGTGGAAAACTCGATTAAGGGAAAAACCACAGTGGGAACCTACCCACAATAAGATGATACTCTATACCAGTATGTGTAAATATTACAATGGAGAATGCACATGCATTCAGGCACACTTCCTAGAGCTCATTGCTCAAATACAATATAAGGGCTACAACCCTAGGAAGGTTCACTATCTTACAAAGATCAGACACTAATCTAGATTACATGAACTGAAAGAATAACATCTACAAATGCCCGATCACAGTTTCGGTTAAGCACATAGTCTGCTCTGCAACACTCTTTCGAAAGATCAATTCGCTTGTTTTCACATACAACACTCTCAAAGAACACATACACAATGCAAACACACAACTTACATGATTATTACACTCTTTTATACAAATCATCAACCTTAATTTCAAGGTTGGCTCAACTCATAAGACCCAATTACAAAATTACATCACACGGTACGTAAATCAATATGCAAACCAATACAATGTCAGAAAAGGCATAGCTTTTGGAATTTTGAGTTTGTTGGTATTTTTCATCAAGATTGCATTAATGATATGTTGCCAATTGAACCGGTAAATGGTATTCATGTTATTGTTGATATTGTTGTTTTTGATATTGGCTAGTAATCGGTAAGAAGAGATTTGTGGAAGACATTGTAAGCCTGTATGTTAAGTTTGTGAGTTGAACCGGTGTAAAGGGTTAAACCTTTCTATGTAATGTAACCGATAAACCCTATCAGTTGTTAAACCCTAATTGACCAAGTTTGATGGTGTGTTATTTGATAAGCGATAATTAGAGAGACACATGTGATCATTTGATTAAGGAGATATTCAAATCATTTTGGCATGTTTGTTCTTGTCTAGGGAAGGAGCAAAGTGGATTGCATATAATGCACAACGCGTGATGAGTTACAAAGTCCAATAGAGTGGTGATCATGGAGTAGTTGAAATTGTCTTGAAGAATGTGAAGAGAATGTCATAATTTCTAATAGACAAGATTGTACCAACTTGTTTGTAATCTCGATGATGAGAATTAGGTTTTTGCTATGTTACTGACCTAATTGATTTCTATTTAAGGTCGATAAAGTTGTTTGTTAAGGTTGTTGGCAAGGTTGGTAGAAAACCTATTGAGTGTGTAGTTGCCAAACCAGTGAATGGATCTGCACTTTGAGTGAAGGTAGACTGAAGGTTATAGAAGGATCTGATCAAGCAAAAGTAGTGTTATTCAGACAGATCAACTAAAGTGTTGTTTTCTAACAATTACAACAAAAGTTAAATCCCTTAACCGGGTAAGCTCTAACAAGCTTGGTTACTCATTAAATCCTCTAGCAAGGTGGTCCATTATCTTAGATTCTTAAATCCTCTAGTGAGGTTACTCCTAACAGGGTCTTGTGCTTCTAACAAGGCATATTTGTAAATCCCTTAACCGGGTGATTCCTAACCGGAATTAGTTCTTAACAGGACTTATTATAAAGCTCTAACAAGCTTTGGCTCCTAATAGGGTGAACTTCAAAAGAGTTTAGATAGCTATCCTTGTGAGTCTCATCTCACCGTGGTTTTTACCTATTTGGTTTTTCCACATATAAACATTTATGTCAAGTGGTGAATGCTTTTGTGGTTGTGATCTTATTTGTTGATTTGGTTAATCTCTGATAAGGCATGTTAAGTAGAAGCATTAAGAGATGAATGTGTTGAGTTATGATTAAGCATTGTTGATATTCACAAGATTGAAGTTTCTTACTATTAAAGTTGTCATAACAGTTAAACTGGTTGATGTCAAGTATTCTTATGAATATTGATCTTGACTGAGATATAATTACTTTATTTGATTGAGTTTGAGTTTAGGAACTTTTTATTAGTTTTTCAGTATACTGATTCACCCCCCACTCTCAGTATTCTACCAGATAATTATTCTTTCATCATACCATCAATAACATGGACCCAAATCAAAACCTCAAATACGCAACACCACCGATTATCACGCCAAGATCATCTATAACATGCAAGAACCATCGGGTCGGCCAAAAAGTCGTATAACACAAACAATACCACCAGACTAATAAAATCTTCAATAACGTGCCAAATGATCAATGTGGACCAGAAATACGCATAGAACATGATGTGGAAACACCAAAAAGCAATGTGAATTATTTCGCAACAACCACAACAACTCGAATTACTAGAATCGTCATCATTTCCCTTTCGGAGCTTAGGAACATCAACATAACTTACTAACAAAGTGAAAGCTAGGCTTGTGAGGTTTCAAATCATGAACCACTCAAAATGAAGACACAATGAATGTCCCAAACACTCTCCAAAATCTGCACAACATAATGAATCAATTATGGAGCAATACAAATTGGAAATCACAACTTTGTAGTATAGAACCAACAGAAAACTAGTCACCATACGAGATCACATAACTAGATCAAATCACCTTCTAGAACACTGAAACTCATGCTAAAACAACTAAAGATACCAATCTCTATATCCTTTAATTCACATCAACATATCTACAATAAATCAACCAAACCAACTCTCTGCAACATAGGAACACAAGAATATGTTGACATCAATGACAACAACACATTCCAACAACTCTAATACCCAAAAATCTCCCCCTTTGGCATTGATGGTAACATATGAATGTGAAAAAGAATTATTGCAAAGAAAGAAATCAACTCCAACATTCTCCCCCTGAGATCATGCACACATAGATCTCTACCTTAGATAGATAAGATAGTTTTTCACATGCTTCTCTCCCCCTTTGATATTAATGAAAAAGGCACATAAGTAAAACATTATCCTCTCACTCTTACCAAATAATCTCTCCCTCTTAGACACACACTCTAATAATTATAAACAATTGAACCACACACTGACTACTCCCCCTAAGTAGCAACACCCACTCATCAATCCAGATATCAGGATAAGACTGTGAAGTCCACTGGATCGATACAACTCAATGCATCTAGTTCTCATCAGGAGGGGAAATCACCCCTAACTTCTCTCTCAGATATATAAATGTATCTACAGGCAAAGGCTTCGTAAAGATATCTGCAATCTATTCCTTGTAGATACATACTCCAATCTGACTTCTTTCTCATTCACCTTCTCTCTCAAGAAATGAAACTTGATTGATATATGTTTTTTCTTAGAATGCAACACTGGATTCTTAAAAATATTGATATCACTTGAATTGTCACAATATATAATAGTAGGCTCATTATATACAACTCTGATATCCTTCAACACTTTCTTCATCCAAAGTACCTGAGTACAATTGCTAGCAGCAACAATGTATTCAACTTCTGCAGTAGATAAAGAAACAACATTCTGCTTCTTAATTTCCCAAGAAACCAACTTCTTTCCCAAAAAGAATGTGCCACCGGTAGTGCTCTTTTGGTCATCTACATTTCCTGCCTAATTAGCATCTGTATAAGAACTTAAAATGAAATCATCAGTCTTTAGATACCACAAACCATAATCAACTATTCCCTTCAAATATTTGAATATCCTTTTCACAACAGTAACATGAATTTCCTTAGGATCAACCTACAATATTGCAACAAGACATACAACATTCATAATGTCTGGTCTAGTCTGAGTCAAATATAGCAGTCCACCAATCATAGATCTATACAAATTCTTATTAGCCTTTGGAGATTCATCATCTTTTGTCATCTTGCAACCAATTACCATAGGAGTTCCAACAACTTTAGAATCATCTAACCCAAAATTCTTGAGCAATTCCTTCACATACCTTGATTGGGATATGAAAATTCTTTTATCAGTATGTGTAATTTGTAATCCCAAAAATAATTTCATCTCACCTATCATAGACATCTCAAACCCTTTTTGCATATCTTCAACAAAGTTATTGCTAAAATCATCATCTCCTCCAAATATAATGTCATCAACAAAAACTTCAACAATCAAAATGTTATCACTATCAATATTGAAGTATAAATTACTATCAACAAGACCTTTATAGATTCCCAACTTCATCAAATTCATGTCCAATCTGGCATACCAAGCTCTAGGGGCTTGTTTAAGTCCATACAATACTTTCTTCAATTTGCATACTATGTCTTCTTCATTGATGAATAAAAATCCATGTGGTTGTTCAATGTAGACTTCTACTTCCAACTCACCATTCAAAAAGGCTGACTTGACATCCATCTGGTATACCTTGAAATTCTTATAAGAAACATATGCAAGAAATAATCTAACAGCTCCAATTCTATCTACCAGAGAAAAAGTCTCCTCAAAATCAATACCTTCCATAATTTGTGAATATCCTTTACATACCAGTCTTGATTTGTTTCACACAACTTCTCCATCTTCATTTAGTTTATTCCTGAATACCCATTTAGTACCAATTACATTCTTGCCTTTAGGTCTCGGTAAAAGTTCCCATGTATTTTTCTTCTCAATCTGATTCAACTCTTCTTCCATAGCTTTTACCCAATTTTCATCTTTACAAGCTTCAACAACATCTTTACACTCAATCTTGGAAATCAGACATGTCTCTTTAGCAACAATTCTTCTCCTAGTCAACCCACCTCTATTTTTATCACCAATAATCTGATTCTCTGAATGATTTAATCTTACATACTTGGGGTTTTTTTATTGTTCTAATTTTTAGTCTCTTGATCTTCTTCACCACCAAGAGATTTTGGATTTACTGACTCTTCTGGATCACTCTGTTTCATGCTTGGAGGCTGCACTTGTATTGAAGTAACATCTTGATCATCAGATTCATATCTACATGCTCCGATTTATTTCTCATGACACTCATCAACCTTCACATTTGCAGTTTCCAACATCTTTCTTAGCCTTTTTTTGTAACATCTGTAGGCCTTGCTTTTAGTAGAATATCTCAAAAAGATTCCTTCATCACATCTTGCATCAAATTTTCCTATATCCTCATCTCTTTTGATATAACATTTACTTCCAAAGATTCTGAAATATCTAATTATAGGAACATGACCAAACCATAACTCAAAAGGGGTCTTACCAGAATCACCTTTTATATGCACTTGGTTGAATATGTACATAGTAGTGATAACAAATTCTCTCCAATAGATATGCAAAACATTTTCTTCAATAATCATAGTCCTAGCAGCATCCAAAATAGTTTTGTTCTTCCTTTCAACAACTCCATTTTGCTGAGGGGTTCGCGAAGAAAATAATTTTCTCCTAATTTCATTCTCTTCACAAAAAGGAATTAAACTCACCGGAAGTGAATTATCCTCCTTTGTCAGATCTTAGACACTTCAACTTCAATCATGTCTCTATCTCCACTTCAGCTTTGAATATTTTGAATTTCTCCAATGCTTCATATTTCTCCCTTAGAAAAGTGACCCACATCATTCTAGAATAATCATCAATTAGCAACATAAAGTATTTGCCATCCTGCAAGCTTCTCACCCTAGAAGGACAACATAAATTAGTATACACAAGATCTAATATCTCATTAGATGTATACTATTTTCTCTGAAATAAAATTATTGTTTTCTTTCCCAATTGACATTCTTTACACATCGGATTAGTAGGCTTCACTATCTTAGGCAAATCACTAACAACTTGAGTAGAACTTATCTTAATCATGCACTCAAAATTAACATGACACATCCTTCTATGCCACAACCAACTTTCACCAATATGAGCAATCAAACAACTTTTCTCACCAGCATTCAGATGAAAGATATTAACTTTAGTTTTAGTTCCTGATGCAATTTCTATACCGGAGCTATTCAAGATCTTACATTTCCCATTCTTGAATTGTAAATCATATCCCTTATCAACCATATGTCCAACACTCAAAACATTATGCTTCAAACCTTCAACATATAAAACATCATCAGTATTATGCTTACCATCAAGAGAAATAGAACCTCTACCATGGATTGCACAAGGTTGGTTGTCTCCAAATCTCACTACATTGCCATCTGTACTTCTCCATATTCATAAATTTAACTTTATCACCTATCATGTGATGTGAACAACCACTGCCAATCAACCATTCATATTTTTCTTCAATAATGCATCTTGTAGAATCATCAGGTACCAGATCATCTTCCTTGATAACAATGAATGCAAATTCATCTTCTGAATTCCCTTTCTCAGACTCATCATCTGTCACACCTTCATCAGTAGCATAATAACACTTCTTTTGATATCTATACTTGTGATTAGGCTTGTAAGGCTTATCATACTTTGACACTATTTCAGCTCTTTCCGGACACCTAGAAGCAAAATGTCCTATCTTATTGCATGAAAAACATTTCAAAGGTAACTTCCCTTCATACTTACCGGCTCCCTTAGGCAATCTTCTGGCGATAATTTCTTCAAGCTCTTCCAATTCTCTTTCATGTTCTTCCATCTCTCTCATTTCTCTTTATATTTGGAAACCCTAGTTTAACTCTCTCCCAGATCATACTTATGCTTTCTGGATAAAATAGCTTTAAATACAGTCACAGTTTTGCCATGTGATTCTCCAGGTTCACTTAATTCAAAAGCAACAAGCCTACCAGCTAGCATGTCTGTTGTCATAGTCATCACAGTCTAGATCACATCAATAGTAGCAACTTTGTGTTTGTAAGCAGGAGGCAAGGATCTCAACACTTAAGCTAAAATCTCATCTTCTTCAATGATTCCACTGACACATATCATATTTAGCACAAGATCATTCAGTTTAGCCATAAAGGATGAAATATTTTTATCTTCTCTCATTCTCAACATCTCATACTTTCCTTTCAAGCTTTGCAATTTAGCAACTTTCACATGTTTATCTCCTTCATACAAGGTTTCTAACTTCTCCCAAATCTCATGCGCAGTCTGAAATCCCATTACATTAGTCATCTCTGAATCAGTCAAGGCACTCAACAATGCTTTTTTGGATCTTATGTTATGTTTAGCATACTTAATGTCATTTGCACTAACAATACCATTCAAAGGAACATTGTAGGCATTCTTTCTGATCTTCCAATAATCCTCTCCAAGACATTTCAAGTGACACTCCATCCAGTTCTTCCATATAGTGTAATTAGTTCCATCAAATCTTGGACTCTCCTTCTTGAAAATAACAATTTCCATCCTGGATCTCCTCAATTGATCAAGCTTCTTCCAGAGGATCTAGCTCTAATACCAATTGTTGGCAACAACAATGGAGGAAAACTGAGAGGGGGAGTGTGAATCAACTTTCACCAAACTTAAGCAAATTTATCTCAACTTCAGATCTAATCAAGAACAACAATAACAAAGATAAACACTATATCAACAACACACATAACACAGATTTTTGACATGGAAAACCTAGTTAAGGGAAAAACTACAATGGAAACTTACCCATAATAAGATGATACTTTGCAGTAGTATGTGTAAATATTACAATGAGGAATGCACATGCATTTAGGAACACTTCCTAGAGCTCAATGCTCAAATACAATATAAGGGCTACAACCCTGGGAAGGCTCACTGCCTTACAAAGATCATACACCAATCTGGATTACATGAACTAAAAGAATATCATCTCTGAATGCCCGATCATAGTTCTAGTTAAGCACACGGTCTTCTCTGCAACACTTCTTTTGTCTTCAACACTCTTTTGAGAGATCAATTTGCTTTTTTGCCAATACAACACTCTCAAAGAACACAAACACAATGTAGACACACAAATTACATGATTATTACACTTATTTATATAAATCATCAACCTTAATTTCAAGGTCGACTCAGCTCCTAAGACCTAATTATAAAATTACATCACACGGTACATTAATCAATATGAAGACCAATACAATATTGAAAAAGATATAGCATGGACCCAAATAAAAAAATTGATCACACAACACCATCGATTATCATGAAAAGATTATCCACAACATGCAAGAACCATCGGGTCAGCCAAAAAGTTGTATAACATGAAGAATACCACCAAACAAATAAAATATTCAATAACGTGCACAACAATCAATGCGGACTAGAAATATGCATAACACAAGATCTAGAAATACTAACAAGCAACATGAATTCCTCCACAACAACCATAACAACTCGGATTACTATAATCATCATCATTTCCCTTCCAAAGCTCAAGAACATCAACATAAGTTACTAACAAACTAAAAGATATGCTTGTGAGATTTCAAATCATGAACCACTCAAACTAAGGACACACATGAACATCCCAAACACTCTCCAAAATCTGCACAACATAATGAATCAATTCTGGAGCAATACAAACTAGAAATCACAACTCTACAGTATAGAACCAATAGAAAAACTAGTCACCATATCGGATCACATAACTTAATCAAATCACCTTTCGGAAGACTGAAACTCATGTTGAAACAACTGAAGATACCAATCTTTGAATCCTTAAATCCACATCATCATATCTATAATAAATCAACCAAACCAACTCTCTACAACACAGGAACACATGAATATGTTGACATCAATGACAACATCACAGTGCTCTATCTAGATTTCTTGATATTGTTTCCCTATTTTTCCCCGAGTAGTTTTTGTTCAATATTTTGTATTTTCACTTTGTGATTGATTACTTTTCATTTTGGTTCCTAGAAATTATTTTATTGCATTGGATGGCTTCTCTTGGGATGTTCTACATACATTTCCACCACTTTAGCCTATTTAGGTATTTTGAGGATCATTTTAATGCACTTCTTTTTTTGTAGATGCATTAAGATAAAGTTCCACTTTTGTGTATGGTTTTTGGAGATTTTGCACATTCTGTTGTGCCTTATTTTGTACATGTACTATATTATAAACTGTTATAGGGGGTTCTATAGTGCCTTTTGTTTTTCCATCATACCTTTATTTGGTGAGTATCCATCCATGATGATATCGAATCCTAGAGATTATTGTTGCATGCATGTATGTATTGGATGCATACCCTTTCTCAGTTGCACGTACTTTCTTCTGCACATTGAGGTGTTTATTCTCCTTCATACATTTTATTGGAGGCTTCTTAGTCCTTCATTGTATTTTCTCTTTTGAAGAGTAGTTTTCTCCCACTGACATTTTCTCCATTTTTCCATTTGTGAGAGATTTCATTGCATTGGTTTTGTACATGGGTACTTCATCAAGGATTTTGTTGCCAAGACCCATTTTTACATTCATGCATTTAGAGGTTTTTTACTTCTCCCTAAGTTTCACTTAAGGGGGGGTGTTAGATAGTTTTAACTATTAGTTATGATTTTTTTCTTAAGTTCACTTAGTTGTGCTTCTAATTTAGCTATAGTTGATGTTTTTTTAGCTCCTCATGCTTTCACTTTAGTTCTCTTAAATCTAGCTTAAAACATCTGTGTGATCTCTATAAAAGCACATCATTATGCATTGTAATTTCATCCTATCATATTTTATTTTGAGGAATATAGCATATTTTTTTTGCTACTCTCATTTGTGGATGGTGTTCTAGTTTGTTGTTTGATCTTGCAGGATTGTGCTGCAAAATTCAACATAAATGGTATGAAAATATATAGTTTCTTGCAAACTAAGAAATATGAAATATAACCTAAAGAAATGGGATATGAATACTTTTGGAGATATATTTGAACAAAAATAAGATGCTAAGAGTAAATTTTGTAAGATCTAAATGGCGATGGACACTAATGAGGGGATTTTGAATATTTATGTAACAAGGAGAAGATTATTCTCATTAAACTTCATAATATTATTGAAAAAAAGAGGAAAATTATTGAAAACATAAATGAAGAGTTTAATAGCTTAAAGGAGAACTAACATCGAATTTCTCCATTAAATTGATCTCAGACCTAGGAAAAGGAATAGAAAAGGAATAGAATGTTTGAGTTGGTTTCAGAGAATGACTTAAGGTATTGCAAAGAAGAGAAATCTAAGAAAGAGTCATGTTTTTCAAAGAATTATCAAACTAAAACCATGACTTTGATATTTCTTTTGGAGAACAAGATTGTAGGTTATTTCAACATATACCACTAATCAGGATTAAGAAGAAAAAATCAAAGGGGATATTGATCAAATATGTGAAAGATGTTGTTTTCTCCTTAGCATTTGGACTTGATGGGTTACCCCCAGCCTTCTTCCAAACCTACTAGGATATTATTGAAAAATATATATTTTTTGTTGCTAAAGAGTTCTTTACCAAAGGAGACATATTGAAGGAGTTAAATAATATTTTTATTATGATAATCCCTTAAAAAGTGGATGCCAAAATTATTGAACTTATGGGCCAATAAATTTGTGTGACACATTCTATAAAATTATGTCTAAATTGTTAGTTAAAAGAATCCAATGCTTCTTGGAAAAAATTATACATTCCAATAAAAATGGTTTTGTTCCAAGAATTGTTTTGAATTATATGTAATTATGGTCCATGAAACTCTTTAATTAATGGAAAATAGAAAAAAAGAAAGTATGGTATTAAATATTGACATATCTAAAGCTTATGAAATAATGTTCTAGATTTTTTTTCTAAAGTTTAGAGTAAGCTTATATTCAAGGAAAATATGTTGAATCTTATATAAAAATACTTTAGAATGCCCCTCACAGGTCTCTTCAAAGATTCTAGTGGCTAAGGAAAGACCATCATCTACCCCTGGCTATTTATTCATAATAATGGTACAATTAATAGGTAGGAACATAGAAACA
This sequence comes from Cryptomeria japonica, assembly GCF_030272615.1. Taxonomy (NCBI): domain Eukaryota; kingdom Viridiplantae; phylum Streptophyta; class Pinopsida; order Cupressales; family Cupressaceae; genus Cryptomeria; species Cryptomeria japonica. The sequence continues at coordinate 529,731,398 of NC_081407.1, forward strand.
AATATAAAGAAAAGCAAAATTAAGGGATTCAGTTTGACATCTCTTCTCAACCCAACCTCTCATCAATAGTGCTTAAGGGGATTATGTTAGCAAAAAACAAAGATATATATAAAATAATAATAGAAGGGTGTTAGGTCCTAGAGACAACTAAGAGGGGGGGTGAATCAGTTGTCTAATAAATTCAAACCAAAATTAACTTAACCAAAACTTAATGCTTAATACCGGTAAACCAAACTTTATGTCGGTAGATAGTTTATCAATTAATTGTAGTACTAGTAAAGATTAATGAATGAAACAGAAAGACAATAACATCCACAACACATAACACATATATTTTGTACGTGGAAACCCTGTAAGGGGAAAAAACATGGTGGGAAGTCTTACCCACAATTAGATGATACTACTGTAGATAGTATGTGTGTACAATATGGAGTCTACAGATGCAGAAAGGCTAGCTACCTAGAGCTCACTGCTCAATCACAAAATGGGAGTCATGCTGACTACAATTGGATGGTTAAATCCAATGATAATGTACTACTCAAAATAGCATCTTCATATGCTAGATTTAGTATCAATTTAGTTCTGATATGCCTTCTTCAAACCTTCCTTCAATCTTTAATGACATCTGTGTGTATAGCTCTACTTATTTTTGCATATACCTTACTCGCACTTACTTACATTCCCATATCAATCTCACAAATGAGATCTTAAATTTATACCATAACCTAAGACCAATTTGTTGGTATTTTGGTTATGTTGATATGATTTTGTCATTGATGTCAACACCTATTAACACTTATCAACTCTGGCACTTTGGAGAATTGGTAATGTTCACCGGCAAGGAAGTGACTTTATGCACAGTCACCCGTATTTGGTTCACCGGCAAGATATATTGTTCACCAACACTTGGAATGACATGGAAAACACTTGGTTATGTTGAAGACATCATTTGGACACTTTGTCTTGGATATTTGTTCAATGGATTATTCGTACTTGCATATTTGCTATTACTGGCAAATAGGTCCAGAATAAGCACCGACAGGCTTATCTATTCCAGATCAGTACGACACGGTTTGGAGATGATTTTGTTGTTATTGTAAATGCATTAAACCAACATGTTGAATTGGATATTGCATTAGTTATTGATTTACTTGTAATTGATTTTATTGTAATATCTTTTAGAGTCAACCTACTAAAATTGGTCTTAGGTTATGGTATATATGTAAGATCTTATTTGTAAGATCGATATGCGATTGGGAAAAGAAATTATAAGAAGGTATATGCAAGAATAAGCAGAGTTATACACATAGACATCATTTGAAGGTGAAGCAAGTTTTTTGTGAAGGCATATCAGAACTACACCGGTACTGAATCTAGCATATGAAGATGCTATTTTGAGCAGTACATCATTATTGGATTTAACCATCCAATTGTAGTCAGTGTGACTCCTATTTTTGTTTGAGCAGTGAGCTCTAGGTGCTTGGCCTTTCTGCATGTGCAAACCCCATTTGTATACACATAATATCTGCAGTACTATCATCTGATTATGGGTAAGGTTTCCCACTGTGGTTTTTCCCCTTACAGGGTTTCCACGTACAAATATTGGTGTTATGTGTTGTGGATGTTATTGTCTTTCTATTTCATGTATTAATCTTTATCGGTACTGCAATTAACTGATAAATTGTCTACTGGTATAAAGTTTGGTTTACCGATATTAAGAATTAAGGTTGGTTAAGTTGTTTTTGGTTTGAATTTATTAGACAAATGATTCACTCTCCCCTCTCAGTTGTCTCCGGGACCTAACAATTGGTATCAGAGCCTAGTCCTCTTTTTGCAGAAGCTTAATAGCTTGAGGAGATCCAATGTTTACTAACTATTTCAGGAAGGATAGTCCTAAACTTCATGGAACCAACTATGGCATATGGAAGATCATAATCGAGACACATCTAAATTGCATTGGAAAAGACATCTGGGATGTTACAAAGAATGGCTATATTGCTCCTACTCAAAGTCATCCTAATCCACCTACCCTAAAAAAAGATGAGGAAAATGATTGCAAAGCAAGAGAAGCACTTTTGAGCACATTATCAGATCAAAAAATCATGGGATTATTAGATAGGTCTACTACTAAAGCTATTTGGGATCATTTGGAAATATTGAATGAAGGAGATTCCACAGTCGAAATTGCAAAACTTGAAAGCTTCCGGGTCAGGTATGAAAATCTGAAAACCGAAGAAGATGAAAGGATTTATGCTTTTATGGAAAGAGTAAATGAAATTGTTTTGGGTATTGAATGTTGTGGAGGAACCTTAAGTGAAGATGAAATTGTTTCAAAAGTTTTAAGAGGATTGCCACTGGCATATAAAATGAAAGTTACTTCTATAAATGAGTTGAGAACAATGCCTAATACATCAGTAACTAGGGATACATTGATTGGAAAACTTTCAGCTTTTGAAATTGAGGAATTTGGTCCTATTGCTACTATAAAGACAGATCTAGATTTTAAGGCATCAACATCATCTGCACCATCATTTGACAAATCTGATTGGAAAGCCTTTTATGCAAGAGAACTTGAGGAAAGCAGGAGAGAAAATGAAGAACTTGAAGAACTTGAAGCACTATTTGCAAGAAAAATGCCTAAAGGTCCAGTTGGAAGTAAGTATGAAGGTAAAGCACCCTTTAAATGTTTTAACTGTAATAATATTGGTCATATGGCTTGAAGATGTCCTGATAGACATGCTAGACTAAGAGAAGAAGCTAGAAGAACATACAAGCCTAACCCTGAATATCAGAGATACAGATTTAAGAAGAGTAAAGATAAATCTTGTTATCTTGCTGATGAAGGAGTCACTGATGATTCTGATTAGGATTCGATAGACAATGGATGGGTTTTTGTTGCTATAACAGAAGATCAACTGGCACCTACTATTCAACCGGTAGAGCAGGCCCTGGCAACTAAAGTTGAAGTTAAGGATAAATGGATCATTGATTCAAGATGTTCCCATCATATGACTAGTGATAAAGGTAAATTCTTGAACTTTTAGGAGCTATGACAAGAGGAAGACTGGCAAATGAAGAGGTATGTCTTATTTCTCAAATTGAACAATCATCAATTAATGAGGCATGTGAAGATAAACACTAGATTAAAGATATGGAAGAGGAACTAGAACAAATTGAGAAGAATAACACATGGACGTTAGTTCCCCGACCTAAAGACAAAAATGTGATTGGAACAAAATGGGTATTCAGAAACAAACTTAATGAAGATGGTAAGGTAATCAAAAATAAAGCAAAACTAGTATGTAAGGGATATTCTCAGAAAGAAGGAATTGATTATAATGAAACATTTGCACCAGTAGCTAGAATTGAGGCAGTCAGATTATTCTTGGCTTTTGTAGCACACAAGAACTACAAAGTATATCAAATGGATATTAAATGTGCATTTTTGAATGGAGATCTTGAAGAAGAAGTTTACATTGAGAAACCTGATGGATTTTCTTTAACAGATAACAAATATATGGTTTGCAGGTTAAGGAAAGCTTTGTATGCGTTGAAGCAAGCTCCAAGAGCTTGGTATGCTAGATTGGATAAATATCTTTTGAAGATTAGATTTTCTAAAGGTAATGCCGACAATAACTTATACTATAAAGTGACTAATGATGACATCTTGGTTATAAATTTTTTTGTTGATGATATAATCTTTGGAGGAGAAGATGGATTATGTAAAGACTTTTCTATTGAAATGCAGCAAGAATTTGAAATGTCTATGATTGGAGAAATAAAATTCTTTTTAGGATTGCAGATTTCACAGACTGATAAAGGTATATTCTTAAGTCAATCCAAGTACTTGAAGGAGTTACTAAATAAATTTGGGATGGAGAACTCTAAACCAGTAAGCACACCTATGACTACAAATGACAAATTATCACTAAGGGATGAATCTACACCTGTTAATCCGACTAGGTACAAATCTATGATAGGTTTACTATATTTGACACAAACAAGACTTGATATTATGAATGCAGTATGTATTGTTTCAATATTTCAGAGTAATCCTAGAGAAAATCATGAACAACAGTAAAAAGGATTTTTCGGTACTTACAAGGCACTACAAATCTTGGTTTATGGTATCCTAGAGATGAAAACTTTGAATTATGTGCATACACAGATGCAAATTGGGCAGGAGATGTGGATGACAAAAAAAACACCATAGGCAGAACATTTTTTCTTGGTTGAGTAAGAAATAAAGTTGCACATCTTTATCAACAACGGAATCAGAATATATTGCAGCAGCAACTAACTGTACATAGGTATTATGGCTTAAGCAAATGTTGAAGAACATAAATGTAAAATGCAAGGAACCTATAACTATCTATTGTGATAACATGCAACAATTGATATATCTAAGAATCTGGTACTACATTCTAAAACTAAACATGTTTCTATCAAACTGAATTTTCTGAAAGAGAATGTTGAAGCAAAAGAAGTAAAACTGGTTTATGTGAATACTAAAGAGCAGATTGCAGATATTTTCACTAAGCCTTTGCCTAAGGAGACTTTTGAATATCTCAGAGATCAGCTTGAGGTCATACCCCCACGATAGAGACTTAGATAGTTGATGTTTGTCATCGACCGACAGAATTAACAGAGAAATCTTTTACTCCGGCTTTGATGAGCAGAGATACTTCTCAGGGGGAGTAGTTGGTATACTGAAATTGGTTGGTATTTTGTATTTGAACCTGGCTTTTGTATTGGCTTTGGCATTTGATGTCAAAGGGGGAGAGATTGATATGGAAAAACACAAGGAAAACACATGTTATTCTTAGGGGGAGAGATTGTTACTTTGGGAGAAATTGATTACTCTCTGTATCTGAATTTTGATTTCTTGTTATGATCTCTTTTTGGGAGATTGTTGGTTTTTGGTATTTGGAATTTCTATTTTGGCACTTTGATGGTTTTTGTGTGTGTGAAAAAGTGGTCTGTAAGCTGCAAGCACAACACTTCAATTAAGTCATTATATGCATGGCTAATAATCAATAATCAATAAGTAATAAACCATAACAAAGCGACTAATTGCCTTCTAAAAGATGCGAGTATAAGATTGCTCTCAGATTGTTATAAGCAATACCAATGATTAGACTACACCAAGACGAAGGATTTAATCTATATGATATTAACTATATGGATGCAAGATGGATGAATAATTCAAGCAATAATCAATTCAAGTAAAAATGGATGCAAATAATCTAAAAAGCATAATAATCTTCAATGACTCCAGAGCAAAATTAGCGTGATAATAATCTCCAAGCGTGCTCTAAAAAATCTCTGGGGTAAATTGGAATGAGAGCTGAAGACTGAATTTATAGAGAATCACAAAAGAGAAAAGCTAAATTTAAGATTAATTGAAAATAATTGAGAAATCAGGTTTAGTTAACCTTGAGATAGATTCCAATTATAGTTTAATTGAAATGCATTCAAATTAGAAGTCCAAGTTGCATTGGAAATAATAATAAATTAATTCCATGCATTTGTCATAAAAATAGATAATTCTTTTATTTATTCAAGAAAAGAGTCTTTTCAATGTAAGTGAACTTCTTTTTCTGAAAAGCTTTGAGTTCCAATTTTAGAGAATAATTCAATAATTCAATTAAATTGCTTTTCTCATTCCAAGTTCTAAATTTAGAAAAAGAAATAATATCTCAAGTTTGATTTCTCTCTCAATTCAATTTTTTATTTTAATTTCAATTCAACTCTTACTTTGTAATTAATTCCTCTTTTGTAATAAATTAATTCTTTTTGCATGATTAAATGGAAAATTTATTAATTAATTAAATATGCAAGGATATTTAATAAATTAAAATGGGATAATTGATCAAAATGATATTCTTGGAAATGATTCGATTAATTAAATGAATATTTAATTAATATTGGGTAATTGATTTGCCATGTGATATTTGATGATTAAAGAATTAATAATGTGCTCAAGGTTGATTTAATTGCCTTTGGTTAGGACCTTGGTGATGTTGTTGAGATTAGGGGCCCATGGTTTAGATGACCATTTTTAGGGTATTACAATTGCCCCTCTTTGAATTAATGTGCAAGCAGCACTTTGGTTCAAAGAATGTGTGATGTCTAGGAGATGCCAGTTCTGAACTTGAATGATCACGAACTAGATGAAGAGAAAGGTGTTTAGCTTGATTCAAAGTGACAAAGTTGAATGAAGTCTGATTAAAGCGATACTGTTCTCGAACTTGATTGAACTAAGGAACAATAGAAAACAAAAGATACCGAACTTGAACTTGATTGATCAAGAAGCAGATCTTACTGATCTAGAGCTTGATTGAACTTAGATGCAGTGAGTGATGATAAAAATTGATCTTGAACTTGAATGATCAAGATACAATGACCGAAGATAAAATGTCCAGCTTGATCAAGAAACGAATACTGAACACTTTCTTAGATTGAGTGTGATCAAAGATACTCTTTAAACTTTTGATTAAGTCTAAATGAATAATCAGTTTGATTTGAAGTGATGAAACTAATTAATGTTAAGAGATTGATTCAGATGAAGGACAAATATCAGCTTGATTTGAAGCAATGAAACTGATTGTCCCTAGCAATTGATTTGATTCAGATGATCGAGAGATCTCAACTTGATGTGAAGCGATGAAGCTGAGATGCCCCTTAGCAATAAGAATTCATTTTCTTTAGTTAAAAAAGATTTTGCTCGACTTTTGATGAAGATTTGAAAAAAAAGGTTCTCAACATGTGAGATGTGAGGTCATAAGGTTGTGAGTATGCCCCCTCGGGAATGAAATTGAAAAATAGCGAGGGATTGATGATTATAGGCAATTGTGTGGCGAGAATAAGTTATTTGAGCACAAATTGATTCTGAGGAATATTTGAAAAATTTAGTGTTGATTGGTGAAATTGAGTGTAGAGTTGATCGTAAAGTTGATGTGTAGAATTGAAATTGAAATTGAATTAAGATTCAACATTGACATTGAGCACAATTGGAAGAAAAAATGAGCATTTTGATGAAAAGAGTGCTAAGCAGTCCAAATTGTGAAATTGACTAGCAAAATGATCTCAAATTTTGATTTTGATCCCGAAAATGGAATCAGAATGGTCAAATTAGCTAAGGGTACAATTTTCATGTCCATCGGAGCAAGTTGAAAAATTAGATTTTTAGCTATATATGGGACGAAAGTGTCATTTTCAAATCATTTTAACCCTCCAAGTTTGAAAATTCAAAAAGTCTTCTGCGAAGAAAATGGTGGTCCCTACTCATCATCATCGATTCAAGCACCAGAGACGTCATAATCTACCCCAAAACTATGAGCCAGCAGTAAGTGATCAATCTTAATCCTCTTTATGTTTTCAATTTTGAATTTTTTTGTTCATTTTTCAATTTTTTCACATGTGTGGGGTCGGGTTTCATGTTTTATCGTGTGAGACAGGATTCTATCTCATACGAGTAACTGGTAAATTTTCTTTTGTCATTTAGGGTTATTAGAATTGTTGTTTGGGATGCACCCTTGTATCATACGATAGGTCTGTAAAAAGACCATTTTGTCATGTAGAGTCCAATAATTTGTCATTTGGGGTTATTTTATCATACAATAGCTATTCTTGACTCGTACGAGACTCTGCTTCTCTATGTTTTGTTGTTCAAGAGATAGTGAGCATTTTTGAAGGTCTAAACGTGAAATTTTGATTTTGCATTTGACTTAGTTGGATTTGCATTATGTTTTACTTCTCTTGTAGGCTCATTTGGAATGTTTTTTGATACTTCGTTGTTGGGTTTTTGCAGGTTCGATTACCTCATGTGTTGTTTAGACGCATTTATCCTCCTACTATGGTATTAGTTCAACATTTATCTGAGGTTGAGCAGGCTCATATTGACTTGTGCGGCTTGACTCGTCTATTGAGATTACCTAATATCTTTGTGAACCACGGAATGCTCACGACATTGGTAGAACATTTCCATTCAAAGCATAACACATTTCATCTATCTGTGGGGGAGCTAACTATCACTCTCGAGGATGTATATAGGATACTTTGTATCCCTTTTGCTGGGGATAAGGTGGATTATGAATCAAGGCACCTTCCAGGATTACAAGCAGTGAGGCATGTCTTCAGTGATCCTGACATTTTGACTCGTTCCATTAGTTGGGACATATTGATGAGCAGGTACAGTGAGGAGTATCCTCTGGCATGTGTTCTAGCAAGGTTCATAGGCTATTTTTTGATGCCAGACAGAGGGCAGTAGGGTTTCCAGTGCGGATGGGGTGGATGCTAGAGAGATTGATAGAGACCCCTCAGAGACTTGGTTGGGGTTCGTGTTTATTGGCCCACATGTATTGAGAGATGCATGAGATCATGTATAGAGATGGGCGGAGCATGGCCACTGGTGTATATATTTTGCAGGTGTGGGCTTGGGAGCACCTTCCCATTTGTCGGCCCATAGTAGATGATAGTAGAGAGCCTGAGCAACAGATTATATACAGGTATGCCAGATACATTACGCAGCCCCATCTGGGCAAGACAAATTTTTGGAGACGACAGCTAGATGACCTGATAGCCATTGTATGGAGACCATACAGAGGCTTAGAGCTGTGGGATGACTGGCAGCTAGTCTGCAAGGACCTTTTTGTCACACGTTCTCTTATCGAGAGATCACAGACTATTGTGGAGTGGTTCATTGTTTCTTGAGTGATGAGGCAGTATGGTCGGCCTCAGGGGATCTCGTAGGAGTTTATAGCGTATGCACATTACGTAGATGAGGAGAGATAGGGATGGTCTCCACGGTTGTCCTATGATTTGACAATGCAAGTTCTGATTGGTTTACATCGCTTGAGGTGGGATTATATGGATGATGTGGTGGATGTGGGGGTATTGCCCCAGTATAGAGATTGGTTTCAGCAGCATCTTTTCCCTCGATTCACAGATCCAGCAAAGCGAGGATGTTGAGGATGATGCCCCTGCACTGACATAGGGACAAGGATAGGGCCACAGGTAGGGATAGGCACAGAGAGCTGAGGTTCCACAACAGAGTGGTGGTGATCCTAGTGCGAGCAGCAATAGGGTGCCAACTGATGTTGGACAGTAGAGGGGTGAGGGCAGATCCCTAGGGTATGTAGGAGTGAGATTGGGTGGGACTAAGGAAGAGAGAACAACTCCAAGATAGGTCCGGCAGTGGTGGGATGAGCAGGGTGGTATTGGAGGTGGAGATGGGGGTGGGGAGCCTGTGAGAGAGTAGGGGACTGATGCAGGGTGGTCGATGAGAGCACGTCTTGCAGAGCTGCAGTCACAGTTGATAGTGGCTCAGACTCAGCTGGCGGAGTGAGACTGGAAACTTGCCAAGGTGAGGGCCGAGAGTGATCACCAGATCGCATCATTGAGGGTAGAGTCTAGAGCAGAGATAGAGGCTTTACGACTAGAGGTCCTTCTCTAGAGTAGTAGGGTAGCCTACTATGTGGCAGCATATAGTGTCGCAGTTCCTATTGCGCAGCAGGTGATACCCTACTCGTAGATGGCATGATCAGAGGGACCTCGAGCACCTCGTCAGGATCCTGAGCATCAGGCTCCTCCTCCTCCACGAGGTGATGAGGGAGAGGGTGCTAGCTAGATTATTTCTTTTTGTAGCTCGGATATTTTTTGTAGACACAACCATTTTTTTGTAGCCTATACGATTCTTGCTCCGATGGGAGTTTGTATATGTCAGTCGACATCATTTTGTACCTTTAGACTTGACATGATATATATATACGAGATCCGATTTGACTTCATCGTACTTGTGTTGATTCACTTATGAGATGTCTTTTATATGCTTTATTCTATATGTATGCATTTATTTTCAATATGTATGTGTGTAATGCAAATGATTATAGATGTCTATTTTTGTGTCTTTTCATATGCAAATAAATGAATGAGTATGAGTAATGTGAAATGCAATGTTTTCATTTTTCTATGCAATAAGATGAATGCAGATGAGTAAATAATGAAATGTATGAAGCTATATTAAATGTTATGTATGCAAATAACATCTCAAAACACAAGTAATCGATCGAAGAAATGATGATAAAGATACCACTTAGCGTAAGAAATGATGATGCTTTCAACTCTCATTCAGAAGATAAAGAGATTATTATCATACCGAAATCACTCTAAATTCACAAAAATGCAGAATGATATGCAAAATGTTATGCAAAATGCATCCTAAACCTAGTCACTAGATTTAAAATACTTAAGATTCATCACTAAGCATAACGAACACAACAGGTAGGTTAGAGTTCCTTTCTTTTTCAATGTGCAATATTAATTATCTTGCCCACAATGACCCTTTTTTTGTTCATATCCTTAGACAGATTTCACAGGGACCCGAATTGCATCATAAAGAAATTCCCTCAAAACAAAAAAAGAAATGATATGGACCTCCTTGTAGCACACAAAGAAGCGGAGTCGAGGTATGTGAGGAGATTTCACCTTGTTGTGAAGGCTCTTATCACAGACACCTAGCTAATTTATATGTGTCCAGATCATTGGGATCATTCCTACAAGCAGAAAACAAAGAAAATATTATGCCCCCAATCCTTGCTCCTCTTAGTCACAATAGAATTCCTCGAGTTACTTAGAGGGATAATAATCAAAAACCAATATAAAAGATAGTACAATTTTTTTTGTCATTCATAGCTCAAACTGTTTAGTGATTGTTTTCCATTATGTTGTTTTTCTTGTTTACTCAGTGATAAAAACTCTTTGGTAGTTAGGAGACAGGTGACTAACTCAGAGTGGACAACCAGGTTTCACTGATGGAAAGATGACTTGTTTGACATTGCTTAGGATATGTAAATTGCTCTGTCGAGTAACCTAAGACTAGGACGCTAATCAATTTCAAGTTATGAGTGTTCCAACGAACCAGGATGTCATGAAAGTGACTGAAAAATATGTACAAGCAAAAACAAAGATCCATGAAAGTGGGAAATGCCAGTGTTGCGTTGATACATGGAGCGTTCGAGTACAAGAGGCGTCTATTTGCCAGGTTTTCACCTACTTGGCAGAGATTCATTTTTTTTTTTACCAAGGTGCCTGTTTACCAGGTTTTCACTAGGGCATTTTCTTTCTTTTTATTTTTTTTTTCTTTTGATGATTTTTTTTTTTTTTTTGTATTTTATGATTTTTCTGATTTTTTTCAGGACTTTTTCCAGCTGTACAAGTTGGTGGCACAGAGAATGCTAAGTGAAGAATTTCTTCAAGTGGACGGTGTTAATCAGTTCACAGAGCTATTCTCCTTCCGATTTTGAGAGTTGATAGGCACTAGAGCCGAATACTACAGTAACAATGTAGGGACCCAGCCAGTTGGGTTCAAACTTCCCTTTATTGTCGCGAAACTGTCATTTTTTTGGATTTTCTCTCAGAACTAGGTCACCAACCTGAAATTATCTTTGTCTAACTTTCTTGTTATATCCTCTGGACATTCTCTTCTGATACACTCTTAGATGATCAAATGCCACTTGTCGATGCTCATCCAACAATTCGAGTTCTTGCAATCTAGAAATTCTATGATCTTCATCAGTAATAAGACCTTGCAAAGAAACTCTTAGAGATGGTATTTCTACTTCAATAGGTAGTACTACTTCAGACCCATACACCAAAGAGAAAGGTGTAGCCCCAGTAGGTGTTCTGATATTTTTTCTATAAGCCCATAGTGCAGGATTGAGCTACAGATGCTAATCCTTCCCAGATTTGTTCACTGTTCTATGCAAGATAGTCAATAGGTTTTTGTTAGACACCTCAACTTGTCCATTACCTTGAGGGTAGTATACTGATGACCAGTGTTTCTTTATTTTGAATTTCTCACATTGCTCTTCTAGATCTTTATTCTTAAACTATCCTCCATTATCAATCACAATTGATGAAGGTATCCCATACCTGCAGATGATATAATTTAGGATGAACAAGGCGACTTGTTTACCAGTTGCTTTGATGAGAAAAACCGCCTCTACCCACTTGGTGAAATACTCAGTGGCAGTTATGATGAATTTATGTCCGTTAGATGATGCAAGATATATCTGACCAATGAGATCAAAGGCCCATTGCTGAAAAGCCTAGTGTGTTATAAATGGTATGAGGTCCCTTGCCGGGGCATGTATGAGATTTCAATGAAGCAGACATTTCTCACAAGTCTTAGCAAATTGGATGTCATCTTTTTCCAAGTTTGGCCAGTATTAGCCAACCCGTAGTAGTGTTTGACCTAAAGTAAGGCCATTTGAATGAGATCCACAAATACCTTCATGGACTTCTGATAATGCATGTTTAGATTCTTCAGTTTCTAGACATCTAAGCAATGTACCATCCAAACCTCATCTAAATAAATCTTTAGCTATGATAACATACCACGAAGCATTTTGAGCTAGGTTTCTTTTCTCATTTCGGGTAAGATTTCCAGGGATAATTTGGTTGCATAGATATGAATAGATGTGGCTGTATCGGAATGAGTCATGTCCAATAATAGAATAGACTATTTGAGTCTCAAGAGAATCATAAGCGGGGTAATATAACTCTTCCACCAGAAAATCAAAGAAAAAATTGGACTCTTGTAACTTAGGTATAGATGCCAAGGTAGCCATAGCATCTGTTGCTCTGTTTGCGGACCTAGGAATCTGTTGGAATGATACAAAAGCAAAATAATTCTTAAGATCATCAACTATCCTCTTGTAAGGCATCAATTTCTCATCTTGAGTCTGATATGTATCATTGATTTGATTAACCACCAGCTGAGAATCTCCATAGATATACAATTCTGCAACCTTCCATTCAATAGCTAGTTTTATCCCATTCACCAAAGCTTCATATTCTACAATGTTGTTTGTGTAAGGGAATAGAATCTTATAAGACTTTGGGATTGAATACTTCTAAGGAGTAATGAATAATATGCTAGCACCTAAACCATTTTGGGTAAAGGAACCATCGAAGAATATTTTCCAAGGTTGTTGAGTAAGGTGCATTATAGATTCATCTAGAAACTCTATGTGTAGCGGTTGAGTGTCCTCAAGCGAAGCTTCAGCAAGTTGATTAACAATTACCTATCCTTTTATGGCTTTGTGTTCCAAATATTCAATGTCAAACTCTGTAAGGATCATGACCCATTTTGCTAATCTTCCTATAAGTGTTGCCTTATTGAGAAGATACTTGAGTGGATCAATTTTGGCCACTAGCTTGACTGAATGTGCTAGCATGTAGTGCCTTAGTTTTTGTGATGCAAAGACTAATGCCAAACATGCTTTTTCTATTATAATGTAGTTCATTTCATAAGACACCAATGTCCTGCTAATGTAATAAATAGCTCATTCCTTTTTATTGTCATCTTGTTGTGCCAGAAGTGCCCCCAATGATGAATCAGTTGATGATATATATAAGATTAGTGGTTTACCCTGAATCGGCGGCATCAATATTGGTGGATTCGACAAGTACTCTTTGATTTTCTGAAGATGTTGTTCACACTACTGATCCCAGTTGTAAATTACTCCTTTTCTCAATACCTTTGTGAAAGGTTGAGCTTTGTCTGCTAGTTGAGAAATGAATCATCGGATGGATTGGAGACGTCCTTGTAGACTTCTCATTTGACTGATGTTCTTCAGAGGCAGCATTTCCATTATATCTTGGACCTTCTCAGGATCAACCTCGATTCCCTTCTTTGAAATGATGTAGCCAAGTAGTTTACCAGATGTCACTCTGAATGCACACTTCTTTGGATTTAACTAGAGTTTGAACTTTTCCATTCTGTTGAGTATAGGACCTGACTCTTGAATATGTGTTGATCTTTTCATAGTCTTCACTAAGGTGTCATCAACATAATCTTCCATATTCTTATGCATCATGTCATGAAAAATAGTTGTAACTGCTCTTTGATAGGTTACTCCTACATTCTTTAGCCCAAATGGCATGATGTTCCAGCAAAAGGTTCCCCATGCACAGGTGAAAGTTGTATTTTCTTGATCTCCTAGAGCTATTTTGATTTGATTGTATCTAGAGAATCCATCCATTAGTGAGTACATTTCATACCCAACAGTCATGTCGACTATCATATCAATATTTGGTAATGGAAAGTCATCCTTTGGACATGCTTTGTTAAGATCTCTAAAGTTCATGCAAACTCTGATAGACTTGTCTGCCATTGACACAGGTACTATATTTGAAATCCATTCGGCATAATATTTCTAGTTCAACTTTGACTAATAGTGCTACATGCGGGTACATCTTATAGAATTTTTTCTTAACTAGTTTTACTCCTGGTGTAATTGAAAGATGGTGCATAATGAGATCAGGATCCAAGCCTGGCATATCAGAGTGCATCCATGCAAAGTTTATTTTCTTTTCTAAGAAGAGCTGAGTGAACTCCTTCAATTCTTCTATTGATAGTGATTGAGCTACATGAATGATGTGTGGTGTCTCTTGACTCCCAATGTTCACTGGCTAAGTTGGTTCGATCAATATGGAGGACCTTTCTTGGAAATGACTTGGCAGTATATCAAGTATCTCACCTTCAGAAGCCTTAGAGAGGTTTTCACCTTTAGGTACGTCCTTTATTTTCTCTTTTTTAGATTCTGACACCACCACAATGTGGTTTTTGCCATCAGATCTTTTATTTTTATTTTTCTTGTTTTTGTGACTAAGATACTTGATATCTGCTTTAGTCATATTTTCACTTTGTTCACTGGTGGAAGAGTCTATGGGTTCAACTGCATTGAGATAATAGGCTAATGTATAGTCATTGGTAAAAGTAGGTATACTCATGGGCTGGTTTTGTAACGTGCATTCAATCAACTCGGGATGTACTAAGGATAAATTTTGGATAGGTTCAAGAGTGTTCATGGTATTGTTATCACAACTACGGATCAAAAAGTCAAGTTCTAGAAGAATACCTTGCGTAAGTGTCTCGAGACCAGGAAGAGTCAGATCATGATTATTAAAGTTCACTTTAATATTTAGTTGATCTAATCTAATAGACATACTTGTAATGTTGTTCACTACGCCATACTAGACTTCATATTGTGGTTTAACAACGATAATATCAATAGACATATTTTCATTGTTTGTATCAGCTGAGTACATATTATCCCAAATAGGACTGTCATCAGAGTCATCAGGTGAATTTTCTGAGTCTTCTTCAAGTGATTTGATAAGTGTATGTATGGTATCAACACCAACATCTTTAATACTGCAAGTTCCTTCATGTTGTGGTTCATTTGTCACTTGTATCTGACACACCTATTGACATGATCTTGATGTTTCTATGATTCATTGTTATCTACTCCATTCAGCTTCTTCTGGACTGATAATTGGTTCTTGTTCTGTAGTTTCCAACTCTTCTTGTGTAGTGCTATACCTAATTTGTTCTGTTTTAGGATAGGGGTACATAGATGAGATGCTTTCTGGTATTCTTCCTTCTTTCAGTCCTTGTTCATAATTTGCTTGTCTCTTTTGTCTAATTTCCTATATTTCTTTCTCTTGTTTTATGCACATCATCACTTGAGCATCATTTATGACATCGCTAGACTCTTCTGAAGTTCCTGTAGTGGATGTATCTGAGAGGTGGTCAGGACCCCATTCATACTCGTTTGAATCAGTCTATGAATCATCTACTTGCTGCCTACCAGTATATGTGACTAGAACTTTTAGTGGTGCAAACAATTCTATGATTCTTACTACATCTCTTATATCCTCAGGGACCTCAACTTCCTATATTATTGTAGATGATACCATCGAAGCTTGAGCACTGATTGTTTCTTCTTTCTTGACTATTGATTCCTCTTTCTCTTTTCTACACTCTACTTTTGTTTGTTGAGTGTCTACTTCCTGTAATGTTAAAGGCGATATTCTTTTCTGCCACTTAGACTTAGAAACATGTTTTTGGTCTGATGTCTTTTTCGGATCGTAACCCAATCCAGCCTTATCATTTGTGGAATTGATTTATAATTGAATTGGTTTAGTAATACCTTCCTTTTGTTTGCCCAAAGGACCAGTACCTGAGTACCCCATGCGTTGGATCATTTTATAGCTAGGACCATATTGGTTTGATGAAATCTCACAATGTCGTACCTCCTCATTTTGGCTATCTTCCTTAAAGAGCCAGTTAAGAACAACATCTTCTTCTATTTCATCCACCAAGGAGGTAGAAGACTGTACAAAGAGACCATCATATATGGTATTCAGAGCTGAAGTTTGTGTTCTCATAGCTTTTGATGGCTTGCCCAACTATTTTGGTGATGGAGGGAGAGAAACTAATGAAAGTATCGGTTCTATCTTGTATCCATCCATGCCGGTATTTGTAATCTTCAATCTCTTTTCTAAGTCTTTCATTAGTGCTTCTGGATCTGCATTTGGAGAGGCTACCCTATTATGAGGCACAAAAGTATCTGCACCTTTTGTCAATGCATTACAGACAACATTTGTATCAGCAGGAATACTGACTTCAGCTCTGTTATAAGGAAACTTTAAGCATTGATGGTATGTTGACGGTACTGCCTTTGTTGCATGAATCCATGACCTGCCCAATAATATATTATATGATAATGGAATATCAAGAACTTGGAAAAGAACATCTCTCTCTACCGGTCCCACTTTGATTGGTAATGACACCAGACCTTTAGAAGTCCTTTCTTCTTCATCATAGGCTTTTATTGTTATTTTCTTGCCAAGATCAATAATATTTTCAAAGAATCCTAGTTGTGTAAGTAGACTGTAAGTATAGATATTCAACCCCACGCCTCCATCTATCAAAACATGTTTGACTCTGTGTTTGTGGATCATGGCTTCAATATGCAATGGCTGGTTATGTGGATGATTTAGTGAGTTGTCATCTTCTTCTGAGAAGATCAGATAGTGAGGTGAAGTCAGATGACCCACCATAGACTAAAACCAATCAATGTCTAAATCTTTTGGAACGTTGGTGGTGAGCAATGCTTTGTCTAGGATCTCTTTGTGAGTAGATGATAGTTTTAGCAATTCAAAAATTAAGATTTGAGCATTTGTCATTTTCAATTGTTCAACAACACTATATCCAGAAGATGATGATGAAGTTAACCTTTTAAATTTGTCCAAGGTTGATTCTTTTTGTTTGTTTGATTGGGTTGGTGAGTTCAATGTTGCTTGAGCTGGATTGGAAGAACTAGCTCCTTGGAGAGTGACTTTCTTCTAAGAATGTGTCCGAGCTCTTGCATAGCGTGATTCATTTGGTTTATCTTGGACTATAATCACATTGCAATATTCTGAGTGGGAAGGCTCAATCATGTTGATAACGTTATCCTAACTAGCATAAGTATAATTTACCTTGGCACCTCCTTTGGTCTTTGAAGAATCACCTTGTTCGTAAACATGCAAAGGGTCTTTAAATGCTTTATGATCTGCATTGGTCTGGTGATTCCCAAGAACAACTTTACTAGCGTCTATGAGACCTTGAATCTCATGTTTTAGCTTCATGCAATTGTTTATGTTATGACCTTTATTCTGATGGAAGTCACAATATTCATTTTCTCTCCACCATCTTGGTTTGACATCTAGATCATATGGTTTGGAGTTGTCTGGTAGCATTATCAAGTTGTTTGCCAATAGAGTTTTGAAAGCGGATTCATATGATTCTTCAAGAGGAGTAAAATCATGTCACTTTTGGGCATGAATGGGATAATTTTTTTTTAAAATCACAACTTAAAACATTAAATTTGCTAACATGTAATGCACTAGCAAGTTAGCCTTAACTATGTGTGAGTTAACCCTAACCACTAACTCAAGTAAGTGATACTAATTTAAATCAAATGCAGAACACTAAAATAAAATATTTATTATCTCATCGATTTTAATCAATAAATTAATTTAGTTAATTAATTGGCTTAGATAAAATTAATCTCCAATAGCCATTAATTGTTTTTAGGAACTAAATAAATTAGTCCTTAGATTATAAATGTCTATATTTTGTTTTAACAATAATAAAAAAATGATTAAACTATTTCAACAAAAGGGTCAATTAAATCCATGATGAAAATTATCCAATAAATTTTAATCTTAAAAACCTATTTCAAGGTGGGCAACAATATTCCCCCTTAGCCAAAATTAACTTACCAAAATTGTTATAAAATTTCTCAAAGATTAAACTTCATAAGTATTTTAAATTTAAACATCTTATTTAAATTTGCCCATATGTTTATTAAAAACATATATAAATTATAAACACTAATAAAATATTAAATCTACAATTTGCCCTATTCATATTCTTAACCAAATATATATATATATATTTTCCTTAAACAAACATTATTATTAAATTCCCACATAACTTACTAAAATATAGAATGGCAATGATAACCTAAAAATAATATTATAAATTGCCCTTTTATATTTTACCTTCTTCCCTTTATACTTTTATAATTTCGAAATACCCTAACCCGAACCGGGTTAGGGTTTCAAATTTTATTATGTTGCAGGGAGGGCTGAATGGCTAATGGTGGAGGGTGAGTGACTAAAGTTCTTGAAGAGGGAGGTGGAGGCCATGGGGGGTGCTCCCCGTAGGGGTGACCACTGCCGAGCCTGCGGGTCGCGGCCCACAGAGGCGGCCTAGGCCGCCATTGTGGAATGCGGCCCGCAACCCCGGCAGCGTCGTCGCTGTGAGGCACCACCCACAGAGGGGGCTGAAGCCTCCCCACTGTGGGTTACGGCCCATAGTGGTAGCTGTGGCCGTTGCTAGGGGTCGCCACCCACAGTGCAGAAGGGGGGGCCACCCTACGGGAAAATCCGCAGGGGCCGAGCCCCTTGCCATGGTAATAAAGTTTTTGTTTTTTTTAAGTTTATTTTATATTGGATGCATTTGAAACCCAGGCCAACTCTGTTAAATATTATGATTTAAATCAAGGTATATATATATTTTTTACTTAAATACCACAAAACAGAGATAAACTATTTGATTTTAGATTTATTTTCTGCAATTATATGATTGACAGAATTCAATAAAATTAAACAACAACTATATAAATAGGGTATTATTTAAATTAACTAGACTATTTAACTCTAGATTTTATTTTCTACAAATTAGTAAAACGACAAAATTAATTAAATTTATACAGCAATTACTTTTAAACTAGAAAGCATTGAAATAGAATTTGGAGATAGTCATATTAATTTATTTTTTATTTGTTTTCTGCGAATAAATTAAAGGGAAAAAAATGGCAGAGTTTAATAACATATATTCAACAACTACATAAATCTAAATTTATTTTAATTAAACTTAGAGATATACATAGAGAAATAAACTTGAACATTTGTTTTCAAAGTAACATGCATGCAATCATTAAAACCTCAAGAACAATACAAAACATAATACTCCACATAAATAATTCATTTTGCAACCAAATAATACTTAATAAAACAATGTATTTCCTTAAGGTATATTTAGAATACATTATAGTCAACTTTCACAAATGGACCTCTCATTTCTATTAAATGAGGACTTGAAAAATAATAGATACATTTCCTTTCGAAAATAGATACAACATAGCTTCCCTTTACATTGCTGCAACTTAAAACATAAATATTCCATTTTCCAATATCTTTTTCTGCAAACAAATAAATCCAGCAATTTCACTTGTCCTTTTTCTTTTCTTTCAACAACCTACAAATAAATCAAAAGGGCTATGACCATGGAGTGCTCACCTCCCAGCCTAGGCTTACTAGAAGCCACCCTCGAGCTTGGAGAACCAAGCCCTAGACAGGTTACATACATGCAAACACAACAAGCAGGGGAAAATAATTACAATAACATATTCCCAACCAAGGCTACACTTCACCGCACAATGTGATGTCTTTACACAGGTGGTAGTGGACCAAATACCCCGAGGAGACTGCAAGTCTGGTAAAACACAAAGCCACCTCATGAAAAACAAAGATATATCATAAGTATAATAACCCCACATCCTTATGCCCCCCAAGGCATTCATGCCTTATTTCCCTCCTTATGACCCCCAAATGCATAAACAAGCCATGTAGCAAGGGTCACATAAATATCCCTTGAGATCACTCTCATAACGAGAGCCTCTCACTCAAAGGCTGTCAAACTTCTACCACCCACAAGGCCATCCTCTCTCCCAAGAGTAGGAGGCCTTGGTTACTCCCAAAACACATAATGCATACAAGAAATCAAAGACATAACGCGTAATAATTTTCACAAATAAAATGTAAGAGAACAACTTTTTTCCACACAACAATCTTTCCAAAATAACATGCAACATGAAAGAAAACAAGAAGAAGTTAAACCAACCTTCAACTACCCAAAGGTATGCTAGATCTAGTTGAGGATGAGCAGCCCAATTCCACAATCCTTGTTTCTCTACACTTAGCCAAATTCCTATACCAAATCTTTTCTTTTCAAAATTGCATTGTCTCCAAAAATAGAGAGTGGGTGATTACCGACAAAATCTCTCATTCTTGCCTAAGAAGACCTCAGTGAGAGTTCTCACAGGTTTCTAAAATTGAAAAAGGAAAAAGTTCGAAAAAGATCAAAAAGGAAAGTTAACTAACCTAGATGATGCCTTCTAAATTCAATTTTCGCACATCTTAGAAAACTCACTTTTTGGGATGACTAAACAGTCACATGGGAGTTGTCACATTCCTAAAATTACTCCTAACCCTTAGGTATACCTTATGGGCTTTAGAAAACACTTTTAAACTACCCCTAAGAGTCTATTTAACCCCTTTTAAACCCATGTGAAGTTAACTTTCGGGTCAAACCTAAGTTGACCACCCCAAAGATTCTCTACCCAAGGAAAATATAGAACCATATTAAATTATTTGAAAAAGCTATGGTTAAAACAACTCCCTCCAAGAGACAATTCAAAAATCAAGACATAAATCAACACATGTGTCAAGTGACACAATAAAAATACTTTTACAAAATTACACATGAAATTTTGTCTCTTGTTGGATTTACACAATTTAATAAAGTCAATTTAACACACATGCAACATACACTTTCACAAATAAAATACGATACAAATAGGGTGTTGTCTCTCCAAATAGACAAACCCTGATTTTACGAATGTACATAGGTCTAGGTTTGGTTCTCCATAATATTTCCATGGTCACATGGATAATTTTTTTTCCTGTGCATCTCAATTACACATTTGTACTTCCAAATAAACTCATATAACATTTAAACACATGAATAAGAATACACGTCAAATACTCTGCATACAATTGATATTAAACAAAATCAATATGTCTTATATCAAAATAAATCCACATAAGCAATTAACATAATCCTCATAATTTTGATCCATACATAAACATGCATCCTATTTCTATCGTCATAGTAAAGTCTTGCAATTCCAATAATGACATACATCATCACAAAGTAATCCTATTCTAGAATCATATAGAGTTCTATATCTATAATGCATAGAAATGAAGCATTAATATATATCAATGTTATCCAAATCATGAAATCATATAAGTTCCAAATCCATAATGTATAAAAATAAAGCAACCATAATAGTCTCAACATGAAAAATACTAAAATGCTAGGATGAGTCGGGGTAGGGCCTCACACCCTGCCCCTCTAAGCATGAACTTCCTCCTGGAGTTCATAAAAAAGATGGGGGTACTATGATCTTATATGTGTTGCGTCCTCCCATGAAGCCGTAACCTCATCATAGCAATCCCACTGGACCCTAACCTGGTCCAAATCTTGACCTTGAAGGGCTAGCGTCCAGCGTGCCAAAATGCGAATGGGCTCCAAAGCTAGTTGCCCGTCCGACTCTACCTACAAGGCATCCCAATCTAAAATATGAGACTCATCATATATATACTTTCTCAAAACTGATACATGAAACACATCGTGGACATGTGACAGGCTAGGTGGCAATGCTAAATGATAGGTAACTGGTCCTATCCTCTCAAGGATCTCAAATGGTCCTACAAAGAAAGGTGCAAGCTTGGAACCCTTTCCATAACGGATTGGACTCTTATGCGGTCACACTCTCAAAAAGACTATCTCCAACAAAGTAGCTACGATCTATCCTCTTCGCATCTGCATACTTCTTCTGTCTATCATGAACCTCTCTAAGATGTTGCCTAATCAAATCCACCCATTGTTCCATATCCTGAACTATCTCAGGACCAATAGCAACTCTGTCCTCTATGCGGTCCCAACTCAACAGTGTCCTACAAGGCCTGCCATATAATGCCTGATAGGGTGGCATCCCCAAAGAAGTGTGATGCCCATTGTTATAGGAAAACTCCACTAAGGGAAGGTACTCTTCCCATCTGGTCTAATGATCCATGATGTACATA
The DNA here is from genome assembly GCF_030272615.1 of Cryptomeria japonica. Taxonomy (NCBI): domain Eukaryota; kingdom Viridiplantae; phylum Streptophyta; class Pinopsida; order Cupressales; family Cupressaceae; genus Cryptomeria; species Cryptomeria japonica. The sequence continues at coordinate 529,753,736 of NC_081407.1, forward strand.
CAAAGCATATCCTCTAACACCTGGTTAACCCTCTCTATTTGACCATCCGTTTCTGGATGATAGGCTGTATTGAAGTTGAGCTTAGTGCCCATAGTTGTCTGTAATGCCTTTCAAAAGGAAGAAGTGAAGAGGGAATCCCTGTCAAAAATAATCTTGCGTGGAACGCCATGAAGTCTGACAATGTCTCACAAGAACACCTGTGCTACTGCTGGTGCTGTGAAGGTAGTCTGAATTGGTGAAAAGTGGGCCACTTTGGTCAACTTGTCAACTATCACCAAGATGGCATCATGGTGATGAGATGACATAGGAAGACCAATGATGAAATCCACGGATATAGTATCCCACTTCCACTCTGGTATAGCATGAGACTGGAGCAACCCACCTGAATGGCGGTGCTCTGCCTTGACTCTCTGACACTCGAGGCATCGGGCTACTAAATCAGCAATGAGCTATCACATTCCTGGCCAATGATATAACTGTATCAAGTCAACATGCATCTTCTTAACTCTAGGATGTGCCGCATAAGGAGCTCTATGAGCCTCCGTGATAATGAATTCACACAATCCCCTGAAAGAAGGTACATAGATGCACCCTCTATGGTGTAATATTCCATCGGACTCCAAGGAATAATCCACATATTTCCCTTCTAGAGTTTCTTGAGATCGTATCACCTGACAAACCTCTAAATACCATCCATCCTCTGGCAACTGCTACAATATACGATCTCTCAAATCCGTGCCCATAGATATGGTGTATACTTTGCGATGTCTCCTACTCAAAGCATCTACAACTACGTTTTCTTTCCCTTTGATGTAGTGAACGTCAAAATCATACTCGCACAAGAAGTCCATCCATCTCCTCTGACGTGCATTAAGGTTTGGCTGAGTGAATATGTACTGAAGACTTTGATGGTCTGAATGAAGCTCAAAATGATGACCCAAAAGGAAGTGTCTCCACCTCACAAGTGCATGCACTACTGCTGCAAGCTCAAGGTCATGAGTGGGGTAGTTAAGCTCATGAGTCTCAAGTTTCCTAGACTCAAAATCTATAGCCCTACCATCCTGCATAAGGACTGCTCCTAAACCCTATAGGGAAGCATCTATGCAAACCATGAAGTCAGCTGAGGGATCTGGTACTACAAGGATATGTGCGCTAGTAAGTACCTTCTTGAGTTCCTGAAAGGCCCTCTCGCACTTCTCTGTCCACTCAAATTTCTTCCCTTTACGCTAAAGAGAAGTAATAGGATGTGCGACTCTAGAGAATCCCTCAACAAAGCATCGGTAGTAACTTGCTAAGCCCATGAAGCTCTTGACCTCTGTCACACTGGTTGGTGTTGGCCAATCCATAATAGCTCTGATCTTAGATGGGTCTACTAAGATCCGATCACCAAAAATAACGTGCCCAAGGTACTTGACCTTTGATCGAAAGAAAGCACACTTTGACAAACTGCCAAACAACTGATTGTCCCTCAAACACTGCAAAACCTGCCTCGGGTGCTCCTCATGCTCCTTCTCATTCCAAGAATATATCAATATGTCATCAAGGAACACAATCATGAAACAATCAAGAAATGTGCGGAATACCCCATTCATGAGGCTCATGAAAATAGCTAGAGCATTCGTAAGACCGAATGGAACCACAGTGAACTCATAGTGGCCATATCTAGTGCAAAATGTGGTCTTGTGGATATTGCTTTCCACTATCCTCAACTGATGGTATCCTGACTTCAGATCAATTTTGGAAAATACTTTGGCACCCTGAAGTTGGTTGAATAAATCATCGATCTTGGATAAGGGATTTCGGTTCTTGATGGTTACTTTGTTCAACTAATGATAATCCATGCATAATCAAAGAGATTCGTCCTTCTTCTTCACGAAGATGACTGGTGCACCCCAAGGGGATACACTAGGATGAATGTGACCCTTCTCTAGGAGTTCCTCAAGCTGCATCTTGAGCTCATTAAGCTCATTTGTGGTCATCCTATAAGATGCTCTTGAAACTGGCTCAACTCCTGGTACAAGGTCTATATGAAAGTCAATCTCTCTACGGGGTGGCATCCCAGGTAGCTCTGAAGGAAACACATCTGAATATCCCTTAAGGATAGGATGATCATCAATCGATGTTTCCTTTTCATCCTCTTCCTCTCTATCACTGATAGTGATGGCAAATAGCTAACATCCCTTTTGTATGCTCCACTTAAGCTGCATTGCAGAAATCATACAAAGAGACACGGGTCTCTGAATCCTTGTGATTACTATGGGTGAACCCTGATCATCCTCAAACTTGATTTCTTTCTGGTGGCAATCCATCTTGGCTCTATGGGCATAAAGCCAATCCATGCCAAGTACAATGCCATATGATCCAAGTGGTGTAGCTCTAAGGTCTACTAAGGTGGTGGTATTGCCGATCTAAAGCTGACATGCCCTAACCTCTGATTCCACTGACACTCTAGCCCTTGAAGCTAACTCCACTTCCCAACTGACACCTTGTCTAGTTTCCACTAGCCCACAACGCTCCACAACTAATGGAGATATAAAGGAGTCAGTAGCTCCTGAATCAAATAATATAGATACACTGTTACCTCTGATCATACCTGTAGCCTCAATGACTGTGGCCTGGTGCTTTGCCTGGCAGTTGTCAACTGCTGCAAAGACTCTATGGGACCTGCCCATATCTCCAACTATAGGCTCTGATGCTGCCATCCTCTGATTCCCTACCATCTGACCCTGAGGACACTCTATCGCCATGTACCCCATGGCTCCACATGTGAAACAAGCACCATGTGCCTAAAACTGGACACCCCGAGGCCTAGAAAAAGACTGTCCCCCTGTCCCGCTAGAACCACTATACCCACGCCTGGAGGAGTGTTGAGTCCTCACCGGAGGTGTGTAAGGAACCTGAGATCGCTGATCTTGCTTTTGACCTTGAGACTACCACTTCTTGGGCTTTGCGCCCTACTAATTCTATGGAGGCCTCTGGCTCTGGTTTTGTTGTGACTGTTGCGGAGGAGGGGGTTTGGAGAATCCCAGTGTGTTTCTATTATTTCCCTTCTAATGGGGTTTCTGAAACCCGTATGTCTAGGGTATAGGGTTTTGGTTCTAGAACTAATCCCTTGTATCTTGTGGCCTGACCTAAATCTCCTCTGCTATCAAAGCCTTCTCCACGGCAACCCGAAGGCTCTCTAGAGCGGACATCCTCACTAGTCCTGCTATGCCGACATTCAACCCTCTGATAAATCGATTGACAAGAAGCTTCTCATCTTTCACATAGTCCATGTAGGGAAAGAGCTCAAAGAACTTGCTCTCATACTGGGTCACTGAGAGACCCTTCTACTGGAGGTCATGGAACTCATCTATCCTACGCTATCTGTAATGCTCTGACAAGTACCTCTCCCTGAACCTCTCTGTAAAAATCTCCCATGTGAGAGTATCAACAACTAAACCACACTTGTATTCCTCCTGTCTCCACCATGTGGAGGTCATTTCTTTCAATAGGTGGACTGCTACATGTGCCTTTAGATTGCTCTCGTAAGAGCACAATGCAAAGCACCTATCTAGGCTCAAAAGCCAAGCCTCAACTTCTACCCCGTCGGTAGATCCCCCAAAAGATGGTTGCTGGAGGCGCATAAACTCTCTGATCAGATCCCCTAGATCCCGACATGATCTCTCATAATACACTGGCTCTACCATTGGAGGTGGTCCTGGTAGGTGAACGGACTCGGGCTCATGCCCAACCTGACTCTCTACGGGATTAGGAGGTGGACTCCTGCTCCATTCCCTATCTCCTGATCTATGACTCCCTGAGTTCTAATTTCCAACATGATGATCCCCAGCTGGAAACCTATCCTGGACTATACCAATCAAGTTCTGGAGTGCTTCTAAGATGTTTCGGTTTGGGTCAACTGGCTGTTTGGGAGGAGCCTTTGGGTTCACTTCCGGAACTGATTCCTCCCTATCTACCTCTTCGCGTGCTATACGTTCACGACTAGGACCCCTTCCGCGCTTGTGAGCTTGTCGCGTAGTCAGTTGCATTCTTACGAGAAAATAAAATAAAATAAATTAAATAACTAATTTTTCAGAAAAATATTTAATTAATTAAATTTAAATATCATAGAAAATTAATATAATAAAATTAATTAAAGCGAAATGTAATGGAGAAAGGTTCCTAGTGTTGGAAACCTTGCTCTGATACCAAAATGTCATGCCCAAACTTTTGGGCACAAACGGGATAAGTTTTTTTTTTAAATCACAACTTAAAACATTAAATTTGCTAACATGTAACGCACTAGCAAGTTTGCCTTAACTATGTGTGAGTTAACCCTAACCACTAACTCAAGTAAGTGATATTAATTTAAATCAAATGCGAAACACTAAAAGAAAATATTTATTATCTCATCGATTTTAATTAATAACTTAATTTAGTCAATTAATTGGCCTAGATAAAATTAATCTCCAATAACCATTAATTGTTTTTAGGAACTAAATAAATTAGTCCTTACATTATAAATGTCTATATTTTGTTTTAACAATAATAAAAAAGTGATTAAACTATTTTGACAAAAGGGTCAATTAAATCCATGATGAAAATTATCCAATAAATTTTAATCTTAAAAACCTATTTCAAGGTGGGCAACAATATTCCCCCTTAGCCAAAATTAACTTACCAAAATTGTTATAAAATTTCTAAAAGATTAAACTTCATAAGTATTTTAAATTTAAACATCTTATTTAAATTTGCCCATATGTTTATTAAAAACATATATAAATTATAAACATCAATAAAATATTAAATCTACAATTTGCCCTATTCATATTCTTAACCAAATATATATATTTTTTCCTTAAACAAACATTATTATTAAATTCCCGCATAACTTACTAAAATACAGAATGGCAATGATAACCTAAAAATAATATTATAAATTGCCCTTTTATATTTTACCTTCTTCCCTTTATACTTTTATAATTTCGAAATACCCGAACCCGAACCGGGTTAGGGTTTCAAATACCATGAGGAGACTGCAAATCTAGTAAAACACAAAACCACCTCATGGAAAAAAAAGATATATCATAAGTATAATAACCCCACATCCTTATGCTCCCCAAGGCATTCATGCCTTATTTCCCTCCGTATGACCCCCAAATGCATAAACAAGCCATGCTGCAAGGGTCACATAAATATCCCTTGAGATCACTCTCATAATGAGAGCCTCTCACTCGAGGGTTGTCAAACTTCTACCACCCACAAGGCCATCCTCTCTCCCAAGAGTAGGAGACCTTGGTTACTCCCAAAACACAAAATGCATACAAGAAATCAAAGACATAACGCGTAATAATTTTCACAAATAAAATGCAAGAGAACAACTTTTTTCCACACAAAAATCTTTCCAAAATAACATGCAACATGAAAGAAAACAAGAAGAAGTTAAACCAACCTTCAACTGCCCAAAGGTATGCTAGATCTAGTTGAGGATGAGCAGCCCACTTCCACAATCCTTGTTTCTCTACACTTAGCCAAATTCCTATGCCAAATCTTTTCTTTTCAAAATTGCATTGTCTCCAAAAATAGAGAGTGGGTGATTACCCACAAAATCTCTCATTCTTGCCTAAGAAGACCTCAGTGAGAGTTCTCACAAGTTTCTAAAATTGAAAAAGGAAAAAGTCCGAAAAAGATCAAAAAGGATCTCTCATCAAAAAGGAAAGTTAACTAACCTAGATGATGCCTCTAAATTCAATTTTCGCACATCTTAGAAAACTCACTTTTTGGGATGACTAAACAGTCACATGGGAGTTGTCACATGTCTAAAATTACTCCTAACCCTTAGGTATACCTTATGGGCTTTAGAAAACACCTTCAAACTACCCCTAAGAGTCCATTTAACCCCTTTTAAACCCATGTGAAGTTAACTTTCGGGTCAAACCTAAGTTGACCACCCCAAAGATTCTCTACCCAAGGAAAATATAGAACCATATTAAATTATTTGAAAAAGCTATGGTTAAAACAACTCCTTCCAAGAGACGATTCAAAAATGAAGACATAAATCAACACGTGTCAAGTGACACAATAAAAATACTTTTACAAAATTACACATGAAATTTTGTCTCTTGTTGGATTTACACAATTTAATAAATTCAATTTAACACACATGCAACATACACTTTCACAAATAAAATACGATACAAACAGGGTGTTGTCTCTCCAAATAGACAAACCCTAGTTTTACGAACATACATAGGTCTAGGTTTGGTTCTGCATAATATTTCCATGGTCACATGGATAATTTTTTTCCTGTGCATCTCAATTACACATTAGTACTTCCAAATTACCTCATATAACATTGAAACACATGAATAAGAATACATGTCAAACACTCTGCATACAATTGATATTAAACAAAATCAATGTCTTGTATCAAAATAAATCCACATAAAGAATTATCATAATCCTCATAATTTTGATCCCTACATAAACATGCATCCTATTTCTATCATCATAGTAAAGTCCTACAATTCCAATAATGACATACATCATCACAAAGTAATTGTATTCTAGAATCATATAGAGTTCTATATCTATAATGCATAGAAATGAAGCATCAATATATATCAATGTTATCCAAATTATGAAATCATATAAGTTCCAAATCCATAATGTATAAAAATAAAGTAACCATAATAGTCTCAACATGAAAAATACTAAAATGCTAGGATGAGTCGAGGTAGGGCCTCACAAATCACGCTTAGGTTTGGAAAGCCAAGGATTTTCTTTGAACCATTCCTTTGTTTTCTTTGGCGGATTTTCTGCTGCAGCCTCAGCGGCTTTAAGTGCTTGTGTACCATTAGCCAAGTTGAATATTGTGTATTTTGAGTCGGTTTTGACAGTGTCTACTACACCATCATTAACAACATTCTTGTTGTTGTCTTTGCCAAATTTTCAATACTTGTTCTTCTCTTTAGAGCTAGATCCTGGTTGTGTTTCTTTCCAAGGTGTGATATCCCCCTTCTTTATGAGCACATCTTCCATTCGAATGGCATTATCTACTATTTTGCTAAATGATGGGTGTACTTGCATTTGTATACTATATTTCAGCTTGGGGACCAAGTTATTGACAAATATATTCATTTTCTTAGAGTCTGGAATAGGTCGAGAATACCTAGAAAATATCTTTCTCCAGTGTTGGAGGAAAGTAAGAAGAGGCTCTCTTGTTTTTTGTTTAGTATTGAAAATCTTGATCATAGTCATAGGATGTCGAATGGTGTATGTGTACTATTGTAAGAATAGTTGGATTAGTTCTTCAAACATTTTTATTTCTTTGGGTAGACTTGAGAACCATTCCATTGCTTGACCCCCTAAACTCCTTGGGAAGAGGCACATGAGGTAAGTTTGATCATGCATGAACTCCATACAGGCAACACAAAATTTCCTGACATGATCTTGAGGATCTGAGGTACCATCATATTTGTCAAATTTTGGGATCTCCACTCGTCAAGGAAATGGAGGCATGTATAGATTTTTGTCAAATGGAAAGGGACATATTATTTCTAGAGAATATTGTTTTGGGGACTTGTCCTTATTCTTCAGTTCTATGACCTCCATCCGTAAGGCTAGTAATTATTTGTGTATCATGAGTATAGGTGAGTCTTCCTTTTTAGTAATGAGTGTCTGGACATCATATCTAGTAGGAAGTTTGGCACCTTGTTTTGCTAGTTCTAAGAAATAGTCTTCCTTCTCTGGGGTCATGATAGCTTTCATCATTTTTCTAAAGTCTTTGTCCTTTTGACAATCAAAGATTTCTTTTTCTGGAGGTTCAGTGTCTTCGTCAGCCTCACTTGATGATGAGGAATCATTATCATTTTTAGGAATGTTATTATCGTCCTTGTTTCTGTCATTGTGTTCCATCTCATGCATAGTGGGAGATTCAGGCTCATCAAAAATTGGTCTGCATGATGATGACGGTATGTTAGTGAATAGATCCTTCACTTAGAATGGATTATCTTGATATTTGAAGGGTTGTTCTTTGCCTTTGGCTTCTTTCTTGTGAGAACTCTTGGTTTGTGTAGGATTTTTTATGGATTAGTGTGACCTAAAGTTGTTTGTGATGCAGAGGTCAAGATCAATTTTAGAGCTAGTTGTTCGGTTAATGTATTGTTTGGGAGAAACAACTGAGATTCAATATGGTTTCAGGAATGATCTATCCTATATAAGACGTTTATCTAAGTTGATTCTAAGCGTAGTGTAAGATTCAATCTGGTTTCAGGAACGATCTATCCTGTATAAGACATTATTTAAGTGACTAAAATTTGATAGGTAGTTGATTGAACTAGCTGAAAGATGATCGACCAAATCATGCAACACAAATGGCAGAGGTACACTGTCTTGATCTGTTTATGCTCAGGAAAATTGATAACCAATATCATGTTCACTGTAAGCTATTTTTAGGCAAGTTTGACTATTATGTTCTGACAAAACCAGAGACTCATACAATAGGATTTTCTGAACCAGACAACAATTTAGTCATTACAGGACGACAAAAGTTCTATTTCGTATGAGTTGCTATCTCATACCGTACGACAGATGGGTATGTGCAGGATGACAAAAGACTAAGAGCAGTTATGTTTCGTACAACACAGGATACAGAACTAGACGATAGATTAAAATGACTCATACGACACAGGATCAGGTATAGGATGACAAATCAGAAGACTCGTATGACACAGGATCTGGTGCAGCACAATAAATTATCACACTCGTATGACTGTTCACAGGACAGAGCCTAGAAATTATGAGTCTTTTTGATTGCTGAGTATGACCAATTCTAAGATGGACTGATTTTGGACCAGGATACAGAATTTTGACTTAAGATGGACAAATTTTTGACATGGACAGAGTTTCGACTTAGGACAAACTAGTTTCTGACACAGACAAAGTTTTGACTTAGGATGGACTAGTTTTTGACATGAACAGAGTTTCGACTTAGGACGGACTAGTTTCTGACACGGACATAGTTTCGACTTAAGATGAACTAGTTTCTAACACAGACAGAGTTTCAAATCATTGAGTTGTTTCTTGTCTTCTCCAATTTTTGGTATTTCAGTTTTTGTTTCAGAGATGAAAACACAGAAACACAAGTAGTATGTATAGTGACTCCAATCACAGCATACAAACCCTAAGGAATTTGGTGAGGAAAGAAAACCTTTTCTTGTAGACTCAAGTACACACCCAATAGCTAATCAAAATATGGCCACTGAGTCTCACGCAACAGATTCTCAACATTGTATTATCTGACTCCAAATGCTAATGGGGGCACGAAATGACAAGTATCTTGGGAGAGTTACTATCTCTCTTACACAAAGATTATCTCCCTTTCGGAGGTGAACTGGGTAGCTTCTAATTTTGAATTAGATTTAGTTAGGGATCCATTCGGCGCATCGAGGTATAAACTCAATTAAGAGGTCTCCCAGCCTTGAAAACCAAGGTTTAATATACTCGAAGGTACGGAGGAGAGCTATTCCTGAGCACTATCGTTGACTTGATTTTCATCAAATCACGTTTATTTTATAGTGGGTTGGAGTAATTGGCATCTAGTAGGTTCCCACTTAGGTCGTTCCCCTCACATCGGTCATAATGGCTTTAAGAGTTTTTCAACCCCTCGGGAGGGCAGGCCTGCTAAAGATGTACAAATCTCAAACAAAGAAAAAGCCTCAAGGGTCTGGATTTCTGATTGTCTAGAAAAAGACAAGAGCATACTCTCCTACCTCTCAAAATCTTCTAAAAACACAAAATACAGATTTGTTCTTTAACCAGATAGCAAGTTAGCTTCCTAAAAATGAATTTAAAGAATACACGATGTTTAGTCGATTCTCCTTAGGCAACCTGCAATCAGTAGTCATATTGTCTTTGTGCAATAAGCATATTCTTTGACAAATGTTCTACAAAAAATTGATTAGGCTATGAAAAAATATGAGATAGATAGATAAACAGTCAGGGTCAGTCATCAGAATAATAAAAAAATCATGAAAATTTGCCTCTTTTTTTTTTTTTTTTTTTAACCAGAAAATACAAAGTCATATGATAGTATGAAAACTCATACGATACAGGATCCCAACTCGTACGAGATAGGATTCCAGTTCGTATGACACCTGCAGTTTGTCATTTTAGCCTGTGGTAATTGTCATACGAGATGTACAGACGAAAATAAAAAAATCTGAAATCTGGAAAATAACAAAAAATAAATAAAAAAAATAAGCAGTCAGCCTTGGAGGCCAAAAAATGTAGTCTTCTGCCCCACGGTGGGCACCAGAGATGTGTGTGTGAAAAATTGGTCTGTAAGCTGCAAGCACAACACTTCAATTAAGTCATTATATGCATGGTTAATAATCAATAATCAATAAGTAATAAACCATAACAAAGCGACTAATTGCCTTCTAAAAGATGCGAGTATAAGATTGCTCTTAGATTGTTATAAGAAATACCAGTGACTAGACTACACCAAGATGAAGGATTTAATCTATATGATATTAACTATATGGATGCAAGATGGATGAATAATTCAAGCAATAATCAATTCAAGAAATAATGGATGTAAAAATGGATGCAAATAATCTAAAAAGCACAATAATCTTCAATGACTCCAGAGCGAAATTAGCGTGTTCCAAGCGTGTTGTCAAAAATCTCTGAGGTAAATTAGAATGAGAGTTGAAGACTGAATTTATAGAGAATCACAAAAGAGAAAAGCTCAATTTAGGATTAATTGAAAATAATTGAGAAATTAGGTTTAGTTAACCTTGAGATAGATTCCAATTATAGTTTAATTGAAATGCATTCAAATTAGAAGTCCAAGTTGCATTGGAAAAATAATAAATTAATTCCATGCATTTGTCATAAAAATAGATAATTCTTTTATTTATTCAAGAAAATAGTCTTTTCAATGCAAGTAAACTTCTTTTTTTGAAAAGCTTTGAGTTCCAATTTTAGAGAATAATTCAATAATTCAATTAAATTGCTTTTCTAATTTCAAGTTCTAAATTTAGAAAAAGAAATAATATCTCAAGTTTGATTTCTCTCTCAATTCAATTCTTTTATTTTAATTTCAATTCAACTCTTACTTTGTAATTAATTCCTCTTTTGTAATAAATTAATTCTTTTTGCATGATTAAATGGCAAATTTATTAATTAATTAAATATGCAAGGATATTTAATAAATTAAAATGGGATAATTGATCAAAATGATATTCTTGGAAATGATTCGATTAATTAAATGAATATTTAATTAATATTGGGTAATTGAATTGTCATGTGATATTTGATGATTAAAGAATTAATAATATGCTCAAGGTTTATTTAATTGCCTTTGGTTAGGACCTTAGTGATGTTGTCAAGATTAGGGGCCCATGGTTTAGATGACCATATTTAGGGTATTACATTTTTTCCATCTTGTGCTGCCATCAATGCCAAAGGAGGAGATTGTTGGTATTTTGGTTATGTTGATATGATTTTGTCATTGATGTCAACACCTATTAACACTTATCAACTCTAGCACTTTGGAGAATTGACAATGTTCACCAGCAAGCAAGTGACTTTATGCACAGTCACCAGTATCTGGTTTGCCGATAGGATATATTGTTCATCGGCATTTGGAATGACATGGAAAACACTTGGTTATGTTGAAGACATCGTTTGGACACTTTGTCTTGGAGATTTGTTAATTGGATTATTCATACTTGCATATTTGATGTTACTGGCAAATAGGTCTAGAATAAGCACCGACAGGCTTATCTATTCCAGATTAGCACAACACGCTTTGGAGATGATTTTGTTGTTATTGTAAATGCATTAAGCCGACATGTTGAATCGGATATTGTATCAGTTATTGATTTACTTGTAATTGATTTTATTGTAATATCTTTTAGAGCCGACCTACTAAAATTGGTCTTAGGTTATGGTATATATGTAAGATATTATTTGTAAGATCGATATGAGATTGGGAAAAGGAATTATAAGAATGTATATATGAGAATAAGCAGAGCTATACACGTACACATAATTTGAAGGTGAAGCGAGGTTTTTGTGAAGGCATATCAAAACTACACCGGTATCGAATCTAGCATATAAAGATGCTAGTTTGAGCAGTAAATCATTATTGGATTTAACCATCCAATTGTAGTCAGTGTGACTCCTATTTGTGTTTGAACAGTGAGCTCTAGGCGCTTGGCCCTTCTGCATGTGCAGACCCCATTTGTATACACATACTATCTGCAGTAGTATCATCTGATTGTGGGTAAGGTTTCCCACTGTGGTTTTTCCCCTTACAGGGTTTCCACATACAAATATTGGTGTTATGTGTTGTGGATGTTATCATCTTTCTGTTTCATGCATTAATCTTTATTAGTACTACAATTAACTGATAAACTATCTTCCGGTATAAAGTTTGGTTTATCGGTATTAAGCATTAAGGTTGGTTAAGTTGTTTTTGGTTTGAATTTATTAGACAACTGATTCACCCCCCCTCTCAGTTGTCTTCGGGACCTAACACAATTGAGTAGGTTGGCCCACTAAAGATATTACAATAAAATCATTTACAAATGAATCAATATCTGATGCATTATGTCATCTCAATGTATTTGCAATAATAACAAATCATCTTCATAATGTGTCATGCTGATCTAGAATAGATATGCTTATCGATGCATAACCTGGACCTATTTGTCAGTAACAACAAATATGCAAACCTAATTAGTTCAATAACCAAATCACCAAAACCAATTGATCAAATAATGTCTTTGACATAACCAAGTAATCTTTAAGTCATTACAAGTGCTGGTGAACAATATAACCTACTGGTGAACCAAATATCAGTGACTGTGCATAAGTCACTGACTTGCTGGTGAACATAATCAAGAGTCTCCAAGTGCTGATAAATGTTGACAAGTGTTGAAATCAATGATAAAACCATATCAACATATCCAAAATACCAACAATCTCCCCCTTTTTCATTGATGACAACACAAGATGGAAAAACCATCAAAGTGCTAATATAGAAATGCCAAAAAGAAAAAACCAACAATCTCCCAAAGAGATCATTAACCAAAAATCAAAATACAAAATATCTCTCCCCCTAGGAATAATCTCTCCCAAAAGATAATATGTTTTTCCATAATATCTCTCCCCCTTTGACATCAAATGCCAAAGCAATACAAAAACCAGATTTAAATACAAAATACCAACTCATTAAAAAATACCAACTACTCCCCCTAAGAAGTAGCTCTCCTCATCAAAGCTGAAATAAAACATTTCTTTGTTAATTCTGTCGGTTGATGACAAAAATCAACTATCTAAGTCTCTACTGGTGGGGGTAGAACTCCAAGCTACTCTCTGAGATATTCAAAAGTCTCCTTAGGTAAAGGCTTGGTAAAAATATCAGCAATCTACTCTTTAGTATTCACATAAACCAATTTCACTTATTTTGCTTCAACATTCTCTTTCAGAAAATTGAATTTGATAGAAAAATGTTTAGTTTTTGAGTGAAATACCGGGTTCTTAGATATATCAATTTATGCCATATTATCATAGTAAATAGTTATAGGTTCCTTGCATTTTACCTTTATGTCCTTCAACATTTGTTTGATCCATAATACCTGTGTACAATTAGTTGCTGCTGCAACATATTCTAATTCAGCTATTGATAGTGATGTATAACTCTGTTTCTTACTCAACCATGAAATTAATTTTCTACCAAGAAAAAATGCTCCATCGGTGGTGCTTTTTCTGTCATCTACATCTCCTGCCCAATTTGCATCTTTGTATGTGTTGTCTTCAAAATCTGATTCAATTCAACATCCTTATAATAATATGATAACTCTATGCAGAAGAGATATTAATGTGAAGGAAACTTCCAAGACAACATATGACAAGGTTTGATTTAACCTTCTACACTTCAGACCTACTCTAAGTCCAGGCGGGTATACCTTTGTGAAGTAAATTCACACTTTTAAAAGATAAATCCATAGCAAACCAGTCCAGAAAACTAGTGGATCTAATCACCTTAAAACTTACTGAAACAAAGAAATGAAAATTGTAATCATATTCAGTTTTTGACTTACAAAATATGTAATAGACAACCTCGATCTATACCAGTGCCTTATCCAAGGTCTCAGAGTCATCTAAGTTCAAACAATACTCCCACAATCAAATATCTATACATATCCCATTAGTTTGGCTTTTGTAGATCCCTATATATGCCTGACATACATAAGAATTTATTCATACCGAATCAAACTATGCTCATCAAGATTCAAAATATCTCACAAGGAATTTACTGGTAGAAGTGATCCTTGCATATTTAATTCCCCTCTTGAAGAGAAAAGCTAAGAAACATATCTAATGAAGATTGCCTTACAACCCCTATTCAAATGAAATAACCCTGGATTATTTAAAATGAAACAATAAACACTTGCAAACACATTTGAAGACAACACAAAGTTTTAACTCAAAACCAATTGTCTATATATTGATATTTTCTTCAAAAAAGTATTACAAGAAACCTTCGAATATTCTCCATTAAAAAAAACTTGGAAAAGCTCAGATAAATTTCTGTAGCATTTCCTTACAATTCTTTGCAATCATTTCTAACTAGTCCTGGTATCCATTTATAACAATATGGATGCACATAGCTTCAGACTTTCCTAGGAGAATTTGTTACAATCATTTCATCTCAAGAAGAAGTTACAAAAATCTTTTACAAAAACGGTTACAAGTCCTTTTCAACCTCCGTGGCTTCTTCTACTTGTTGTCCCGTTACAACCTCTTCTAACTATTCTGCATCCTGAATAGCATATTTTCTTGTTCACTCATTGTATACATCATCAGTTAGCCACACGAAGTTAATCATTTTGGCTTTTTCCTTGGCTAACTTTCTCCATGAATTCCTCATCTTGTTGACCTCTGAATTGAGAAAACAATAATGACATTTGATTCTCTCTATCTCCTGAATTGTTACAAAAAAAAAGGAAGCATCATCTAAGTCAACAATTCCTTTTATTCTAACCAACAATTTGGCCTCTAATTCCTTAAGCCACACTTGTTTTTCCTTCAATTGATTTGGGATGACAAAAACTCCGGGGAGCAATTCAAAAACCTGATCAATGTACTCTTTCTTGTACAAATTGATCTTCCTGTTAGCATTGTCCACCCCTTCTTCCAATTTTACTAGGTCCTTGGTGGTGTCAAAAGTGGATTTGATAATAGGATCTGCCTCGGCCTCATCATAGGATGCACAAATAAGCTCCAAATCCTTCTCTCTAGGCTTCCACTTGTTAAAAAAGGCATTAAAATGGCCTTATCTCCATTAAGCTCATTCCACATATCTAAAATCTTGCTTATGTTGTTATACAATAGTGAGGCCCCCATGGTGTCAGCAAAACTTGAAATTGTAACCCTCACTCTTTCTTCATACTTCTTTGCATACAGGGCCTGAGCCTGTTTTAAATTCTCCAATTCTTGGGGAGTGATCTCAACCATTTGAGAACTAGAAGGTGCTGGAGATGGTGGGAAATCAATAATGGGGCTGGTAGGTGGAGGTCTTGTAGGAGAAGAGGAGATCATCAATGTTGAAGACTCACCTTGATGGTATTGTCATGTTAACTGGCTTTGCAGCTTAGCAATGATGCTATCTTTACCCCTTACCTCTTCCTTAGCACTGTTGTAAGCTTTAAAAATTGTCTCCAACTTAACTTAGAGGTCTTCCTTTTCCTTAGCCTCCCTTTCTGCTACTGCAACACTAAACTTTGCAGTCTCTAGTATAGTGATAGTAGCTTCCACCACCCCTGTGTTCTGCACTCTTTTCACTATCATTCCACCAACGTAACTTGACCCTGGGGTGTCCTTATTTCTCCTATTTTCATCTCTTCTGAGAGACCACATGACCAGTGCAGCATTGTCTTTGCTAAAAGTGACTCCCTCCATCGGTTTGGTTTCTTTTCTCACTGCCTCCAATACCAAGCCATCTACTATGTCCCACTCAGGGAGAATGAGTACTCCAGCTTGTGCCACCATATCTCTTCCTTGCTCAGGAGTAATGGTCTTAAACTCATCTATCATTTCTTGCTTTATTTCCTCCTCAACCATAGCTGGATCTTTATGAGGCTGCTCACCTTTTCTCTTTTCACACCTTGCATTGTATTTTATCAATATTCTACTTCCACACAAATTGCATGAATGCTCTCGATGTAACAAAGTTGTTGTCAGCCAAGAAGTCCTCACTGGCCTACTTGATCTTAGGATCCCACTCCTAGCCCTTGAACTCATTGGTAGTGATGTTCATCTCAACAGTAGGGGGCTCTTCTGGCATTCCCTCTTCTACTTCATCATATGTGTAAGCTACTTCTCCTAGACTGCCTAACTATAACAGTTGTTTAGCTATTGCCTGTTCATCTCCTATATGAATAGGGGATTGAGATGGAGAATACAAAGGTTCATCAGATTGTATTTCTTTTCCCACTCTTTGCTTCTTTGGGCTATCTTGGATGTCAATGACATCTTGTATCTTCTTCTTTCCTTTAGAGGTAGAGGGCTCCCCTGTTGTAGGCATCAACACACTATAATTGGCCTTTTTATGCAACATGTAGTCACCAGGAGGGATTGCTCTGTCATATGCAGACCTACTTAGAACCATTCTTGCTTTTTTAGGGTTGTTTTTAATTACAACCTCCCTCTTTTCTTTCAAAGTTTGCATTACATCTTCAAAACAAAGAATTAGGAACTTTATTTTCTCCTCAAAAGGGTGAAAGCTAGACAATGGGTCATAGCTGGTATCAAACTGTTGTAGAAAGTCTAAGGCCTTTTTATAAGCCACCCACTTTTCCTTCCTCAGCTCCTGCTCATCTAGATCAAACTCATTTCTAATGAGGTCTTCAGGAAACTGGAATTGATGGGTTCTACCTATGCATATTGCCCTCTTTCTAAACATGCCATTGAAGAAATCTTCAGGATCAACACCCCTGGATACTATAGTTGACAAATGATAAGGTTAAACAAAATCTTCAAATAGTTTCAACCTCCCTTGGTTATTACAAATTGGTGGGCTATAGTAACTGTAGGGAAAATAGTCCCTTTACCCCTGCCTATTAGCTCTACCTCTTGCACACTACCAATTTGTCTGAGGACTTCTGCAATTCCCACTTTGAGAGGGACCTAATAGGGCAATAAGAATGGAGTGCCTCTAAAACCAAATACTCTAAAAACTGTGGATACAGGGTATAAGTAAATATCACCCCAATTAGGGATAATTTTTATATTTTCTGCAAATTCTTTTGGTCTAATAAATTCCAAAAGAACCTTGGGGACTCTTGGATTTTCTAAATAGAGGAGAGTCCTAATCTTTGATGCAAAACATTTATCAAATTTTAAGAAACTAGCATCATTTCTATCCCATGACAGCACTGTACTCCATAATTGCACTGGCATCTTTTCTCCATCTTTCTATTTTGAAAGATCCATTCCATTTGTAAAATAATCACCACCCTTGAATAAAAATAGATGCATGAGGAGGGAATACCATCCAAAAGGCCTATCCACTTTCCCATTCTTTATTCCTATCAATCCTTCATGGATAGCATCAGTGATAAAGGAAGCATAATCAAAGGGTACTACAAGAGAAGGATTCAAAATCTGGGAAATCATTAGCATGTAATGATTGGACATACTTGCCTCAGCATCCTCTCCTAAAATCTGCCAAAGTGACCAATACAATCCCTTAGCCCTAAGGGTGAATAGATTCAATAAGAAGGGCTCTTCAGTGTTGGGTCCTACAACTGTCAACCCACCTATCTTCAAAAAGAATTCTTTAAGAGACCCATTTCTAAAGTGGTTCCTCTGCACACTGTATACCTGAGCTAGTGATTTGAAATTAATAGGCTCTAGAAAATTGGTAAATTCACTAAGCCTAAAAGCACTTCTGAATTCCTCATTATTTATTTCAATGAGGGTTTTCCCATTTATATCCCTAATGCTCCTTGTGATTGGATCATAATTATGTGCAATCTGAGTTAGGAGATCCATATCCATGAATACTCCTGGAACTACCAATTTTCCCACATCTAACTGCCAGATACTATTCTGCAAGGCTGGGGAATTTCTCATGCCAAATCCAACTTTGAACAACCCCAACCCAGACAACCCAACTTGTGGGTCTCTTAACCAGTTACCCTTATCATATAACCCCTCTCCTATTTTCAAGCGAGGAGCTCTTGGCACTAGTTCTTTCACCTTTGATGCCAGATTAGTTGACAATGTCAACTGTTCAAGAAAATCATCACAAATGGCCCTTTCCTGGTAATTAACTTTTCTTGATAATTCTCTCTTAGGTGCCATCTTAAAATATGCAAGCAATTTAACTATTACCCCCAACTGGTTTTGTGACGAATCAAGACCTCAATTAGAACACACTGCTAAGAAATTGCCAAACAAGAGTACAAGAAAACCTGTTTTTAGCTTGAAGAAATCCACTCTGCAACTGAATAAGTTTGCTCTGTATTTGAAGAATAATAGCTCTGCAACTGCTTTCTCTACAATAATTTTTAGAATGATATTTTCATTTGATTGATATGAGATCATATATGGTACTCAGGCTCTTAACTGCGGCATTGATACCGCATGCTTCGGTCATCACTTCAGAATTGAATTCATGAGAGAATTCAAAATTTTCACTCCAATGGGTCACAACATGCCTGCACAATTTTCCTTTTCGCTCTTTCACTATTTCATAGAGCATAACCTTCAGGCAATTTCATCAAATGAAATCATGCCAACCATCTGATCAAATAAAACTTGATTGGTCCTTACACTGACTTAACAACTTTGCCTTAGCATCGGACCCTACCTCTTTTTCACCATTTCGCAGGCTTTATCATCCAAGCACTTTTCTTTTGTGAAGCTGGGCCAAGCGTTAGAGGGAACTTTAACTGATCGGTGTTCAACTCTTATCGGGACTGTTAGCTTCTTCATTAACCACGCCTCTATCTTAACGGCTAACGATTTTTCACTATTTCGCATAGCTTAAACCGCTTTCAACTTTGGGCCACGAAACAACGCGAAGCATTGGATCAAATTGAAGATGACCATCCTTTAAGGGAGACCTTTATGCTTGCTTCACTTACACCAATCTTTCACTGGTTACCGAATACCACGTGGCACTCAACCATTAGCTTTGGAAAACTCTTCGAGTTTAGTTTAAAGTCAGCCATGTGTCTTTCCCTTATAACCACCGGTTACACCTTGGCGGGCCCTCAATTTCTTCTTAAACCACGTGTCAATCAACATGTCACCATCTAGCATTACACTTGGATGAACCTTCTCTTCCTTTCGCTATTTCATGAAGCATATCCCTCAGTTGGTTCACAGCGACGAAACAACATGAGCCCTTAGATTGAATCGGAGTTGATCCCCTTGTAGCTTCATGCTTTATCTGTCCTTGGGGCCCCAAAACCTTTCCGCTATTTTGCTGGTTTTAAAACATGAGCATTTTACCTTTGTGAACTCACGCGGACCACTTGATTTTAACTAACTTGCTCAATGCTTAACAACATAATTGAATTCAGCAAACGTGGGCCCTCTGACTCAACTCCATCCACCTAGCATCTAGTCATTTCTGAACTGACATGTCAACCTTTCATTCATTGAGAGAAAGCATCGGATTCCACCTCATCCTTGCCACCTGTATCTGCTAGGTCACTTCTTATCCCATGGCATGACTCACCTCTAGGACCCACTTTTTAATCCTTAGATCTGACTTGCTGACTATTTTGATCTTCTGCCATGTGCCATCATCTTACTCGCCATCTCGACCAACTAGACTGCCTGCTTGGAGCACCATGTCATTTCGCTACTTTGCAAAAGCTAAGTGTCGAGCATCTCCCTCCTGCGAAGCCATGCTAACCGTTAGATCAAATGAGACTTGCGCATCTGTTATGCTCTTATTTAAACTCCCTTTTTGTGGGCCAAAAAACCTTTTCGCTATTTCACAGGGCATAACACGTGAGCATCTATCAGCCATGAAACAACGTGAATCGTCGATCTCTCTTGAACCTGATCACCTTTTAGCCATTTGAAAAGTCTTCGCTGTTGGGTCCCGCCAAACCTTTTCACTATTTTGCAAAAGGTATTTCACTTGCAAGTTTCGGCTATGAATTAATGCCAGCTGTTAGATCTTGAACGAGATTGAGCCCTTTTAAACTAGACCAAATGTGCACCATTGAACATGCTTTTCCCTTTCGCCATTTCGTGAGTCTTAAAACACGCACAACTTTGCCTAATGAAATAGTGAAAACCGTCGATCCCTCTGAGAGCTGCGTGCAACTTACTGGGCCCAGCAACATTAGGAAGAAAAGACATAAGGCATAAATTTTTATGATTAATTCAACAACTGCCTAGGCAAATGACAAGGGGGGACACCTCATATGACCCCAAGACCCATTACTTAAGTGGATAAAGTAACACAGGAATAGAAACCAGAGGGTTTTTGATCAAACATTGAACGATTTAAAATTAAAACCCTAAACCCTTAAGACCTAACACAAACTTGAAGCAGTTGATAGTGTGTCTGACTCAAAATTTCAAAAACTTAGCCAATTATGGGAAAAGAAAACCCATTTCTTAAACAGTGATAACAACAGCTCTGACTGGGGATGGTTGATTGCAAGGTCAACACAAGAAAACTCAGAAACTCTGGAGAAACAGAGTAAAACACAGACCCAAACAAAACAAAAGGAAGGAAACAAAATATGTACAAACAAAGGACCTATTGTGCATGGACATCAAGAGAAATAATGTTTCAGGAATTGTCCATGCACTGGAAATTCCTGCACTTCATCATTCATATTTTTCACAAAATAAGAATCCTTTCCATTTAGATCACAGACCACAAAAGGGCCAACCCATAACGATTCAAATTTTTTATGTTTTCCCTTGTCCTGTCCTTTTGCATTCCACTAAAGAACAATATCATCAATTTGAAACTTCCTTAATGTTGTCCTTTTATCAAAAAGGTATTTGGACTGCAATTGGATCTTCTGATTTCTCTTATGAGCTAAAGTTCTGAGCTTTTCCACCTCCACAATTTGGATCATTTTGTTTTCCATTGGTTCAGATAGCTCCATATCCTCATTTTGCAAGAATTTATAAACTGGAAGAAGATTATTCACTGGCAATCTGACTTGTGTACCATAAACTAGTTCAAAAGGTGACATTCCAATGGCCTTCTTGATTGTTATTCTATCTACCCACAAAGATAACTTCAATTTTTGATCCCAAGATCTCTTGTTTTCTTCCAAGATTTTCTTGATGATGTTCAAAAGACTTTTATTGTTGGATTCTGCTTGTCCAATCCCCTGAGGGTGATAAGGTGAAGAGTAAGACATGAGTATTCCATGACTAGTACAAAATCCTACAAACTCTTCCGACTTGAAACTCATGGCATTATCCATCACCAATTTTGCAGGTATTCCAAATCTAGTTATTACATTATCCATCAGGAAATCAATGACAACCTTACTTGTAGCTCTTCTTGTAGGAATAGCTTCAATCAATTTAGTAAAATAGTCAGTGGCTACTATGATCCATCTATGACCTCTTCCTGATCTCTCAACAATCTCTCCAATAAAATCAATACCCCACTGGACAAAAGGGGCTTCCACTATGACTGGATTTAGGGGTAAAGCTCCTTCATACTTTAGCTTGGATGAAAATTTTTGACATGGGTCACATTTCTGGACATGTGCATGAGCATCTTTGAATAAGGTAGACCAATAGTATCCAGCCTAGATTATCTTACCAGTAGTTGTCTTAGCAAAGTAATGGCCCCCACATACTCCATCATGCATTTCAGTCAATACTCGTTTAGCTTGGAATTCATCCAAACACATTAGCAATTCTCCATCTCTTTTTCTCCAAAATAGATCACCTTGAATGAGAACATATTTTTGTGACTTGAGTTTTAGAGTTCTTTTCTGATTATGTGTCATTCCTTCTGAGAATGCAACATCTCTTAAAAATCAGACTATCTCTGAATACCAAGGTTGCCTTTCAATACTAGTGACTAAAGTACTTTTGACTTCAACATTGTGTATTTCAATATTCAGAAGATTAGACTCAGTCATGAGCTTAGCCAGACCTAAACCTCTCACCAATTTGGTGATCTTTATTTCCAAGTCAAATTCTTGGATTCTATTGATCCATCTGCATCTTTTTCCTGTAACCTCAAACTAGGACATGATATCCTTAACTACAACATGTGGGACATAAGCAATGATATTTTCATTTACCAGATATGGCCTAAAAGCCTTGATAGCTTTAACTAGAGCATAAGCTTGTTTCTCCATGGTTTCATATTTTAATTCTGCTACTTGTAAAGACTTACTATAGAAAGCTATGGGATGTTCATATCCCTCATTATCCTTTTGTAACAACACTGCAGTGACTGTATGATATGAAGCAAAAGAGAATAGAGAAAAGGGCTTACTGTAATCAGGAGACTTTAAAACTGGTGCTTCTTGAATGGCCTTCTTAATTTCAGCAAGAGCCTCTGAGGCTTCTTGATCCCAACAAAATTTGGTATCCTTCTTGAGCAACTTGACAATGGGCTTCACTATCTCTACAAAGTTTGCAATGAATCTCCTAACAAAATTTACCTTGCCTAGAAAGGATTGAATACCTTTAACAGTCTTTGGTTCAGGCACTTTGTTTATTGCTTCAATTCTTTCAGGGTTTATCCTTACCCCTTCCTTGGAAACAATGTGTCCCAATAATTTTCCTTCAGTGACCCCAAAATGACATTTCTTGGGATTTAATGACACACCAAATTCTAAGGCTTTATTGAACATCTTTTCCAAATGTCCACAATGATCATCAGCCCTTTTAGAGAAGCAAGTTAAATCATCCTGATAAACCACCATGATGATATTAATGAATTCTTTGAAGGCTACATCCATGGCTCTCTGAAATGTAGCTCCAGCATTTTTCAATCCGAATGGCATTCTTACATAGACATATGTTCCCCATGGAGTAGTGAAAGTAGTTTTAAACTGTTCAAATTCCCTCACTAACACTTGATTGTATCCTGAAAAACCATCCATCATGGATAAAAGATCACAACCTGTTACTCTCTGCAACATAGCTTCCATATTGGGGGAAGAGTAATTGTCTTTTAAAGAAGCAACATTTAAATTTCTAAAATCCACACACAACCTAATGTCCCCATTTTTCTTTCTTACTGGGACCAGATTGGAGACCCATGAAGAATGCCTTATAGGTTTGATAATCCCCCCTTCTCTTAACTTAGTCAACTCTTGCTGCATCTTAGTTTCCAACAGGGGATTAATAGGTCTCTGTTTCTATCTGAAAGGCTTAGCATTTGGAAGTAGAGGAATTTCATGCTGAAAAAGATCTTGTCTATACGCCTTTAGATCTTCATAAGACCAAGCAAAAACATGTTTATATTTCTTCAATAAATTAATAAGAATAGTCCTGACATGAGGGGGTAATTTCTTCCCAATGTATACTAACTTAGGGGATGATTCACTCCCCAGGTTTACCTCCTCTAATTCTTCCAACTTTGTGGTAGACTGTTGATGTAAATGACTGTCATTGTAACTGAACATGCTTTCCAGCTCTACCAGTCCTTTAGGTATTTCATTGGTTTCCAACTAGACCAAGTCATTTCCAAACACTGTTTCCCTATTGTCAACAACCTCCACCAGTGCATTGCAATCAATCTTCTACCCATCATAATCATCAACACATTGGATGAACCTAAGAATATCTTCATCATCAGCAAAACTTGCCAATTATACACATTATCAGGGATAGCAGGCCTAGATTTTATTTCCACAGTGGAAATACCGGTTAGTGTTGCATCATCATTTTTCAAGGCAACAATAGCTAGGAAATCTGCCATAATATTCTTTGATTGCTCTATCCAATTAATAGAAAATGCACTAAAATGCTCAATAACATCCCAAATTGCATGTTTATATCTCTTTAACCTATCATTCTTGGATGCATATTTGGATCTTACCTGAGAGACAACCAATTCTGAATCTCCTAACACTATCAACAGCTGGATTCCATTCTTTTTTGCAACCTCAAGCCCCAACAATAGAGCTTCATACTCTGCAGTATTATTTGTGCACTGGAAAGCCAATAAGAAAGAATATTTAAAAGTTATACCTGATGGGGATACAAAAAGAACCTCTGCTCCAGATCCTTCTTTGGAGCAAGCTCCATCAAAATACATCTGCCATAAACCATACTGTTGTGATTCTAATTCGACCACAATAGGGTCAGTATTCTTCAACTGAGGCAAAATTGGTTGAAGTCTAAAATTATCAAGATCTACATCAATCATACAATTGAGCATATTAGGGTCTACATTTTCAATTACCCTAGGAGCACGTGGCTCTCTGTACAACTTGAACTGATTCCCATTGATTGGAATGGTGGCATAAGATAAATCCAATTGAACATTTCCTTCTATTGTTGCTGCCCATTGCCTGGACAGTAACATACCATAATGGGGCTTGGTTTTAGTAACAATAACATCCATTTTATAAGTTGCCTTAGGGAATGCTGCTATTTTTACTTCAACATCTTTCATTGTACCTATCGCAGGTACTTCCCTGTTATCCATAGCATAGCATTTTCCATATATAGTGGTTACTGATAGGCCTAATTCTTTCATAGCACCATAGGACATAACATTAGCAGCAGCTCCTCAATCTATCATGCAGTTTTTTATCAACCAGTTGTTTACTAACAAAGTGACATAGAAAGGATCTACCTATGAAGGCTCTTGAGTGATAGTGGTTCCAACATAAACCTCTCGGGTTTGGAGTTCTTGATCCTTTCCATTTTTAGCTGAACCGGTGGGTAGGACTGTGTCACTGTCAGATATATTAGAAAACAAAGCCAAAGCTGCATCCCTATGTTCTTTTATTTTCAGCAATTCTACTAATGGGACAGTAACCTTCATTTGAGTAAGAGCTTGAGCCATGTCAAATGTAGAACTATTGCTTATTTCAGTATTAGCTCTAACTCTCTACCTTGAATTAACTTGCCCCTTTTTTTGTGGCAGCTCCTTGTATATCACTGGTATTTTTATCATCTGTACTCTTGGGTACATCTTTAACCTGTTCTTTCTTTTCTTGACCAATTTTAGGAACAGTAGTAGCACTACTTGCTGCCCCCTTTTGAGTAATCTCTTTTATGAACATGGAACCAGGTTCACCCTGATCAGTGTCCTTGGTGCTCCTTAAGTTATAATTGTGTTTTGCTTTGGCAATGGTAGCTTTGGTGAGGCTTTTAACTTCTTCCTCACTAGGCCTTCTAAGATGAACTTCTTCATCTTCAATTGTTACCACATTCAACATAGGATGTCAATCCAAGGTTAGTTGTCCTTGAACAAACCTTTCATTATCTAGCACATCACTATATTCACTTTGTATAGATTCCTCATCACTTTCTATAATAGTCTCAAACATGTTAATGTCAGGCTTAGCTTCTTGTCTCATGGATTCTTCAAGGGCTTGAGGTACTACACACTGATGAGGAGAATGTGGTCCATCACAAGCAATACACCAAGGAGTATTTTCTATATTATGGACATTTTTCCCTTTTAAGGGATCTGGAGTGTCTTGGTTTTGGGCAATTTTAGGCTTCTCATTCTGGGGTTTGCCAGCTTTCCAGTTGGTATTATAAGGCTTGTCATGCAATCTAGGGGGTCTATCTTGCCAGTTATAATGAGGTTTATCATTTTTGTTTACCTTGGCAACCAGATCCTTCATAGCAATGACCAACTTCTCGATCTTGTCTTCCTCTTTAGCAACTTTATTAGGTTGTTGTTTTGTTTCTTTCCATAATCTACCATCTGTTCTCCTTCCTAACTTCCTGGATGCTTTTCTATTGCTTTATACATTAATGGCAATTCTAAATGCATCCCTCAAGTTATGTGGATTCTTATCCCTCAAGATATAGGTCATCTTAGAATCAAATGCATTGTAGTAGGTAATCAGACACATGTTATCATCTAATCTCATCACCTGATACAATCTATGCATGGCTTTTTGGAATCTAGCATTAAAATCAGTGACCATTTCATTGTCAGATTTTCTGATGTTATTAAATTCATTGAGCATAAAGCTCACATTTGTTTTATCACCATATTGCTCTTGAAAACAATTTTTAAAATCTTCCCATGACCCAATGCTATTAACTGGAAGACCTCTGTACCAATCTCTTGCATCATCAACCAGGGATTGAACAAACAGTTTCATGATGACATCTTCATCCACTATCTCATAATCATTTATTAGGTCCCCAAAAGATTTTAGATGTTCCTCAGCACTAATTGCATTGTTTCTAGCAAATTTATGGAGTCTGTCCCTTAAATCAGTATGAACATGGTTGGGATATCCTGGGATCCCATCAAAGAACAATTGTCTATATTGCTCTAAATTGATAGGTCTCCTTTGAAAAGGGGTAATAACATTATTGTTTCCCATAGTCATTCTAACTTTTGGAATTAGAGACTGAGATATTTGGGTATGCTGATTGTTCATAGGGATTTGACTCACTGATGCTATATTAGTAGGCACCGTAGGTTGAATTTTAACTGGGGGAAGGGAAATTTGCTGAGGATTAGGCTTACTAAGGTCTTCTGATGGAAACATGATAGGGGGAGATTTTAGATAACTAATTTTTCTTTTGACTTCCTGATTGGCTGCTTCCAACTCAGCTTTCTCTAACTCCATTTGTAAATCCTCCTTTTCTTTCCTCATTCTTTCCATTTCTTTCTCATGTGCTGACAACCTATGAGAAATCTACTCTGCATTTTTAGATCTAATTCCATCATCCACGCATTTCTGTTTTCCTTTATCCACATTAGTCCTAGGAAGCTGAGAACCACTAACTACTTCCCTGTTTGGTTGGACTACTGACCTATATGCTTTCTTGGATTTGGGGATCAGAATTTCTCTGATCACAGGGCCTTCCTCATCACTCTTTTCTTTTTCCTTAGCTAGCACTTCAAGATCAGCTATTTGTCTAAGAAGCCTATCTCTCTCCATTAATTTAGCTTTGACTTCCTTCTCCTTATTTGCTTCCTTTTGGGCTCTTAGGGAGATTAAATGGTGAACTCTCCTATTCAAATCTTCAATCTCTTGGGACACTTTATCTTCATTAGGGAAATTTTCCTCAGAATCAGATATATTGACTTGATCTATGTCAATCAAACTAATGTTTCCATTGATTGTTCTAGGCACAGAGTGTCTAATTGCGTTTGAACTGGTCCTATCTCTTGCAGAGACACTAACATGGGATAAATATTGATTTAAAGCATGTGCATTATCAATATTTCCAAACAATCCAGAATGGAAACCTAATATATCATGTTCAGAATCTCTGGAAGAAGAATTAGTCTTTGCATAAACAGGTCGATCAGGCATCTTACCGGTATTATTATTCTTTTGTACCCAAGCAACATTTGATGGCTCGTGTAACACTGATCTCTTCTGACCTCTTCATGACTGCTCTGACAAACCTTCTTGCAAAGTTTCATGAGGATGCTTCTTCATGAATGATCTAGTGTTTTTTCCTCCTTGCATTATGCTTGTTTTCATTTTAGAATGATTGGTATTTCACAAGGACTAGTTCCAAGATAATAGAGTCGCCACCCACTTCTATGGGATTTATGAAAACAAGCTTAGAATGAAATGCTGCAATTCCACAAACACAATGATTTTCTTTATAAATTTAGGCAAAAAATCTGCTTCTGGATTCTTAATGTGACTTATCCCATCCGGGTCACCACAATATGAATTAAATCTTTCTTAACCAGAAAATTTTAACAATTCATTTATTCCCCAGCAGAGTCGCCACTTTTGTTGTCTTCAAAATCCGATTCACTTCAACATCCTTATAATAATATGATAACTCTGTGCAGAAGAGATATTAAAGAGAAGGAAACTTCTAGGACAACATATGACAAGGTTTGATTTAACCTTCTACACTTCGGACCTACTCTAAGTCCAGGCGGGTATACCTTTGTGAACTAAATTCACACTTTTAAAAGATAAATCCATAGCAAACCAGTGGATCTAATCACCTTAAAACTTACTGAAACAAAGAAATGAAAATTGTAATCATATTCAGTATTTGACTTACAAAATATGTAATAGACAACCTCGATCTATACTAGTGCCTTATCCAAGGTCCCAGAGTCATCTAAGTTCAAACAATACTCCCACAATCAAATATCTATACATATCCCATTAGTTTGGCTTCTGTAGATCCCTATATATGCCTGACATACATAAGAATTTATTCATACCAAATCAAACTATGCTCATCAAGATTCAAAATATCTCACAAGGAATTTACTGGTAGAAGTGATCCTTGCATATTTAATTCCCCTCTTGAAGAGAAAAGCTAAGAAACATATCTAATGAAGATTGCCTTACAACCCCTATTCAAATGAAATAACCCTGGATTATTTAAAATGAAACAATAAACACTTGCAAACACATTTGAAGACAACACAAAGTTTTAACTCAAAACCAATGGTCTGTATATTGATATTTTCTTCAAAAAAGTATTACAAGAAACCTTCGAATATTCTCCATTAAAAAAAACTTGGAAAAGCTCAGATAAATTTCTGTAGCATTTCCTTACAATTCTTTGCGATCATTTCTAACTACTCCTGGTATCCATTTATAACAATATGGATGCACATAGCTTCAGACTTTCCTAGGAGAATTTGTTACAATCATTTCTTCTCAAGAAGAAGTTACAAAAATCTTTTACAAAAACGGTTACAAGTCCTTTTCAACCTCCGCGACTTCTTCTACTTGTTGTCCTGTTGCAACCTCTTCTAACTTTTATGCATCCTGAATGGCATATTTTCTTGTCCACTCATTGTATACATCATCAGTTATCCACACGAAGTTAATCATTTTGGCTTTTGCCTTGGCTAACTTTCTCCATGAATTCCTCATCTTGTTGACCTTTGAATTGAGAAAACCATAATGAGATTTGATTCTCTCTATCTCCTGAATTGTTACAACAAAAAAGGAAGCATCATCTAAGTCAACAATTCCTTTTACTCTAACTGACAATTTGGCCTCTAATTCCTTAAGCCACACCTATTTGTCCTTCAATTGATATGGGCTGACAAAAACTCTGGGGAGCAATTCAAAAACATGATCAGTGTACTCCTTCTTGTACAAATTGATCTTCCTGTCAGCATTGCCCACCCCTTCTGCCAATTTTACTAGGTCCTTGGTGGTGTCACGAGTTGATTTGATAATAGGATCTTCCCCTTCTTCATCATAGGATGCACAAATAAGCTCCAAATCCTACTCTCTAGGCTTCCACTTGTCAAACATAGGCATTAAAATGACCTTATCTCCATTAAGCTCATTCCACATATCTAAAATCTTGCTTATGTTGTTATACAATAGTGAGGCCCCCATGGTGTCAGCAAAACTTGAAATTGTAACCCTCACTCTTTCTTCATACTTCTTTGCATACAGGGCCTGAGCCTGTTTTAAATTCTCCAATTCTTGGGAAGTGATCTCAACCATTTGAGAACTAGAAGGTGCTAGAGATGGTGGGAACTCAATAATGGGGCTGGTAGGTGGAGGTCTTGCAGGAGAAGAGGAGATCATCAGTGTTGAAGACTCACCTTGATGGTATTGTCCTATCAACTGGCTTTGCAGCTTAGCAATGATGCTATCTTTACCCCTTACCTCTTCCTTAGCACTATTGTAAGCTTTGAAAATTATCTCCAACTTAACTTGGAGGTCTTCCTTTTCCTTAGCCTCCCTTTCTGCTACTGCAACACTAAACTTTGTAGTCTCTAGCACAGTGCTAGTAGCTTCCACCACCCTTGTGTTCTGCATTCCTTTCACTATCATTCCACCAACGTAACTTGACCCTAGGGTGTCCTTATTTCTCCTATTTTCATCTTTTTTGAGAGACCACATGACTAGTGCAGCATTGTCTTTACTAAAAATGACTCCCTCCATGGGTTTGGTTTCTTTTCTCACTGCCTCCAATACCAAGGCATTTTCTATGTCCCACTCAGGGAAAATGAGTACTCCAGCTTGTGCCACCATATCTCTTCCTTGCTCAGGAGTAATGGTCTTAAACTCATCTATCATTTCTTGCTTTATTTCCTCCTCAACCATAGCTGGATGTTTATGAGGCTGCTCACCTTTTCTCTTTTCACACCTTGCATTGGATTTATCAGTGTTCTTCTTCCACACAAATTGCATGAATCCTCTTGATGTAACAAAGTTGTTGTCAGCCAAGAAGTCCTCACTGGCTTGCTTAATCTAAGGATCCCACTCCTAGCCCTTGAACTCATTGGTAGTGATGTTCATCTTAGTAGTAGGGGGCTCTTCTGGCATTCCCTCTTCTACTTCATCATATGTGTAAACTACTTCTCCCAGACTGCCTAACTGTATCAGTTGCTCAGCTATTATCTGTTCATCTCCTATATGAATAGGGGATTGAGATGGAGAATACAAAGGTTCATCAGATTGTATTTCTTTTCCCACTCTCTGCTTCTTTGGGCTATCTTGGATGTCAATGACATCTTGTATCTTCCTCTTTCCTTTAAAGGTAGAGGGCTCCCCTGTTGTAGGCATCAACACACTATAATTGGCCTTTTTATGCAACATGTAGTCACCAAGAGGGATTGCTCTGTCATATGCAGACCTACTTAGAACCATTCTTTCTTTTTTAGGGTTGTTTTTAATTACAACCTCCCTCTTTTCTTTCAAAGTTTGCATTACATCCTCAAAACAAAGAATTAGGAACTTTATTTTCTCCTCAAAAGGGTAAAAGCTAGACAATGGGTCATAGTTGGTATCAAACTAATGTACAAAGTCTAAGGCCTTTTTATAAGCCACCCACTTTTCCTTCCTCAGCTCCTTTTCATCTAGATCAAACTCATTTCTAATGAGGTCTTCAGGAAACTAGAATTGATGGGTTCTACCTATGCATATTGCCCTCTTTCTAAACATGCCATTGAAGAAATCTTCAGGATCAGCACACTTGGATACTGCAGTTGACAAATGATAAGGTTGAATAAAATCTTCAAAATAGTTCCAACCTCCCTTGGTTATTACAAATTGGTGGTCTATAGTAATTGTAGAGAAAATAGTCCCTTTACCCTTGCCTATTAGCTCTGCCTCTTGCACACTACCAATTTGTCTGAGGACTTCTGCAGTTCCCACTTTGAGAGGGACCTGATATGGCAATAAGAATGGAGTGCCTCTAAAACCAAATACTCTAAAAACTATGGAGATAGGGTATAAGTAAATATCACCCCAATTAGGGACAATTTTTATATTTTCTGCAAATTTTTTTGGTCTAATAAATTCCAAAGGAACCTTGGGGACTCTTGGATTTTCTGAATAGAGGAGAGTCCTAATCTTTGATGCAAAACATTTATCAAATTTTAAGAAACTAGCATCATTTCTGTCCCATGACAGCACTGTACTCCATAATTGCACTGGCATCTTTTCTCCATCTTTCTGTTTTGAAAGATCCATTCCATTTGTAAAATAATCACCACCCTTGAATAAAAATAGATGCATGAGGAGGGAATACCATCCAAAAGGCCTATCCACTTTCCCATTCTTTATTCCTATCAATCCTTCATGGATAGAATCAGTGATAAAGGAAGCATAATCAAAGGTTACTACAAGAGAAGGATTCAAAATCAGGGCAATCATTAGCATGTAATGATTGGACATATTTGCCTCAGCATCCTCTCCTAAAATCTGCCAAAGTGACCAATACAATCCCTTAGCCCTAAGGGTGAATAGATTCAATAAGAAGGGCTCTTCAGTGTTGGGTCCTACAACTGTCAACCCACCTATCTTCAAAAAGAATTCTTTAAGAGGCCCATTTCTAAAGTGGTTCCTCTGCACACTGTATACCTGAGCTAGTGATTTGAAATTAATAGGCTCTAGAAAATTGGTAAATTCACTAAGCCCAAAAGCACTTCTGAATTCCTCATTATTTATTTCAATGAGGGTTTTCCCATTTATATCCCTAATGCTCCTTGTGATTGGATCATAATTATGTGCAATCTGAGTTAGGAGATCCATATCCATGAATACTCCTGGAACTACCAATTTTCCCACATCTAACTGCCAGATACTATTCTGCAAGGCTGGGGAATTTCTCATGCCAAATCCAACTTTGAACAACCCTAACCCAGACAACCCAACTTGTGGGTCTCTTAACCAGTTACCCTTATCATATAACCCCTCTCCTATTTTCAAGCGAGGAGCTCTTGGCACTAGTTCTTTCACCTTTGATGCCAGATTAGTTGACAATGTCAACTGTTCAAGAAAATCATCACAAATGGTCCTTTCCTGGTAATTAAATTTTCCTGAGAATTCTCTCTTAGGTGCCATCTTAAAATATGCAACCAATTTAACTATTACCCCCAACTGGTTCTATGACAAATCAAGACCTCAATTAAAACACACTGCTAAGAAATTGCCAAACAAGAGTACAAGAAAACCTATTTTTAGCTTGAAGAAATCCGCTCTGCAACTAAATAAGTTTGCTCTGTATTTGAAGAATAATAGCTCTACAACCACTTTCTCTGCAACAATTCTTTAGAATGATATTTTCATTCGATTGATATTAGATCATATATGGTACTCAGGCTCTTAACTGCGACATTAATACCACATGCTTCGGCCATCACTTCAGAATTGAATTCATGAGAGAATTCAAAATTTTCACTCCAACGGGTCAGAACATGTCTGCACATTTTTCCTTTTCACTCTTTCGCTATTTTGTAGAGCATAACCTTTGAGCAATTTCATCAAACAAAATCACGCCAACTGTCTAATCAAATGAAACTTGATCTTTCTTTACACTGACTTAACAACTTTGCCCTAGCACCGGGCCCTACCTTCTTTTTGCCATTTCGCGGGTTTTATCATCCGAGCACTTTTCTTTTGTGAAGCTGCACCACGTGTTAGATGGAACTTTAACTGCTCGGCGTTTAACTCTTACCGAGACTATCAGCTTCTTCATTAACCACACCTCTATCTTAACGGCTAACATTCTTTCACTATTTCGCATAGCTTAAATCACTTTCAACTTTGGGCCACGAAACAATGTAAAGCGTTGGATTAAATCGGAGATGACCATCCTTTAAGGGAGACCTTTATGCTTGCTTCACTTATGCCACTCTTTCGCTGGTTACCGAATATCACGTGGCACTCAACCATTAGCTTTGGAAAACTCTTCAAGTTTAGTTCAAAGTCAGCCACGTGTCTCTCCCTTATAACCGTCGGTTACACATTGGCGGGCCCTCAATTTCTTCTAAAACCACGTGTCAATCGACATGTCACCATCTAGCATTACACCTGGATGAACCTTCTCTTCCTTTCACTATTTCGCGAAGCATATCCCTCAGTTGGTTCGCATCCATGAAACAACGTGAGCCCTTAGATTGAATTGGAGTTGATCCCCTTTTAGCTTCATGCTTTATCTGTCCTTGGGGCCCCAAAACCTTTTCGCTATTTCGCTGGTTTTAAAACATGAGCATTTTACCTTTGTAAACTCACACGGACCACTTGATTTTAACTAACTTGCTCAATGATTAACAACATAATTGAATTTGGCAGACGTGGGCCCTCTGACTCAACTCCATCCACCTGGCATCTAGTGATTTCCGAACTGACATGTCAACCTTTCATTCATTGAGAGAATGAATCGGATTCCACCTCATCCTTGCCACTTGTATCTGCCGGGTCACTTCTTATCCCACAGCATGACTCACCTCTAGGACCCACTTTTTAATCATTAGATTCGACTTGCTGACTATTTTGATCTTCTGCTATGTGCCATCATCTTACTCGCCATCTCGACCAACTGGACTTCCTGCTTGGAGCACCATGTCATTTTGCTACTTCGTGAAAGATAACTGTCGAGCATCTCCCTCCTACAAAGCTACGCTAACCGTCAAATCAAATGAGACTTGTGCATCTGTTATGCTCTTATTTAAACTCCCTTTTCATGGGCCGAAAAACCTTTTCGCTATTTTGTAGGGCATAACACGTGAGCATCTATCAGCCATGAAACAACGCGAACTGTCGATCTCTCTTAAACGTGATCACCTTTTAGCCATTTGAAAAGTCTTCACTGTCGGGTCAAACCTTTTTGCTGTTTCACGAAAGGTATTTCACTTGCAAGTTTCGGCTGCAAATCAATGTCATCCGTTAGATCTTGAACGATATGGAGCCCTTTTAAACCGGACCAAATGCATACCATTGAACATGCTTTTCCCTTTTGCCATTTCGCGAGTCTTAAAACACGTGCAACTTTGCCTAACGAAATAGCGAAAACCATCGATCCCTCTAAGAGCTGCATGCAACTTACTGGGCCTGACAACATTAGGAAGAAAAGACAAGGCATAAATTTTTACGATTAATTCAACAACCGCCTAGGCAAATGACAAGGGGGGACACCTCATATGACCCCAAGACCCATTACTTAAGTGGATAAAGTAACGCAGGAATAGAAACCAGAGGGTTTTTGATCAAACATTGAATGATTTAAAATTAAAACCCTAAACCCTTAAGACCTAACACAAACTTGAAGCAGTTGATAGTGTGTCTGACTCAAAATTTCAAAAACTTAGCCAATATTTATGGGAAAAGAAAACCCATTTCTTAAACAGTGATAACAGTATGCACATAAATCAAAGTTTTCATCTCTAGGATACTATAAGCCAAGATTTGTAGTGCCTTGTAGGTACCAAAAAATCCTTTTTACTGTTGATTCATGATTTTCTTTAGGATTACATTGAAATCTTGAGACAATACATACAACATTCATAATATCAGGTTTTATTTGCGTCAAATACAGTAAACCCCCTATCATATACTTGTATCTAGTCGGATTAATAGGTGTTGATTCATCCTTCAATGATAATTTATCAGTTGTAGTCATAAGTGTGCTTACCATTTTAGAGTTTTCCATGCCAAGTTTCTTTAGTAATTCCTTTAAGTACTTACATTGACATAAGAATATACCTTTATCAGTCTGTGAAATCTACAATCCTAAAAAGAATTTTATCTCCCCAATCATAGACATTTTAAATTCTTGCTGCATTTTATTAGAAAAGTCTTTACATAATCCATCTTCTCCTCCAAAGATTATATCATCAATAAAAACTTCAGTAACCAAGATGTCATCATTAGTCACTTTGTAGTATAGATTGTTGTATGTATTACCTTTAGTGTATCCAATCTTCTAAAGATATTTGTCCAATCTAGCATACCAAGCTCTAGGAGCTTTCTTTAGTCCATACAAAGCTTTCCTCAACCTGCAAACCATAGCTTTGTCATCTATCAATGAAAATCCACCAGGTTGTTCAATATAAACTTCTTCTTCAAGATCTCCATTCAGAAATGCACATTTAATGCCCATTTGATATACTTTATAGTTCTTGTGGGCTGCAAAATTCAAAAATAATCTGATTGCCTCAATTCTAGCTACCAGTGCAAAGGTTTCATTATAATCAACTCCTTCTTTCTATGAATATCCCTTACACACTAATCTTGCTTTGTTTCTGATTACCTTGTCATCTTCATTAAGTTTATTTCTGAATACCCATTTAGTTCCAATTACATTTTTGTCTTTAGGCCTGGGAACTAATGTCCATGTATTGTTCTTTTTAATTTGTTCCAATTCATCTTCCATAGCTTTAATCCAATATTTATCTTCACATGCCTCATTAATTTATGTAGGTTCAATTTGAGAAATAAGACATACCTCTTCATTTGACCATCTTCCTCTAGTCATAACTCCTTGATACTTGTTTCCAATTATTTGATCTTCAGAGTGGTTCAATCTTACATACCTGGGTGTTTTTACTTGATGTTGTTCTTTAGTGAGTGTTGAATCCTCAGATGATGTCGGTGTAACTGGATTAACATTCTGTACCGGTGTACTCATTGTAGGTTTTTTTTATTATTATCTCTATTGCCGGTTCAGAGTCCATTGACCTTGAATTTCCTCTAAACTGTTCATCAATATTCACATTTGCACTCTCAACAATTTTTTGCAATCTCTTGTTAAAACATCTATATGCCTTTCTCTTAGATGAATAACCAAGAAATATTCCTTCATCACTTCTAGGATCAAATTTGCCAATATACTCATCTCTTCTAATATAGCATTTCCTTCCAAATATTCTGAAATATTTAAGAGTGGGAGTATTACCAAACCATAGTTCATGAGGGGTCTTACCAGTTTCACCTTTGATGTGAACTTTGTTGAATGTGTAAACTTCTGTATTCACTACTTCTCTCCAATATATATGAGGTAGGTTTGCTTCTCATATCATGCTTCTAGCTGCATCCAAGATAGTTATGTTTTTCCTTTCCACAACTCCATTCTGCTGGGGTGTCTGGGGTGCTGATAACTGTCTTTTGATCCCATTCACTTCACAGAATGTATTAAATTCCTTACATGTGAATTTGCCTCCTTGATCTGATCTCAAACATTCAATTTTCTTACCAGTTTCATTCTCTACCATCACCTTGAATAGTTTGAATTTCCCAAAAGCTTTTGATTTCTCCCTGAGAAAAGTTACCCAACACATTCTAGAATAGTCATCAATGATTAGCATAAAGTATCTATCTCCTTGTAAACTTCTAATTCTTGCTGGACCACATAAATCAGTATGAATTAAGTCAAGAGCATTATTGGATTTATCTGGTATACTCTTAAAAGATGCTCTAACTTTCTTTCCAAATTGTTATTCCTTACATACCAGATTGTGAGGTTTAACAATCTTAGGTAAATCTCTTATTGCCTTAGTTGTACTGATTTTCACAATGCAATCCAAATTTACATGACAAAGTCTCTTATGCCATAACCAACTTTCATCAATATGTGTAATCAAACATTCTCTCATTGTTATTCAAATGAAAGATATTACCTTTAGTCTGATTACCGGTTGCATTTTCTAAGCCAGTTATGTTTAAGATTTTGCATTTACCATTCTTGAATTGTAACTGAAATCCTTTCTCAACTAATTGACCAACACTCAAAAGATTATGCTTCAAACCTTCAACATAGTAAACAATATCAGTATTGTGCTTACTATCAAAAGATATAGTGCCTTTTCCTTTGATTAAACAAGCTTTATCATCTCCAAATCTCACTAGACCTCCATTGTATTCCTGAAAGGTTAAGAATTTATTCTTATCACTAGTCATATGATGTGAACATCCAGAATCAATGATTCATTCATCCTTATCTTCAATTTTAGCTGCTAGGGCCTGCTCTACTGGTTGAACAGTAGGTGCCGATTGATCTTCTATTATAGCAACAAAAGCCCATCCATTGTCTATCGGTTCCTCATCAGAATCATTAGTAACTCCTTCATCAGCATAGTAACAAGATTTGTCTCTATTCTTCTTAAACTTGTATCTCTGATATTCAAGGTTAGGCTTATATGTTCTTTTAGCTTCTTCTTTTAATCTTGCATGTCTATCAGGACACCTAGAAGCCATGTGACCAATTTATTGCAGTTAAAACATTTAAATGGTGCTTTACCTTCATACTTACTTCCAACTGGACCTTTAGGGATTTTCCTTGCAAATAGTGCTTCAAGTTCTTCCAGTTCTTCATTCTCCTTTCCTATTTCTTCAAGTTCTCTTGCATAAAAGGCTTTCCAATTAGATTTCTCAAATGATGACTGTTATCACTGTTTAAAAAATGGGTATTAATTGGCTAAGTCTATGAAAATTTTGAGTCTGGTATGGCCTTTTTACCTCTAGATGCTTTAGGTCCAAAGAGGGTTTAGGGTTTAAGTTTTAATCGCTTCAATGTCTGAGAAAAAATCCTTTATTTCTAATTTTGCACTACTTTATTCACTTATAAGAAGGGTCCATTTGTTGTGAGAAGTGTCCCCCCCCCCCCCCTTATTATTTCTTCCTAGGTGGGTCTGGCAGCACATTATTTTTCTGAGCTTTTTTCTAAAGTTTTTAATGTTTAATCAAGTGTCTTAACCAGTGAGTAGGTTCCTTTTAATCTAAAGGCACACATGATTTTGCAATCCTAAGATGCCTGTGATTTACCATTCATGAAATGGCAAAAGGTGGAAGTGGGTCCAGTATCCAGCTTTTCACTAAAGTAAAGATCGATCGAGTTCCATTTGATTGGACGGCCCACATGGTTTCGCTAGACAAAAGTGACTAAGATTTAACTTTCGCGAAATGGCAAAAAGGAAATTGGCTCCAGTATCTAGGCAAAGACTCAGCATAAAAACCGATCAAGTTCCTTTTGATTGGATGACCCACGCATTTTCACAAGGCAAAAGTGCATGTATTTTACACTCTGTGAAATGGCGAAAAGGAAAATGGGTCCACAAGGCAGCAAAGACTAAAGTTAAAGGCCGATCAAGTTCCTTTTGATCAGACGGTGCGCGCCATTTCACAGCCCGAAGGTGCCTGAGATTTAATCTTCACGAAGTGACGAAGTGACATGGCAGCCACTTGGTTGGTGTCATGGCAGATTAGGTGGATTAGACTGCAGGCGAAAAGACAAGCTATTAGATGCATGTGGCGGATCTGAAGTGGATCCCGTGGAAGTTGTTTGATGAGTAAACAAGTGACACGTTGGTTTATTTTGCCAGCCGGTCGCCAGGGTGGATGGTGCTGAGTCAGAGGGCCCACTTCATACTAGTTTAGTTAGTTAAAGGGCGGGTATCTAAAGAAAGATCCTATGATGGGTGCTATTTTGCAGCCCGAAGATGCAAGTTTATTACCGTTCGCTAAACAAAAAAAACCACTAGCCTTAAGCGCTTGGTGCACGGTTAGTGGGGTTGACCACCAGTCATAGGATAGAATAAAGACCGATCAAGTTCCTTTTGATAGGATGGCCCGCACGGTTTCACTGGGAGAAAGTGCATGATGTTTAGCTTTCACGAAATGGCGAAAGAGATCTGAGCCCATCGCCAAACGAAGAATAGTCAGTAAAGTAAAAGCCATGCAAGTTTCACTGCATCTAATGGTTGGCATGATTTCGCTTGAAGAAGAAGCATGGATTTTACGCTTTGTGAAATGGCGAAACAAGAAAGTGATGGAAACACAGACATGTTATGATCCGTTGGAGCGAAATTTTTGAATTCATTCGCGAATTCAATTTTGAGGTGATGGCTGAAGCATGTGGTATCAATGTCGCAGTTAAGAGCCTGATTGTTGTATATACGCTCACATCAATTGAATGTAGGCATCATTTCAAAGAGTTGTTGCGAAAAATCTGGTGCAGAGCAGAATTCTTCAGGTTGAGAATAGATTTTCTTGTATCTTGTTTACGAGTTACTTGAAAGTTTTGATTGAATTGTGGTTTTGTTCTGTTAAAGAATTGCTATGATTAGTAATTGAATTACTTGCATATCATTGAGATGGCACCCAGAAGAGACTTCACAGGGAAAGTTAATTACCAAGAAAGAGCAATTTGTGATGATTTTCGGGAACAGTTGTCTATGTCCACAAACGTAGCAGCTAAGGTTAAGGAACTAGTGCCCAAGGCCCCTCTCTTGAAAATAGGAGAAGGATTAGATGACAAGGGTATATGGCTTAGAGATCCATAGATAGGGTTGTCTGGGTTGGGTCTATTCAAGGTTGGATTCGGTATGAGACATTCCCCAGCCCCAATGAATAGTATTTAGGAGTTGGATGTAGGTAAGTTGGTGGTCCCTGGAGTGTTCATGGGGATCTCCTAACTTAGATTGCACACAACTATGACCCTATTACTAAAAGTCTTAGGGATATAAATGGAAAAACCCTCATTGAAATAAAATGATAATGAGTTCAGAAATGTATTTGGGCTCAGTGAGGTGTCCAATTATTTGGAGCCCATTAATTTTAAATCATTGGCTTAGGTCTACAATGCATAGAGGAATCACCTTAGAAATGGGCCTCTTAAAGAATTCTTTGTTAAAATAGGTGGGTTGACTATTGTAGGACCTAATGCCATGGATCCTTTCTCCTTAAATTTGTTCACTCTTAGAGCCGAAGGATTATATTGGTCACTCTAAAATATTTTTGGAGAGGATACTGAAGTGAACATGCCAACTCATTACATGTTAATGATAGCCCAAATTTTAAATCCTTCTCTGACAATTACATTTGATTATGCCCCCTATATTACTGATTCAATCCATGAAGCCTTGATAGGGATAAAAAATGGTAAGGTGGATAGGCCTTTTGGATGGTACTCCCTTCTCATGCATCTGTTTCTATTCAAGGGTGGTGACTACTTTGCCAATGGAATGGATCTAGTGAAAGAAAAGGACGGGGAGAAAATGCTAGTTCAACTATGCAGCACAATGTTGTCATGGGACAGAGAAGATGCTAGCTACTTGAAGTTTGATAAGTACTTTGCATCCAACATTAGAATTCTCTTATGCTCAGAGAATCCTAGGGTCCCCAAATCTCTTCTGGACTTCCTTAGGCCAAAGGAGTTTGCTGAACGAATCAAAATTGTTCACAATTGGGGTGACATGTACTTGTACCCTATTTCCATAGTTTTCAAAGTGTATGGTTTGAGAGGCACTCCATTTTTATTGCCATATCAGGTCCCACTGAAAGTAGGAATTACAGAAGTCCTCAGGTAGATTGGAAGTGTGCAAGAGGCAGAGTTATCTAACAGAGGAAAAGGAACCATTTTCCGTATAGTAACAATAGCACACTAGTTTGTGATTAGCGAAGGAGGATGGAAGTGCTTTGAGAAATTCTTTCAACCCTACCAATTGTCCACTACAGTGTCAAGATTTTTCGACCTTGAGAATTTCTTTAATAATATGTTCAGGAAGAGGGCAGTATGCAAAGGAAGACCTCACCAATTCCAATTCCTTGAAGACATTATCAGAAATGAGTTTGATTTGCATGAGCAACAGCTGAGGAAAGACAAATGGGTAGCCTATAAGAAGGCTCTAGACTTTGTGCATCAATTTGACATGAACTATGACCCTTTGTCTAGTTTTCACCCTTTTGAAGAAAAGAAAAAATTCTCAATTCTTTGTTTTGAATATGTAATGCAAACATTGAAAGAGAAGAGGGAAAAAATGATTAAAAATAACCCTGAGAAGGCAAGACTAGTTTTATCTAGGTCTACATCTACTAAAGCAATCGCTCCAGGTGACTATGTTTTACATAAGAAATCCAAGTACAACGTGCTAGTGCCAACAACAGGGGAGCCTTCTACTTCAAAAGGAAAGAGAAAAATACAAGTTGTCATTGACATTTAGGAATCCCCAAAGAAGCAAAGGGTGGGAAAGGAAGTGCAATCTAATGAACCCTTGTATTCCCCATCTCAATCCCCTATTTATATAGGAGATGAACAGGTAGTAGCTAAGCAATTATTACAATTAGGGAGTCTTGGGGAGATAGTTTATACTTATGATGAAATAGAGGATGGAATGCCTCAAGAGCTAGAAGATGCCGAGATGAACATAACCACCAATGAGTTAAAAGGCCAGGAACTGGATCCGGCCATTAGACAAGCCAGTGAGGAATTCTTTGCTGATAGCAATTTTGTCACCTCAGAAGCTTTCATTCAGTTTGTGTGGAAGCAGAATATTGATAGGTTTAATGCCAGATGTGAGAAGAGGAAAGGTGAGCAGCCCCACAAGGATGCATCTGTGGTGGAGGAGGAAATAAAGCAAGAAATGGTCACTGAGTTTAAGACCATCACTCCTGAGCAAGGAAGGGAGATGGTAGCAAAGGCTGGTGTACTCATCCTCCTTGAATGGGATATAGCAGATGCTTTGGTTGTAGAGGCAGTCAGGAAAGAAACCAAGCCCATGGAAGGAGTAACCTTCAACAAGGATAATGTTGCTTTGGTCATGTGGTGTCTAAAAAGAGATGAAAATAAAAAGAAAAAGGATACCCCAAAGTCAAGCTACCTTGGAGGTATGATAGTGAAGAGAGTGCAAAATACTAGAGTGGTGGAGGCTACTAGCATAGTCTTAGAGACTGCAAAGTTCAGTGTTGCAGTGGTAGAGAAAGAAGCAATGAAAAAGGTAGTTCTCCAAACTAAGTTAGCAACTATCCTGAAAGCTTACAATGATGCCAAAGGAGAGGTAATGAGCCGAGACACTATTATTGCTAATTTGAGAAGCCAATTGGTAGGTCAATATCATCGAGGTGAGTCTTCAACATTGATGATTGCTTCTTCTCCTGCACAGCCTCCCTCTACTAGCCCTATCATTGAATTTCCACCTTCTCCTGCACCTTCTAGTTTCCAATTAGTTGAGATCACTCCTCAAGAGTTGGAGAAGCTAAAACAGGCTCAAACCCTGTTTGCAAATAAATATGAAGAGAGAGTGAGGGCCACAATTTTGAGTTTTGTTGACACTATAGGATCATCATTGGTGTATAATAATATGAGTAAAGTTTTGGATATCTGGAATAAGCTAAATGGAGACAAGGCTTTTCTAATGCCTATTTTGGACAAGTGGAAGCCTAGGGAGGAGGACCTAGAACTCATATGTGTATCTTATGATGAGCCAGGGGTTGACTCCATTATCAAATCCACTTGTGACATGACAAAGGACCTAGAAAAGTTAGCAGAAGGAGTGGATAATGCAAAAAGGAAGATCAACTTGTACAAGAAAGAGTACACTGAGCAGGTGTTTGAATTATTTCTTGGAGGTTTTGCCAGTCCAGCTCAATTGAAGGACAAACAAGTATGGCTTAATGGATTAGAAGCCATCCTATCATTAAGAATAAAGGGAATCATTAGCACAGATGATACCTCCCTATTTGTTAGAACAATTGAGGAGATATAAAATATTAAATCACACTATGGTTTCCTAAATACAGAGGTAAATAAAATGAGGAACTCTTGGAAGAGATTAGCCAAAACAAAAGGGAAAGTTTTTAACTTCTCATGGCCTGCTGATGACGTGTACTAGGAGTGGAAAAGAAAGTATACTATGCTAGATGTGGTGGTTCAAGAAGAAGCTGCAGAATGACAACTGCGGGAAATGGGTTGTTAGAAAGTGGAAAAGATTTGATACTTCTTGTTCAAACAAGAAGTTTGTTGTAACAAACCTTTTGAAAATGTCTGAAGCTTGTATGCATCCATGCTATTATAAATGGATACCATGACTAGTAAAAAATGATCACAAGAATTTGTAAAGAAACTCTGCAAAAGTATATCTAGGATTTTCTAGTCTTATAGAGAATATTCTAAGTTTTGAAATCCTTTTCAAAATTTAATGTCAATATACAGACCATGAACTTTCAAGCTTATAATTTGTGTTGTCTTCTGGTTTTCTTTCAATAATTTACTGGTTTCAACTTGGGTAATCTAGGGTTATTCATTTGAACATGGATTGTAATGCAGTCTTTAATAGATGTGTTTCTTAGCTTTTCTCTTTAGGAGGGAAATTAAATACGTAGGAAATATCTCTGTCAGTAGGTTAATTTGTTGGAGACTTTGAATTTGATGAACACTATCTAGACCAATAAGGAAAAACTCTTATATATGTTAGGTATGTATGGGATTGATAGAAGCCGAGGTGATTAGATGTATGGAGATATTTAATTGTGAAATCCTTGTTTAAATTAGATGAATCTATAGCCTGGACAAGGCACTGGCATTAGTTGTATCTATCTTTCTACATTTCTTGTAGATCAGTACTGAACATGAGCATAAGCTTTATTTCATTATTTTAGTTTGTGTTAAGGCGATAGGATTCATCGGTTTTGGACTGGTTTACTGTGGATCTATTTTAAAAGTGTGAATTTATTCACAAGAGGTATCTGAACTTTGGATAAGTTCAAAGTGTAGAAGGTTCTTAAAACCTTGTCATATGTTTCTCTAAGGTTCTTTTTCCTTGATCTCTCTATTTGTAGATAGAGTTACTAATTTCTTACAGGGGATAAAAAGGGAATCAGAATTTGAGAACAACAAAAGTGGCGACTCTGTTGGGGATGGTCATAGTGTGAATCCAGATGCAGATTGGCACTTGGATTAGTTTGGAATATTAATTGGATGTCTATGTTCAAAATTGTTTGCCTGGCTTTTGATTCGTGTGTTCCTTTCTCTCTCTGAAAATCTTTGTGATTTTGATTTTAAAGATTGGCAAATTTTTTGTGTAAAGCTTGTTTCCATATTTCCCACAGTCTTTGTGGGTGGTGACTCTGATAATCTTAACCAGTCCTTTTGAAATAATTAAAATTCTTTAAGGAAACAAGCATAATGTACGGAGGAAAAAACTCTAGATCTTTCATGAAGAAGCATCCTCGTGAGACGTTGGAGGAAGGATTACC
The DNA here is from genome assembly GCF_030272615.1 of Cryptomeria japonica. Classification (NCBI taxonomy): domain Eukaryota; kingdom Viridiplantae; phylum Streptophyta; class Pinopsida; order Cupressales; family Cupressaceae; genus Cryptomeria; species Cryptomeria japonica. The sequence continues at coordinate 529,798,114 of NC_081407.1, forward strand.
TGAATAGTCACGTAGAGGTCAAAAGAGATCAGTGGTTCATGAAGCATCAAATGTTGCTTGGGTATAGAAAAGCACAAATATGGTTAAGATATCTGACAGACCTATTTATGCAAATTCAAATTCATCTTCCCGCGAATCTAAGAATGATGTTTTAGGCTTCCATTCTGGTTTATTTGGAAATTTAGAAGATGTCCATTGTTCAAATCAAAGGATATCACATGCTAGTTTTTCTGGGAAAGATAGAACTAGTTCAAACATAGTCAGAGATTCTGTACCTAGAAAAATTGATGGAAACATCAGTTTAATTGATAATGATCAAGTCAAAATCTCAGACTCTAAACAAATCTTCCCTGATGAAGATAAGGTATCCCAAGAAATAGAGGACTTGAATAGAAGAGTCCATCATTTGATCTCCTTAAGAGCACAAAAAGAAGCAAATAAGGAGAGAGAAGTAAAAGCAAAGTTGATGGAGAGAGACAGACTCCTAAGACAAATTGCTGACCTCGAGTTGCTTGCCCAAGAAAAGTCTAAGAGTGAAGATGAAGGTCCTGTGATTAGAGAAATCCTAATTCCCAAAGCCAAACCAGCATATAAGTTAGTAGTCCAACCAAGTAAGGAAGTTCTTAGTAACCCACAGCCTACTAGAAATGATGTTGATAAAGGAAAGTAGAAGTGCATGGAAGATGGGTCTGGATCTAAGACTACAGTGGAGGTCTCTCACAGGCTTTTAGCACATGAAAGAGAGATGGAGAGGATGAGAAAAGAGAAGGAAGATTTACAAATGGAATTAGAAAAGGCTGAATTAGAAGCAGCTAATTAAGAAGTCAAAAGGAAGATTAGCTATCTGAAAGCATCTCCCATCACATTCCCTTCAGTAGATCATAATAAACATGTTCCTTAGCAAAACCCACTCCCTCCTGTTAAAATTCAGCCAACTCCGCCTATTAGCACTACAACAACCAATCAAGCCTTTGGTACTAACCAAGGTAGCCAGATCTCTCTAACTCGGAGCCCCAATGTAAGAATGAACATGGGTAATAACCATATTGTTAACCCATTCCAGAGAAGACCTATTAACTTAGAATTGTATAGGCAACTCTTTTTTGATGGAATCCCAGGGTACTCTAACCATGTTCCTACTAAGTTAAGAGATAGACTTCATAAGTTTGCTGGAGATAATGCAATTAGTGTCGAGGAGCACTTGAAATCTTTTGGTGACTTGATTAATTATTATGAAATTGTGAATGAAGACGTCATCATGAAACTATTTGTACAGTCCTTAGTACATGATGCAAGAGACTGGTATAGAGGTCTTCTTGTGAACATCATTGGGTCTTGGGAGGATTTTAAAAAATGCTTTCAGGAACAGTATGGTGATAAAACAAATGTGAGCTTCATGCTTAATGAGTTTAACAATATCTGAAAGTCTGATAATGAAATAGTCACTGATTTTAATGCTAGATTCCATAAAGCAATGCATAGATTGTATCAGGTAGTGAGATTAGATGACAACATGTGCCTGAACACTTATTACAATGCATTTGATTCCAAAATGGCTTATATTTTGAGGGATAAAAGTCCACATAGCCTTAGACATGCATTTAGAATTGCTATCAATGTAGAGAGCAATAGAAAAGCATCTGGAAAATTAGGAAGAAGAACTGATGGTAGGCTATGGCAGGAAACAAAACAACAACCTAACAAAGTTGCTAAAGAAGAAGATAAAATAGAGAAGTTAGTGACTGCTATGAAAGATCTGACTACCAAGGTGAGCAAAAATGATAAACCCCATTATAACTGGCAAGACAAACCTCCTAGGTTGCATGATATGCCTTATAACACCACCTGGAAGGATGGTAAACCTCAGAATGAAAAGCCAAAAAATACTCAGAGCCAAGATACCCCTAATCCTTTAAAAGGAAAAATATGTTCATAACATAGAGAACGCTCCTTGGTGTATTGCTTATGATGGGCCACATTCTCCTCATCAATGTGTTGTAGCTCAAACCCTTGAAGAATCCATGAGACAAGAAGTTGAGCCTGATATTGATATGTTTGAAACTATAATAGAAAGTGATGAGGAGTCTCTGCAAAGTGAATTTAGTGATTGTGCTATGCTGGGCAGTAAAAAGTCTTACCAAGGACAACTAACACTTGATTCGCATCCCACTTTGAATGTGGTAACAATCGAAGATGAAGAAGTTCATCTCAGGAGGCCTAGTGATGAGGAAGTAAAAAATCTCACTAATGTTGCTATAGCCAAGGCCAAGCACAATTACAACTTAAGGAGCACTAAAAGGGATAGTGATCAAGGTGAACTTGGTTCTATTTTTATAAAAGAGGTATCCCAGAAGAAAGAAGCAAGTAGTGCTACCTTGCCTCAAGTTGGTCAAGAGAAGAAAGATCAAGTTAAGGAAGTACCCAAGGGTGCATATAATAAAGCTACTAATGATACACAAGGAGCTGCCACAACAAAGAAGACAAGTCAGCCTAAGGTAGAAAGAGCTAAAGCTAATATTGAGTTGAGCAATAATTCCACATTTGATATAGCTCAAGCTCTTACCCAAATGAAAGTTATTGTCCCATTGATATAATTATTGAAAATAAAGGAACATAGAGAAGCTGGTTTGTCTTTATTTTCTAACATATCTGATAGTAACACAGTTCTAACTACCAGTTCAGTTAAAGATGAAAAGGATCAGGAATTCCAAACCCCAGAGGTATATGTTGGAACAACTATTACCCAAGAAACCTCACAGGTAGATCCTTTTTATGTTACTCTGTTAGTAAATAGCCGGTTGAACAAAAATTGTATGATAGATTCTGGTGCAGCTGCTAATGTAATGCCTTATGGTGTTATGAAAGAATTAGGACTGTCAATGAGTACAATATATGGGAAATGCTATGCTATGGATAACAGAGAAGTGCCTGTGATAGGTACAATGAGAGATGTTGAAGGGAAGATAGCAACATTCCCTGAAGTGACATACAAGATGGATGTTATTGTAACTAACACCAAGCCACATTATGGCATGTTATTATCTAGGCAGTGGGCTGCAGCAGTGGGTGGAAATGTTCAGTTGGATTTGTCATAAGCTACCATCCCAATTAATGGGAATCAAGTCAAATTGTACAAAGAACCATGTTCCCCTAGGGTAATTGAGAAATTAGACCCTAACATTTTCAACTATATGATTGATGTGGATCTTGATAATTTTAGATTACAACCAATATTACCCCAATTGAAGAATACTGACTCCATTGTGACTGAATTAGAATCTCAACAGCATGGTTTGTGGAAAATGTATTTTGATGGAGCTTGTTCTAAAGAAGGATTTGGAGCAGGAGTTCTCTTTGTATCCCCATCAGGTATGACTTTCAAGTATTCCTTCTTGTTAGCCTTCCAATGTACAAATAATACTGCCAAATATGAAGCCCTGCTATTGGGGCTTGAAATTGCAAAAAGGCATGGAATTCAATTATTAAAAGTATTAGGAGACTCGAAATTGGTTGTCTCTCAAGTTAGGGCCAAGTATGCATCTAAGAATGATAGATTGAAAGGATACAAGCATGCAGTATGGGATGTCATTGAGCATTTCAGTGCATTCTCTATAAATTGGATAGTAAGATCCAAAAATATCATGGAAGACTTCTTAGCAAATGTTGCATTAAAGAACGATGATGCAACACTAACCGGTATATCCACAGTTGAAGTAAAAGCTAGGCCTACCATTCCTAATAATGTATACAATTGGCAAGTGTTTGCTGATGATGAAGATATTCTTAGGTTTATACAGCGCATTGATGACTATGACGGGCAAAAAATTGACTGCAATGCCTTGGTGGAAGTGGTTGACAACATAGAAACTGTATTTGGGAATGACTTGGTTCAATTAGAGACTAATGAAATACCTAAAGGGTTGGTAGAGCTTGAAGGTATGTTTAGTTACAATGACAATCATCTACACCAGCAATCAACCACTAAGATGGATGAGTTAGAGGAAGTAAACTTAGGGACATAATCATCCCCTAAGTTGGTATATATTGGAAAAACGTTGCCTCCTAATGTCAGAGTGAATCTCATTAATTTATTAAAGAAGTATAAACATGTATTTGCTTGGTCTTATGAAGATCTAAAGGCGTATAGACAGGATTTGTTTCAGCATGAAGTCCCTTTGCTTCCAGATGCTAAGCCTTTTAGACAAAAGCAAAGACCTATTAACCCCCTGCTGGAATCAAAGATGCAGCAAGAACTAACCAAATTAAGGGAAGGGGGAATTATTAAGCCTATAAGGCACTCCTCATGGGTCTCAAATTTGGTCTCGGTGAGAAAGAAAAATGGGGACATAAGACTCTGTGTTGACTTTAGGAACCTGAATGTTGCTTCCTTGAAGGATAATTATTCTTCTCCTAATATGGAAGCTATGTTGCAAAGAGTGACTAGCTGTGACCTATTGTCAATGATGGATGGGTTCTCAGGGTATAACCAAGTGTTGGTAAAGGAATCAGAACAATTCAAAACCGCTTTCACCACCCCTTACGAAACTTATGTGTATGTCAGGATGTCTTTTGTTTTGAAGAATGCTAGAGCTACATTTCAGAGGGCAATGGATGTAGCTTTCAAAGAATTCATCAATATTATCATGGTAGTATATCAGGATGATTTAACATGCTTTTCCAAAAGAGTGGATGACCATTGTGGACATTTAGAACAGGTTTTTAGTAAGGCTTTGGAATTTGGGGTATCTTTAAATCCTAAGAAGTGTCATTTTGCTGTTATTGAAGGAAAGCTGCTAGGGCATATTGTCTCTAAAGAAGGAGTAAGAATAGACCCTGAAAGAATAGAGGCAATAAAAAATGTGCTTGAACCAAAGAATGTTAAAGGTATCCAATCTTTCTTGGGCAAAGTTAATTTTGTTAGAAGTTTATTGCAAATTTCGCAGAGATAGTCAAGCCCATTGTTAAACTGCTTAAAAAGGATATGAAATTCTGCTGGGATCAAGAAGCTTGAAAGGCTTTTACTAAGATTAAAAAGGCTATCCAGGAGGTACCAGTATTGAAATCCCCTAATTATAGTAAGCCTTTCTCTTTGTTTTCTTTTGCTTCATATCACACAGTGGCTGCAGTCCTTTTGCAAAAGGATAATGAAGGATATGAACACCCCATAGCCTTTTATAGCAAATTTCTATAGGCCACAAAATTAAAATATGAAATCATGGAGAAGCAAGCATATTCTTTGGTCAAAGTTGACAAAGCTTTTAGGCCATATCTTGTAAATGCACAAGTAGTTGCATATGTCCCACATGTTGTTGTCAAAGACATCTTATCCCAGTCTGAGGTCATAGGTAAGAGATGCAGATGGATAAATAGAATCCAAGAGTTTGATTTGGAAATAAAGATTACCAAATTGGTGAGAGGTTTAGGCCTTGCCAAGCTTATGGCCGAGTCAAACCTTCTTGATGTTGAAATGAATAATGTTGAAGTTGAGAACATCCTAGTCACTAGTATTGAAAAATGGCCCTGGTACTCAGAGATAATACATTTTTTAAGGGACACAACATTTTCAAAAGGAATGACACATAATCAGAGAAGAACTCTAAAGTTGAAGTCACATAAATATGTCCTTGTTTAGGGTGATCTATTTTGGAGGAAGAGAGATGGGGCATTAATAATGTGTTTGGATGAATCCCAGGCTAAGAGAGTGTTAAATGAAATGCATGATGGAGTGTGTGGAGGTCATTACTCTGCTAAGACAACTGCTGGTAAGATAGTTTGGGCTGGGTACTATTGGCCTACTTTGTTTAAAGATTCTCATGAATATGTTAGGATATGTGACCCATGTCAGAATTTTTCATCCAAATTGAAGTATGAAGGAGCTTTACCCCTCAACCCAGTCATAGTGGAAGCCCCTTTTGTCCAATGGGGCATTGATATTATTGGAGAGATTGTTGAGAAATCAGGAAGAGGTCATAGGTAGATTATAGTAGCTACTGACTGTTTTACTAAGTGGATTGAAGCTATACCCACCAGGAGAGCCACAAGTAAGGTTGTTATTGACTTTCTGAAGGATAATGTTATAACTAGATTCAAAGTCCCTGTAAAACTAGTAATGGATAATGCCATGAGCTTCAGGTCAGAAGAGTTTGTTGAATTTTGTGCTAGTCATGGAATAATCATGTCTTACTTTTCACCTTATCATCCTTAGGGTAATGGGCAAGCTGAATCTAGTAACAAGAGCCTCCTGAATATTATCAAGAAAATCTTGGAAGAGAATAAAAGGTCTTGGGACCAAAAGTTAAAATTGGCTTTATGGGCTGACAAGGTTACTGTCAAAAAGGCTATTGGGGTCTCACCTTTTGAATTAGTTTATGGCACACAATCCAGGTTGCCTATCAATAATTTTCTTCTAGTGTATAAGTTCCTATGAGCTGAGGACATGGAACTATCTGAACCTATGGAAGACCGGATGATTCAGATAGTGGAAGTTGAAGAAATTAGAACTCTAGCCCACAAGACGAATCTAAAGATCTAGTTACAGTCCAAATACCTATTCAACAGGAGAACCTCATTGAGAAAGTTCCAAATTGGTGATGTAATTCTTCAATGGAATGTGAAAGGACAGGATAAGGGAAAGCATAAGAAATTTGAGTCACTGTGGATCGGCCCCTCTATGGTCTGTGATCTGAATGGAAAGGACTCATATTTTTTGAAGAATATGAATGATGAAGTACAGGAATTTCCAGTGCATGGACAATTCCTAAAACATTACTTCACTTGATGTCCATGCACAGTAGGTCCTTGTTTGTATATATTTTGGTTTACTTTAGTTGTTGTTTTTGGGCTTGTGTTTGGTCTGTTTCTTTAGAGAGTTTCTAAATTCTTGTGTTGATCTTGCGATCAACCATCCCCAGTCAGAGCCACTGTTATCACTGTTTAAAAAATGGGTATTCTTGTCCCATAATTGGCTAAGTCTATAAAAATTCGAAGTCTAGTATGGCCTTGTTACCTCTAGATGCTTTAGGTCTAAAGAGGGTTTAGGGTTTAAGTTTTAATCACTTTACTGTCTGAGAAAAAACCCTTTATTTCTAATTATGCATTACTTTATTCACTTATAAGAAGGGTCCATTTGTCATGAGAAGTGTCTCCCCCCCCTTCTTATTTCTTCCTAGGTGGGTCTGGCAGCGCATTATTTTTCTGAGCTTTTCCTAAAGTTTTTAATGTTTAATCGGGTGTCTTAACTAGTGAGTAGGTTCCTTTTAATCTAAAGGCACGCGTGATTTCATAGCCCTAAGATGCCCATGATTTACCATTCATTAAATAGCGAAAGGTGGAAGTGGGTCTGACATCCAGCTTTTCACTAAAGTAAAGATCGATCGAGTTCCATTTGATCGAACGGCCCGCGCGGTTTCACTAGACAAAAGTGACTGAGATTTAACTTTCATGAAATGGCAAAAAGGAAATTGCCTCCGGCATCCAGGCAAATACTCGGCATAAAAATTGATCAAGTTCCTTTTGATCGGATGGCCCAAGCATTTTCGCAAGGCAAAAGTGCATGGATTTTACACTCTGCGAAATGGCGAAAAGGAAAATGGGTCCACAAGGTAGCAAAGACTAAAGTTAAAGGCCAATCAAGTTCCTTTTGATCGGATGGTGCATGCCATTTCGAAGCCCGAAGGTGCCTAAGATTTAATCTTCATGAAGTGGTGAAGTGACATGGAAGCCACTTGGTTGGTGTTGTGGCAGAACAGGTGGATTAGGTCGTGGGCAAAAAGACAAGCTGTCAGATGTATGTGGTGGATCTGAAATGGATCCCATGGAAGTTGTTCGATGAGTAAGCGAGTGACACATTGGTTTATTTTTCTAGCCAGTTGCCAAGGTGGATGGTGCTAAGTTAGAGGGCCCACTTCATACCAGTTAAGTTAGTTAAAGGGTGGGTATCTCCACAAAGATCCTATGGTGGGCGCTATTCTGTAGCCCAAAGATGCAAGGTTATTACCGTTCATGAAACAGCAAAAACCGCTAGCCTTAAGCGCTTGGTGCAAGGTTAGTGGGGTTGACTACCAGTCACAAGATAGAATAAAGACCGATCAAGTTCCTTTTGATCAGACGGCCCACACGGTTTCCTTGGGAGAAAGTGCATGATGTTTAGCTTTCGTGAAATGGTGAAAGAGATCTAAGCCCGTCACCGAATGAAGAATAGTCAGTAAAGTAAAAGCCGTGCAAGTTTCACTAGATCTAACGGTTGGCATGATTTCCCTTGAAGAAGAAGCATAGATTTTAGGCTTCGCAAAATGGCAAAAAAAGAAAGTGATGGAAACATAGACATGTTATGATCCACTCCAGCAAAATTTTTGAATTCATTCATGAATTCAATTTTGAGGTGATGGCCGAAGCATGTGGTATCAATGTTGCAGTTAAGATCCCGATTGCCGTATATACACTCACATCAATTGAATGTAGGCATCATTTTGAAGAGTTGTTGTGAAAAAGCTAATGTAGAGTAGAATTATTCAGGCCGAGAATAGGTTTTCTTGTATCTTGTTTACGAGTTACTTGAAAGTTTTGATTGAATTGTGGTTTTGTTCTATTAAAGAATTGCTATGATTAGTAATTGAATTACTTGCATATCATTGAGATGTCACCCAGAAGAGACTTCACAAGGAAAGTTAATTACCAAGAAAGAGAAATTTGTGATGATTTCCTTGAACAGTTGTCTATGTCCACAAATGTAGCAGCTAAGGTTAAGGAACTAGTGCCCAAGGCCCCTCACTTGAAAATAGGAGAAGGATTAGATGACAAGGGTAATTGGCTTAGTAACAATAGCACACCAGTTTGTGATTACCAAAGGAGGATGGAAGTGCTTTGAGGAATTCTTTCAACCCTACCATTTGTCCATTGCAGTGTTAAGATTTTCTGACCCTTAGGATTTCTTTAATAATATGTTCAAGAAGATGGCAGTATGGAAAGGTAGACCTCACCAATTCCAATTCCCCGAAGACCTTATCAGAAATGAGTTTGATTTGGATGAGCAGGAGCTAAGGAAAGAGAAATAGGTAGCCTATAAGAAGGCTCTAGACTTTGTGCATCAATTTGACACCAACTATGACCCTTTGTCCAGTTTTCACCCTTTTGAGGAAAAGACAAAATTCTTAATTCTTTGTTTTGAAGATGTAATGCAAACATTGAAAGAGAAGAGGGAAGTAGTGATTAAAAATAACCCTAAGAAGGCAAGACTAGTATTATCTAGGTCTACATCTGCTAAAGCAATCCCTCCGAGTGACTATGTGTTACATAAGAAATCCAAGTACAACGTGCTAGTGCCAACAACAGGGGATCCTTCTACTTCAAAATGAAAGAGAAAAATACAAGATGTCATTGACATTTAGGAATCCCCAAAGAAGAAAAGGGTGGGAAAGGAAGTGCAATCTAATGAGCCCTTGTATTCCCCATCTCAATCCCCTATTCATATAGGAGATGAACAGGCAGCAGCTGAGCAATTATTACAGTTAGGGAGTCTTGGGGAGATAGCCTATACTTATGATGAAATAGAGGATGGAATGCCTCAAGAGCCAGAAGATGTCGAGATGAACATAACCACCAATGAGTTCAAAGGCCAGGAACTGGATCCTACCATTAAACAGGCCAGTGAGGAATTCTTAGTTGATAGCAATTTTGTCACCTCAGGAGCTTTCATGCAGTTTGTGTGGAAGCAGAATATTGATAGGTGTAATGCCAGATGTGAGAAGAGGAAAGGTGAGAAACCCCACAAGGATGCATCTGTGGTGGAGGAGGAAATAAATCAAGAAATGGTCACTGAGTTTAAGACCATCACTCCTGAGCAAGGAAGGGAGATGGTAGCAAAGGCTGGTGTACTCATCCTCCCTGAATGGGATATAGTAGATGCCTTGGTTCTAGAGGCAGTCAGGAAAGAAACCAAGCCCATGGAAGGAGTAACCTTCAGCAAGGATAATGTTGCTTTGGTCACGTGGTCTTTGAAAAGAGATGAAAATAAAAAGAAAAACGATACCCCAGAGTCAAGCTAACTTGGAGGTATGATAGTGAAGAGAGTGCAAAATACTCTAGTGGTGGAGGCTGCTAGCACAGTCTTAGAGACTACAAAGTTCAGTGTTGCAGTGGCAGAGAATGATGCAATGGAAAAGGCAGTTCTCCAATCTAAGTTAGACACTATCCTGAAAGCTTACAATGATGCCAAAGGAGAGGTAATGAGCCGAGACACTATTATTGCTAATTTGAGAAGCCAATTGGTAGGTCAATACCATCAAGGTGAGTCCTCAACATTGATGATTGCTTCTTCTCCTGCATAGCCTCCCTCTACTAGCCCTATCATTGAATTTCCACCTTCTCCTGCACCTTCTAGTTTCCAATCAGTTGAGATCACTCCTCAGGAGTTGGAGAAGCTAAAATAGGCTCAAACCCTATTTGCAAATAAATATGAAGAGAGAGTGAGGGCCATAATTTTGAGTTTTGTAGACACTATAGGATCATCATTGGTGTATAATAATATGAGTAAAGTTTTGGATATGTGGAATGAGCTAAATGGAGACAAGGTTGTTCTAATGCCTATTTTGGACAAGTGGAAGCCTAGGGAGGAGGACCTAGAACTCATATTTGTATCTTATGATGAGGCAGGGGTTGACCCCATTATCATATCCACTTGTGACATGACAAAGGACCTAGAAAATTTAGTAGAAGGAGTGGATAATGCAGAAAGGAAGATCAACTTGTACAAGAAAGAGTACACTAAGCAGGTGTTTGAATTATTTCCTGGAGGTTTTGCCAGTCCAACTCAATTGAAGGACAAACAAGTATGGCTTAATGGATTAGAAGCCATCCTATCATTAAGAATAAAGGGAATCATTAGCACAGATGGTACCTCCCTATTTGTCAGAACAATTGAGGAGATAGAAAAGATTAAATAACCATGGTTTCCTAAATACAGAGATAAATAAAATGAGGAACTCTTGGAAGAGATTAGCCAAGACAAAAGGGAAAGTTTTTAACTTCTCATGGCCTGCTAATGACGTGTACCAGGAGTGGAAAAGAAAGTATACTATGTGGGATGTGGAGGTTCACAAAGAAGCCACAGAATGACAACCTCAGGAAAGGGGCCATTATAAAGTGGAAAAGATTTGATAATTCTCGTTCAAACAAGAAGTTTGTTGTAACAAACGTTTTGAAAAGGTCCAAAGCTTGTATGCATCCATACTATTATAAATGGATACCAGGACTAGTAAAAAATGATCGCAAGAATTTGTAAAGAAACTTTGCAGAAATATATCTTGGATTTTCTAGTCTTATAGAGAATATTCTAAGTTTTGTAATCCTGTTCAAAATTTAATGTCAATATACAAACCATGAACTTTCAAGCTTAGAATTTGTTGTCTTCTGGTTTTCTTTCAATAATTTATTGGTTTCAACTTGGGTAATCTAGGGTTATTCATTTGAACATGGATTGCAATGCAGTCTTTAATAGATGTGTTTCTTAGCTTTTCTCTTTAGGAGGGAAATTAAATACACAGGAAATATCTTTGTCAGTAGGTTACTTTGTTGGAGAGTTTGAATTTGATGAACACTATCTAGACCAATAATGAAAAACTCTTATATATGTCAGACATGTATGGGTTTGATAGAAGCCGAGGTGATTAGATGTATGGAGATATTTAACTGTGAAATCCTTGTTTAACTTAGATGACTTTGTAGCCTGGACAAGGCACTGGTATCAGTTGTAGCTATCTTTCTACATTTCTTGTAGACCAATACTGAACATGAGCATAAGCTTTATTTCATTATTTTAGTTTGTGTTAAGGCGATAGGATTCATTGGTTTTGGACTGGTTTATTGTGGATCTATTTTAAAAGTGTGAATTCATTCACAAGAGGTATACTCACTTGAACTTTGGATAAGTTCAAAGTGTAGAAGGTTCTTAAAACCTTGTCATATGTTGCTCTAAGGTTCTTTTTCCTTGATCTCTCTATTTGCAGACAAAGTTATTAATTTCTTACAGGGGATAAAAAGGGAATCAGAATTTGAGAACAACAATGATGATGTTTCGAATGATGATGATGCCTTGAAAGCTAAATTAATAGTAGCAACAGGACCAAATTCCTCAAGTTCAAAAGCTGAAAGTTTTCCAACTAGAGTATCTCTAGATACTGATGTATTAGGCACTGTTCTCAATTAATTTATAGTAGTAACTTTCATTTTATATGTCAGTGGCAATGCTCTTAAAACTTTCAAAACAATTTCATCTTCACTTAAGGTTCCTCCACAATATTGTATACCCAAAACAATTTCATATACTCTTTCCATAAAAGCAGAAATCCTTTCATCTTCTTCCATAAGATTTTCATACCTGACCTGGAAGCATTCAAGTTTTGCAATTTTGACTATGGAATCTCCTTCATTCAATGTTTCCAATTTGTCCCAAATAGCTTTAGCAGTAGATCTATCTAGTAATTCCATGATTTTCTGATTTGACAATGCACTCAAAAGTGCTTCTCTTGCTTTGTAGTCATTTTCCTCATCTTTAGCCAAGGTTGGTGGATTAGGTTGACATTGAGTAGGAGTAGTGTACCCATTCTTTGTAACATCCCATATGTCCTTTCCAATGCAATTCAAATGTGTCTCCATCCTAATCTTCTATATTGCATAGTTGGTTCCATCAAGTTTAGGACTGTCCTTCCTGAAATAGTTAGAAGACATCAGATCTCCTCAAGTTGTTAAACTTCTGCAAAAAGAGGACTAGGCTCTGATACCAATTTTTAGGTCCCGGAGATAACTGAGAGGGGAGGTGAATCAGTTGTCTAATAAATTCAAACCAAAATTAACTTAACCAAAATTAATGCTTAATACCAGTAAACCAAACTTTATGTCGATAGACAGTTTATCAGTCAATTGCAGTACAGGTAAAGATTAATGCATGAAACAGAAAGACAATAACATCCACAACACATAACATAGATATTTGTACGTGGAAACCATATAAGGGAAAAAACCATGGTGGGAAGCCTTACCCACAATCAGATGATACTACTACAGATAGTATGTGTGTACAATATGGAGTCTACACATGCGGAAAGGCCAGCTGCCTAGAGCTCATTGCTCAATTACAAAATGAGAGTCACACTGACTACAATTGGATGGTTAAATCCAATGATAATGTACTGCTCAAAATATCATCTTCATATGCTGGATTCAGTACCGATCTAACTCTGATATGCCTTCTTCAAACCTTCCTTCAATCTTGAATGATGTCTACGTGTATAGCTCTGATTATTTTTGTATATACCTTATTCGCACTTACTTACATTCCCGTATCAATCTCACAAATGAGATCTTACATTTATACCATAGCCTAAGACCAATTGAGTAGGTCGGCCCACTAAAGATATTACAATAAAATCATTTACAAATGAATCAATATCAGATACATTATGTTGGCTCAATGTGTTTACAATAATAAAAAATCATCTTCATAACGTGTCATGTTGATCTGGAATAGATATGCTTGCTGGTGCATAACCTGGACCTATTTGCAGATAACAACAAATATGCAAACCCGATTAGATCAATAACCAAATCGCCAAAACCAAGTGATCAAATAGTGTCTTTGACATAACCAAGTAATCTTCAAGTCATTCCAAGTGCCGGTGAACCAAATATCGATGACTGTGCATAAGTCACTGACTTGCTGGTGAACATAATCAAGAGTCTCCAAGTGTTGATAAATGTTGACAAGTGTTGACATCAATGACAAAACCATATCAACATATCCAAAATACCAACAAAGGGGACTCTAAAAAAATAATAGATATGATTAATTCTAAATAAACCTCATTGGAATTATAGTTACATCATAGAGGATATCAAATCCATCCTAAGTGGGTTTAAAGATGTTAAATCACTCATATATTTAAAGAAGAAAATTCATTAGCAGATCCCCATGCCAAATTTGGAGGCCATATTTAAGGGGTTAAGCTATAGGATAACATTCCTCCTATGTCGCTAAATATAAGAACCCAAACCAAAGATGAAGAGACTCAAAATAATTGAGATTCGTCATTTTAGAACTTCTAGATGTATCATTGACACATATGGAGGGAAATATATAAACTAAAGAAACAATAGAAAGATTAATTAGAAGCCCACTTTCCATATGCCTTCCTTGTTTATAACTACAAGATCTAATTTAACATACAATCAATAGAAAGGGGTTGACAATATTACTTCCTCCAAGTGAAAAAATACATGGGGATCTCTTACATATCAAGTTGTTAAACTATTATAATATATGTAGTAATATTAAGGTGTGGAAAATTGTGAGGAGAGGTAACCTCACCTATTACATTGAAGCTAAAAATGGCCAAGTCTTGGAAAGAGCACAATCTACATAAGAGGAATCTCTTTCCACATTTTTGAGGAATTATTTTCTATGATGAATAGTCTATGAATCAAGGGAGAGAACCTTCTGAAGAAAAGAGTCTTAATCATGATTTTATGAAGAGATTACTTAAGAAGGGTGAGAAGGTGGAAAGGATATATAATAGGTTGAATAGAGATAATATTATGGGTTTCTAGAAGATGATTATTGAGGTGCTAATGAGATGCAACACTTTGGAAGGAAGGTACAAGAACTTTTATTCGTACATCATCATATTAAATTGATTTTTTTAAATTTTGGATCTCGACCTCCCTCAAGGACTCTATTTTTGAAGTGGTTAGTGGAATTTTTTTTTTCTTTAGAAGCTAATTTACTACCTATACTATTTCTAGTTGTCTCACACCCTAGCCCAAATTATTATTCATCAAATCTACAACCCAATTCGATACTTCACCACTTGGATCTTACCCCAAATTGTGAGGAAGTTAAGTAGCAAAACAACTTCCTACACTAACCTTGAGAGAAGGATGATGCAAATTTTTTTACAAATCATTACAATAGTTATAGAAACTTAACATAAATAAAATTCATACCACAACACAGTGACTTACATGGGGAAAACCCTTTCAGGAGAAATACCCCACACTCTAAAAGTTACTCAATATATTATTCATAAATAATTAATAAATTACAATACTTTCAGAGAAAAATTATCGCAAGATTTTTACCAAATAGAGATTTAGAGGTAACTCAGTAGCTATAAGACTCTTACACACAACCTCCATCTCACGCATCGGATATATAGGAGATACAATACATGCAACCGTCAAACGGTATTACAAAACCATCGGCTAAAACCACCCAATGCAGTGGAATCAATCTTATCTCTAATCTTAGATGCCCTATGATGTGTCAAAACACACATAACACATGTACCTCCCTTTTACAGCTCATTTATGTGTTCGATGTATTTTTTACATTTCTTAGAGACCAAACTTTTGGATGCCATAAATTTTGAACCAGGTGTCCGATTGATGAACTATTTCAAGCATCGAAAAGATTGTAATGTGCTCTATCACCTCATAACCCGATACAATAGTTATAGCCACTTTTCAAGCCATTTTAGAGCCTCTAAAGCCCTCAAAATTGGATTTGAAACTTTTGTCGCAACTTTAAAAATGAAAACTTAATATCTTCAAATCTAGTTATGATCTTGTAATGAAAATTTATCGACATGCTTATCTAGCCAATCCAAAGCTTTAGAAAAAAATTTGAACCAATTCATGCTCAAGCAAAAACTTACTATAAATGGTAACCTTGTGTAAATGCAAGGTTGAGACATGATTTTCTCAATATTATCCCACTTGTCGAACACCTTTCAAGAGAAAAGGGAGTATTTACACCATAAATTTGTTGCTAGGGCCTCTGAGGCCCATAGACTCTAAACACCATCTAAAATTCTTTGTGCTCACAGCCTTAGTTAAAAAATATGCAACATTCATCAAATCTCTACCTTAACCAACTTCACCCTGCCATCTTCAATTATATCTCTAACAAAATGATACTGAACATCAATGTACTTGGTCTGGGCATGAAATGTTAGGTTCTTAGCTAGGCAGATCACACTTTGACTATCACAATAAACTATCACTGCACCTAGTTTTATTCCAATATATGTATACAATATTTTAAGCCAAATGGATTCTTTACAAGAATGAGTAGATGCCATATATAAAGTCTCAGAGGACAGGATTATTTGATTTATCTCTTTGAGAACTCTCATATCGAACATTTTGTAGGGCCTCACGGTCTCAATCATGTTTATGTGACTACAACTTGTTTCGAACAAAATTCCTTACTAATAACTATAAGATAGAGGTTACCCGATTCACCTTCAAAAGGGGGATAATCTTTGTGCAAGAGAGATAGTAACTCTCCCAAGATACTTGCCATTTCATGTCCCCATTAGCATTTAGAGTCGGCTAATACGGCATTGAGAATCCATTGCGTGAGACTCAATAGTCATATTTTGATTAGCTATTGGGTGTGTACCTGAGTCTACAGGCAAAGGTTTTCTTCTCTAAGACAACTTCCATAGGGTTAGCATGTTGTGCTTGAAGTCATTATACATCTTACGTGTTTTCATCCTTGAAAATGAAACTAGAGAAAATAATCAAACAACGTCAAAAACTCAGTCATCAAAACTCTATGTGTCAAAAACTAGTCTTTGTAAGTCATCAAAACTTTGACCGTGTCAAAAACTAGTCTTTGTCAGTCATCATAACTCTATCCATGTCAGATTATCATCTTTGTCCAGTCCACTATCGTACAAGTCTACTAAATTATCATCTGGTTATGTACCTATTTTCATACGAGTCTTAATTGGTCCTGTCAGTTTATCATCTGGTCCTATCAGAATTGGCGTCCGGGTTTATAGAATTGTCATTCTGTTCCTAGAGAATTTCCATCTGGTCTTAGGTAAACTATCATACTAATAATTATAATCCTCATCAGATTTTCATCTGGAGAGAACTAAACTATCATGCGAGTTTAGGTAGCAACTCATACGAGAAATTGTTTGTGTTGTCTGGGAACTGTTAAATTGTCATCTAGGTCTAAAAAATATATCCTATGAATTCATGATTTTTTCAGTCTAGAAACTTGTCTGTCTGGACACTTTTCCAGAACAATTATACTTGCCTAATTAGTCTACAATGGGCATAAATCTAGTCACCATAATTATGCGCATAAACAATCTTGATAGTGTACCCCTGCCGTTGTGTTGCATGATTTTTCCAATCATCTTTCAACTAGTTCAATCAACTACTTATTAAACTAAATCAAACTAAGTTACTTAGATCACATCTTATATAGGATAGATTGTTCTTGAAACCAGACTGGGTCTTAGTCACTTCTCTCATATCACTATGTCAAACGAATAACTAGCTTCAATTTGATCTTGACTTCTGCATCACATCTAGTTCTCGGTCACATCAGTTATAAATGCATGTTCAAACTAGAAGTTCTTGTAAGAAAGTTGCCAAAGGTAAAGGACAGTCCTTTTCATTATGGACTAATCCATTCTTTGTAGAAGACCTTGTCTCTAACAAACCTTCGTCGTCAAATATACCAATTTTTTATCAATCCTTATCTCCCACCATGTCTGGAGAAAGGCAAGAAAGAGAAGCTGCTAAACACGATACTTATGACAATATCAACACCCATGATAATGATAGTGATTCCTCATATAGCGAGTCTGAAGCCTCTAAACCTATAGAAGTTGTTATAAATAACTATCAAAAGGATAAAGATTTCCAAAAAATAATGAAGATTATCATGGCTAGAGAAAAAGAAGATTATTTTCTAGAGCTAGCAAACTAAGGCGCTAAAATTCCTACTGATTATAACATTGAAACCATTATCACTAAAGAGGAAGAGACACCCTTAGCATTGGTAAACAAACAATTGCAAGTGTTACAGATTGAAATCACATAAATGAAAAACAAGGATAAATCATCAATGAAATATTCTTTGGACACGATATGCCCGTTTCCATTTGACAAAAACCTTTACATGCCTTTGTTTCCTTCAAGAGTGGAGATTCCTAAGTTTGACAAATATGACAGTAATGTAGATCCTCAAGACCATGTCAAAGAATTTTGTGCTTTATGTATGGATTTCATGCACAAACAAACATATCTCATGCGCCTTTTCCCGAGGAGTTTAGGGGGACAAGCTATGGAATGGTTTTCAAGCCTACCTATGGGAATTAAAACTTATGAGGAATTAGTCGATTTTTTTCTCCAACAATACTCCTATAAAATTCATCATTCAGTCACTATGATCGAGCTTTGTAATACCAAATAGAAAACAAGAGAACCTTTTCTCACTTTTCTTCGTTGGAGAAAGATGTTCTCTAGATATTCACGACCTATTCTAGATTTTGAGAAGATGAACATTTTTGTCAATAACCTGATCCCTGAATTGAAATACAATATCCAAATGCAAGTGTACCATTTGTCCAACAAATTGGTAGATAGTTCCCTCACAATGCAAGATGTGCTTATAAAGAAAGGAGATATATCACTTTGGAAAGAAACACAACAAGGATCTAGTTACAAAGAGAAGAATAAATACTAGAAATATGGTAAAGATAACAATAGAAACATTGTTAATGATGGAGTGGTGGACACTATTAAACCAAAATTAAAACCCACAATATTTAATCTAGCTAGCAGCTCAAAGCCCTCAAAGTAGCTAAAACTGCAACGGAAAACCCTCTGAAGAAATCAAAAGAGTGGTTTAAAGAGAAACCTTGGCTGTTAAAGCCTAATCGCGATTTCACTCCTTTGGAAGAGTCATATGAATCAGCTCTTAAAACATTATTGGCAAATGATCTAATAACATTGCCTGACAACTCTAGACCATTTAATTCAGAAGTTAAATTCAAATGGTGGAGGGAAAATGAGTACTGTGAATATCATCGAAACAAGGGTCATACAATAGACAACTGCATGAAACTCAAACATGAGATTCAAGACTCATCAATGCTAGAAAAATTGTTGTTGGAAACCACATGACTTTGAACAAGGTGATTCCTCAAAATCCAAAGGAAGTGCCAAATTCAATTACACCTATGCTAACAATGACAATGTGATCAACATGATTGAATCTTCCCAATCCAAGTATTGCAACGTGATCATAGTCAAAGATAAACAAAATAAAATGCAAACTACAAATGTTGTAACCCGTGCTCAAAAGAAGGTTACTCTAAAAGGAGCTAGTTCCTCAACTCCTGAGAAAACAACATCAAACCTATCAACTTCTTCAAGCACACAACCAAATATGAACACGGTTAAATCTAAATAGCTGGCTTCATTATCTTCTCCTGGTTACAACATTGTCGAATAGTTAAAACAAACCACCACTCAAATCTCCATTTTTGAATTGCTTAAGATCTCTTCTGCTCATAGAGAGATCCTGGACAAAGATTTTCTCACTACTAATGTCCCCAAAGATTTTAGATGTAGATCAGTTTCAATCTATGGTGGGTCACCTGACTTCAACTCATTACCTCACTTTCTCTGAAGAAGATGACAATTCACTGAATCACCCACATAACCAACCATTACACATCGAAGATATGATCCATAAACACCTAGTCAAACATGTTTTGATAGATGGAGATGTTGGGTTGAATATCTGTACCTACAGTTTACTGACAGGGTTGGGATTTTTTTAACATGTCATTGATCCAACAAACAAAATAACAATAAAATCTTATGATGAAGAAGAAAGAACCTCTAAAGGTCTGGTACTATTACCAATCAGGGTAGGACCTATGGAGAGAGATGTTATTTTCCAGGTGCTTGACCTTCCTCTTTCATACAACATCTTGTTGGGTAGGCCATGGATTCACAAAATGCAAGCAGTACCATCTACCTATCATCAGTTCTTGAAATTTCCTTATAATGGAGTTGAAGTCAGTATTCTTGTTGATACAAGTTACACCTATAATGCATTAAAACAATGTATTGATACCTTTGTTCCTCATAACAAAGCAACCTCTACAGCTGAAAGTTTAGAAACTTTAATGAAAGATTTAGAAAAGAAATTGAAAATCACAGATACTGGCATGGATGGATACAAGATAGAACCCATACTTTCACTAATGTCTCTTCCTCCATCGCTAAGATAGTATAAAAAACCATCTGAGGCTATGAAGCCACAAACTTCAACTCCAAATGTCATTTATCATGGTATTTTTGTACAATCCTCTACTTCCCTTGCAGATGAAACAAAAGAGGAGGCCGTTCTCAAATGGATTTCCAAAGAAGATAGTAAAAACAAAGAAGTGAAACACTGTGAGATTTCCCCTGAACAATATGGTCCAGGCTATAAGATGATTCAATGCATGGGATATTCAGGTACCGGTCCTCTAGAAAAGCATCAAGAAAGTATTGTTGAACCTAATCAACTACAAACTAAGTCTACAAATGATAAAGCTGGACTTGGATACCATTTAGAGGAGTCATCAAATCAAAAACATACTTCTCATCACTAGTCTAAGTGGAGGAAAAAGATACTACCTTCAACATCACAGGAAGTAAATACTCAACAAACTCAGGAATAGTGTGAAAAAGAAGAAGAACTGGCAATCAAGAGAGAAGAAGCATCTTGTAATCAAGTTCCAATTGTATCAGAAGTGACACTACAAGGAGTAGAAATCCTAGAAGATATGAGAGAAGAAATGGAAGGAATTAAAGAGTTGTTTGAACCACTGAACATTCTGGTCACATACATAGGTAGAATGCAAGTAGATGATTCAAAAAATTAATTGAATGAGTATGAATGTGGTCCAGAGCCTCTTTCAGATGCATCTACTGAAGAAACTCCTAAAAAACCTAGTGATATAATAGATGAAGCACAAGAGATGGTGCGCTTAAAACTACAAAAGGAAATAGAGGAATTTAGACTAAAAAGACAAGAAGACTACAAACAACAACTAAAAGAAGAAAGAACACAAGAAAATTCTTCACCTACCATATCTCCCTCTAATGAGATAGAGAAAATTAGGTATGGGATTGCAAATGAAGAATTGGATGCTACAGAAGCAGGGTTGGTCATTAGTTCAGAGGAAGCTGAATGGAAAAGATGACATAGACTAACAAAGTCATCAAGGTTATGTCAACAGGTATGTCAACTACAAGTGAGCATTGAACCAAATCATGAAGGAACTTGCAGCATCCAAGATGTATATATTGATACTATATATACTTTCACTAAGACACTTGAAGAAGATTCAGAGGCTTCATCTTCTGATTCTAATCAGTCTGAAATAAGCTCTATTTATGACATTACCTACTCGACACCAAATTATGACTACTGTGTCATGAATGTCAAAACTTTGTCTATTGAACCTGTTACTGTTGAACCATGATATGTAGTCCAGTCCGAAGTAGAAGACTATGCTAGTGGTAGGTATGCTGGGTTAGATTCCCTAAATACTAACGTAAACTTCGATAATCATGTTCTAACTCTTCCTGGTCTCGAGACACTTATGAAAGGTAGTCTTCTATAACTTGACTTGTCAGTCCGAGGTTGTGATGACAATACCGTGAATTCCTTTGAACCTATTAAATCTTTATCCTTGGTACATCCTAAGCTTATTGACTGTACTCTCCAAGATCAACCTTTGAATATACCTACCTTTGCCAATGACTATACATTAGCTTGTTATCTTAATGCAGTTGAACAAATGGACTCTTCCACTAGTGAAAAAAGTGAGAACATGATGACATCAAATGTCAAGTATCTTAGTCGCAAAAATCAAAAAAAGAAAAATAAGAGTTCTGATGGTGAAAACTACATTGTGGTGGTGTCAGAATCAAAAATAGTAAAAATAAAGGATGTACCTAATGGTGAAAACCTCTCTGAGGAACCTTAAGGTGAGATACTTGACATTTTGCCTGATCAGTTTCAAGAGTGATCATTACTACTAATTGAACCTACACAGCCAATAAACATTGGAACAGAAGAAGCTCAACACACCATACATGTAGCTCAATCCTTGTTAGCCAAAGAACTAGAAGAATTTTCTAATTTCTCCATAGAAAAGAAGATCAATTTTGCATGGCCATATGCTGATATGTCGAGTCTGGATCCTGACCTCATAATGCATCATCTCTCTACCACTCCCAGAGTTAAACCTGTTAAGAAAAAACTCTGAAAAATGTATAATCATGCTGCATTACTTGTTAAAGTTGAGCTATTAAAATTACTAGAAGATGGATTCATCAGAGCAATTGATTGTGCCGAGTGGATATCTAATATTGTACTTGTTTCCAAACCTGACAAATCAATACATGTTTGCACATATTTTAGAGATTTAAACAAATATTGTCCAAAAGATGATTTTCCACTACCCAATATAGACATGATCGTGGACATGACTGCTGGCTATGAAATGTACTCTTTAATGTATGGTTTTTCTGGATACAATTAGGTCAAAATTACACCTGAGGATCAAGAGAAAACAACATTCACCTTTACATGGTGAACCTTTTGCTAGAATGTAGTGGCCGTCGGTTTAAAGAATGCAGGCGCTACTTATCAAAGAGCTGTAACACCAATTTTTCATGATATGATGCACAAAAACATGGAGGATTATGTTGATGATACTCTAGTTAAATCTATGAAAAGATCAACACATCTATCAGAACTAGGTCCAATATTAGACATGATGGAAAAAATCATACTCAGATTAAATCCTAAGAAATGTGCATTTGGGATTACATCTGGTAAGCTACTAGGATATATTGTTTCAGCGAAAGGAATTTAAGTGGATCCAGAAAAAGTTAAGGCTATCATGGAAATGCCACCCCCAAAGAATGTCAGTCAAATGATAAGTTTAAAAGGGTGGCTTCAATCAATAAGACACTTTATTTATCAGCTGGCAAATAAGGCTCAACCATTCACAAAGGCATTATGGAAAGGAGTTACATAGAACTGGGATAAAATTTGTGAATAAAATCTAACGAAAATCAAGTAATATCTTTATAATCCACCTATATTGATGCCACCAATTCAAGGCAAGCCCTTGATTCTCTACATATCGGCTACTGATACATCACTGGGGGAACTTTTGGCACAACAGGATGAGAATAAAAAGGAAAGAGATATATATTATATTAGCAGGACCTTGGTGTCCTATGAGATGAACTATACTATCATAGAAAAAGTTGGTTTAGCATTGGTCTTTGCATCACAAAAATTGAGACACTACATGCTAGCACATTCTATCAAGTTGGTGGCTAAGATTGATCTATTCAAATACCCTCTCAGCAAAGCAACGCTTACAAGGAGATTGGCTAAATGGGTCATGGTTCTTACAAAATTTGATATTAACTATATAAAACACAAAGCTATCAAAGGATACGTCATTATAGAACAATTTGTTGATGCTCTGCTTGAAGACAAGCAACCTTTGCACATAGAATTTCTGGATGAATCCATCATGCACCTTACTCAGCGATCCTGGAAAATGTTCTTTGATGGGTCTTTCACTCAACAAGGTTCTGGTGCAAGAATACTTTTTATCACTCCTCAAAGATATTCAATTCCAAAGGATTACACGATTCTCTTTCCTTGCACAAACAATATTAAAGAATATGAAGCTTTGGTAAATGGAATCAAGCTAGCTATTGAATGGAAGGTTATTGAGTTACACATCTATACTCTTAGTTGAATATCAACCAAATCAATGATATATATCAAACTCGAGATGAGAAACTGATGCCCTATAAAAGAATGGTTGATGACCTCAATAAATGCTTTACCTTTGTATCATTTTCAACAGATTCCTAGATCAGCAAACAGAGCAGCAGATGCGATGGCTACCTTGGCGTCTATATCATAGCTACAAGAATCTGATTCCCGCTATGAATTCCTAGTGGAAGAGTCACGTTATCCTTCTTATGATTCCCTTGAGTCCTAGATGGTTTGTTCTATTATTAGACATGATTCATCTCTCTATAGCCATATTTACTCTTACTTGTGTGACCAAATTATCCCTGCTAATCTTACCTGTAATAAGAAAAGAAACCTTATTCGAAATGCTTCACAGTATGTCATCATCACTAACAATTTGTATAGGAGAGGTTTGGATAGTACTTTACTTAGGTGTCTAGAAACTGAAAAGTCTCAACGTGCATTATATGAAGTCCATGAAGGTATTTGTGGATCTCATTCAAACGGTCTAACTTTATCTTGAAAACTGCTAAGGGTTGGCTACTACTAGCCATATATGGAAAAAGATGTTATAAAATTTGCTAAAACTTGTGAGAAGTGTCAGCTACATGGAAATCTCATACATGCTCCACAAAGGGATCTAATACCTTTCATCACACATTAGCCTTTTCAACAATGGGCATTTGACCTCATTGGCCAAATCTATCTTGCATCATCTAATGGACACTATTTAATCATAACTGCCATTGAGTACTTCACTAAGTGGGTAGCAGCGGTTTTGCTAATCAAAGAAACTAGTAAACAAGTAACTTTGTTCATCCTTAACTATATCATCTGCAGGTATGGGATACCTTCTTCAATTATGACTGACAATGGAGGGTAGTTCAGAAATAAAGATCTAGATGAGCTTTGTAAAAAGTTCAAAATCAAACAACACTGGTTATCCATATACTACCCTCAAGGTAATGGACAAGCTGAAGCATCTAACAAAAATCTGTTGACTATCTTACACAAAACGGTAAACAAATTTGGAAAAGATTGGCATCTGTAGCTCAATCCTGGACTATGGGCTTATAGAACAAGTATCAAAATGCCTACTCAGGCTACACCCTTTTCTTTGGTGTATGGATCTAAAGCAGTCTTGCCTGTTGAGGTGGAAATACCTTCTTTGAGAGTTTCTTTGCAAAGTTTTATTACCAATGAAGACTACAAAATATCTAGATTGCAACAACTCGAGTTGCTGGATGAACATTAGCAAGTGGCATGTGATCATATGAGAGCCTACCAAAAGAGAGTGTCTAGAGGTTATAACAAGAAAGTTCGACAAAAAGAATTTCAGGTTGGTGACCCTGTTTTGAGAGAGAATCCTAAAAATCAACAGTTTCGAGACAACAAAGGGAAGTTTGAACCCAACTGGTTGGGTCCCTACATCGTTATTGCAGTCTTTGGCTTTGGTGCCTATCAACTCTCAACATCAGAAGGAGAACAACTCCATGAACTGATCAACAACATCCACTTGAAGAAATTCTTCACTTAGTATTCTCTGCTCCAGCAAATTGTACAGCTAAAAAGTCCTGAAGAAAAAAATAAAAAATAAAAAGAGAAAATCATAAAAAATAAAAAAAAATCAAAAAATCAAAATCAAAAAAGAAAAATCAAATGTGTTGGTGAAAACCTGGTAAACATGCACCTTGGTAGAAAAAAAAAAGAGAAAACATCTTTACCAAGCAGGTGAAAACCTAGTAAACAGGCGCCTCTTGTACTCAAGTGCTCCATCTATCAACACAAGTTTTCCATTTCCCATTTTCATTCCCACTTTCCTGCATCTTTTCTTTCATTTGTAAATATCTTTTAGTCTCTTTTGTGACATCCAGGTTCTTTTGGAACCCTCATGGATTGAAACTGATCAATGTCCTAGTATTAGGGTAATCGACTGATCAATTTACATATCCTAAGTAGTATCAACCAAGTCATCTTTCTGTCGGTAGTACTAGGTCATCCAATCCGAGTCAGTCACCTGTCTCCAAACTACTGAAGAGTTTTATCACTGAGTAAACAAGCAAAACAAGACTACTAAAAACAATCTTTAAATTGTTTGAGATATGATTAAAATTTTCTTTGTGTGTTGTCTTTTACATTGGTTTTCAATTATTATTCCCTCTGAGTAACTCGAGGATGTTTATCTTGACTAAGAGGAGCAAGGATTGGGGGCATAATACTTTTCTATTTTTTCTTCTTGTAAGAGTGATTTTGATGATCTGGAAACATCTAATCAGCTGGGTGTCTGTGATAAGTGCCTTCGCATCAAGGTGAAATCACCACACATACCTCGACTCCACTTATTTGTATGCTACAGGGAGGTTAGAGTCATTTCTTTGTCTATTTTGAGGGAATTTATTTAATGTGCAATCTAGATGCATGCATAATATGTCCAAGGATATGAACGATAAAAGAGTCAGTGCAGACAAGATAATTAATATTGGATATGAAAAGAAAGAAACTCTATTTTGCCTATTGTGTTTGTAAAACACTCAGTGATGAAAATTAAGCATACCAAATCTAGTGACAAGGTTGCATTCATTCTAAATTTTATGCATTTCAGGTGATTTCGGCATGATAACAATGATCTCTTTATCTTTTGAATGAGAGTCTGAAGCAGTCGTCATTTCTCAGCTAAGTGGTACCCTTTTTCATCATCGTTTATACGATCGAGTACTTGTGTATTGAGATGTTAGCTGCATACATGAGCATCTTATATAGATACATACATTTTATTATATCTTTATTTACATTTATATTATTGCTTGAAAAGTAAACATTTGCATTACTAGTTACTCATTTTCATGATTTATTTTCATATGAAAAAAGAAAAAAAAACATCCATATTCATCTCCATTGCATATAGCCATACTGAAAAGATATGCATACATATAGAATAAAGCATATAAATATGCATCTCATAATCAATCAACACAAGTACGATGAAATCAAATCAAGAGCTCGTATATCTCGTTATAATCTTAGTGTTTAAGAGTATAAATGATATCAATTGTCATACACAATGTCTCATTGGAGCAAGAATCATTTAGGCTACAAAATGGGGTATATAACAAAATCTAGGAGATATAACAAATCTATCTCTTTGCCTCTCCCTCATTGTTGGGTGGAGGAGGTGGTTCCTATTGACCGACATCCTATCTGGGTGCCCTAGCTCCCTCAGATCGAGCCATATGCTGAGAATACAGAACAACCTACTGCGCTACTAGGGCAACTACGCTATAAGTTGCAATGTAATAAGCTGCACAACTTGTCTGATGCAAAACCTCTTGCTAAAGAGAATCTCACTCTTCTCTCACCTCTGCAAGTTGTCGATCATGCTCAGCTCTGATCTCAACAATTTATCGGTCTCGCTCTGCTAGCTACGTCTGCGTCACTGTCAACTATGACTGAAAACCTGTCAACCTCAACCTCAAAGACCGTACTACATCTGGTATTCCTTGTTCTCTCCCAACATCTTCCTCTCCACCTCCCTACTCTTCCCTCCATTGCCTAACCTGCCTAGGAGCCACTCTCTCCTCCTCACCTCCAACTTCTGCTACCCTAGAACCACCAGCCTCAACCCCAACAACTCCTAAGGATCCACCCTCCCCTCTCTATCATTGTCGACCTCCCACTGATTCCCTGGTGCTACTCACACCAGGACCACCTCCTATCTATCTAGGTACATCTGCTCTTTGTCCCTGTACCTGCCCTTGTCCCTATACCTAACCTAGTACCTTTCACTGTGCTGGTACATCCTCCTCAATCTCCTCTATAAGAGGCGTATTCTCTCCCAGATCTATAAATCAAGGGAATGGATGTCTCTGAAACCAATCTCTATACTGGGGCAATGTCCCCATGTCTGCCACATCCTCTAGATAATCTCATCTCTATGGTTGTAAACCCACTAACTTCTGCATGTTCAGTGCATATGACAGTCTCAGTGCCCATCCTTGTCTCTCCTCCTCCCCATATTGAGCATAGGTTGTGAACTCCTAGGATATACTCTATGGTCTCCCATACTATCTCAAAACCCTAGATACTACAAATAGCTCAATAATAGAAACCAATCTACCAATGAGAGGTTGAGACATAAACATATCCTTCCTCTATGCTCTCCAATCATCCCACAGCTCTAGACCCCTATACAGTCTCCATACTACAACAATCAAATCATCCATCTGCCTCCTCCAATAATTAGTCTTGCCCAAGTGGGGCTGAGTAACATAACCTGAATAACAACATACAATAGGCTGGTGCACCTCCCACGAAGCATCTACAATAGGTTTGCATACCGGGATGTGGTTCCATGCCTATATCTGTAAAACTAACACACTTGTTGCCATGCTCGTCCCCTCCTGATACACCATCTCATGCATCTCATGATACATATGAGTGAGTAAGGATGATACCCACCCTAATTTCATGGATGAGTCAATAACCTCTCCAACATCCTACCCAGCCATATAAAAACCCCTGTTGTCCTCTATCAGGCATCACAAAACAACCAAATATTGTAAACACATAAGCACTGGTGGATCTTCTTCTATCAATATCACTTGCCTAGTCTGAATCCACATAAACATGAATATCAAGGGAAATCACATCCCCTGCCAAATTAGCATGATAACACAAAGAATACTCTAAGGTACCCTTCAAATATCTAAGGACTCTTTTAACTACATCCCAATGAGCTCTACCAGGATTAGACATATATATGGAAAGAACTCCCACTGCTTGGGCAATATTTTGTCTAGTATAAACCATAACATACATCAAACTTCCAACTGCACTCTGGTAAGGCACTTTTCTCATGTCTTCCATCTCTGATGGGGATGTAGGACAACTTGAAATAGATCATTTTTTTCCAACTATAAAAGGAACATGCAATGGTCTACAATCTTGCATGTTGAACCTCTATAAAATTGAATTTACATACTTACTCTGGCCTAGCCATAGCTTTCTATTCATTCTATCTCTTCTAATCTTCATCCCAAGAATGTGTTTTGTTGCACCAAGGTCTTTCATTTCAAAGTTGGCAGCAAGTTGAGACTTTAGTTATGAAATCATACCTTTCCCTTTACCAATGAATAACATATCATCAACATGAGATGATCACCATCACATTTATAATAAACACAGTGATTTGATTTAGAATGCTCAAATCCCAAACTCAACACATACATATCAATTTTTTGGTACCACATTCTAGGACTCTGTTTGAGGCCATACAAAGACTTCTTCAATTTATAGACCAAATCACCTTTACCTTTTACCATGATGGAAAGCAGTTTTACATCCATTTGTTCAACCTCTAAAGCATAAGCAATAGCAATAGAAATCAAAAATCTAATGGATGTCACTTTTGCAGCAAGAGACAATATCTCACCATAATCAACACCCTCAACTTGAGAGTAGCCTTTTGCAACCAAATTTTCTTTATACTTCTCAATACCTCCATCTGAACCAATTTTTTTCTTGAACACCCATTTACAACCAATAAGTTTGTGTCCTTCAGACAATGGTACAACATCCCACATATTGTTGTTTTTCAAAGTTGTTGTTTCTTCTTCCATAGAAATCTTCCATGATTTTGCATCATTCATACATAATGCCTCTTATACAAATCTAGGTTCATCCACATTAGTATTCAAAGAAAAAATATATCTCTAATAATCAAGTGAATACCTTTTAGGTGGGTGTCTATATCTTCTAGACCTTTGAACAAGCTAAGTTGGAGGTTCTTCCTCCTCTTCTGAAGATTGAGAGCTAGATGAGCTCTCCTCAACTTCGTACCTATCTAGGGGTCTTGATTCAACTCTTTCGGGCGTAGAAGGTAATTTAATCACATCCTCCTATTTAGTCCATTTTGGTTGCAATGTAATAGAAGGAAAATTAATTTCTCTAAAAATAACACGTCTACTATATATTACCTTTTATGCAACAGGTTCCCAAATATTGTATCCTTTCACACCATAACTATATCCGATGAAGATACATTTCATAACCTTGCTCTCTAACTTTGTTCGCTTCTCCTTTGGCACATGTGCATATGCCTCACAACCAAAAACTCTAAGATGTTTCAATGAAGACTTGTGACCTGAACATTCCGCCATAGGCATTTTATCAATAAGAGTTGAAGTAGGAGACCTGTTAATCAAGTAGTAAGCACTGGCAACAACATCAACCCAAAACTTTTTTTTGTAGATCAACACCACTCTGCATACTCCTAGCTTCTCCATTAGTGTCGTATTCATTCTTTTTGCAACTCTATTCTACTATGAAGAATATAGAGTTTTCTTTTGTTTATTAATGCCACAGTCTTTATAGGATCTATCAAAATCATTAGAGCAAAATTCACCACCATTATCAATCCTCAAAATATTTTTTTTCTTTCCTATCTGCAACTCAACCATTGCTTTAAATTCTTTAAATTGACTGAAAACTTTAGATTTACTCTTTAGAAAGTATACCCATTCCCTTCTACTAAAATCATCAATAAATTAAAGATAATATGTGGATTTTCCAATGGAAGGAATTGTTGGCAGCAATAATGTAGGAAAACTGAGAGGGGGAGGGGGTGAATCAGTTTTCACCTAACTCAAACAAATTAATCTCAGCTTTAGATCTGATTAAGAACAACAACAACAAGGATAAACACCACATCAACAACACACATGACACATAAATTATTTACATGGAAAACCCGATTAAGGGAAAAACTATGGTGAGAACCTACCAACAATACGATGATACTCTATAGTAGTATGTGTAAATATTAGAATGGGCAATGCACATGCACTCAGGCACACTGCCTAGAGCTCATTTATCAAAAACAATAAAGGGAAACAACCCTTGGAAGGCTCACTACCTTATAAAGATTGGACACCAATCAGGATTACATGAACTGAAAGAATAGCATCTCCAAATGCCTGATCACAGTTCCAATTAACCACATTGTCTTCACAACAACACTTCTCTTCTCTTCTCCACTACCAAAAGATTAATTCTCTTATTCTCACATACAATGCTCTCATAGATCATAAATCCAACCACAGAACTAGATCTTACATGATTATAACACTTATTTATACAAATCATCAATCTTAACCTTAAGGTTGACTCAACATATAAGACCTAATTACAAAATTACATCACACAATACATAAATCCATAACAGAATGGCAAGGACAAAGAATGGACCCAAATCAAATCCTCGAACATGCAACACCACCAAATAATTTGCCAAGATCATCCACAACATGTTAAACCACTGAATATGTTGCATAACGTGAAGAATACCAGTGGACCAATAAAATATTCAATAACGCATACCACGGTTAACGCGGACCACCAAAACACATAGAACATGATCAGAGAACATCACCAAGCAACATGAACTCCACCGCAACAAATCAGATAACAAGATTCTGTTGGTATTTTGGTATGGTTTTGCCATTGATGTCAACACCTACAAAAACACTAGTACTCTGGAGATCCAGCAACATTCACCAGCAAGCAAGTAACTATTGCATAGTTACTGGTATATAGTTCACCGGGAGGATATAATGATCACTGGCACTTGGAATGATATGGAAGACTCTTGGTAATGTCAAAGTCATCTTGTGGACACTTTGTTTTGAAGAATTAATCATTGATATATTCATATTTGCATATTTGCTTTTACCGACAAATAGGTCCAGGGTTACCTAGGGTTACACCGATAGGTTTATCTTTTCCAGATTAGCATGGCACACTATGGAGATGATTAATTATTGTTGTAAATGCATTAAGCCGACATGTTTAATTAGTTATTGCATCAGATATTATATTGTTTGTAAAATGTTTTTATTGTAATATCTTGTAGAGCCGACCTACTAAAATTGGTCTTAGATTATGGTTTAAATGTAAGATCTTATTTGTAATATCAAATGTGGAATGCGAAAAAGAATTGTGTGAAGGTATATGTGAGATTAAGCAGAGCTATAAATGAAGACATCATTTGAAGGTGAAGCTAGGTTTTTGTGAAAGCATATCAACATTACACTGGTACTGAATCCAGCATATGAAGATGCTATTTTGTGTAGTACATTCTTATTGGATTTAACCATCCAACTGTAGTCAGTGTGACTCCCATTTTGTGATTGAGCAGTGAGCTCTAGGCTGTTGGCCTTTCTGCATGTGCAGACCCCATTTATGTACACTTACTATCTACAGTAGTATCATCTGATTGTGGGTAAGGTTTCCCACTGTGGTTTTTCCCCTTACAGGGTTTCCACATACAAATATTGGTGCTATGTGTTGTGGATGACTTTGTGTTTATGTTTCATGCATTAATCTTTACTGGTATAGCAATTAACTGTTAACACTGTCTACCGGCATACTTAACTGGTTTACCAGTATTAAGCATTAAGTTGGTTAAGTTGTTTTTGGTTTGAATTTGTTGACAACTGATTCACCCCCCCCCCCCCTCTCAGTTGTCTCTAGGACCTAACAATTGGTATCAGAGCCTAGTCCTCTTTTGCAAAAGTTTAACAACTTGAGGAGATCCAATGTCTACTAATTATTTCAGGAAGGATAGTCCTAAACTTGATGGAACCAACTATGGCATATGGAAGATCAGAATGGAGACACATCTGAATTGCATTGGTAAGGACATTTGGGATGTTACAAAGAATGGTTATACTGCTACTGTACCTGGTCAGCCTAGTCCTGCTAGCTTGACAAAAGATGAGGAAAATGATTGCAAAGCAAGAGAAGCACTTTTAAGCGCTTTATCAGATCAACAAATCATGGGATTATCAGATAGGTCTACTGCTAAAGCTATTTGGGATCATTTGGAAACATTGAATGAAGGAGATTCCATAGTCAAAATTGCAAAACTTGAAAGCTTCCGAGTCAGGTATGAACATCTAAAAATGGAAGAAGATGAAAGGATTTCTGCTTTTATGGAAAGAGTAAATGAAATTGTTTTGGGTATTAAATATTATGGAGGAACCTTAAGTGAGGATGAAATTGTTTCAAAAATCTTAAGAGGATTGCCACCGGCATATAAAATGAAGGTTACTTCTATAAATGAGTTGAGAACAATACCTAATACATCAGTAACTAGGGATACATTGATTGGAAAACTTTTAGCTTTTGAAATTGAGGAATTTGGTCCTATTGCTACTATAGAGATAGATTTGGCCTCTAAAGAATCAACATCATCTGCTCCATCATTTGACAAATTAGATTGGAAAGCCTTTTATGCAAGAGAACTTGAAGAAACTAGGAAGGAGAATGAAGAACTTGAAGAACTTGAAGCACTATTTGCAAGAAAAATGCCTAAAGGTCCAATTGGAAGTAAGTATGAAGGTAAAGTACCCTTTAAATGTTTTAACTGTAATAAGATTGGTCATATGACTTTGAGATGCCCTGATAGACATGCTAGACTAAGAGAAGAAGCTAGAAGAACATACAAGCCTAATCCTGAATATCAGAAATATAGATTTAAGAAAAACAAAGACAAATCTTGTTACATTGCTAATGAAGGTGTGACTGATGATTTTGATGAGGATCCGACAGACAATGGATGGGTTTTTGTTGCTATAATAGAAGATCAATTGACACCTACTATTCAACTAGTAGAACAAGCCCTAGCAGCTAAAGTTGAAGTAAAGGATGAATGGATCATTGACTCAGGATGCTCACATCATATGACAAGAGACAAAGGTAAATTCTTGAACTTTCAAGAATACAATGGAGGTTTAGTAAGATTTGGAGATGACAAAGCCTGTTCAATCAAAGGTAAGGGTACAATATCTCTTGATGGTAAGCATAACACTGACAATGTCTACTATGTTGAAGGATTAAAACATAATCTTTTAAGTGTTGGTCAATTGGTTGAGAAAGGATTTCAGTTACAATTTAAGAATGGAAAATGCAAAATCATGAATAGAACTGGTTTAGAAATTCCAACCGGTAATTAGACTAGAGGTAATATCTTTCATTTGAATAATAGTGAAAAGGCATGCTTGATTGCACATATAGATGAAAGTTGGTTATGGCATAAGAGACTCTGTCATGTAAACTTTGATTACATGGTAAAGATTAGTACTTCTAAGGCAGTTAGAGATCTACCTAAAATTGTGAAACCTCAGAATACAATATCTAAGGAATGTCAATTTGGAAAGCAAGTTAGAGCTAGTTTCAAAAGTATTCTAGGAAAATCCAATAATGCTCTTGATTTGATTCACATTGATTTATGTGGTCCAGCTAGAACTAAAAGCTTACAAGGTGATAGATATTTCATGCTAATTATTGATGATTATTCTAGAATGTGGTTGGTTACTTTTCTCAGAGAAAAATCAGAAGCACTTGGAAAGTTCAAACTATTCAAAGCAATGGTTGAAAATGAAACCGGTAAGAAAATCAAATGTTTAAGATCAGATCAAGGAGGTGAATTCACATCTAAAGACTTTAATACATTCTGTGAAGTAAATGGAATTAGAAGACAGCTATCAGCACCTCAAACACCACAGTAGAATGGAGTTGTTGAAAGGAAAAACAGAACCATCTTGGATGTAGCAAGAAGTATGTTATCTAAAGCAAATTTACCACATGTATATTGGAGAGAAGCAGTTAGCACAGCGGTCTATACATTCAATAAAGTTCACATCAAAGGTGAAATCGGTAAGACCCCTCATGAACTATGGTTTTGTAATACTCCTACTCTTAAGTATTTCAGAATCTTTGGAAGTAAATGTTATATCAGAAGAGATGAGTATATTGGAAAATTTGATCCTAGAAGTGATGAAGGAATATTTCTTGGTTATTCATCTAAGAGCAAGGCGTATAGATGTTTTAACAAGAGATTGCAAAAAATTGTTGAGAGTACAAATATAAAGATTGATGAACAATTCAGAGGAACTTCAAGGTGTATAGACTCTGAACCGGCAACATAAATTGTGACAAATGAACCTACACTAAATCCATCGGTACAGAATGAAGATCCAGTTACCCCGGTACCATCTGAGGATTCCACAGTAATTGAAGAACAACAACAAACAAAGACACCTCGGTATGTAAGGTTGAATCATTCTGAAGATCAAATAATTGGAAATAAATTTAAAGGAGTTATGACAAGAGGAAGATTGGCAAATGAAGAGGTATGTCTTATTTCTCAAATTGAACCATCATCTATTAATGAGGCATGTGAAGATAAATTTTGGATTAAAGCTATGGAAGAAGAATTAGAAAAAATTGAGAAAAATAATACTTGGACATTAGTTTCCCGACCTAAAGATAAAAATGTAATTGGAACCAAATGGGCATTCAGAAACAAACTTAATGAAGATGGTAAGGTTGTCAGAAATAAAGCAAGACTAGTGTGTAAGGGATATTCTCAGAAAGGAGGAGTTGATTACAATGAAACCTTTGCACCGGTAGCTAGAATTGAGGCAGTCAGATTATTCTTGGCTTTTGCAGCTCACAAGAACTACAAAGTTTATCAAATGGATATTAAATGTGCATTCTTGAATGGAGATCTTGAAGAGGAAGTCTATATTGAACAACCTAATGGATTTTCTTTGACAGATGACAATGATATGGTTTGCAGGTTAAGAAAAGCTCTGTATGGACTAAAACAAGCCCCAAGAGCTTGGTATGCAAGATTAGATAAGTATCTTTTAAAGATTGGTTTTACTAAAGGAAATGCAGAAAACAATTTATATTACAAAATAACTAATGATGACATCTTGATTATAGAAGTATTCATTGATGAAATAATCTTTGGAGGAGAAGATGGATTATGTAAAGAATTTTCTATTAAAATGCAACAAGAATTTGAAATGTCTATGACTGAAGAAATAAAATTCTTTTTAGGATTGCAGATTTCACAGACTGACAAAGGTATATTCTTGAGTCAATCCAAATACTTGAAAGAGTTACTAAAGAAATTTGGGATGGAGAACTCTAAACTGGCAAGCACACCTATGACTATAAATGACAAATTATCTCAAAGGGATGAATCTACACCTGTTAATCCAACTAGATACAAATCTATGATAGGAGGTTTATTGTATTTGACACAAACCAGACCTGATATTATGAATGCAGTATGCATTGTTTCAAGATTTCAAAGTAATCCTAGAGAAAATCATGAATCAGTAGTAAAAAGGATTTTTCGGTACTTACAAGGCACTGCAAATCTTGGATTATGGTATCCTAGAGATGAAAATTTTGATCTATGTGCATACACAGATGCAAATTGGGCAGGAGATGTGGATGATAGAAAAAGCACCACCGGTGAAGCATTCTTTATTGGAAAGAGATTAGTTTCTTGGTTGAGTAAGAAACAGAGTTGTACATCTTTATCAATAGCAGAATCAGAATATGTTGCAGCAACAACTAATTGTACATAGGTACTATGGCTTAAACAAATGTTGAAAGACATAAAGGTAAAATGAAAGGAACCTATTACTATATATTGTGATAACACTGTAGCAATTGATATATCTAAGAATTCAGTATTACATTCTAAAACAAAACATGTTTCTATCAAACTGGATTTTCTAAGGGAAAAAGTTGAAGAAAAGGAGATAAAACTAGTTTATGTGAATACTAAAGAATGGGTTGCAGATATTTTCACAAAACATTTGCCTAAGGAGACTTTTGAATATCTCAGAGATCAACTTGGAGTCATACCACCACTAGTAGAGACTTAGATAGTTGATGATTTTCATCAACTGGCAGAATTAACAAACAAATCTTTTCCTTCGGTCTTTGATGAGGAATCTACTTCTCAGGGGGAGTATTTGGTATATTGGTATTTTGTATATGAGCTTGATTTTATTATTGTAACTTTGGCATTTGATGTCAAAGGGGGAGAGATATCTATGGAAAAACACATTATCCTTTTAAGGGGAGATTGGTATTGAAAAACTTTGGATAACACATGTTGCTCCCAGGGGGAGAGATTGTTGTTTAGGAGAGATTGTTGGTTTTTGGTATTTGGCATTTCTGTTTTGGCACTTTGATGGTTTTTCCATCTTGTGTTGCCATCAATGCCAAAGGGGGAGATTGTTGGTATTTTGGTATGGTTTTGTCATTGATGTCAACACCTACTAAAACACTAGCACTCTGGAGATCCAGCAACATTCACCGGCAAGCAAGTAACTATTGCACAATTACTGGTATATAGTTCACCGGCAGGATATAATGATCACCAACACTTGCAATGATATGGAAGACACTTGGTAATGTCAAAGACATCATGTGGACACTTTTTTTTGAAGAATTAATCATTGATATATTCATATTTGCATATTTTCTTGTACCGGCAAATAGGTCCAGGGTTACCTTGGGTTACACCAGTAGGTTTATCTTTTCCAGATTAGCATGGCACACTATGGAGATGATTAATTATTGTTGTAAATGCATTAAGCCGACATGTTTAATTGGTTATTGCATTGGATATTATATTGTTTGTAAAAAATTTTTATTGTAATATCTTGTAGAGCTGACCTACTAAAATTAGTCTTAGGTTATGGTATAAATGTAAGATCTTATTTTTAAGATCGAATGTGGAATGCGAAAAAGAATTGTGTGAAGTTATATGCGAGATTAAGCAGAGCTATACACGAAGACATCATTTGAAGGTGAAGCTAGGTTTTTGTGAAAGCATATTAGCATTACATCGGTACTGAATCCAGCATATGAAGATGCTATTTTGTGCAGTACATTCTTATTGGATTTAACCATCCAATTGTAGTTAGTGTGACTCCCATTTTGTGATTGAGCAGTGAGCTCTAGGCTGTTGGCCTTTCTGCATGTGCAGACCCCATTTATGTACACTTACTATCTGTAGTAGTATCATCTGATTGTGGGTAAGGTTTCCCACCATGGTTTTTCCCCTTACAGGGTTTCCATGTACAAATATTGGTGTTATGTGTTGTGGATGACTTTGTGTTTATGTTTCATGCATTAATCTTTACCGGTATAGCAATTAACTGTTAACACTGTCTATCGACATACTTAACTGGTTTACCGGTATTAAGCATTAAGTTGGTTAAGTTGTTTTTGGTTTGAATTTAGTTGACAACTGATTCAACCCCCCCCCTCTCAGTTGTCTCTGAGACCTAACAGATTCATCCTTATTCCATCATTGGAGCTCAAGAACACCAACTAAAAAACTAAAATATATGCTTGCAAAGTTCCAAATCATGAACCATCCAATTTGAAGACACATATGAATGTCCCAAACACTCTCCAAAATCTGCAACTTAAGATATAATCATTCTGGAGAAATATGGATCAAATACCACAACTCCACAACACTAAACACTGAAAAAATAGTCCACGTACCAGACCTCATAAATTGATCAAATCACCACATAGCATCATGAAACTCATACTGAATCAACTAGAGATGGGTATCTCAAAAACCATTAATCTGCATTAGCACGTCTGCAATAGATCACCCAAACCAACTATCTACAACAAACCAATTCATTACAACACAAGAATATGTTGACATCAATGACAACAACACATTCCAATAAGTCTAATATCCAACAATCTCTCCCTTTGGCATTGATGACAATATATGAATGTGAAAAACAATCAATGCAAATAAAAAAATCAACTCTAACAATCTCCCCCTGAGCTCACAAGGATTAGCTCCCCCTTTGACAAACAACTCAAAATACTTTAAGGTTTTTCACATGCATCTCTCCCTCTTTGACAGCAATTCCAAAGACATATACAAATCATTATTCTCTCCCCCTTAGAAAGACAATCTCTCCCCCTTTGGATAAACTCATAGATTTGAACAACTGAATCACACTCTAACTACTCCCTCAGAGTAGTAGCACATACTCATTAATCCAAATAATAGGATAAGACTATAAGGTCCACCAGATCGATGCAACTCAATGCATCTAGTTCATAGTAGGAGGGGAAATCACCCCTAACTTCTCTCTCAGATATACAAATGTTTTTGCAAGCAAAGGATTTGTAAATGTATCTGCAATCTCTTCCTTTGTAGGTACATACTTCAATCTGACTTCCTTCTAATTCACCTTCTCTCTCAAGAAATGAAACTTGATTGATATATATTTTATCTTAGAATACAACACTGGATTCTTATAAATATTGACAACACTATAATTATCATAATATATAATAGTGGGCTCATTATAAACAACTCTAATATCCTTCAACATCTGCTTCATCCAAAGTACCTGAGTACAGTTGCTAGCACAATGATGTATTCAACTTCTACAGTAGATAAAGAAATGGCTTCTTTCTTCTTGCTTGCCCAATAAATTAACTTCTTTCCCAAAAAGAATGCTCCAGTGGTAGTTCTCTTTTGGTCATCAACATCACCTACCCAATCAACACCAATATAAGCATTTAAATTGAAATCATCATTCTTCGGATATCATAGACCATATTCAATTGTTACCTTCAAATATATGAATATCCTATTCACAAAAGTAACATGATTTTCCTTAGGATCAACCTGGAATCTTGCAACAAGACATTTAAGATTCATAATACCAGGTCTAGTCTGAGTCAAATATAACAGTACACCAATCATAGATCTATGCAGGGTCTAGTTTGCCTTCGGAGATTCATCATCTTTTTTCATCTTGCATCTAGTCACCATAGGAGTTCCAATGGGTTTGGAATCATCTAACCCAAACTTATTCAACAATTTCTTCACATACTTAGATTGAGATATGAAAATGCCTTTGTCAATTTGTGTAATTTGCAATCCCATAAAGAATTTCATCTCACCTATCATAGACATCTCAAACTCTTTTTGCATATCATCAGCACATTTCTTACTCAAATCATCATCTCCTCCAAAAATAATGTCATCACCAAAGACTTCAACAATCAAAATATTGTCATTATCAATCTTGAAGAATAAATTACTATCAGCAGTACCTTTACATAATACTAACTTCATCAAATACTTGTCCAATCTAGCATGCCAGGCTCTGGGGGCTTGTTTAAGTCCATACAATGCTTTCTTCAATATACATATCATGTATTCTTCATCTATCAATGAAAATCCATCTGTTTTCTCAATGTAGACTTCCTCTTCTAATTCATCATTCAAAAAGGCTGACTTCACATCCATCTGATATACCTTGAATTTCTTATGAGCAACATATGCAAGAAATAGTCTAACAATTTCAACTCTAGCTGCCGGAGAAAAAGTCTCCTCAAAATCAATACCTTGCATTTGTTAATATCCCTTACATAGAAGTCTTTCTTTGTTTCTAACAACTTCTCCATCTTCATTCATCTTATTCTGGAACACCCATTTAGTGCCAATTATATTCTTGTCCTTAGGTCTCGGAACAAGTCCCCATGTTTTTTTCTTCTCAATCTGATCTAATTCTTCTTCCATAGCTTTTACCCAATTTTCATCTTTACAATATTCAACAACATCTTTAGGCTCAATTTTGAAAATCAAACATGGCTCTTTAGTATCAATCCTTCTCCTAGTCATCACATGTTTATTTTTATCACCAATAATCTGATTATCTCAATTAATATTACATACCTAGGGGTCTTCTAATTATTCTAACTTTTAGTCTATTAAACTTCTTCACCGGCAACAACATCTTGAATTACTATTTCTTATGGATCACTCTTCTTCATACTTGGAGTCTACACTTGTTTTGAAGTAACATCCTAATCATCAGTCTCATATCCACATGCTCTGATTGGTTTCTCATGATTCTCGTCAACCTTCACATTTTCACTTTCCACTATCTTTCGTAGTCTCTTGTTGTAACACTGGTAGGATTTTCTCTTAGTAGAATATCCCAAAAATATTCTTTCATCACATCTTGCATCAAATTTTCCTATATCCTCATCTCTTTTGATATAACATTTGCTTCCAAAGATTCTGAAATATCTAACTGTAGGAACATGACCAAACCATAACTCATAAGGAGTCTTACTAGAATCACCTTTTATATGCACTTGGTTGAATATGTATACAACATTGCTAACATATTCTCTCCAATAGATATGTGGAACAT
This sequence comes from Cryptomeria japonica, assembly GCF_030272615.1. Lineage (NCBI taxonomy): Eukaryota > Viridiplantae > Streptophyta > Pinopsida > Cupressales > Cupressaceae > Cryptomeria > Cryptomeria japonica. The sequence continues at coordinate 529,838,848 of NC_081407.1, forward strand.
TTCCTTCAATCATCATAGTTCTATGAGCATCCAAAAGTGTTTTGTTCTTCCTTTCAAGAACTCCATTCTGCTGAGGGGTTCTCAAAGTAGATAACTGTCTCCTGATTCCATACTCTTCACAAAAGAATTTAAACTCACCAGAGGTGAATTATCCTCCTCTGTTAGACCTTAGACACTTCAACTTCAATCCTATCTTTGTCTCCACTCTAGCTTTGAATAATTTGAATTTCTCTAGTGCTTTAGATTTCTCCCTTAGAAAAGTGACCTAGATCATCCTACAATAGTCATCAATCAACAACATAAATTAGTTGTCTCCCTACAAGATTCTCATCATTGAAGGTCCACATAAATTAGTATGCACAAGATCTAATAACCCATTAGATGAGTATAGTTTTCTTTTGAATGAAATTCTTGTTTGCTTTCCCAATTGACATTCCTTACATAACAGATTAGTAGACTTCACTATCTTAGGTAGTTCTCTAAAATATTGATTAGAAATAATCTTAATCATGCAATCAAAATTAAAATGACGCATCCTTCTATGCCACAACCAACGCTCATCAATCTGAGAAATCAAACAACTTTTATCACCAGCATTCAGATGAAAGATATTACCTTTTGTTTTACTTCTTGATGCAATCGCTATATCGGAGCTATTTAAGATCTTACATTTCCCATTATTGAATTGTAAATCATATCCCTTATCAACCATCTGTCCAACACTCAAAATATTATGCTTCAAACCTTCAACATATAAGACATCATTAGTATTATGCTTACCATAAAGAGAAATAGAACCTCTACCACAGATTACACAAGGTTTGTTGTCTCCAAATCTCACTACACCACCATCATACTTTTCCATATTCATAAATTTACCTTTATCACCTGTCATGTGATGTGAACATCTATTGTCAATCCCCCATTCATCTTTCTCATCAAATTTTAGCAGCCAAAGCTTTCTCTTCAACAATACAGCTTGTAGAATTAGCAAGTACCGGATCATCTTCCTTGATATCAATGAACACAAATTCATCTTTTGAATTCCCTTTCTCAAACTCGTCATCTATCACACCTTCATCAGTAGCATAATAACACTTCTTTTTATATCTATACTTTCGGTTAGGCTTGTAAGGCTTATCATACTTTGACACTCTTTCATCTCTTTTAGGACACCTAGAAGAAAAATGACCTATCTTATTGCATGAAAAACATTTCAAAGGCAACTTCCCTTCATAATTATTATCTCCCTGAGGTAATCTTCTAGCAATAAGTGCTTCAAGATCTTCCAATTCTATTTCCCATTCTTCCATTTCTCTCATTTCTCTTTTATATCTAGAAACCCTAGTTGGACTTTCTCTTAGGACATACTTTTTCTTCCTGGATGTAGTAGCTTTAAATGCAATCTCAAATTTTCAATGTGATTCACCAAGTTCACTCAATTCAAAAGTAGTAAGCTTACCAGCTAGCATATATCTTGTCATAGTTGTCACAGTCTGGATCTCATCAATAGCAGCAACTTTGTGTTTATAAGAAGGAGGCAAGGATCTCAACACTTTAGCCACAATCTCATCTTCTTCAAGGACTTCGCCGAAACATTTGATATTTAGCACAAGATCATTCACTTTAGCCATAAAGGATGAAATATTCTCATGTTCTCCCATTCTTAGCAACTCATACTTTCCTTTCAAGCTCTGCAATTTAGCAACTTTCACATGTTTATCTCCTTCATACAGGGTTTCTATCTTCTCCCAAATCTCATGTGCAGTCTAAAATCCCATCATATTAGTCATATCTGCATCAGTCAAGGCACTCAACATTGCTTCTTTAGCTCTTATATTATGTCTAACATCCTTGATCTCAACTACAGTAACATAACCATTCAAAGGAACAATGTATGCATTCTTTGTGATATTCCAATAATATTCTCCAAGACAATTCAAGTGAACTTCCATCTAATTATTTAATATAGAGTAATTAGTTCCATAAAATATCAGACTCTCCTTCTTGAACACAACAAATATCATCCCGGATCTCCCCAAGCAGTCAATCTCCTTCGAGAGGATCCTTCTCTGATACGAATTGTTGGCAGCAATAATGCAGGAAAACTTAGAGGGGGGTGAATCAATTTTCACCAAAATCAAATAAATTAATCTCAACTTTAGATCTGATTAAGAACAATAATAACAAGGATAAACACAACATCAACAACACACATGACATGTGTATTTTTAATGTGGAAAACTCGATTAAGATAAAAACCATGATGGGAGCCTACCCACAATATGATGATACTCTGCAGTAGTATGTGTAAATATTATAATGGGGAATGCACATACATTCAGGCACACTGCCTATATCTCACTGCTCAAAAAAAACAAAGGGAAAGAACCCTAGGAAGGCTCACTGTCTTACAAAGATCAGACACCAATCCAAATTACATGAACTAAAAGAATAATATCTAAATATGTTTGATCACAGTTTCGGTTAAGCACATTGTCTTCACAACAATACTTATTTTATCTTCTCCACTACATAAAGATTAATTCACTTATTTGCAAATACAATTCTCTCATAGATCATAAATCCAACCACAGACCCAGATCTTACATGATTACAACACTTATTTATACAAATCATCAATCTTAACCTTAAGGTCAGCTCAACACATAAGACCTAATTCAAAATTACATCACACGATATATAAATCCATAACCGGACCAATACAATGCTAGCAAGGACATAGCATAGACCAAAATCAAATCCTTGAACACGCAACACCACCAAATAATTTTCCAAGATCATCCGCAACATGCTAAACCACTAAATATGTTGCATAACACGAAGAATACCACCAAACCAATAAAATCTTCAATAATGCATACCATGATCAACATGAACTAGAAAAATGAATAGAACATGATCAAAGAACATCAACAAACAATGTGAATTCCACCACTACAACTCAGATAATAAGAATCATCATTATTCCATCACTAGAGATCAATAACACCAACTGACAAACTGAAAGATACACTTGTGAAGTTCCAAATCATGAACCATCTAATCTGAGGACACACATGAACATCCCAAACACTCTCCAAAATTTGTAACTCAAGATTTAATCATTCTAAAGCAATATAGATCAAATACCACAATTTTGTAACACTGAACACTGAAAAAATGGTCCATATACCAGACCTCATAACTCGATCAAATCACCACATAGCATCATGAAACACATATTGAATCAACTAGAGATGGGTATCTCAAAACCCATTAATCCACATCAGCACATCTATAGCAGATCACCCAAACCAGCTCTCTACAACAAACCAATTCGCTGCAACACAAGAATATGTTGACATCAATACAAAAAAAGATTCCAACAACTCTAATATCCAATAGGAACATCTATAGGAACAACACATTATAATTAATAAGATCCAAAACAGCACAAGATTTATGAGAGCTCGAGTAAAACTGAATACATTTTGTTTTTCTATAAATGCAACAATCATAGAAATTAAAGTCAAGATTACAATAATTCAAACCTTCAACAAGTTTTTTATTTTTCAAGGTCCTTAGACCCTTTTCTCCAATGTAGGAAAGCCTCTAGTGCCATAGCATATTCTTTTGTATAGGTAACTTTTATTCAGAAGAAAGAGAACCCTCAGGTACCCAAAAGCCATGTCCATCCACTGAACGTGAAACCCTCAAATCTTCCAACAAATTATCCACAAATTTACTTTTACAAAAGTGGTATTACACTCAACAATTATGCTTCTAGCTTATAAAAAGTGTCAAATTTGACACCTCTAGCAATCACCATAGCACCCTTAACCATTTCACATCCTACATCAAAAAAGACTACCTGCACACCCACATCTATCAGTTTTCTCATAGATAATAAATTTTGTTTTAGTCCAAGGATATGCAACACACCGCTCAACCTTTTTATTCTACCATCAAGAAACTTGATTCTAACTTTACCATGAACAACAATATCTAAATGTGAATTATCACCCAAGTACACCTTACCACTATTAAACTCTTCATATTTAGAAAAACACCTCTATTGGAAGTCATATGAAAAGATGCACTTGATTCAATTAACCATGCATCATTACCTTCATGAGTAGCCAAAAGTTGCAATGAATGCATCACCATCTTCCTTCTCAGACTTAGAATCAGAATCAAACTTCTTCTTTTTCTTCTTTTTTTCTTCTTTGCAATCCTTACGAATGTGTCCTAATTTACCGTGGCTCTAGTAAATGACTTTGGACTTTCCAAGAGATTTAAATCTCCCTCTAGACTTGGATTTATTATGCTTCTCATTCTTCTTGCCTTTTTCCTTAGGTCTTCCACGAACAATTAGGACTTCCTTTGAAATAATGGATACCTTCCTCTACATCTCTTCACCAAGAAATGCACCCACCACATCTTCAAACTTCAAAATAATAGAAGTACTACTGATAGCCATAACAAGAGAATCCCACGAATCAAGCAAAGAACAAAGCAAGATTTGACATTTCTCCTCCTCATCCATATTGAGACCAACAGATACTAGTTGAGAGACCAACATATTGAATGCTTCCAAGTAGTCTATAATTCACCCACCCTCTTCCATCTCAAGGAATAAAATTTCTTCCTCAAGAAAATGTGATTCAATAAAGATTTGGCTTGATACATATCACCAAGCTTATTCTATAGCTTCTTTCCAGAGGTCTCTTCGTGGACATTGATTAGAATAGATTTTCCCAAGCACAATATGATTAGAACCTTAGCTTTATGGTCTATAACATCAAAATAAGCAGTTGCAATAGGATCTGAAGGTCTTGAGACATCTGCATCAACAATATCAAATAGATATTGATCTATTAGCAGATCCTCCATCTTTAGCTTCCACATATCAAAATTACTTCCATAAAATTTCTCCACCTCTTTTCCCCTTGATGAACTTGCCATCTAAAAAATTCCTACAACAAGATCAAAAAATATCTTCTGCACAATCTCCCACTCAAATTTGGATTGTTGAAAAAATCCAACAACCCAAAACTAAAACAAAAGGTGATTAGGCTCTGATACGACTTGTAAGGAAGTTAAGTAGTGGAAAAACTTCCTATGCTAACCTTGAGAGGAGGGTAATGCAAAAATATTTATGGATCATTACAACAATTATAGAAACTTAACAAAAATAAACATAAATAACATTCATACCACAACACAGTGATTTACATGGGGAAAACCCTTTTGGGAGAAAAAACCCACACTCCAAAATCCGCTCAATATATTATTCATAAATATATAAAAGATTACAATATACTTGCAGAGAAAGATTATCACAAGGGTATCACCAACCATAGTTTGAGAGGTAACTCTAATAAACTTATAAAGCACTAAGAGGGGGGGGGTGAATCAGTGAAAGCAAAAATAGTAACACTTTAACTGCAGACCGGTAAAAACATTTAACCAATTTAACAATGACTTTGCATATAATCCAAAGTGTTATAAAAGTATTCACCACAAGCAAAATATTCACCATAACACAAAGATTTATATGTGGAAAACCCAACTGGGAAAAACCATGGTGAGATGGAACTAACAAGTTTACTATCTATAGTATAGATAACTGATCAGTTAAGGTCTACAAATACTCTATTAGGAGCAGATCTTGTTAGAGATCTCAAGCCCTATTAGGAGCTATACCTTGTTAAAGGTAACCTCAATGGAGGATTTATATCCAAGTTAATGAATCACCTTGTTATAGGATTTATACAAAGAAGCTTGTTAGATCTTACCCAGTTAAGGGGTTTTACTATTGTAGTGGTTAAAGAACAACAGTTGGATTGATCTAAGAATAGCACCTTTTGTTGGTTTAGATCTTTTTTTGCGCATACATTACTGTATCACTGACATACTCTACAATTCCTTCAACAAATTGCCTCTTCTACAACTCATATCATAACTTATATCTTATACTTGAAATAACTCATTACAATGTCTTTATATAGATATTAGATTTCATGTCAGCTCCTAAACCTTGACATAATTTCCTAGGTTCAATGAATCAAGAAAATCTTCCTTAACATGACACAAATCACTGCCATAGTATCGGTCGGTGGTAACACATCACAGTCGGCAGTAACTCATCACACAAACTGGGAAAACCGGTTAGAACACTGATACTGATTCAGTGTTGACCACTTCAAATAAAATATTAACTCACAGACTGGTTCACTTTGAATTCATATTGGGTGATTGTCTCCATGCTCCTCCTTGACTTTATCTGTTGCATCTCAAAAATAGTACCTCTGGAACTGATCAAAACCAATTGAGTTATCTACATAACCGGTTATCTACATATATCGGTTTAGACATCTTCATACCGACTACCAATACAATGACTCAAATATACTAGTTTATCTTAACTGGTATACTAAGATGACTATGACAATGAAAATAGATGTGCCATGAATGACAACACATGAAGTTATCAAATACAAGAATCATCATCAAGCCAACATTCTCCCCCTTTGGCATTGATGACAACACTTAGAGAAAAAAAATGACAACTAAGTGTGCTTACAAAAATATAGAGACCCTAAAGACTCCCCCTTAGCATAAGATTCTCCCTTTGACATCATACATGGTTACATACAAAATTTTCACATATATCACTCCCCCTTTGACACCAATGACAAAGGTATGCAAAAACATGAATAGATAGAGCATCATAATCACATTTGCATTAATAAAAAACATAGAGGAGTTATATAGAAATGTCTACATATAAGAAAGCTTATCATATAAAGATTTCAAGTATTTTTGCATAATAGTAAGGTCAGTAGACCATGTCTCCAATAACGTGGTAGTAATCTCTAGTTGAGTCTTTATCTCAACTGCCAATTCCTCCATTGCGTCTAGAGTGCTCATTTATGGTGTGGATAGGATTGCATCAGTATGCAAAAAGCTCCTTTGTTGTACCTATAATTTTGGCAATAAAATCATTTGAAGCTCTTGTAAGGTTTTTGACCTTTTTGTTGTTTCAGCCTCTAACTTTTCTAACTAGTGCCAGTATGACTCAACAGTCTATCCATAAGTGATAAATGAATCATAAGGAAGCTTAAAATATTTATGTAACCTTTAAGTTCTGCTTCAATTTTTTCTCATGATTTTATTAAATCTCTATAAAACAAATCACTTTGGCATACTTTACTCAAAATCTTGTGGCCTTCAATCATGGCAATAGAGATTTGATCTATGTTATGTACAAGACTCGCCCAGTTGGTATCAATACACTTGATCAACTCTGTTGATTTCTTCTTCCTATATTATTTCTCAGCATTCACCTATGTTGTTTCCTCCAAAGTGTTGACTTGATCAGTAATAGACGTACATAGAATATCAAGTTGCTTTATTGGGTTTGTAATACCTGAAATTTCAACATCTGGTAGGAGATTTGACAATGCATCTATTATGGTCTGGAGAACCTCCTTCTCCTTCTCCTTCTTGATCTTCATTTTCTCTTCTTTAGCCTGAAGTTCCAATGACAACTTCATCAGCTCATCTACATCATCAGGTATGAAAATGTTTGTAGGTGAACTGGGTTCAATTGCAACTTGCTTTTGATCCTCATTAGTTGTTTTATCTCCTTTATTTGTCTCCTGATTTACCCATTATTCATATTTCATTACTGGTTCCTTATATTTTTCTTGGTCTTTCTCTTTTTCCACTTCCTTTACTTCCTTTGTTCCCTTTCCCAGTTCATGTTCTTTTTCCTTATCCGGTTCATTATTTGTGCTGGTTGTATTAATAGTATCCTGAGTATCTTAAGTATCATCAACAAAGAATATGGCTGGTGGTGAATTAGTATCATTCTTATCCTTGTTAGTGTAGATTACATCTGGTATAAGTATTTCTTCAGTTTCCATCTCTGGTGGAGCTTCGGTTTTAGTCTGACCAGGTTTATTGTGATAATTCTTCAATTGTTCATTCGTTCTCAAAATATCTTTGGTAGCTTTATGAGTATAATCTTCTACTACCTGAATTTTTCCTTCTAACAGTCTAAGTCTCCTTGCTCTTGTATGAAATTTTCCCTTGTGTTTAGAAAGAATTTCTAATAACTCTTTATGAGACATTTCAGGAAAGTATTGAAGAAAAATTCTATCTATAATCTCTTAATCTTGATATATGATCAACTTCCATTTACTTTCCAGAATTAAATACAAAGAATCAGAAATTTCCTTTTGAATTTCATGTAGTAACCGATTGTTTTGACATAGGTATTTAATTACATCTTGTACCACTTCTTGTTTCTGAATATCATCAAAAGAATCAAAATAATCCTTTACATCATCTACATCATCTAATTGCTTTCTTTTTAAAGTTTTCATAGTCCTCTCAAAATGACTCATAGGCTTGAAAGATGCAATATCAATAGGAATATTTTGTTTAGGGATTTCCTCTACTGGTTTAGATTTCCTACCAGTTTCCTTTAGCTTCTTCTTATCTTCCTCAAAGTCCATTTCCTTAGGTTCTTCTAGTAAGATAAGATGTCTTCCTCTCTTCCTAGTGGTAGTCGGCTTCTTTGCATACACTTTTGGTTCTGGTTCCTTCTTGGATTGAGCACTCCTTGTTACCCTTTTACTAATTAAAACTAAAACTTCTTGAGCATCTTTCTTCTTTTTCTCCTTCTCATCATTGGGTTGTGCCCATGCAATTGTTTCTTGATATGTACCCAGTCTCTTCTTCTTGGTGTCCTTAGGTGATGCTAGGAGATTGTTAGCATAACCAATCAATAAGTCATTACTGACTTCATAACTCATTTACTCCATCTCTTCTTCTCTAGGTGCTAAAGCCTCCATTAAGCAGAAATCGGTGGTCACTGTGAAACAAATGTCATTTACAAAATGTTTGACCACTTTGTCCAATAACCTCATTCTCATACTCATTTTTTTCTTAAATTCATTAAAATAATTATTCATAACAATTCGAAATGTGTTCTTAACAACCTTTATACTATTTTTAATTTGAGCAGAAATAGGTGTATCTTTTGACCATTGGATATTTTGCAATATCGAGAATAAATTTCTAAAAATAAAAAAACAAACCGATCAAAAGTTTCCCAAACTTGAACTTCTGATTGTTGTCCTTCTTGATTGATTCTAGATTCAACATTAACTAACTCCGCATTGCCTCACACAGATCATAATCTGTATTTTCCTTTATCATCTGGTAGGTAGCATGTACGGCAGCTGATGGCACACTATTCATTTGGCTAGAATGAAATATCCTATAACCGATGACCATTATAGCATATTTTACTCTTTCATCTTCAATACTATGGACATACATTGAATGACCATCACAAGTGGTCTTTGTTAGTTACATAATAGTCTCCTTCAGAATTTTCCTCAACTTGAGAACTTCGTCGATTTGGCAGAATCCGGTCGCAGCATGAATGGCCTCCGTGGTGATAGTATGTGATCCGTCTAAATACATATTTCCTCCATGAACGTGGCTGAGGATGATTCTGATGTTCTCTTCCTCAAATTCCTCAATAAAATAAACCGCATTGAGAAAACCTTTCTCATGAACCCTAATGTACTCCGGTTTAATATTTTCTCTCTTGTTGCACATAGATTTCAGCTAGGAATAGATTGCCAATGAACCTAAATCTTCAATCTTGCAATCTATATAACTGGATAGATATCCTTTAACCAAAACTCCTTGGGGTACCTATGATAATGCATTGTATGATTCTATCTTGTTTGACTCCATTGATTCAATGGCTTCAACAGTGATGAAAATACTCTTTCAAGGTTTTGATGATGATGTCATCCAAATAAATTCAATTTGAGAGAGGAGATTGACCAAATACCTTGTTTCCTTCGTGCTGCTAGGGTTTCTGGTTGCTATCTTGCTTGCACACTCAATTCACTTTACTTTGCTCAAATCTAATCCAACTTCTCAATCCGCTATTCAAATATGCTCACAATTTGCTGGGAATGCTTTGTTTCGCTCTGCAAGTGCTCATAAAATGCTCTTCAAATGCAATAAGGTAAAAATGACTTAGCAAAACTACTTTTTATTTACTTTACATACTGCATTTATTGCACTACCGATAGGGTGAAAAACCCTAGTTACCACTTGACACATTTGCCTTTACGAATAGGTATACCAACTGATTGATAGTCCTTAGAAATCAATTGATAGCAATATTAAAAGTCTTATATTTCAACTCAAAATGCAAAATTTACTTACCATACTTTCTTCAAGGGGTCCAAAAATAGATTTACCGATATGCTCCCCCTAAGCTTGTTGAGAAGCTTAGTTTGTTGGTGTAGGATTATCCACACTAGGTGAAGTATTTGGTTCTTCTGATGGCTTATCCTTAATTTTCTTTTTCCAAATCCTATTCATCTTAGCTCTGGTTTCTTTAACATCTATTGTCTTCTTCTCTTTCAGATCTGCAGAGTGACTTAGCGGTTGATTTTTTTGCATTCTACAAAACTTAGCAATGTGTCCCAGCTTATGACAATGATACCAGGCCATTCCAGATGCTCTCCAAGGTCCTACATTGCATCTCCTTGTTCTTCTTCTGTAGTTCATAGCTACATGTCCATAGTTGTTATAAATTTTGAAAATCATATTAGTTCCTTTCTCCATCTCATAGGGACTAAATCGGTTAACATAGGTTTTTTGCCAATTCATGTTTCTCCGGTTATCATAATTTATTCTCCAATCACCAACATGTCTTGTACTCATATGAGGTGTTGGAATGTTTGATCCATACCTGAATTCAACTGATCTATACCCATACATATTGCATGTATAACAATAACCTTCCAATCTCCTAGACACATATCTAGTGTTAGTTCTATAACTGGTGTTTTCCTCATATCTGCATCTAAACACATTTGCAGTTGGTCTTGATTTGTGATAGTTAAAACAAATAGGTTTGTAATATTTATTACTAGTAGGTTTCTAAACTTTAGGTGTTGGTTTATCTTCATGCAAGTTGACATTTGTACCAGAAGGTTCACCTTTTTCAAATGTAGAGTAGCCCAGCCCAGTTGTATCTTTGTTCATCCTTTGAGATTGTATCTATTCATTAAGCATTGAAGAACTCTTATTGAATTTGTCAAGCTTCTCATTATCCTCAACAAGTTCCTTTGTAAGAGCTTCATTCCTTTTCATCAGGGTCTCTCTAAGAGACATAGCCATATCTAGATTTGTGTGCATGCCTTCTTTTTCTTCCTTTTCCTCATGCAAATGAGCATGTAAGGTACCGGCTTCTTGATTCAACTTGGAAATTTCATGCTCTTTATCTCTTATCTGGTCTTCAACATTTCTTCTATTTTCCAACTCTTGTTTTATTCTAATAGTTAAAGCTTCTATTTCCTTTCTCAGATTTGACTTGTCTTTATTCATCTTTTCTACTTCATGGGCTAGTGCGTCCATGTTGGCTTCATCTGATGAACTATTTTTCAGAGATTTCCATTAGTTTCTTTGTCAATTCTCTTCTCTTTGCTTGTGAAGCCTTGTATTTTCCTCTTAGGGTTTCAAGATCTTCTTTGGTTTCAACAAGTTCCCTAACAAATTCTTTGTAACTCATATCCCCCATAATGGCTTTAGGGTTTCCTTCCAACTAGTTAAGCCTCAAGGAATTTAGGCTTTGATGCCAATTGATAAACTTATAAAGAACTGAGAGGGGGGCTGAATTAGTGAAAACAAAAATAGTAACACTTTAACTGCAGACCGGTAAAAACATTTAACCAATTTACCAATGAATTTGCATATAATCCAAAGTGTTATAAAATTATTCACCACAAGCAAAATATTCACCATAACACAAATATTTATATGTGGAAAACCCAACTGGGAAAAACCACGGTGAGATGGAACTCACAAGTTAACTATCTGTAGTATAGATAACTGACCAGTTAAGGTCTATAGATGCTTTGTTAGGAGTAGATCCTGTTAGAGATCTCAAGCCCTGTTAGGAGCTATACCTGGTTGAAGGTAACCTCAGTGGAGGATTTAGATCCAAGTTAACGAATCACCTTGTTAGAGGATTTATACAAAGAAGGTTGTTAGAGCTTACCTGTTTAAGGGATTTTACTATTGTAGTGGTTAGAGAACAACAGTTGGATTGATCTAAGAATAGCACCTTTTGCTGGTTTAGATCCTTTTCTGTGCATACATTACTATATCACCGACATACTCTGCAATTCCTTCAACAAATTGCCTCTTCTACAACTCATATCATAGCTTATATCTTATACTTGAAATAACTCATCACAGTGTTTTTATATAGATATTAGATTTCATGTGGCTCCCGAACCTTGACACAATTTCCTAGTTTCAATGAATCAAGACAATCTTCCTTAACACAACACGAATCATCGCCATAGTGTCGATCGGTGGTAACACATCATAGTCGGTGGTAACTCATCACACAAACTGGGAAAGCTAGTTAGAACACCGATACCAGTTTAGTGTTGACCATTTCAAATAAAATATTAACTCATAGACCGATTCACTTTGAATTCATACTAGGTGATTGTCTCCATGCTCCTCCTTGACTTTATCTGCTGCATCTCAAAACTAGTAACTCTGGAACTGATCAAAGCCGATTGAATTATCTTCATATACCGATTTAGACATCTTCATATCAATTATACTTCCCCTATACATATAATATTTGTTAACAATACAATGACTCAAATATACCGGTTTATCTTAATTGGTATACTAAGATGACTATGACAATTAAAACAGATATGCCATCAACGACAACACATGAAGTTATCAAATACAAGAATCATCATCAAGCCAACAAACTCAATAGCTATAAGAATCTTGCACACAACCTCCATCTCACACACCTCATATATAGGAGATACAATACATGTAACCGTCAAATGGTATTACAAAACCATGGGATAAAACTACCCAATAAAGTGGAACCGATCTTATCTTCAATCCTAGATGCCCTATGATGTGTCAAAACACACATCAACATGTGTACCTCCCTTTATAGCTCATTTATGTGTTTGATGAATTTTTTATATTTCTTATTTCAGGAGACCAAACTTTCAAAGTCCATAACTTTTAAAACTCTAAATCCCTAAAAATTGAATTTGAAATTTTCATCGTAACTTTAAAAAACAAAAACTTTAATATCTTCAAATCTAGTTATGATCTTGCAATGGAAATTTGGTGGCATTCTTATCTAGCCAATCTGAAGCTTTGGGGGAAATTTTTGAACCAATTTGTGCTCAAACAAAAACTTATTATAAATAGTAACCTTATGTATATGCAAGGTTGAGACACCATTTTCCCAACAACAAAAAATTTGAAAATTAATATTGAACAAAAAATTAACCCCCTCTGAGGGTTAAAATCCTCATCCCCTAGAACAAAAAAAGTGATAAATAGTCAAATGTTGATACTCTCTATCCCTTGGGTGCCTCTTCGAGTTCTCCATGTTTGATTAGACCTCACCTTTTCATGTCCCTTGAGTCTTTCCCCATAGTACCTCCAAAGCCTTCTGATAGATCTTCTAATGTTCTTCACCCAACCTAAAGCGAGACTATCTAAAATTGGATTTAAATGTAAAACTTATAACATGTTAGAAGATAATGTTTGTAAGTTTTAGGAAAGCCTCACTCAACACAATGCTATAATGCTATCTCCAAGGAAAAAAATTAAAGAATTAAAGTTGCAAGTTGACCTCATTTATTTTAGTAGGGAAAATAATAGAAAGTATGCATCCACCTTGTCTATTCCTTACTTTGAGCCAAATAGGAGGAAAGATCAAAATATAGACAACAACACCAAAATTTAGGAGGGACTTGCTAGCAAAACTAGAGCCAAGTGGTAGGAGGAGAATAGTAAGAATAAAGATCAAAAGAAAAGTCTCATAGCTGCTTCTCTCATTGATTATCATAAGAGGGACTATAGGAATGTAAGAAATAGGGGTACCAGGTCAAATGGTGGACTTGTTAACTAAACAAGAGCCAAGAGGATAGAAGTAAAAGTAAAAGCTATAGAGGAAATTCCTAAGGGGGATACAATTTGTATTAGCTCCCTTAGTAGTTACCAACAAGATATAAGAGGTTTGATAAAAATATCTAATCAATACTTTTGGTTTCTGCTCTAGTCCTTTGTTGGCCCTTTGTTTTTAGTTTTTCTTTTTATTTTACTCCTTATTTGTAATGATAGCTAGTCTCATTGCTTGTGAGAATATTCTCTCTTGCCAATTTGCCTACTTTCTATGATGGATTTGGACCCTTTCTTATGTTTATCAATATCAAAAATATTATAGTAAATCAAAAAATTAATATTATCATTAAATATTTATATATTTTAATATGGATATGTTAATATTCTTATTTTATTTTAGAAAAGAGGACTAAAATCATCTTTAAATATTAAAATACTCAAAAAAAAATTCCCCCTCTACATGAATTGTCGATGCTTCCACAATTTACATGCAATTTTTATTATGGAGGCAAGTTGGGAAGGTTGTGAAATCTAGCCTTATGCCTACCAAATGCATTTTTATTTGGTTTAAAAAGTTTCAAGTGACTTTTCAAGAAGGGAGTATTTTGATGATATCTAGCAATTACAACATTCCATGAGACAAAAAATTTAAAGAGAAAATCGTGTCTCCAAGAAGCTATGGTAGAGAAAATAATGAATGCATCAATTACTTATTTTCTCAAATGAAAATGTGGTGTCACTGATAATGCAATGCAAAGCTAAGTTGCTCAACTCTCTAGATCAAGAGAAAGAAATCAAAGAAAGAAAGGAATAACATAATTTCAAGAACAATAAAGAGGAGCCATGCATCATTAATAGAATCGTAGATAAAGGTAACCCTATAAGATTCACAAATGAAAAAAATGGCTTTTAAATCATTATCAAGATGGTTGAATGAAGAAAACTAGCGAATGTTGGCTATTACATTGATTCCTACTAGTTAATTCTCTTGTATAAATGTGTCACATAGTCTTTGAATAGATCATCAAGATTTCACCATCTTCATATGGTATCAGAGACACCATTTTCTTATGTACCCATGCATAATTATTGGCTCAATGAGTTAGAGAATTTATTTTTAATTATTAGGCTTGTATAAGGTATAATTTGATCATCATCAAAGAACAATGATCTTGTCCCCATGTGTGACAAACTTTGAGAGTTGTAATGAGATAGAGAATGCGAGTTTGATCTTTTTAAATTGATGGGATTAAGCCGCCTTCAATCCAATGTTCCTATGACCTATGATGGCATTAAATTACCTTCAAATGGGTAGGATGACTTAAAATATTTGTGGTGAGTTTATAAAGAGATCAGTTTGATTACTTTTAAAATTGGTAGGTGAATAAGTCATTTTGTGCAAATTCATTCAAGGGAACTTGGAGTACATTTACATCTTTTATGTTTATTATGTAACCCTGTATGGTTTTATTTCTTGCCACTAGAATTTTGAAAATAATATATTTTATTATTTACATCAGTATAAAGTTATTTGGTTTGGTTGTGTGAAGACTGTTAAAGAAGATCTACATCAAGAAAGGAAATGTGTACTTGAAAGGATTTGTGTTCGTTGACCTCATTTAGTTTGCATAGAAGCTCGAATATAATACATGAGTGTAGTTCAAGGCCTATGGAAATATATTTATCACAATAATGGTTGAGGGCATGTAGAAAGGTGAAAACAATTCTTGAAATGGTCATAGATTCACTCTCATGATTTTTGGAGATTGTTGGAAGTATGTTGCAAATGTGTGCTTGAGAGATATTTGAGAGATGTGTTGTCATTGATGTCAACATATTTTTTTGTTTGTGATAGTGATGTAGTGAAGTTCAATATGTTTGTTTGCTCACCATGATGATGATCAAAGTGTGTGGATTAAAGGGTTTTTAGAGGGATGTTTGTAGTTGATTTAGTCAAATTTGCAGAGGTCCACATGAAGATTTGAGTGAGTTATGGATGTCTATGTTGTGGCTGGTTTTTTCTGTTGTTCAGTGGTAACAAAGCGTTTAGTATTTTGAACTGCATTTATCCGTATTGTAATATCTTGATCTACGGATTTGGAGTTATGTTTGGGACATTGATATGTGTCCTCAATTCAAGTGGTTCACAATTTTGAGGTCCGCAAGTGATTTTTCCAGGCTGATAGTCATTGCAGTTTGTGTTCTTGAGGTTAGGTAGAGAGATAATGATGATTCTAGTAATTTGTGTTGGTGTGGATGTTGCGACTTGGTAATTCATGATGTTTGTGGATCATGTGCCTTTTGTCTTGATGGTATGCATTGATCGTAGTGCATATAATTGATGATTTTCTTTGGTGTGTTAGTGTTCTTCATGTTTTTGGTCTACCCGATGCTTGTAGAGTGTTGTGGATGTTTTATGCATAATTCTTGGAGGTGTAGTGTGTTCAAGGTAATGATTTGGGTCCCTGCTATGTCTTAATCGATATTTATTGATCTGCATGTGATAGTGTAGCATTTGTGATTATATTTTTGTAATTAGGTTGTGAGATGACCTTGATGATCTTCACAAGGTTGACTCCATGTATAAATAAATGTAATATCTTTATAATTGTATGTGTATGGATGAGAATCAGAATGTGTGTGGGTGAATAATGTATACATATTTTGGAGGTAGAGAAGAAGTATGAAGAAGGAAGATAAATTTGTTATGTGCTTAACTGAAACTGTAACTAGGCATTAAGGATGGTATTTCTCAGTTCATGATCTTTTGGATGTGATTCAAATCTATTTTTAAGACAGTGAGTCTTCCTTGTGTTGTAGCCCTTTCTCTTTTTTGAGCAGCGAGCTCTAGGTAGTGTTCCTAAATGCATGCGCATTCCCCATTGTAATATTTCTAATACTTCTAAAAGAGTATCATCATATTGTGGGTAGGTTCCCACTGTGGTTTTTACCTTGACTGGGTTTTCCACATCAAAAATCTTGGTGTTATGTGTGTTCTTGATGTGTTGCTGATTTATGCTTTCATGCTTAATTATCAGATCTGAGAATAAGTTTAAATTGTGTAAGTTATTGAGACAACTGATTCACTTTCCCCTCTTAGTTGTCTATCCAAAATCAAAGCTATTTCATCAATTGGTATCAAAGAAGGTTCCTCTAAAGAAGATTGACCACTTCAGGTGATCCAGGATGACAACCTACAATAAGGATAGTCTGAGATTTGATGGTACTAACTACTCTCTTTGGAAGAATCGCATGGAGTGTCACTTGAGATACATTGAAGAATCTTACTAGACAATTACTAAAGACAACTATACCATTCCTCCAAATCGTCCTTCAACTATGGATGAGAAAAAGGAATCTGAATACAATATTAGAGCTAAGGAAGCATTGTTAAACACTCTAACTGATTCTGAGATGACAAATTTTATGGAACTAAAGACTACTCATGAGATCTAGAAGAAGTTGGAAACTTTATATGAAGGTGATAGTTATGTGAAGATTGCCAAGTTGCAGAGCCTTAAGGGTAAATATAAGATGAGCAAAGATGAGCAAAGATGAGAATATCACTTCTTTCATGCAGAAGGTGAATGAACTTGTGTGTAATATCAAATGCGCTGGTGGAATATTGGAAGAATCAAAGATTATTGCTAAAGTGCTCATATCTTTACCTGCATCATACAAACAAAAAGTTGTTGCTATTCAGGAGATCCAGACTGTGACTAATGTAACTAGGGACATGTTGATTGGTAAGATTTCAGCCTTTGAATTGAGTGAGGTTTGTGACTCCCTTCCTAAGACAAAATTTGCATTCAAAGCCACAATTTCTGGAAAGGATAAGAAAAGATAGGATCAGAGAGAAAGTTCTTCAAGGAGGATATCTAGATATGAAAAAGAGATGAAATAAATTGAAGAAGAAGAGAGAGAGATTGAGGAGCTTGAAGCACTTATTTCCAAGAGATTTCCTAAAGGAGATAGTAAGTATGAAGGAAAATTGCCTCTTAAATATTTTTCTTGCAATAAGATGGGTCATTTTTCCTCCTGGTGTCCGAAAAAAGTTCCTAAGAAAAGGCCTAACAAACCTAGATTTCAAAAGAGATGCTATTATGTTGTTGATGAAGGTGTGATAGATGATGAACATGATAAAGGTGGTTCAATTGATAATTAATGGGTGTTTATTGTTATCAAGGAAGATGATCCTAAACCTACTGATTCTACTAGCTACTCAAATGTGGAAAGAGCTTTGGCTGCACAAGTTGAAGAAAAAGATGAATGGGTGATTGACAACGTATGCTCTCATCACATGACAATGATAAGAATAAGTTTGTGATTTTGGAAAAGTATGAAGGTAGCATTGTAAGATTTGGTGATGATAAAGCTGGAATAATTTATGGCAAAGGATCCATTTCTCTTGATGTTAAGCATAATATGGATGATGTCTTATGTGTAGAAGGCCTAAAGAATAATATTTTGAGTGTGGGACATATGATTGACAAGGGATATGATCTTCAATTCAACAATGGAAAATGTAGAATCTTGGGTGGTTCTGGAACTGAGATTGCATCGGGTACAAAGACTAAAGGTAATATCTTTCACTTAAATAGTGTTGGTAAAAGTTGTTTGATTTCTTAGATTGATGAAAATTGGTTGTGGCATATAAGGATGTGCCATGTGAATTTTATTAACATTATCAAGATAAGTTCTACTCAGGTTGTGAGAGATCTTCCTAAGTTGATGAAACCTACTAACCCCGTATGCAAGGAATGTTAGTTAGGGAAACAAACAAAAAATTCTTTCAAAAGTAAGAAGCATTTTTCAAATGGATTATTGGATCTCATGTATATTGATTTATGTGGTCCTTCTAGAATTAGAAGCTTGCAAGGAGATATATATTTCATGTTGCTGATTGATGATTATTCTAGGATGATATGGGTTACTTTCTTGAGGGAGAAGTCTGAAGCTCTAGAGAAGTTCAAGATTTTTAAAGCTACGGTTGAGATAGAAACATGTTTGAAGTTGAAGTGTTTGAGATATGACAAAGGTGGTGAATTCACTTCTAGTGAGTTCAATGCATTTTGTGAAGACCATGGGATAAAGAGACAGTTGTCTGCTCCAATAACCCTTCAACAAAATGGAGTTGTGGAAAGGAAGGATAGAACCATTCAAGAAGCTACTAGAACCATGATGTTGGAAGTAAATGTTCCACATATCTACTCAAGAGAAGTTGCGAGTACTGTTGTTTACACTCTTAACCTGGTGCATATTAGAGGTGATACTAGTAAGACTCTTTATAAACTATGGTTTGGTCATGCTCCTACTATTAAATACTTTAGAATTTTTGGAAGTAAATGTTATATCAAAAGAGATGAAGATCTAGAAAAATTTGATGCTAAATGTGATTAAGGAATATTTCTGGTTATTCTACTAAAAGCAAGGCCTACCAGTGCTATAATAGGAGATTGAGAAAGATAGTTGAGAGTGCAAATGTCAAGGTTGATGAAGGCAAGAAAAGATAGCCCAGATCCTCTAGATATGATTCAGATGATAAGAATGACTACTTAGATAAAGGGAAGAAACCTCAAACTTAGAACCAAGTGTAGATTATTTTGGAACAAGGAACTAGTGCAGTTGCTGAAGGAAGAACACAAGAGTCTGAAATCAAGAAAATCCTAAGACACCTAGGTATGTAAGATTGAATCATTTTGAAAATTAGATTATAGGAGATAGAAATAAAAGTGTTCAAACAAGGAGAAGAATTGCAGAAGATCAGGTTGAATATTGTTTGATTTCAAAGATTGAACCTAAAGATGTAAATGAATCATGTAAAGATGAACATTGGTTAAAAGCAATGGAAGAAGAATTGAATCAAATTGAAAAGAATAATACATGGATTCTTGTTCCCAAACCTAAGAATAGAAATGTAATAGGAACCAAATGGGTCTTTCAGAACAAATTGAATGAGTAATGTGTTGTTGTTAGGAATAAAGAAAGACTTGTTTGTAAAAGATATTGACAATTGGAAGGAATTGATTTTGAAGAGACTTTTTCTCCAGTGGCAAGGATTGAAGCTATTAGATTATTTATTGCTTATGCAGCTTACAAGAATCTCAAAGTCTATCAGATGGATTTCAAGTCAGCATTCATAAATGGTGAATTGGAATAATAGGTGTACATAGAGCAACCAAATGGATTTCAATTGACTGATCAAAGAGATATGGTTTGTCGGTTGAAGAAAGTACTATATGGATTGAAGAAAGCACCAAGAGCATGGTATGCTAGATTGGATAAGTATCTATTGAAGCTAGGATTCAACAAAGGTACTATTGATAGTAATTTGTACTTCAATATTGATCATGATAACATTTTGATTGTAGAATTTTTTATTGATGACATTATTTTTGGAGGGAATGATAGTTTGTGCAAAGAGTTTGCTAATGAAATGCAGAATGAATTTGAGATATATATGATTGGAGAGATGGAATTCTTTTTGGGATTGCAAATTACTCAGTTAGACAAAGGGATCTTTATGTCTCAGTCCAAATATGCTAAAGAATTGTTGAAGAAGTTTGGTTTGGAAGATACAAAGCCAGTTGGTACTCCTAGGGTGATTGGATGTAAGTTGAATAAGGATGATGATTCCCATAAAGCAAATCAGACCAGATATAGATCTATGATTGGTGGATTAATTTATTTGACTTAGACTAGACATGATATCATGAATGTCATTTGTCTTGTTGCTAGATTTCAAGATGATCCTAAGGAATCTCATGTTGTAGCTGTTAAAATAATTTTTAGATATTTGAAAGGGACAGTTGATTTTGGTCTATGGTATCCTAAAGATGATGATTTTACTTTGAGTTATTTTACTGATGTTGATTGGGTAGGAGATGTTGATTATCGGAAGAGTACTAGTGGTGGTGCATTTTTCTTGGGAAAAAGATTGGTTTCATGGCTGAGTAAAAATCATAATTCCATTTCTTTATCTACTGCAAATGCATAATATATTGTTGCATCTAACAATTATACTCAAGTGGTATGGATGAAGCAAATGTTGAAAGATATTAGAGTTGAGTATGATAAGCCTATTGCTATCTATTGTGAAAATTCAAGTGCTATTAATATTTATAAGAATCTGGTGTTGCATTCAAATACTAAGCATATATCCATAAAGTTTCACTTTTTGAGAGAAAAGGTGAATGAGAAGGAAGTCATATCAGAGTATGTGCCTACAAAGGAACAAATTGCAAATATCTTCACGAAGCCTTTGCCTAAGGATACTTTTGAGTATCTTAGAAGGAAGTTAGGAGTGATTACCCCTCCTGATCAAAACTAAGATGCATTTAGTTTGCATCAGTCTGGTGCATTTCACAGTCATATCTTGTGATTCAGATTGGTGATTGGTGGCTACTACTCAGGGGGAGTAGTCAATTTTGTGAGTCAGAAGTTCAGATTCAGTTTTGTGAGATAGTATTGTTATTTGATTGCAAATCTATTCCTTTGTCATTGATGTTAAAGGGGGAGAGATTCATGTGAAAAATTGTGTTGGGAGAGAGTAATATGAGAGAGTTGTTGATTTCTTTATCATTGACTATTTTTCACATCATATGTTGCCATCAATGCCAAAGGGGGATATTGTTGGAAATTGTTGGAAGTATGCTACAAATATGTGCTTGAGAGATATTTGAGAGATGTGTTGTCATTAATGTCAAAATATTTCTTTGTCTGTGATAGTGATGCAATGAAGTTTAGTATGTTGGTTTGCTGAGCATTCTGATGATCAGAGTGTGCAAATCAAATGGTATTTAGAGGGATGTCTATATTTTATTCAATTTAATTTGTAGAGGTTCGCATGAAGATTTGAGTGAGTTATGGTATCTATGTTGTGGTTGGTTTTTCTATTGTTCAGTGGTAACATAGTGTTTAGTATTTTGATATGCATTTCTCTGCATTGTAATATCTTGATCTTTGGATTTGGAGTTATGTTTGGGACTTTGATATGTGTCCTCAATTCAAGTGGTTCATGATTTGGAGGTCTTCAAGTGATTTTTCCAAGTTGACAGTCATTGCAGTTTGTGTTCTTGAGATTCGATATAGAGATAATGATGATTCGAGTAATTTGTGTTGGTGCGGATGTTACGGTGGTAATTCATGACTCTTGTGGATGTTTATGGATCACGTTCCTTTTGTTTTTATGTTTCTCATTGATCATTGTGCACATAATTGATGACTTTCTTTGGTGTGTTAGTGTTCTTCATGTTTTTGGTTGACTCGATGCTTGAAGCATGTTGTGGATTTTCGATGCATAATTATTGGAGGTGTAGCATGTTTGAGGTACTGATTTGGGTCCTTGCTATTTCTTAACCGACATTTCTTGATCCCCATGTGATATTGTAGAATGTGTGACTATATTTTTTTAATTAGGTTATGAGTCGATCTGGATGATCTTCACAAGGTTGATGTCATGTATAAATAAATGTAATATCTTTGTAATTGCATGTGTATGGATGATAATTAGAATGTGTGTGAGTGAATAATGTATACATCTTATAGAGGTAGAGAAGAAGTATGAACAAGGAAGAGAAAGTCATTATGTTCTTAACCGAAACTGTAACCAGGCATTAAGGATTCTATTTCTCATTTCATGATCTTTTGGATGTGATCCAAATTTGTTTGTAAGACAATGAGTCTTCGGTGGGTTGTAGCCCTTTCTTGTTTTTGAGTAGTGATCTCTAGGTAGTGTATCTAAATGCATGTGCATTCCCCATTGTAATATTTCTAATACTTCGAACATAGTATCATCATATTGTGGGTAGGTTCCCACCGTGGTTTTTTCCTTGACCAGGTTTTCCACGTCAAAAATCTTGGTGTTATGTGTGTTCTTTATGTGTTGTTGATTTATGCTTTCATGCTTAATTATCAGATCTGAAAATAAGTTTAAATTGTGTAAGTTATTGAGACAACTGATTTACCACTTCCCCCCCCTCTCATTTGTTTTCCATGAATCAAAGTTATTTCATCAATGATACTTTACCAATGAGGATGGATATCCAGGTGTGGAGGTTTGTGTGAAGTCCATGTGAATTGATATCTTCATTTGTGCTACTCATCAACACAATAACAGTAGAGGTGTCTGTGCATTTTCTTGGGAGTTTCTAAAGTTATTTTATGCACAATCTATAATCATTATGTGCTATAACTTAAAGGAGATTTAGGAAACTGGGCATTCATTATGTTGGATTAAATATTATCTAGTCGTGCTTAAATCCAATTTAGGAAATTATCATTTAATAGTTTACGCTACATTTAATGTTTGTGGTTGGGTAGTTGATGGTGGTTGGTTTCTAACTACTCTTGAATCCTATAGAGACACATGTTCACATCTTATATTCTCTCATCTCGCGCTCTTGCCTATTTAAGCAAGGCTATTGTAAATTGTAAAGTATCTCAACAATATAATATATTGTTTCATGGTGAAATATTTATCTCTCTCTCTCTCTATGGAAATTATTTGTGATCATGATTCTATCTTGGGAGCTTGCTCCAAGATGGTATCAAATCCTTTTGATCTAGGCTCTTTTTTCCAATCTGAGACCCTTCTCCAAGATTTGTTGAGATATGAAGAGTTTTTAGATTGGTGATATATCTTTTCTCACCTTCATTGAAGATGCAAATAATTTTTAAGAGGCTATCCAATGCCTTGACACTTTTTGTTTAGCCTTTGGGTTGGCAATTCAATGACACAAAACCTAGTGTTATCAACAATCCTTCCTTATGCCCCCCTACTGGATGCTCCATTATGCATTGAAGTGGATAGGTCATGGTGATTTTTATTTATTTATGGGAATTCCTTTTTCCTTTCAAGGATCTCTTATGGATCTCTATAATGTGGTCCTCAGTAGAATAGAGAAGAAGTTGGCTTACTGGATCACCAAATTGCTTTCTTGGGCCGATAAGTTTCAGATTTGCTCAAATATTTTGGCAGTAACTCATGTTTGATACTCTTCTTTTCGGGATCCCTCTAAAGCTTCCTATAGTAAGCTTGAGAAGCTTCTCAGAGATTTCTTATGTGATTCTTCAGTTGATCATCATGGCTTTCACAAAGTGACCTGGGAGTTTTTTTGCCTCCCGCTAGAGTCCGGTGGAATTGGGCTTCTTTCTACTTAGACGCAAGGTCTTGCCTTATGTGTCAAATGGATCATATGGGACATCTATATAAATGAAGCCTCAAAAATTACTCTCTAGCATTGCATTTCTTCGAGGTTCTCTTCCAAAAGACCTTCTTGGAAGGGGATTGGCTTTCAAACCCTTCTCACTATGAAGGATTATGTTCTAGATAACAAAGACCTTTGAGGCCAAAATAAATTGGTGTGCTTAGAAAGTTGTCAAACCTTGTCTTTTTTGGGATGGATCTGGTTTCAGAGATGGTCTCTCATTCAACCAACACAACATTTGGTGGTCTTTTCTCATTCAAAATCAGGGGCTCCCCTTGGCCCAAGTGATTGGAGTTCATGCTCTGCGTTTCCATAAGTGTGACATCCATACTCCCTCAGACCTTTTTTCTAGAGCTACTATGAGTCTTCACTCATGGTAAGATATGAGAACCCAGTTCCATCTTGGCCAACTAGATCGATAGACATTTGACTATGTTGTATCTGCTCTATCTTTAAATATGCTACACAAGCTACACAACCCCAAATGGGTTACTGTTGGCTCTCTCTGCACTTGCCTATGGTGGTAACTTTGAATCTTTGATGGCATCTACAGTCCTCCCAAATGGTTTGGAGTGTCAGATTCCATAGTATTTGGTCTACTATCCTCAAACACAAACTTTCTCACTTTGCTTGATGTATTCTTTTCCAAGGCTTGCCTCTAGATTCTCGTCTGAGGCATATGGGTACATCCCAGATTCTTGTTGCCCTTTTTGTGGTTATCATGAAATATTTTACTTCTTTTAGTTTTGTCATCATGCTCAAAACTTGTGGAATTGAATTCATGATTTTTTTTACCTTTTTAGCAAGAGCCTTTTTCTTGGCACAATACCCTTTTGGGAGATTTGTCTCACATCCCTTTTAAATTTGCCCAAATTTGGCATGCTTTCAAGGTGGAAATCCTCTTTACAATTTGGAAAGATAGAAATGTTCCTTTATTTTCTCATAGATCTATTGATATTCATGTCTCTTCTTTTACTAAAGCTTGTATATGTAATAATATTATGCTACAAATTCAAGTGAAAGCCAACAAGGTTGCGCTGGAGGTGTCCCACCTTCAATATCATTGGGTAAATGCCCCTTGTATTCTTTCTAGAGTGCCTCCAAATCCTTCCGTTGGTACCTCTATTGATCCCTCAGCCTCCCATGATCGGTCTCTTCCCTATGGTCACCGACATGGACATAACTCTTTCACTTGTCGTTCTCAGACCTCGTGGTCTCAAGTTCCTCGTTAGCAATTTGGTGGTGGTAGGATTTCAACAGGTGGCACTCCACCACTCTGCTACAAAGGGTATTACCTCCAAGGGGAGTCAAAGGGTGTGGACCTTCCCAATGGTGGTGCCAATGGGTGGTCGACTTCTTGGTGGTGACAATAATTGGTCGGCTTCTTGTGGTGATAGCAATTGGTCTACTCCTGGTGGTGATAATAGATGGCCTGATTCTTCCAAAGGCTTTTCATATTTGACTTTGGAAATCTCACCCTCTTGGATGGATCAAAGATAAGGAAAAATAGGAGTTCTCTACTGAAGAAGGGTGGTCCCTTCTGGATGATAACCCTGGGCGATTTTGTATCCCCCTAATTTTTTGAGAATAGTGTACTTTATCTTTATTAAAAAAAATGGCTACTATTCATCAAAAAAACACCAAAACAAAATTACTCAAAATGTTTAATAAACTCTAAAATTAAAACACCATAATTTAGAAAAATAAAGCTCAGTAAGAAATAAAATATGAAGAAATAACTAAAGAAAATTCAAATATTTTCTCACCTCTTTATTTCATGTTTGAATCTTTATAAAGTTTCAGCAAACATTGTCTAATGTAGGGCAGGAATTTGATGGTCTATGTAGCCATTTTTTCACTTTTTGACCATATATGACAGTTCAAATTTGTAATAAACCATAAAAATTATAAAAGATGATATATATTATATTGTATTATAATTCATAATATTGATATATACTATTTTAGAATGTTTATTAGAAAACTACAAATTTATCTAGAATATTTTGAAATGGCAGATTATAATTCTTTCTAATTTTAAAAATATTTTAATATGAATTTTTAAAATAGTTTATGTTTTCTTATATAAATTTAAAAATTTAATCAATTTAATTTTTCAAAATGTATTAATAAGATTGCCTTAAATATGAATTTAGAAACTTGTCATAATTGAAATGATATCATATAATTGTTTCTAATTTTTTTAAATATTCTAATATAAAACTTGGAGGCCTATTACTCCAGGTTAAATGTTTCATATTAAATACAAGAAAATATTATCACGCTTAGATTGGTAGATATCTTACCCAACTTTGTGAGTAATACTTAGATTGGTTTCTTAAAGGGTAGATACATTCTTGAAAATCTCATCACCAATTGATAGGTAGTGAACTGGGCTACATATACCAACCAAAATGTGGCTATGTTTTTAATTGATTTTGAGAAGGCATATGGTCAGATTTAATGGAGTTTCCTCATCATGATGTTGGAACAATTCATGTTTTCAAAGGAGTTTTGTTAGATGGTTCAAATTTTACTTAATGATGCTTCTGCTCAAGTTGAGGTCAATGGATCTCATACTCAACCTTTCAAGTTGGAAAGGTCCATTAGGCAAGGGTGCCCTTTGGCCCCTACCCTATTTTTAATAGCATCTGATGCTATCTTCTATCTTCTTAAAGATTCTTCTATCTCTCAAAGGGTCAAGGGAATCTCTTTTCCCAACAAGGAGGACTTAATCAATATTCAGTTCATTGATGACACATCTCTATTCCTAGAACTTGAAAAGGAAAACATGGATTCCTAGATGTTGAAACTTAATCTTTTTTTGTGAAGCCTTTGGAACCAATATTTCTTCTACCCAATCCACCCTACTTGGGTGGTTTGTTACCCCCCCTCCCCCCTGACATGGCTCTTTTAAGTACAATTATCTATGGGGGATGTTGGAAGTATGCAATGATGTGTTGTTATGGTTGTCATTGATGTCAAAATTGTTGTTTCGGATTGGTCTGGATTGTCTCTGGTGCAAAGTTATCTTGTTGTGTTGATTCATGTTGTAAATGTTGTATTGGTTTTTCTAAAAGTGTTTAGGTCCAAAATCTATTTTTGATGTTGAGTGTTGTTGTTACCTTCATTGTATATGGTTCTGATATCATGGATATGATGATTTTGTGGTCTAGAAACATCTTTGTGTTCTCTTGGTATTGTGGCATTGATCATTGTTGGTTGAGAGATTCTATGTTAGACCTATCCTTTGGTCTGAATATGATTTGTGGAAGCGTGTTTGATATGTTATTGGTCTCACCATTGTAATACCCTAAAAATGGTCACCTAAACCATGGGCCCCTAATCTCGACAACATCACCAAGGTCCTAACCAAAGGCAATTAAATCAACCTTGAGCACCTAATTAATTAAGTCTCAATCATTAATGTTACATGGCAAATAAATCATTTTATATTAATTAAATATTTATTTAATTAATTAATCATTCCAAATAAATCATTTTGATCAATTATCCTATTTATTTGATTAAATATCCTAGCATACTTAATTAATAAATAAATTTGCCATTTAATCACAAAAAGAGGAATTAATCTTCAAAAGAAAGAGTTAAATTGAAAAGAAAAGAAAAGAATTAAACTGAGAGAAGAAATCAAACTCAAGATATTTCTTTTTCTAAAATTGAGATAACTTGAAAAATCAGAAAAGCAATTAAATTGAATTAATCATTTTCTCTAAAATTAAGACTCAAAGCTTTTGAGGAAAGAGGTTCAGTTGCATTAAAAAATCTTGAGAAAATTAAAGGAAAGTGCATGGAATCAACTAAATTTAATCTCCAATGCAAACTCAAACTTATAATCTGAATGCATTCAATCAAGCTATAATTGGAATCTATCTCAAGATTAACTTAATCTGATCTCTCAATTATTTCAATTATCCTGAAATGTGCTTTTTATTGAGGAATCTCAACCGCTCATTGCTAATCGATCTTGATCGCTGGTCTGTCTTTTGAGTCTATAAATTTAGCCTTCATCTCTCATTCAAAACACCTTCAAGATTTATTGTTATTGTGCAGTTTTTTTCTCTAGATTCACCGAAGATATTGTGCTTTAAGATTATTGCATCTTAGTTTATCTTTTTGCATATTTAGTTTAATTATGATTGCTTGATTTCTTGTAGCTTATTATTCATTCATCTACCTTAATATTTGTTCATCTAGCTTAATCTTGCATATCTAGCTTAATCTTGCATACATTTAGCTTATTCTTGTACTCATATAGATTAAATCCTTCATCTTGGTGTAGTCTAGTCACTCGTATTGCTTATACAAATGTGAGAGAAAGTCTATACTCGCATCTTTTAGAAGGCAATAGGTCAATTTGTATCATTTTTATATTCATGATTATATCTATCTAACCATGCATGCAATGACTTAATTGAAGTGTTGTGTCTTATAGCTTGTAGATACTTTATCCACTTTTCACACACATATTTTTGGCGCCCACCGTGGGGCCGAAGACTACATCTTTCATCCTCACAGATTCACTTTATTTTATTTTTCGGATTTATTTTTTTCCAATTTTTTTCGTACAATATCTACAAAAACTCGTACGAGTTTTCATAGAGGCCCAAACGAAAAACTGCAGCTATCATATGATCCGTCATGAATTATCGTACGACTCGGTGAGAATACTCGTATGGTATTCAAGATTTGTGTATTAAAAACATATTGCAATTTTGGGGTTTTTCTTATTGAATTTTGATGATACTAATGCTAACCCTAGCCTGTTTTCTATTTATCTGAGAGATTTTGATAGCCTAATCAATTTTTGTAGAGTGCTTGTCGAAGAACACACCTGTTACACAAAAATAATATTACTATTGATTCATTGTTTTTGCATGTTGCTTGAGGAGATTCAAGTGAACTTCATGTATTCTTTAAATTCATTTCTTAGGCACTTAAATTAATATCTGGTTAATGAACAAATCTGTCTTTTGTGTTTTAAGAAAAATCTAAGGGGTAGGAAAGTATGCTCTTGTCTGCACAGACAATCAGAAATCTAGACCCTTGAAGCTTTTTGTAAGTTTGAGATTTGTGTACCTTTAGCGGGCCTATCATAGTGGGAAAAAGTAATCACCTTGTGAGAACAACCCAAGTGAGTACAACTGGACCTGAGCATTCCGACTCACTATAATAAATAGGCCTCTGGTGATTAAAGTCTCAGATGATGGGATTATTTGAGTTTTCTCTTTGAGATCTCTCATACCGAACATTTTGTAGGGCCTCGCGGTCTCAATCATGTTTACATGACTACAACTTGTTTTGGTACCTTGTTGGGCTATAGGCCTCAATCATGATTGTGTAACTTCAAGGGGTAATTTTCAACAAAATTCATGACTAAGAACTATAAGATAGAGGCTACCCGATTCACCTCTGAAAGGGGGATAATCTTTATGCAAGAGAGATAGTAACTCTCCCAAGATACTTGCCATGTCATGCCCCCATTAGCATTTGGAGTCAGCTAATACGATGTTGAAAATCCATTGCGTGAGACTCAACGGTCGTATTCTGATTAGCTATTGGGTGTGTACCCGAGTCTGCAAGAAAAGGTTTTCTTCTCTAAGCCAACTTCTGTAGGGTTAGCATGTTGTGCTTGAAATTCATTATACATCTTGTGTGTTTTCTATGTTTTCATCCTTGAAACTGAAACTGAAATACTGAAACTGGAGAAAACAAATCAACAATGTCAACAACTCGTGATCAAAAACTCTGTCTGTGTCAAAAACTGGTCTCTGTCAGTCATCAAAACTCAGTCCTAGTAAAAAAATGGTTTTTGATAGTCATCAAAACTCTGTCTGTGTTAGACTCTCGTCTCTATCCAATACACTATCGTACGAGTCTACTGAATTATCATCTAGCTATATACATATTATCGTATGAGTCTTCATTGGTCTTGTTAGTTTATCATCTGGCCCTGTCATAATTGTCGTCCGAGTATACAGAATTGTCATTCTACTTTTAAGAATTGTCGTCTGACCCTTTGCATACTATCATATGAATAATCATCATACTCATCAGATTTTTGTCTATAAAGCACTAGACTATCGTGCAATTTTAGGCAGCAACCTGTACAAGAAATTGTTTCTATCATCTGGGAACTGTTAAATTGTCGTCTGGGTCATAAAACTTTTTCATACGAATTCCTGATTTGTCAGCCCAAAAACTTGTCTGTCTACACACTTTTCCAGAATAGTCATACTTCCATAATTAGTCTACAATGAGCATAAAACTGGTCATCATAATCCTGACCATATAATCTTTATAGTGTAGCCCTGTCGTTGTGTTGCATGACTTTGTCGATTATCTCCTAGCTAGTTCAAATCAATCGATTATCAAACTTATCAAATTGCTTATCAATTTCTTATCAAACTTAATAAACCTAGGTTACTTAGATTACATCTTATACATGATAGGTCATTCCTGAAACAAGAATAGGTCTTAATCACCTTTCTCAATCACTACGTTAAACATGTAACTAGCTCTAATTTAATCTTGACTTCTATATCACATCTACCTCTCGGTCTCGTCGATTTTAAATGCCTGTTCAAACCAGAAGCTCTTCTAAAAATTCTAAAAAAAAAGTAAGAAGCCCATGGCTACCTTGGCTCAACAAATTCAAGATCTCAAGAAATAAATATATGACATTCAAGCCCAATAAAAAGATTCAATGACACCTCTTGAGATAAAATTTCATGATATCAAGAACACCAGACTTCAAGAAATGCTAAAACAATTATATATGGTGAAACAAAAAGTAATTGAAAATGAAAAGACAAATCTCATACAATATCACAAGACATATTTACCAAGACAAAAAGACATATATCCCCTAGATAGACAGTTTACACCTTTGGGGCAATCTATTGAGTTAGCTTTGGAAGAGATTCTTAAGCACAATCTTATCATATTGCCTAAAAACACCACATGGGGATGTGAAATTTTGAGTAATTATTGTGCATATCACAGGCATAACAAACATAAGACTTCAATGTGCATGAAATTAAAACATAAAATTCAAGACCTCCTTGATGATGGTGTTACTGAAATCAAAGATCCTAAAAATTCACCTAAGGAGAAACCAGATGTCATTTCCAAGGATGATCAAAATTATGAACTTGTGTCTAGCAATGGCTCACATGTCGCCTCCATCTCTTCCATGATTCCTCCATCTCCTAAGGCTTCTCAACAACAATCCATACCATATCCCTCAAATAATGAACCTAATGATGAAACTTTTCATGTTGACCCTCAAGGGCTATCTCAAGGGCCATCCCATCCAATGGTTGAAAAATATCCTACCTTCCTAGAATCCCATGAGGATCCCATTATACCTTTCCATTTCCTCCAAGAAGAACCCCTTCCATCTCAAGAGAAAATCATCCTTCCTAAGGAAGATCATGATGCCTCTTCCACCTTTTCAAATGATCCTATTGAAAATGAAGATTCAAACACCCTTCCTATTCTATCCAATGGTCATCTTCCATGTCAAGATCAAAGTATCTCTTCATCTCCTTGTCATAATCCTCCATGTTCACCTCAACAATTCATCATGCCTACAAATCCCTCTCATGATCCTACAAGTCAAAATATTTATAAACGCAAAGGGGTAGACCTTCACAAGCAAAAACTCCTCCATGTTAAAGAAACTATTAAGAGTCATGGCCTCAGTGACATTCCTCAAAATGTTGGTACCCTTACTAAACCAAAATCCAAGTACACTCCTTCCCCTTCATCTCTTCCATCCATTTTAGGACCCTATGTTCCTCCATCCCTTGTGTAGGATCAACAAAGGG
The DNA here is from genome assembly GCF_030272615.1 of Cryptomeria japonica. Taxonomy (NCBI): domain Eukaryota; kingdom Viridiplantae; phylum Streptophyta; class Pinopsida; order Cupressales; family Cupressaceae; genus Cryptomeria; species Cryptomeria japonica. The sequence goes on from NC_081407.1 coordinate 529,870,922, forward strand.
GTACATCTTTGTGTACCTTCCATCCATCTAAAAGGATATAAAGGCCCACTGAGAAAAATAAAGAAAAATCAAAAGCTATATGGGTTCCTAAGGAACTTGTAGAAGCAATGTGTTCCAAGAAACTACAAAAGCATGAAAAATTAAAAACCATGTGGATCCCTAAGTGTGTCCTTGAAGCACAACAATCTAAAGAAAAATCCAAATCAACAACCAAGATTGTTCTTCCTCTATCCAAACCTTCCAAATCTATTTCTCCATCACCTCTTTCATCCATTTTGGATCCTTATGTCCCAAAATCCCCGATTGTTCCTCCATCCAAATCTCAAAATCGGAGATCCACTTTTCCTCCATCAATCCACCATCCCTCAAGATGTGTGCCAATGGTGATCTCGCCAACATTTCCATTCACTCATGCACCAAACTTTTAATATCTGATCCATTATCCAACACCTCCTTTTCATCCTTCCATACCCCTTCTCCAATCCTTTGCATAAGACTTTACCATAGTTTCATCATAAAATCCAAAAACTAAGGAAATCAACATTGAAGATGTTGGACACGTACACTTAGCTGAGTCCTTGGAAAGACATCTTTATCCGACTCTTCAAACAAAGACCAATGAACTACCTACACAAAAATCCATGACCCTATGAAAAACATGCACCTTAAACAATATCATATCTAAGAGTTGGGTTAGTTTAGGTTTTACTTTTCGCATTGTGTCCCATTTTATTCAAAGGACTGCAACACATATAGTTCCTTTGCATCACATATAATCTACACTTGCATATAGCAGCATTAATAAAACAAGGCAACTATCCAAGTTTATCATTTGTTTGCATTTAAGACAAACAAGGGTCGTCTCCTTTCTTAGATATTCAGACATGAAGTCTTTGAGGTCCTAAGGTCATTCATTTTCAACATTACCCTATGATGATGCTTTACTTATGGTTGGGTAGTGATTTCACTATTTGAGACTTGTTAACCCAAAATCTATCAATTGCTATATCTCAAACACATTAACAAAATCTCTAATTCATTTTAGACACCTAGTTGATCATATGACTAGTTAAAAATCTAAAATTCTACTTCAGCATCATTGTAATTGTCACACCCAAGTAGGTTTCATTACTTACAAGTCAAAGCAAGAAAAAAAAGTGTTATGCCAAATATTCATCTCAAGGCAAAAGAACAATGATATATAATTGAAATATCACACATACAAGTGCGACAAAAAGATTGACTATGGGAACATGCGAGTAACTCCATCAGGGCTATGGACGCCTATTGGGAATGGAGCAATATTTGATAAATTATAGTCTATAACCTCATTGGAGCTCTAAAAGTTGGTTGGCAGTGAGGCTCTATTCAAGATTCTTTTGAAGATTAGAATAATCCACATAGCTAGTCATATAGGATACTAGGGATCTTTAGTGAACACAAGAGAAGGAATTAACTCATTTGCATTCACATGGGCAAAAGAAGATCAAAGTTTCAAGAATCAATGAGGAATTTTTCTACGTCTCCATTTGTAAATCCTAGTCACTAAGTGTGTTAATTTGGATGTTCCAAGGGACCTTAAGGATCGATTAACCGCTTATCTATGAAATGTTTTGTACCTCCAATTCAATTGGTGTATTAAAAAGTGCTAAACAAACACGGTCATCCTGTTCAAATAGGAAATGCATCTTCATCATTCATATTGCATTACCATAGATCATATAAAAAATTTATTGTCTCCAAATGCATTTTGTAGATCATCATGTCATATAGGTCTGCATACTAGGGGCATAGCTGAAAAAATCCCCAAAATCATAAAATATCCTGAAAAAAATCATAAAAATCATAAAATGTCTTGAAAAAATTTATAAAAATCATAAAATGTCCTGAACAAAATCCTAAAAATAAAAAGAAACTCACAAAATAAAAAACTAAAAAATCAACGCAAGAAAGCATAGACCGTCCATCAAAACAAATCAACAATAGACAAACTCTCAAAGTCTGCAACCAAAATTATCACATGTCTTGTTAATCAATCTATCAAACATCAACATATCTTATACAAGGAAGGGTACACTCGAAACCAGACAGATCGGTCTTATATGGGATACTTACTCTTTGAAGCCATACATTCCTATCAATGATCAAATCAAAACAATGACATAGATCAGTATGGCTGTTGGATTTTGTCTAGGTTAGTCTTATCTCTTGTACTGAAATGCTGCATTTTCACTTTATCTTTTTAGTCACTTTTGTGGCATCTAGTTCTTTTGGAGCCCTCATGGCTTGAAACCAATCAATGTCCTAGTTTTAGGGTAATCGGTTGATCAATTTATATGTCCTAAGAAGTATCAACCAAATCATCTTTCTGTTGGTAGTACCAGGTCATCCAATCCAAGTTAGCCACTAGTCTCCTATCCACTACTGAAGAGTTTTATCACTGAGTAAACAAGCAAAACAAGACTACTGAAAACAATCACTAAACTATTTGAGATATGCATGAAATTTTCTTTTTGTTGTCTTTTTGCATTGGTTTTCGATTATTATTCCCTTTGAGTAACTCGAGGAAGTCTATCTTGACTAAGAGGAGCAAGGATTGGGGGCATAATACTTTTCTTTGTCTTCTACTTGTAGAAATGATTTCGATAATCTGGAAGCATCTAATCAGTTGGGTGTCTGTGATAAGTGCTTTCACTTCAAGGTGAAATCACCACACATACCTCGACTCCACTTCTTTGTATGCTACAGGGAGGTTGGAGTCATTTATTTGTCTGTTTTGAGGGAATTTTTTTAAGGTGTAATCCAGATCCATGCGTAATCTGTCCAAGGATATGAACAAAAAAGGGTCATTGCGGACAAGATAATTAATATTGCATACAAAAAGAAAGGAACTCTATTTTGCCTGCTCTATTTGTAAAAGGCTCAATGATGAAAATTAAGCATACCAAATCCCATGACTACGTATAGGTTGCATTCATTCTAAATTTTATGCATTTCCAGTGATTTGGGCATGATAACAATGATCTCTTTATCTTTTGAATGAGAGTCTGAAGCAATCATCATTTCTCAGCTAAGTGGTATCTATTACATCATCGTTTCTCTGATCGAGTACTTGTGTATTGAGATGTTAGCTGCATACATGAACATCTTATATAGATCCATACATTTCATTATATACTTATTTACATTCATATTATTGTGTGAAAAATAAACATTTGCATTACTAGTTACTCATTTTCATCATTTATTTGCATATGAAAAAGAAACAAAAAAAAAGCATTCATATTCATCTACATTACACACATCCATACTGAAAAGATATGCATACATATAGAATAAAGCACATAGAACAACATATCATAATCAATCAACACAAGTACAATGAAATCAAATCAAGAACTCATATATATCATCATAATCTTTGTGTCTAAGAGTACAAATGATATTAACTGTCAAATACAATGTCTCACCAGAGCAAGAATCGTATAGGCTACAAAAATGGGGTATATAACAAGATCTAGGAGATATAGAAAATCTTTCTCTCTGCCTCTCCCTAATCACTGGGTGGAGGAGATGGTGCCTGCTGACCGACGTCCTGTCTAGGTGCCCTGGCTCCCTCAGATCGAGCCATATACTAAGAATAGGGAACAACCTGCTGCACTACTAGGACCGCTACACTATAAGTTGCGACATAATAGGTTGCACAACTCGTCTGATGCAAAAAATCTCACTGAAGAGTGTCACACTTTTCTCTGACCTTTGCAAGTTGTTGGTCTGGCTCTGCAAGTTGTGTGTGTGCCACTGTCAACTATGATTGCAAACCTGTCAACCTCAATCTCAAAGGCCGTACTACGTATGGTACTCCCTTCTCTCTCCTAGCATCCCCCTCTTTGCCTCCCTGATCATCTCTCCACTACCTAACCTGCCTAGAGTCACTCTCTCCTCCTGACCTCCACCCTCTGCTACCCTAGCACTGCCAGCCTCAACCCCAACAACTCCTAATGATCCACCTTCCCCTCTTTGTCATTGTCTAGCTCCTGTTGGTACCCTGTTGCTACTAGCACTTGGATCACCTTCTGCCCATGTAGGTACATCCACTTTTTATCCCTGTACCTGACCTCATCCCTATACCTGACCTGGTACCTATGCCTATACTGGTGCATCATCCTCAACCTTCATTGTAAGAGGCACATGCTCTCTGGGATCTATAAACTGAGGAAAAGGATGTCTCTAAAACCAATCTTTGTACTGGGGCAATGCTCCTGCATCTGCTACATCCTCTAGATAATCCCATCTCTATAGTTGTAAACCCACTAACTCCTACATGCTTAGTGCATATGACAGTCTTGGTGCCCATCCTCGTCTTTCCTCCTCCCCATATTGAGCATATGTTGTCAACTCCTGAGATATACTTTGCGGTCTCCCATACTGCCTCATTACCCTACATACTACAAATAGCTCAATGATAGACACTAATCTACCAATGAGAGATCGATTCATAAACATATCCTTCCTCTGAGCTCTCCAATCATCCCATCGCTCTAGACCCCTATAAGGTCTCCATACTATAGCAATTAGATCATCCAACTGTTTTCTCTAATAGTCAGTCTTGCCCAGGTGGGGTTGATTAATATAACCTGAATAATGACAAACAATAGGCCGGTGTGCCTCCCGTGAATCATCTACTATTGGTCTACATATTGGGATGTGCTCCCATGCCCATATCTATAGAACTAAAACACATGTTGCCATGCTCTTCCCCTCCCGATACACAATCTTGTGCAGCTCATGATACAAATAAGAAATTAAACATGATCCCTACCCTAATTTCATGGGATGAGTCAGCAACCTCTCAAGCATTCTGACCCAACCACATAGAAAACCATGTTGTCCTCTATCAGGCATCATAAAATAATCAATCATACCTGCCAAAACACACGCCAGAGGGTAGTGCTCACCATATCTACTCATCAACTCATCCCATGTAATAGCGCGATCAAGAATAGTCTTGTCATGGAATATCCATCTCAATGCCAAAATACTAGGTCATGGAGTAGAATCATAATCAACCTTATCTCCAGCAAACAGAATCCTCAAAATCCTATATATATCTTCCAGCATGATAGTCATCTCTCCAACTGGTAAATGAAAGGTATTTTTCTCTGAATGAAAACGCTCGATTAAAGCAGTCAACATACCATGATTCACATGAATATCAGGCATCTGTAAAAGGTATTTGAATCCACACAAACCAATATGTGCTCTCTCTGCATCTAATAACTCATGAACAAGCCTCATCGTCGATGAAAATGTACACCAAAACTGAATATCTGACAACCGAATCTGCAAAATCACACATACAAATTGTCAGTACGTGACCCAAATTTGCACTAAAAATATGTTTTTCATAAGGATAAACAATTTTTACAAGGACCCAAAACCTAAAGTTTTACAACAGTCGACCAACAACCAATATAGCAAGAAAAAATAGTAAAACAGGGGAGCAACCCCGAATAGAAATAAAAAGAAACGCATACAAACAAGCTAAAGAAAAAAAGCTCTTAGTTAAGCGAAAGCACCAGATCCTCGTTCTTTTGGATGGAAATCCTGTTAATTTCCTCAAGCTCCTCCATGATGAATCTGGAGGTACCCTTGTTGCTGCTTCTGCTCCTAGTTCTGCAACTGGGTCCAGTGGTTTTGTTGTCTCCAACAGCCGCATCATCACCTCTAAGATATTTCACCGGGTCATTATGGAAGGATCTATAATCAACAACCATCGCATTGATCTTTTCAAGCCCCTCAATGCTATTGTTCATGGCTTCTTTACTAATTTCGACTAGATTCTTGAGATTTTTCTTAATCTCAGCCATGGATTTTTCCACCTTATCAATCCTTTGTTCATGGTTACATTTCATTACCTCCACATTTTGAGAGAGTTTTTGAGTCATGATCATTAGTTTTTCTGACTTGCTGGGTTCAAGGGAGGCAGTGAAAATATCGATTATTTCTTTACCCCCCATCTTGAGGGTGTCGATTTTGCACTCAACCCACTTCTAGCAATGCTCTTGACTTCAGGTGGCTTCCATGACAAGATTCATCAGACTACCATCTTTCCCTGATTATCTTTTTGAACATTGATAGGGATGTCCAGTTTAATCCCTTGGTCCATAATCTTTGGGTTGTGATCCTTTGTCGCTAGCTTTTTCTTTTTGGTGAGGGGTTTGGCCTTGGAGATCAGCTTGCTATTGGTTTTGTATATACTATCAGCCCATCAGGGGGGTTCTTGCTTCTGAGCGTCTCAAGAGTGACCATCTTTTCCTTCTTATCCGCAGGTTTGTATTCAGGGTCATCAATAGGAACCCCACTATCGTCCAGGTCCATCTCCAAATCAAAGACATCTTGGACCTCCATCTACATAACAATCTTGGTAAGCAAGGGCACAATTTCAAGGGATTTGGCATGTTCCATGATAAGGACGATAATTCCCTCATGCAGAACAAGGTTGCTAGGGTTTTCCAGGTGCTTTTCCAGGCTATTCTCAAGGAAGGAGGCAAGATAGTAGGGAACAAAGATAATTTTACCATGCCAAAAATGATTTAAAATAATGAAATGGTAGGAGAAGATACTTGCATACCTAGCATCAAGGGTGATATATCTCATTATAAACTCAGCCATGTCAGCCCATGGGGCCATGAGGTATTTTCTATTATAGCCACCATCGGCCATCTTGGTGACTCTAGAGCACTTCTTGTCTTTGTCAAAGAAACTCGACAAGTCCTCCTCCCCAGTTTTTCTATCCTTGTAAAACCTTCTTCTAGTCATAGCCAGACCAATGACCATCACCACCAAAAATTCATCAATCTGATATTCGGCACCATAAGCCCTGAGACTCCCTTTTTTCCAGCCGTTAACAAAGGCCTCCGTAATCAGAGGAGAGGGGCCATGAAGCCGGTCCAGGTAGGGGACGAGACCACCATCAAATACTTCCTGCCAGACATCTTTATTCTTTTTCCACTTCTCACAAGTAGAGGGCTCTTGTCTATTCTTATCCCCTCCCATTATGATCCTGGTCGCCAGATAATAGAAGATCACTATCGCCAACCAGTCGCAAAAAATGGGCCATACCGAAAGGATATCAAAATAGTAGCAGAAAAGCCACACAATGAGATAGGAAAACTAGTTGCCGAGGAGGTTTCTAGATTTTTTATTAGGGAAAACTAGAAAGAGTTGTTTCCCTATCAACTCAGTCATATCATGATGAGGGATCATTGATTAATGCAATAATCATTATGTGCTAGATCACACAGATTTTTGGGGAAAGCATCCTTGCTACTCCACCAGTTGGTTGCCATGTATCCCACCGCCAGATTGGCCAGTAGATCCATCACCTTATTACCTTCTTGGTATATGTGTGAGATTTTGAAATTTGTTAGATCATTAATTATATTTTGGCAGTCCTTGATAAGGCTGGAAATAGTCCAACTAGGATCTGTGCGACCACTTAGGAAGTTAATAGTGTTTAGCGAGTCAGACTCCAGCCACACTTTAGTAAACCCCTCTTTAAGCCATGTGTATCCCAATGTGGGTAGCATTGGCTTCCATGTAGTGGTTAGTCTGGGTGCCCAGGGGGAGCACCACCATGGAAAATAGAAGACCAAAGTAATTCCTAGCCACTCCCCCATACCCGTTCGGCCCAGGATTACCTTTAGCCACCCCATCCACATTGATTTTGATCTAGCCCAAAGGGGGAGGATGCCATACAATATTTTGTCTACACTGCTTGGTTTTGTGGACTGGGTTAGCAATATTCTAATTAAGTTGCCACCAATTGATAGTATCCCAATCCTCTTGGAGAGTAGGAATGGGGGAGTCATTCTTCTTGCTGGGGCAGGCGTGGAGAAAATTCTCTTTGATAGAATTGTGTATTCTAACAGCCACAACAAAAGGAGGAGTTTCCAAGTCCCTGAAAACTCTATTATTCCTTTATTTCTAGATGCCCCAGACAATATGAGGGAGAGATAGATTCCAAAGAATACCTAAGGCCTGATTATCAGAAGGGCATTTCCATTCAAACCACATTTGGTGAGTAGAAATAGGGAAGACCCAAGCAATGTTCAAAATATTAAGGAAGTGATTCCAGATATCTTTGGCATAGGCATAATGCAGCAAAAGATGGCCAACATTTTCCTCTGCCTCTTTATAGAGAAAATATATGTTAGAGATAGGAATACCTCTTCTGCAAAGATTATCGATGGTAGAGATCTTGTCCTGCATAAACAACTAGAAAAAGATGTTAATTTTAGTAATTAGGAGTTTGTTCTAGAGACTTACCCAATAGGGGGGGAGAAGGATCTAGAGATGAACTCATAGGCATCAGCAACTTTGAACTTCCCAGAAGAGGAGGAGTTCCAGAACACTTCATCCTCCCCTTGAGAGTGGGGGATGTGGATGCAATTCAACCAAGGTTTCATAGGTCTCAGATCATTATCAACAGAAGAGAGGTCCAACCATTCTCCATTTCTTATGTAATCAACCACTCAGGCGCCAATTTTACTGAAGCATAATTCTTTGTAGGGGGGAGCCCAAACAGAGTCCGATAGGGGGCCCTCACCGGTCCACCAGTCATCCCAAAACCTGATTATGGTACCATTACCTAGCATCCATCTACAACCATGCAAGATAAATTTGGAGGAGCCAAAGAAATTGCTCCATAAATCAAAAACCGTGTTGGGGAGCTCATAAGATTCCAGAGTGTTTTGGAAATCAAGGATGTGGTATTTAAGTTTGAATATATCAGTCCATTCATTATTCTCCTTAAGACATCTCTATAGCTGCTTGGACATCAGGGATTTATTGAAGTCTCCCAAATTCTGGATATCCAGACCTCCCATGAGTTTGGGCAAGCAGACTTGATTCTAGGCCACAAGGTGTAATCTATTTTTGGGTTTGGTTCCAGTCCATAAATTTTTTTTTTGAATTCTTCTACTTTATCCACAATTTTGGCTGGGATTTTGAATAGGTTCATAGCATAAACCAGAAGGCTCTGAAGAGAGGCTTTGAGAAGTTGGAGCTTACCAGTTTGGCTTAGCAAGGCACCTTTCCATCTAGCTAGTTTGTTCTAGAATTTGTCTATAAGATTCACCCAAAAAGAGTCAAGAGCCATGCCCTTGTAGAGGGGAAGGCTCAGATAGGAATTAGGCAAAGTTCCAATTTTGCAGCCAATAATCGAGGCAATTTTAACTTTCCTATGCTCAGGGGTGTTAAAGAAGAAGATAGAGCTTTTAGCCAGGCTAATTTTTGCCCCGAGCCATGTTCATATATATTCAGAGTCATTTTTAAATTCTTGGCTTCTTTGATCGAACCTTCCCCCATCAAGAGAATGTCATCCACAAATTGCTGGTGAGAGCAAGTGGGGGCCTAAGAGGAGGACCAAAGGCCCATAATATTTCCATTTCTGACCTCCCTCTAAATTAATCTGCTAAGAAACTCACTCATTAGAATGAAAAGGAAAGGGGATAGAGGATCCCCTTGTTGAATGCCCCTAGACCTAGAGAAAAAACCAGAGGCAGGTCCATTAATCAACACAGAGAATTTTAGGGTGGAAACACATTGCTTAATAATCTGGATGAAGTTATCTCCAAATCCAAAGGCCCTAAGGATTCTAAGGAGGAAGCACCAATTAACTCTATTAAAAGCCTCCGACAGGTCAAGTTTCAGAAGAAAACCCAATTTTTTGTTAATAGAAAGGGAATGGATGTTCTCATGAACCACAATAGCATAATCTAGGATCTGCCTCTCGGGCACAAACCCATTTTGATGTTTAGAGATTAAAGAGGGGATGAAAAGTTTAAGCCTGAGCACAAAAATCTTGGTGAAAATTTTATAAATAGAGTTTCAAAGGCTAATAGGTCTAAAATCCTGAAAAGAGCAAGCGTCAGGTTTCTTTGGGATGAGAACTAGGAAGGAGGCATTCAGCTCCTTCAGGAGAGAGCAAGATCCAAAAAATTCTTGAGCAGCAGCGACCACATCAAAGCAGATAATATGCCAAAAGTTTTGAAAGAAAAAAAGAGGGAAGCCATCAGGTCTGGGGACCTTGTTACCTTCAAAAGAGAAAACAACATTGAAAACTTCTTTAGGGGAGGGGATTCTGGTAAGCTCCAAGTTCATGTCCCTAGAGATGATGGAGGGGATTTCCTGCAAGATTTCAATCTGAGCTAAAGGATCCAGGGGATCATCCATAGAAAGGAGATTGGAGAAAAAATTGATGGCTTCCTGACAAATCTCATCATGCTTATCAACCCATCTCTGCCTAATCCGAATTTTGTTTATTATGTTGGTAGCCCTATGCTTAAGAGTTATCATATGAAAGAACTTAGTGTTTTTGTCACCGCTTTTGAGTTATAAGGCTCTAGATCTCTACTTCCAAAATTCTTCTTCTTTAGAGATAATATCATGTAATCTGGTCAAAATATCAATTTCTTTATTTGAGACATCAATATCAAACTCGTAAGCTTGGATATGCTCTTGAACTTCTGCAAGTTCCAGTTTGAGCTTCTCTTTAGCTTTGAAGATGTTACCAAAAGTGGATTTATTCAATCATTGGATATTAGACTTAACATTGGAAAGCTTCTTGGCTATACGAAACATAGTTGTTCCCTGGATATCAATATTCCACCACTCCAAAATTTTATCTTGGATTTCTAGGGCCATGAGCCACATTTTCTCAAATCTAAAGGGGTATGCCTTTCTGCCAGACAACGGAGAGACTGAGAGGCAGATGGGGAAGTGATCTGATCCAACATGGGCTAAAGCATTAAGTCTGTAGGATGCCAGCCTGAGCCAATCTGGAGAAATAAGACCCTTATCAAGCTTGACCTGAATAAGATCCTTCCCACTACATATATTGGACCAGGTGAATTTAGCCCCAATAAGATCAAGATCTAAAAGGCTCAATGAGTTGATCATGTTAGCCAAGTCTTGTCTACTATCAATAGAAATTGGCAAACCACTAGATTTTTCTAGATTAGAAAGAGGGGTATTGAAGTCACCCAAAAGGATCCATTTCTCATTAGGGAAGAGATATCTAGCAAGGCAAATGGAGGACCATAGAGATTTCCTAGCTAATCTCCCATTAGGAGCATAGATGTTGGAAATGATCCAGGAGGATCCATCCTTAACATTAAAGAATCTAGTAGTGATGTGATTCGGAGAAGAGAGGAATAGCTTACCACATAGTAGTCTTGGATTCCAAAGGGTGGAAATACCACTTGAAGCACTGTCTGCATCCACGCAGTGAACACCACAGTCTCCAAAAATCGCTAGTTTGAGTTTTTCCACTTTACTACCAAACATTTTCATTTCTTGGACAAGGAAAATATCAGGCTTGTGATCTCTGACCAAATTAGAAAGTAGGTCATTCTTATGGGGGTGGTTTAATCCCCTTATATTCCATGAGATGACCTTCATTTAGCATGAGGGGGGGATCCCATTCCCATTTCTAGTAAAGTTCTCTGGGCTCCATCAGCAATGGCAACCCGACTTTGTCTATCTCTGCTAAATGCATTAGAAGGTCTCCCTACCCCCTTTGAATCTAATCCACAATCCACTCTTTGTCTATTTCTGGTTAGGACCCCCCAGGATAGGAGACGGGGTGATTTGGCCAATAAGGGAGTTCCTTCTTCTATTTTTGGTCTTGACCTCAATAAAAGGAGCGGGGTCCTTAGGAGGAGGACCTTCCAAGGGGACAGTTTGGGGATTCAACTCAAAAGAGTTATCCATATCAACAATCAACTTAATGGGAATATCCTGGGCAGATCTAGGAGAGGTTGGGGAAACCCCATCAGAGCAGGGGGGAGAAGAGGGAACCCCAACAATCTCCCTAGGGTCTAAGCTGGCTGAATCAAGGTCAACAAGAATGACTGGCTCAGTACAAGAGACAACTAGAATAGAGTCTGAAATAGTTGAGGGAGGCATTGTGGCCAAGGCATCCACCTTTTCTAGGGGCGACTCATTCCTTTTTCTCCATTCCTTCTTAGGCTTAGACGAGCATTGTCTAGCCCAGTGACCAAATTTTTTGCAGTGGAAACACACAAAGGGGATGGATTCATACTCTACTTTTTGCACCAATCTACTGAGCTTGGAGAAGAGATCTACCTCAGAAGGTAGGTAAGAGGACTGTTTGACATTAACACAAATTCTAGCATAGACTAGTCATCTTTTTGTTGTAGTCATTGGGTCGATAGAGATCAAATCCCTGAAGTAGGAAGCAATACCTGCAAAAAATTCTTCTCCCCAGAATTCCATGAGTAAACTTGGTAGTCTGACCTAGATAAGGGCTTCATTACATTTCCAGTCTTTGGGATTAAACCCTGGTTCCCATTTTTTAAGGGCCGGTGAGGATTTTCCTAGCATCCAGGGACCTCCCGCCAGAACAGATCAAAAATATTCTTCACAAGAGAATTAAAAGGAGAAGAAGCCACTAGCCATAGCCACAACATCAGTTTGACCTTTACCTTTCCATTTCCTCGCCACCCAGGAATGAACAACCTCAATATTTGGACATGGGCCTACAAATTTTCCAACCAAGACCAAATGCATATGAGCCATATTCTGATCAACAATATTATCCAAAATGGAGATGGAGCAAGCAATGGAGTCCCAATCAACCTTATGCGGTACCAGCGAAATGGCCTTGCCTTTAATCTTTGAGGAAAAAAGAGAGGCCCATTTCTTGTTGCATTCCATAGAGGAAATCTTATTATTGGGGCCCTCAACCTCCCTAGTTTTGTCGGAGGTGACAGAAAAACCATTGGCAGTATTGGTACCACCATCCCAAGTATCATTTGAGGCCCCATCCAAAGGGTTAGGGGTGGATCACCTGGGCTCCCAAATCCTGCGAGAGACAAATTCAAACCTGAACCAGTTTCCGCACCAACTCCAGCTCCGACTCCCGCTCCTGCTCCTACTGCTAACATTTTTTCAAAAATAAAGTAAGTTATTTTGTTAGGTCATGCGTTAAAAATATGTTAAAAATGCTATAGAATCCAAATATACAACATTCAAAATCAAAAAATGATGTTTACACTCTCAAAAATGCTTGTTTTTTATACAAGTTTTCACAGACATGTGGAAACTCGTACGAGCAAATATTACATCCCGCACATGTAAAAATTCTCATACGACAAATGATATCCTCTCGCATGATAAAATGGACTATCAAGAACACTATCGTATGATTTATGGGATAACACCAGATGAAAAACCCTATATGTCCATATGAATAAACAAAAAAAGACAAATACTCGTACGATAAATCGCCACGAACCGCACGATAAAACAAAGAAAAATGACTTTGAACGAAATTAAAAATGCAGAAATTCAACAAAAAATTAAAAAAATAAGAAATACAAAGACCAAAGATTGATCACTTACTGTTGGTTCATAGTTTTGTGGTCGATTATGATGTCTCTGGTGCTCGAATCGATGCTCCTGAATCAGAATTGTCATTTTTCTTCACAGGAGGGTTTTTCAAATTTCAAACTTTGAGAGGTAACAATGAATTGAAAATGATACATTTAACCCCTTATATAGCCCAAACCCTAATTTTTCAACTTGCTTTGATGGACATAAAACTTGTACCCTAAGCTAAATCAACTTTCCTGAGTCCATTTTCGGGATTGAAATCAAAATCTGACGTCAATTTTCTAGTTGAAATTTCATGACGTTGACCACTTAGCATTTTCATCTTCAAGTCAATTTTCGAATCATTTTGTGCTCAATTCTAAATCTCAATTTAAATTCTCAATTCAACTTTGATTTTAATCTTCAACATAAATCTTCATGCTCAAATAATTATCATCACTAAAAATTGTGTAAAATCGTTGTACCCTCGCTATATTTTGATTTCACTCCCGAGGGGGCATACTCATAACATCTTTTCAATGATTATCATCATTAAAAGTCAAGAAATATTTTCAAATCTTCATCTAAAGTCGAGCAAAAATATTTTCAAACAAAGAAAATCAATTAAACCTTGTTACTAGGGGTATCTTAACTAAATCACGTTGTATCAAGTTGAGATTCTTTGATGTCAAATAGAGAAATCTCTAGGGGCAAATCAATTCTTTGTCCTTATCTGAATCAATCTTCAAAATTGATGTTCAATTTCAATCACATCAAATCAACCTGGACATTTTCTCTTGCTAATCGGTTCTTGTTCACTCAAGTTTGGAATCGGTTTTATCTTTCGCTCAGTCGATTCTTGTTCAATCAAGTTCGGAATCGGTTGCGTCTCTCGCTCAATCTCATTCAATCAAGTTCTAGATCGATGCTTGTTTCTTGATTAATCAAGTTCAAGAACGGTATCTCTCTCTTTGTTGATTCTTGTTCAATCAAGTTCAGGATCGGTATCACTTTAATCAAATCTGTTTAGTTTCATCGCTTCAAATCAAGTTAAAAATCTTGCTCTTCATCGATTTATGATCCATCAAGTTCAGAACTGATTTCTATTTGACATCAACTATTCTTTGAACCAACGCGTTGCTCGCACATTAATTCAAAGAGGGGCAAATGTAATAACCTAAAAATGGTCACCTAAACCATGGGCCCCTAATCTCGACAACATCACCAAGGTCCCAACCAAAGGAAATTAAATCAACCTTGAGCACCTAATTAATTAATTCTCAATCATTAATGTTAAATGACAAATAAATCACTCTATATTAATTAAATATTTATTTAATTAATTAATCATTCCAAATAAATCATTTTGATCAATTATCCTATTTATTTGATTAAATATCCTAGCATATTTAATTAATAATTAAATTTGCCATTTAATCATAAAAAGAGGAATTAATTTGCAAAAGAAAGAGTTAAATTGAAAACAAAAGAAAATAATTAAATTGAGAGAAGAAATCAAACTTAAGATATTTCTTTTTCTAAAATTGAGATAACTTGAAAAATCAGAAAAGCAATTAAATTGAATTAATCATTTTCTCTAAAATTGAGACTTAAAGCTTTTGGGGAAAGAGGTTCAGTTGCATTAAAAAATCTTTTTCTAGATAAAAAATCTTGAGCAAATTAAATGAAAGTGCATGGAATCAACTATTTTTATCTCAACTGCATGGAATCAACTAAATTTAATCTCCAATGCAAACTTAGACTTATAATCTGAATGCATTCAATCAAGCTATAATTGGAATCTATCTCAAGATTAACTTAATCTGATCTCTCAATTATTTCAATTATCCTGAAATGTGCTTTTTATTGAGGAATCTCAACCGCTCATTGCTAATTGATCTTGACCGTCGGTCTCTCTTTTGAGTCTCTATAAATTCAACCTTCATCTCTCGTTCAAAACACCCTGGAGATTTATTGTTATTGTGCAGTTTTTTGCTTTGGAGTCATTGAAGATATTGTGCTTTGAGATTATTGCATCTTAGTTTATCTTTTTGCATATTTAGTTTAATTATGATTGCTTGATTTCATCTAGCTTAGTATTCATTCATCTAGCTTAATATTCATTCATCTATCTTAATCTTTCTTATCTAGCTCAATCTTGGATACATTTAGCTTATTCTTGTGCTCATGTAGATTAAATCATTCGTCTTGGTGTAGTCTAGTCACTGGTATTGCTTATACAAATCTGAGAGCAAGTTTATACTCACATCTTTTAGAAGGCAATAGGTCGATTTGTATGGTTTTTATATTCATGATTATATATGTCTAACCATGCATGCAATTATTTAATTCAAGTGTTGTGTCTTACAGCTTGCAAATAATTTATCCACTTTTCACACACATAGTCGTAGCATGTGGAGATCTGGATTTGATTTATTTGCATTGGATAGTATGTTTTGACCATTAATTGCTTATATGGATGCGTAGCATGTAAATATGTTGTTGGTTATGTTTTGGTGATTATGGGTCAGTGAATTGATCTTTAGAAGATGTGTTTTGGTCCCCTCTTTCTCTTGGAGTGGATTAGTTTGTGTATGTTAAGTTCAAAAAGTGTATTTTGATTCAAGCCAACTTGGTTTAAGTTTTGATGATCTATCTTGTCTATAAAGATGTATGTGATTGAGCTAAATATATGATGAGGTGTGGAGTGTATAAATATAATACAAAGATAGTTAGTGAGGTTCGGTGAAGAGAAGAAGAAGAGTTGTGATCAAATGTTATGCAGGTTGTGTTGAGATTGTGACAAAGATTTGTGACAGAGTGTTGGCAGATGAGGTTAGAGTTGTATGTTGATATCAGTCGCCTGATGCAGAGTTCGAGGACAGCTTCATGATCAAGAGATCCTTCTTTTCATATCATTTTTTGTATCTTTCCCTGAGTGTAGTTTGTAAGTCATCTTTGTATCTTTCCCCATGAGTAGTGAGCCTTGGTGTGCAACTCTAGAGCAGTCAGATTTTTTATTTGTAATCTGATATACATAGTGGATATTTTTTTGTGGGCAAGTGCTCACAGTGGTTTTTCCCTATTTGGGTTTTCCACATATAAATCTTGAACTTCATGTGTTGGATGTGTGTTGTTGATTAACTATTTATATGCTACATTAATTATTTGTTTGGACTGATTCACCCCCCCTCTTAGTTCTGTCTTAGGTTCAACAGAGGGGCCCTTCTAAACAAGTTAGATACTTGGGAATACCCTTTGTAGTCAACCCATGTGTGAAAGAAATGTGGTTGTGGATCAAAGGGAGGATTGAGAACAAATTGACTAGATGGAATAGGCAATACATGTCCATGGATGGCAGGATGCAGCTATGCCAGAAGATTCTCTCTTGCTATAGTTTATACTACACCTCTATATGGATGTTCAGCAATTACCAAATCAATGATATTTAGAAAATAATCAAGATTTTTCTTAGGTATGATGGTAGAGGCAATAAGAAGTGTCATTCGATCAAATTGAAATGTTGTTGCCTTAACAAGAAGATGGGGGGCTTGGGTCTCAAGGATCTTAAGATGCAATGGATTGCATTAGCTACCAAAAGGATGTTTCATGCATTAGAGGGAAATGAGCCATGGGAGGTCCTTATTAGAAATAATATATGGCTTGCTATTCCTAAACAAGCCAAGACTTGGAAGTTTCTCCCCTTTAGTGACGTCATTTCTTGTATTTTCCATGTCTCCTTGGCCGTCTCTAATGTCTTCAAGGCAATATGGAAGGCATGGGGGTCTAGGAGTCTATTAGAAGCCTAATTTCTCATAATAAAATATCCAATATTGATAAAACCTTATAAAGTGAGAGGTCCATCTAGTGAAAATTATCTCACAAAGCTAGTCCCCTTACCCTTATTCAAGGATGTTTTGCTAAAAATTGGAATATTAATTGTATTTGTTATTTTAATGATATTATTATTAATGGTCAACTAATTTCTTGGAATGTTCCTAGTCAGAAGTATCACTTACCTTCCTCCAACTAGAGAACCTACTATGTCTTGAGTTAACCCTATATCAGCCTACAGCTACCCAAGCAATGTTTTGTGGTGGAAGAGATTCAAAACTTTCACATGGGTGGATGGTGCTCTGCTAATGAACACTAAAGAAAAAGTGATTTATGATGCTCTATATTGAAATGTTGATCTGATTGCTCATATTAACATTGTTTGGAATCTAAATTGTAGTAATGATGATTGGCATAAAGTGCTTTCCTTCCTATGGGGTAGTAATATGATGCCCAAAAAGAAAGGATTTTAGTGGTTGTTTAATCTTCATAGGTTACTTATTAAAAATAAACAACAGGCTAATGATGTATGTAGTATTTGCAGAGTTATTGAATCTACTATGCATATCTTTTTTTACTATATTGTGGCTAAATAAATCCGGAACATCTTTGGGATAAAATTTTCTAATAAATTTTCTTATTATGATGTTGTTTTTGGTTTCATTAATGGAATTAAAAAAGAGTAATATATTTTAGTCTCCTTTATCATGTGAGATACTTTGGGTTATCTAGTCTAATTGGAATGAGGAGAAATTTTAGGGTAAGGGTAGGCTTCTTACCGAGTCATTTAAGAAGACTCATTGTTTATAATGTTGAATTGCAAGTCACCATTGTTATGAGGTTTGCAAAGAAGTTCGAGTGATTTATTGAGGATAGCACAACCAAAATATATCTCTCAAAGTTGTCTGATGAGTACACATGGTCCAAGTTTAAAATAGAGAGATCCATATTTGCCAATGCTTTGGAGGCCTTCATGAATGAGATCAATGAAGGTAAGTAGGTGGAGAGGTAGTATCTGGCTCAATAGTTAGCTACAGTGGGAGTGGTGAACTAGAACAAAAGCATCATTTGGATGGAAGTTCCCCTAGTGTGGATTGTATGGGTTGAAGACTAATACATGAGTCAGTTTCTTAGTTATATGATGTTTATGTTTATATCAGTTTTTTGTATCGAAACCATATGGATGTATAGATACAATATTTGTTTTTTATATGGTCCTAATGTATGGGCATAAACTGCATATGTAAATGGCCCTTTTTGTACATGCATTGATGTATAGGGCCCTTTTTGTCTTTGGCTTTTTTTCTATGGTTGTTTGTATTGAGGTATAGGCTTATTGTGCATTAGACTATTAGTCAAATAGATTGTATATTGTCTCCTTGACATGGAGTACCTAATACTGATTTGATAAAAGTGATGTTGTAATTGTTCTCTCCTTATATTTAATATTAAAAAAAATTAATATAAATTTTTAAAATAGTTTATGTTTCTCTATATGAATTTTTATTTTATTTTTAAATAAAAGTGGAAAATCCACTAAACTTATATTAGTAATAAAGTAATTACATCGGGTTCAAAAAAAGGCATACTGGTAGGAAAGAACCCACAAGAAAACCTTTAGTTATAGCCTTAAAAATGATAAAATAGATACTACCCTTACAAGCATAAGTTTTGTCCAATCAGACCCCCCAACCCCCTATCTCTACAGTTTTTACAAGTGTCTCATAGGAAAATTCCAAATAAACTAGAGAACCATCAATCTGAAGAGCAGAACAAAGAATGCCAAGAAGGACCGCTAGTAGGATAAGTGAGATAAAAACCCTGCCAAAACCGAGGATAAACAACAGAGCATAATAGGAGCTATAGAGTCTTCAGTCCTACAACAAAAACCATTCCACCAACTACACAAGAAAAATGTTAGCTATCCAAAAACCAGGAACTAGAGTTCTCCTCCAGGGGGTCATGAAGAGGAGGCAGAACAATCCTTATAGGAAAAGCCAAACAAGTGGGAGTAGAGCACAAAGAGCCTAGAGAGATTAATGAATGTAATGCTTGAAATACAACCCAAGCTCTATCCACATAATGATCAAGAGCCAAATATAACAAAAAATTCATGGAGGCCCGAGTGTTTTCCATAGAATCACAAATCAAGCCCATACGAAGTTCATGCAGTAATTGGCCAGACTATCCATTAGCCATAAGCTCGTGACAAGGAAAAAAACTGTCGTAGTAAAAAGACCCCATGTCAAAGCGATAATCGGCCAATGCAGGAGAAACCAGTGTCCAATTGCATACTGATGGAAAAATAAATGTGGAAACCAAGAGGCATACCAAATCCACATCAAGTAAAACATCAAAGCAAATAGTAACAAAGCGAGAGAGAAGCTCAACATAAGAAACATGAGGACAAACTTGCAACCAACGACACCCCAACAGCCTACAGAATTCAAAATCAATTGCAGGAGTGAACAAGTTAAAAACCTTACCAAGCTTGACAAAATTATCCTTATTTTCTTCCCCCAATATTCGGGCATCTAAAACCACTCTATAAACACCAAAGGGCAGAGAAGAAGACATTTGCAGGAGGAAGGGCTCTGAAAAGGCCACAAAGAGCATAACATAAAAATTGTTTTGGCAATGGCATGAGATAGTATAAATGAAAAAAAACCCGCCCTTAAACTCATCATCATGACATTGCAATATATCCAATGCAAGCTCATTCTGATTAGAACATTTCACATGAATTGACAACCCTTACACTAAAACCCATAAATGCATCTCCAGCAAGCGAGGGCGCCACCTTCAACAATAATTATCCCATAAGGAAAAACTGTCAAGGCTGGAACACACACATGGTGGCCAACAATATAGTAATTTGCAACAAGTAATTAATCCCTAGGAATGTACCAAGTGTTTAGAACACTACAAGAATGCGAAATCCTAAAGGACTGAAATAAAGACAGTGCAAATCGCACATGCCACCACCCTAGAAATGACTTTATCAAAAATTAAATACTCAAAAGCAAAAAATAGTATAAATAATATTAGATAACAGCCTATAGAATGCATTGTACAAAAACCTTGAGAAGGACTCTTAATAGAAGTACAACTTCGTCTTAAGATTACCAAGTATTTCGCAAAGAACTGCATATTACATGCTAATCATACCGCATGGGATATACACCCCATCTTCTATCCCAGAAGCAAATTTTAAGAACACACCATATGTACCGAATAAATCCTTTTTGCATATGTGGTGCAAATAGAATCGGCACTTGGAAGAAGATAACATGCAAACCTCAAGAAGTAGTGGTGACAGATAAAATAAAGTGAATTGTCATACCCCATAGTTCAAACAAGAAGCATAAAAGCCAAAGAAAATTAAAATATTAGCCTTTTAGGGTGAGAAGCCAACTGAAGTTTACCTACCCACACCTCATAAGATACACACAACAACCTCTAACCCCAATGCAGAATTGTAAGAATACACCATATGTGAATAGGAACATAAACTTCCTATCTACACATGTGGTACATATACAATCTGATCGGGGAAGAGGATAATATGTACACCTTAAGAGAGTGGAAAATAAACCGAGATACAGGATTTCAAATGGCCAAGTGACAATGAAATTTATCAATGGGAGACAAAGTATTTGAGAGATGCTAGAGATTGAAAGGATATGGATACAGGCCGGTGAGCATGAAGACATCCAAGTTAAAAGTAGAACCTTGCCAAACCCAGTGGTCACAGGTTCCTACTCATATGATCTTGATAATGGACTTGTTAATACTCTCCGACCTTTCTACTTTCTTTATTATGTTTTATTTCTTTATGTTATTAATATGTTCAAAATACTTTTATCTTTTAATTAGTTTTAAGAAAATCAGTTATGAAAAGATATATTGACACGGTCTGAAGCTTGCTGCTTCTCCCCATTTTGTATACAAGGGAGAAACCAAGACCGATAAAAAGAACATAGAAAAATACTACATAGAAGAAGAAGATATTGCAAAAAGTTTTGTACCTCATTATAGTGGCGATATAATACAAGAATTCAAAGTTTCTGGTTCAGTTGTTTGTTGATTATTTAAGATAAAATATTGTGTGGTTGTTTCCAATTATTTTCCTTTCTTACATGTTTAAATCAAGTATCAAGGATATTTCTGATATATCAAAGCAACTCCTATTGTTTTGTGTAATTTAGTTGATTAGGGTTCTGCAAGGCATGACTAAAAATCCATTTCATTAAGTTACAATGGTTGGAAAGGAGTAAGTGGATTAATAAGAACAATCATACAATACTACATTCTTGAATGTTTTTACGAGGTATACACATTATTAATGGCAAATAATTTGAATGAAGTGAGAAATAGGATTGAATGACTCTGTAACCCTGAATGAGGCACTGATTATGAACACATAATTTTATTTGAAGTTGTAATTTTGGTTCATTTGTTTCCTTTTGAAGAAGTACGATAGGGGTAGGAGTAGGAAAATACAAGATATTCACTTCAAGTAATTGTGTTGTACTAAGTGAATCAGACCCAAGGAATCAAGAAAATTCATGTCTGCTAAATCATAAGGTACACCCACCCAAGTCCTGAAAAACCTAAAGAGAAGATTTCTCTTTCTAAGGGAATCTTATTCATTGGCCAAGTCAATTATTAAGCCTGATTATAGAGATTAGAACACTCTTAGGGTTTTATAATTTGTTGATTTGGGAACCAACAAAACACATTGGAAGTTTTCTTGATTTTAAATAAGTGATAACCATAACAATTAGTTAGTTGGGTTAAGTAATTAGGACTCACCTAAACAAGATAATTAAATGGAATTTGGTTCCCCACCTCATAGCCCTTGAGTGGATACTTAGGATGAGCTTGGGAAGACCGTGGAGATGATAAACCGAACTCCCTTGATTCTCTCATAGGCTGAGATGGTTTCACATGTCTATCAGGGGGATGGGTGGAGATCTTGATGTTATATATATTATTCCCTTCTTTGTGAGGATAACATGTGATGACACTCTTTCCTACATGTGTCCTTGTTCCTTATGCCTTGGTTGTTGATTAGGCTTTGGGAGTTCATTACTTTTTCTTAGACGTGATGTGGTTTGATTATTTTTATGTAGTTGCTCTTTTATGGAGTTGTTGGTGTTCATGTCCTTTGGTTGTTAAGTGTTAGCATAGTTCTAGAGTGTGTGTGAGACCTTGTGTCATCTCCTAGCATGGGGGGAGTTTCCTTAATGGTTCCACATGGTCGGTTGGTTTGATGCCTTCTTCCATTGGGATGTTCTTTGTTGGATTCTTTTGTGAGAGGATGTGGATTCTTTATCTCTTTATCTTATGGATGGATTCTTGTAGCAAATTATTGTATACATTTATGTAATATAAACCAATGTTATAATAGTGGCTCATGTGGTATTTATATTAGTAGGATAGGAAATTATGTACCATTAGATAGTTGTATCTATAAATGGAGACTATGTATCTTGATGTTAAAGGATCATGTATTCTTATGTAATGGAAATTGATGTAGTAGGTTGAGATTATGGTATCTATAATAGAATATGTTATTTTAATCCTAGTTGATTCTATGTTGTGTCTTGAATGTTGTACATTTATGGAAATATAGATTTAGATTCATGGTTAAATTAAAGGGATTCTATTGGCTCAGTGATATGGATGCTTTATGATGTAATGAGGATATTGGATTAGTCTTGAATGGTTTAGAGTATATGTCCTTAGTTGAAAATGAAGTTACTCCTTAATATCCTTGTCTCTTGTATGTGGTTGTGTGTGAGTATTATGTTGTATGTATATGATTATTCTTAATGATTGAAATGAACTAGACATGTTGTAGCAAATGATTAGTAATATGTAATGATGGTATATTGAATGGTTAATATAATGGGATAAGAGATGTTATCAGTTAGTATTCATGTGTTTGTATGACATTGAAATAAGGATTATATCCTAGTCATGTGTGATGCATTAAGACATGGAGAGAATAATGATTATGCCTGAAAAGGGATATTTAGTATGCATTATGTTTTGGAAGTAGACGAGACTAGGAAAATTTGGAATTGGTGCTTTAAAATGAACCCCTCAGGAAATAAATTAGTAATTGGATTTAATGGAATGTAAATTTGATGACTTAAATTAAATTGATGGTCTCTTATGTTATTGTAAGAAGTAAATGTTAGGATTTTGATGTAGATGCAAATGAAGATGTAGAATGTGATAAAATTATATGATATTAATTATGTTCATGTACTTAGTGTTATATTAGGTAATGGTATTGAGATACCCTAGGGAATGCTAATTGATGAGTTGATATTTATTTTTCTTGTGTATTGTGTTCATATGATTATGTTAAAGTTGATCATGTATGTGTTTGATTAATTGCATATGTGTACTTGAGTATAAGTGTTGCATTAATTAACTATTTTAAAAAAATTATTATCTCTATTTGGGTAGATGGTTAATTTCTCTAGGGTATTTTGGCGAGATTTACACAATTACGATATGATGGATCAAATGACAATTTAGTTGGAGCAAACATAATTGTTTTTTTGCAATAAGATGAATGTCTACTTGGAGGTGTCTATGTGCATTGTCTAGATGATGAAATACATGCCCCTCAACAAGCGCATCTCCATTCAATTTGAGGGTTGGAGTGGATGGACGAGTAAGGTCCTCCTGCTATTGTTCACACCAAAAATGAAGATGCCAAGAGCCTTGGCATGAAAAAATATGAGCAGGGTGAAAAATGCCCTTATTAATATGATATGTTCATATAGTGGTAATATTGTGTGCTTGATATATTTTCTTATTTGATTTGTTTGTAGGTGACTGTTATGGCATATTTTTGTATGGGAGTTTTTGGTTTGCTTACTCTTTATCTATAATCTCCACATATAAGTATTTTCAGGCTGGGTTCACATGGGTGATGCTTGGTTCTATTCAGTTTCAGTTGGGAGAAAGTCCCTTGTTTTGGTCCTCCCTTGTTTATCATTATGTAACTATTATCAAACCTATGGTCTTTTACCTTTAATATATATATATATATATAAAGTAAGAATGTAAAATAATATAATAGTAAAATAGATTGGCTCTATTGGTAGGTACCCACCCTGGATGCTCCTCATATTCTTGCAATCACTCCAACGAACTCCTCCTCAAATTTCCTTTCATAAGAAATCTCACATTTCTCTAAAATTTCTTGACCGAACTTCATGGAACAACATTCTGACACCACGTCATTCTTGAACCTCAATATATCCCACTTTTATTTGGTGTGCACTAATTGAAAAGTTTTAAGTTTTCAAAATTTTAAATGGAGATGGAGCTCTGCTCACCATAGATTGGTTGGTAGGGTGCTCTTATTGTGTACTCACTTTCCATCTATTGGGGAAGTGATGCCTCCTTAAATCTCTGTCAATAAATCTTGGTCAGTATTAACAAGAAAGGTCGACGTGAGCAAACAACTATATAATGGTTTACCTGGAAAATGGAATTTTGTTGGACCACGCTTGGAATTTGACAACCACCCTGTTGTCTTCAAAATATGATTCACTTCAACATCCTTATAATAATATGATAACTCTGTGCAGAAGAGATATTAAAGAGAAGGAAACTTCCAGGACAACATATGACAAGGTTTGATTTAACCTTCTACACTTCGGACCTACTCTAAGTCTAGGCAGGTATACCTTTGTGAACTAAATTCACACCCTTTAAAAGATAAATCCACAGCAAACTAGTCCAGAAAACCAGTGGATCTAATCACCTTAAAACTTACTGAAATAAAGGAATGAAAATTGTACTCATATTCAGTATTTGACCTACAAAATATGTAATAAACAACCTTTATCTATACCAGTGCCTTATCCAAGGTCACAGAGTCATCTAAATTCAAACAATACTCCCCCAATCAAAATATCTCTACACATCTCATTAGCTTGGCTTCTGCAGATCCCTATATATGCCTGACACACATAAGAATTTATTCATACTACATCAAACTAAGCTCATCAAGATTCAAAGTATCCTCTAGAGAATTTACTGGTAGAGCTAATTCCTGCATATTTAATTCTCCTCCTCAAGAGAAAAGCTAAGAAAAATATCTACTAAAAGTTTCCTTACAACCTTATTCAAACAAAATAACCCTGGATAATTCAGAATGAAATAGTAAACACTTGCAAATACATTTGAAGATGACACAAAGTGTAAACTCAAAACCGATGGTCTGTATATTGATATTATTTTCAAGAAAGTATTACAAAAACTTTCAAATATTCTCCACTAAAACTTGGAAAAGCTCAAATAAATTTCTACAGCGTTTTCTTACAGTTCTTTGCGATCCTTTTTCTACTAGTCCTGGTATCCATTTATAACAATATGGATGCACATAGCTTCGGACTTTCCTAGGAGAATTTGTTACAATTATTGCTTCTCAAGAAGAAGTTACAAAACCTTTTACAAAAATAGTTACAAGTCTTTTTCAACCTTCGCGGCTTCTTCTACTTGTTGTCCCATTACAACCTCTTCTAACTATTTTGCATCCTGAATAGCATATTTTCTTATCCACTCATTGTACACATCATCAGTTGGCCATGCGAAGTTAATCACTTTTGCCCTTGCCTTGGTTAACCTTTTCTAGCAATTTCTCATCTTGTTGACCTCTGAATTGAGAAAACCATAATGAGATTTGATTCTCTCTATCTCCTGAATTGTTACAACAAAAAAGGAAGCATCATCTAAGTCAACAATTCCTTTTATTCTAGTTGATAGTTTGGCCTCTAATTCCTTAAGCCACACTTGTTTGTCCTTTAATTGATTTGGGCTAACAAAAACTCCTGGAATCAATTAAAAAACCTGATCAGTGTACTCCTTTTTGTACAAGTTGATCTTCCTGTCAGCATTGTCTATCCCTTCTACTAATTTTATTAGATCCTTCGTGGTGTCACAAGTGGATTTGATGATAGGATCAACCCCTGCTTCATCATAAGATACACAAATAAGCTCCAAATACTGCTCTCTAGGCTTCCACTTGTCAAAAATAGGCATCAAAATGGCCTTATCTCCATTAAGGTCATTCCACATATCTAAAATCTTGCTTATGTTGTTATACAATAGTGAGGCCCCCATGGTGTCTGCAAAACTTGAAATGGTAGCCCTTACTCTTTCTTCATACTTCTTGGCATACAAGGCTGAGCCTATTTTAAATTCTCCAATTCTTGGGGAGTAATCTCAACCATTTGAGAACTAGAAGGTTTTGGAGATGGTGGGAACTCAATAATGGGGCTGGTAGGTGGATGTCTTGTAGGAGAAGAGGAGATCATAAGTGTTGAAGACTCACCCTGATGGCACTGTCTTGTTAACTGGCTTTGCAGCTTAGCAATGATGCTATCTCTACCCCTTACCTCTTCCTTAGCACTGTTGTAAGATTTCAAAATTGTCTCCAACTTAACTTTGAGGTCTACCTTTTCCTTAGCCTCCCTTTCTGCTACTGCAACACTAAACTTTGCAGTCTCTAGCACAATGCTAGCAGCTTCCACTACCCCTATGTTCTGCACTCTTTTCACTATCATTCCGCCAAGGTAACTTGACCCTAGGGTGTCCTTATTTCTCTTATTCTCATCTCTCTTAAGAGACCACATGACTATTGCAGCATTGTCTTTGCTAAAAGTAACTCCCTCCATGGGTTTGGTTTCTTTTCTCACTGCCTCCAATACCAAGGCATCTGCTATGTCCCACTCATGGAGAATGAGTACTCCATCTTGTGCCACCATATCTCTTCCTTGCTCAGGAGTGATAGTCTTAAACTCATCTATCATTTCTTGCTTTATTTCCTCCTCAACCACAACTGGAGCTTTATGAGGCTACTCACCTTTTCTCTTATCACACCTTGCATTGTATTTGTCAATGTTCTGCTTCCACACAAATTGCATGAATGCTCCTGATGTAACAAAGTTGTTGTCAGCCAAGAAGTCCTCACTGGCCTGTTTGATCTCAGGATCCCACTCCTAGCCCTTAAACTCATTGGTAGTGATGTTCATCTCAGCAGCAAGGGGCTCTTCTGGCATTCCCTCTTCTACCTCATCATATGTGTAAGCTATTTCTCCCAGGCTACCTAACTGTATCAGTTGCTTAGTTGTGGCTTGTTCATCTCCTATATGTATAAGGGAATGAGATGGAGAGTACAAGGGTGTATCAGATTGTATTTCTTTTCCTACTCTCTGCTTCTTTGGGGTATCTTGGATGTCAATGACATCTTGTATCTTCCTCTTTCCTTTAGAGGTAGAGGGCTCCCCTATTGTAGGCATCAACACACTATAATTAGACTTCTTGTGCAACATATAGTCATGAGGAGGGATTGTTCTAGTGGATGCAGACCTACTTAGAACCATTCTTGCCTTTTCAGGGTTGTTTTTAATCACAACCTCCCTCTTTTCTTTCAGAGTCTGCATTACATCCTCAAAACAAAGAATTAGGAACTTTATTTTCTCCTCAAAAGGGTGAAAACTAGACAATGGGTCATAGCTGGTATCAAACTAATGTACAAAGTCTAAGGCCTTTTTATAAGCCACCCACTTTCCCTTCCTCAGCTCCTGCTCATCTAGATCAAACTCATTTCTAATGAGGTCTTTAGGAAACTGGAATTGATGGGGTCTACCTCTACATATTGCTCTCTTTCTAAACATGCCATTGAAGAAATCTTCAGGATCGGCACACTTGGATACTACAATTGACAAATGATAAGGTTTAAGAAAATCCTCAAAATAGTTCCAACCTCCCTTGGTTATCACAAATTGGTGGGCTATAGTAACCATAGGGAAAATAGTCCCTTTACCCCTGCCTGTTAGCTCTGCCTCTTGCACACTACCAATTTGTTTGAGGATATCTGCAGTTCCCACTTTAAGAGGGACCTAATAGGGCAATAAAAATGGAGTGCCTCTGAAACCAAATACTCTGAAAACTGTGGAGACAGGGTATAAGTAAATATCACCCCAATTATGGACAATTTTTATATTTTCTGCAAATTCTTTTGGTCTAATAAATTCCAAAAGAACCTTGGGGTCTCTCAGATTTTCTGAATAGAGGAGAGTCCTAATCTTTGATGCCAAACATTTATCAAACTTTAAGAAACTAGCATCATCTCTATCCTATGACAACACTGTACTCCATAATTGCACTACCATCTTTTCTCCATCTTTCTCTTTTATAAGATCCATCCCACTTGCAAAATAATCACCACCTTTGAATAAAATTAGATGCATGAGGAGGGAATACCACCAAAAGGCCTATCAACCTTCCCATTCTTTATTCCTATCAACCCTTCATGGATAGAATCAGTAATAAAGGAAGCATAATCAAAGGTTACTGCAAGAGAAGGATTCAAAATCTAAGCAATCATTAGCATGTAATGATTGGGCATATTTGCCTCAGCATCCTCTCCTAAAATATGGCAAAGTGACCAATACTCTCCCTTAGCCCTAAGGGTGAACAAATTCAATGAGAAGGGATCTTCAGTGTTGGGTCCTACAACTGTCAACCCACCTATCTTCACAAAGAATCCTTTAAGAGGCCCATTTCTAAGGTGGTTCCTTTATGCACTGTATACTTGAGCTAATGATTTGAAATTAATAGGTTCTAGAAAATTAGTAAACTCATTAAGCCCAAAAGCACTTTTGAATTCCTCATTATTTATTTCAATGAGGTCTTTCCCATTTATATCCCTAATTCTCCTTGTGACTGGATCATAATTATGTGCAATCTGAGTTAGGAGATCCATATCCAGGAACACTCCTGGAACTACCAATTTTCCCACATCTAACTCCCAGATGCTATTCTGTGGGGTTGGGGAATTTCTCATGCCAAATCCAACTTTGAACAACCCCAACCCAGACAACCCGACTTGTGGGTCTCTCAACCAGTTACCCTTATCATATAACCCTTCTCCTATTTTCAAACGAGGAGCTCTTGGCACTAGTTCTTTCACCTTTGATGCCTGATTAGTTGACAATGTCAACTGTTCGAGAAAGTCATCACAAATGGCCCTTTCTTGGTAATTAACTTTTCCTGAGAACTATCTCTTAGGTGCCATCTTAAAATATGCAAGCAATTTAACTATTACCCCCAACTAGTTCTGTGACAAATCAAGACCTCAATTAAAACACACTGCTAAGAAATTGCCACACAAGAGTACAAGAAAACTTGTTTTTAGCTTGAAGGAATCCGCTCTGCAACTGAATGAATTTTCTCTATATTTGAAGAAAATAGCTCTGCAATTGCTTTCTCTGCAACAATTCTTTAGAATGATACCTTCATCTGATTGATATGAGATCATATATAGTACTCAAGTTCTTAACTGCGACATTGATACCGCATGCTTCGGCCGTCCCTTCAGAATTGAATTCATGAGAGAATTCAAAATTTTCGCTCCAACGGGTCACAACATGCCTGCACATTTTTCCTTTTCACTCTTTCGCTGTTTCACAGAGCATAACCATTGAGCAATTTCATCAAATGAAATCACGCCAACCGTCCGATCAAATGAAACTTGATCGGTCTTTACACTGACATAACAACTTTGCCTTAGCACCGGGCCCTACCTCCTTTTCGCCATTTCACAAGCTTCACCCTCCGAGCACTTTTCTTTTGCAAAACTGCACCAGGTGTTAGATGGAACTTTAACTGCTCGATGTTTAACTCTTACTAAGATGGTGAGCTTCTTCATTAACCACACCTTTATCTTGACAGCTAATGGTCTTTCGCTATTTTGCATAGCTTAAACTGCTTTCAACTTTGGGCCATGAAACAATGCGAAGCATTGGATCAAATCGGAGATGAC
This sequence comes from Cryptomeria japonica, assembly GCF_030272615.1. Lineage (NCBI taxonomy): Eukaryota > Viridiplantae > Streptophyta > Pinopsida > Cupressales > Cupressaceae > Cryptomeria > Cryptomeria japonica. The sequence continues at coordinate 529,901,019 of NC_081407.1, forward strand.
CATCCTTTAAACTTCATGCTTTTATCTGTCCTTGGGGCCCCAAAACCTTTTCGCTGTCTCGCTGGGTTTAAAACATGAGCACTTTACCATTGCAAACTCATGTGGACCATTAGATTATACTTAACTTGCTCGATGCTTAACAACTTAACTTAATTCAGCAGACATGGGCCCTCTTACTAACTTCATCCACCTAGCATCTAGTCATTTCCGAACTGACATGTCAACCTTTCATTCGCTGAGAGAGAATATCGGATTCCACCTCATCCTTGCCACCTATATCTACCAGGTCACTTCTTATCCCGCGACATGACTCACCTCTGGGACACACCTTTTAATCCTTAAATCTGACTTGCTGACTATTTTGACCTTCTGCCATGTGCCATCATCTTACTCGCCATCTCGACCAACTGGACTGCCTACTTGGAGCACCATGTCATTTTGTTACTTCGCGAAAGCTAACTGTTGAGCATCTTCCTCCTGCGAAGCTACACTAACCATCAGATCAAATGAGACTTGGGCATCTATTATGCTCTTATAAAAACTCCCTTTTCATAGACTGCAAAACCTTTTCACTATTTTGCAAGGCATAACCTTCGAGCATCTATTAGCCACAAAATAGCATGAACCGTTGATCTCTCTTGAACTTGATCACGTTTTAGCCGTTTGAAAAGTCTTTGCTGCAGGGTCCCACCAAACCTTTTCGCCATTTCACAAAAGGTATTTCACTTGCAAGTTTCAGCTGTGAACTAACGCCAGCCATTAGATCTTGAATGAGATGAAGCCCTTTTAAACCGGACCAAATGTGCACCATTGAACATGCTTTTCCCTTTCACCATTTCGCGAGTCTTAAACCACGTGCAACTTCGCCTAACAAAATAGTGAAAACCATGGATCCATCTAAGAGCTGCGTATAACTTACTAGGCCCGACAACATTAGGAAGAAAAGGCATAAGGCATAAATTTTTACGATTAATTCAACAACCACCTAGGCAAATGACATGGGGGAACACCTCTTACGAACCCAAGACCCATTACTTAAGTGAATAAAGTAACGCAGGAATAAAAAACAAAGGGTTTTTTATCAAACATTGAATGATTTAAAATTAAACCCCTAAACCCTTAAGACCTAACACAGACTTGAAGCAATTTTTAGTGTGTCTGACTCAAAATTTCAAAAACTTAGCCAGTTATGGGAAAAGACAACCCATTTCTTAAACAGTGATAACAGCGGCTCTGACTGGGGATGGTTGATCACAAGAAAACTTAGAAACTTAGGAGAAATAGACCAAAACACAGACCCAAACAAAACAACAGGAAATAAACAAAATATATACAAACAAAGGACCTACTGTGCATGGACATCAAGAGAAATAATGTTTCAGGAATTTTCCATGCACTGGAAATTCTTGTACTTCATCATTCATATTTTTCACAAAATAAGAATCCTTTCCTTTCAAATCACAGACCACAAAAGTGGCAACTCTGCTGGGGAATAAATGAATTGTTAAAAGTTTCTGGTTAAGAAAGATTTAATTCATATTGTGGTGACCCGGATGGGATAAGTCACATTAAGAATCCAGAAACAGATTTTGTGCTTAAATTTATAAAGAAAATCATTGTGTTTGTGGAATTGCAGCATTTCATTCTAAGTTTGTTTTCATAGATCCCATGGAAGTGGGTGGTGACTCTGTTATCTTGGAACCAATCCTTGTGAAGTACAATAAGAAAGGAAAACAAGCATAATGCAAGGAGGAAAAAACACTAGATCATTCATGAAGAAGCATCCTCGTGAAACATTGCAAGAAGGTTTTCCAGAGCAGTCACAAAGAGGTCAGAAGAGATCAATGTTACATGAGCCATCAAATGTTGCTTGGGTACAAATGAATAGTAATACCGGTAAGATGCTTGATCAACCTATTTATGCAAAGTCTAATTCTTCTTCCAGAGATTCTGAACATGATATATTAGGTTTCCATTCTAGATTGTTTGGAAATATTGATAATGCACATGCTTTAAATCAAGATTTATCCCATGTTAGTGTCCTTGCAAGAGATAGGACCAATTCAAATGCAATTAGACACTCTGTGCCTAGAAAAATCGATGGAAACATTAGTTTGATTGACATAGATCAAGTCAATATATTTGATTCTAAAGAAAATTTCCCTGATGAAGATAAAGTGTTCCAAGAGATTGAAGATTTGAATAGGAGAGTTCACCATTTAATCTCCCTAAGAGCCGAAAAGGAAGCAAATAAGGAAAAGCTAAATTAATGGAGAGATATAGGCTTCTTAGACAAATAGCTGATCTTGAAGTGCTAACTAAGGAAAAAGAAAAGAGTGATGAGGAAGGCCCTGTGATCAGAGAAATTCTGATCCTCAAAGCCAAGCAAGCATATAGCTCAGTAGTTCAACCAAATAGGGAAGTAGTTAGTGATTCTCATCTTCCTAGGACTAATGTGGATAAAGGAAAATAGAAATGGGTAGATGATGGAATTGGGTCTAAAAATGCAGAGGAGATTTCTCATAGGTTGTCAGCACATGAGAGAGAAATGGAAAGAATGAGGAAAGAAAAGGAGGATTTACAAATGGAGTTAGAGAAAGTTGAGTTGGAAGCAGCCAATCAGGAAGTCAAAATAAAAATTAGTTATCTGAAAGCTCCCCCTATCATGTTTCCATCGGAAGACCTTAGTAAGCCTGATCCTCAACAAATTTCCATTCCCTCAATTAAAATTCAACCTACGGTGCCTGCTAATATAGCATCATTGAGTCAAATCCCTGTGAATAGTCAGCATACCCAAATATCTCAGTCTCCAATTCCAAAAGTTAGAATGAATTTGAGAAACAATAATGTTATTACCCCTTTTCAAAGGAGACCTATCAATTTAGAGAAATATAGACAATTGTTCTTTGATGGGATCCCAGGATATCCCAACCATGTTCCTACTGAGTTAAGAGACAAAATCCATAAGTTTGCTGGAAACAATGCAATTAGTGCCGAAGAACATCTAAAATCTTTTGGGGACCTAATAAATGATTATGAGATAGTGGATGAAGATGTCATCATGAAACTGTTTGTTCAGTCCCTGGTTGATGATGCAAGAGATTGGTACAGAGGTATTCCAGTTAATAGCATTGGGTCATGGGAAGATTTTAAAAATTGTTTTCAAGAGCAATATGGTGATAAAACAAATGTGAACGTTATGCTCAATGAATTTAATAACATCAGAAAGTCTAACAATTAAATGGTCACTGATTTTAATGCTATATTCCAAAAGGCTATGCATAGATTGTATCAGGTGATGAGGTTAGATGATAACATGTGTCTGAATACCTATTACAATGCATTTGATTCTAAGATGGCCTATATCTTGAGGGATAAAAATCCACATAACTTGAGAGATGCTTTTAGAATTGCCATTAATGTAGAAAGTAATAGAAAAGCATCCCAGAAGTTAGGAAGAAGAACAGATGGTAGGTTATGGCAAGAAACAAAACAACAACCTAGCAAAGCAGCCAAGGAGGAAGACAAGATAGAGAAGTTGGTCATTGCTATGAAATATCTGACCGCCAAGGTAAACAAAAATGATAAACCTCATTATAACTAGCAAGATAGGCCCCCTAGACTGCATGATATGCCTTATAATACCAACTGGAAAGATGGCAAACCCCAGAATGAGAAGCCTAAAATTGCCCAAAACTAGGACACTCTAGATCCCTTGAAAGGGAAAACTATCCATAAAATAGAAAATACTCCTTGGTGCATTGCTTGTGATGGGCCACATTCTCCTCATCAATGTGCAGTAGCTCAAGCCCTTGAAGAATCTATGAGACAAGAAGCTAAGCCTGACATTAATATGTTTGATACTATTATAAAAAGTGATGAGGAGTCTATACAAAGTGAATATAGTGATGTGTTGGATAATGAAAGGTTTGTTCAAGGACAACTACTTGGATTGGCATCCTACATTGAAAGTGGTAACAATTGAGGATGAAGAAGTTCATCTTAGAAGGCCTAGTGAGGAAGAAGTTAAAAGCCTCACTAAAGCTGCCATTGCCAAAGAAAAACACAATTATAACTTAAGAAGCACCAAGAAGGACACTGATCAAGGTGACCCTGGTTCCATGTTCATAAAAGAGATTACCCAAAAGGGGGCAGCTAGTAGTACTTCTACTTTCCCTAAGACTGGTCAAGTAAAGAAGGAATAGGTTAAAGATGTACCCAAGAGTACAGATGACAAAAATACCAGTGATATACAAGGAGCTGCCACAACAAAAAGAGCAAGTCAATTCAAGGTAGAAAGAGTTAGAGCTAATACTAAAATAAGCAATAGTTCTACATTTGACATGGCTCAAGCTCTTACTCAAATGAAGGTTACTGTCCCATTAGTAGAATTGCTGAAAATAAAAGAACATAGGGATGTAGCTTTGTCTTTGTTTTCTAGTATATCTGACAGTAGCATAGTCCTACCCATAGGTTCAGCTAAAAATGGAAAGGATCAGGAACTCCAAACCCCAGAGGTTTATGTTGGGACCACTATCACTCAAGAGCCTTCACAGGTAGATCCTTTCTATGTCACTTTGTTAGTAAACAACCAGTTGATAAAATACTGCATGATAGATTCAGGAGTTGCTACTAATGTTATGCCCTATGGTGTTATGAAAGAATTAGGACTGTCAGTAACCACTGTATATGGAAAATGCTATGCTATGGATAACAAGGAAGTACCTATGATAGGTACAATGAAAGATGTTGAAGTAAAAATAGCAGCATTCCCTGAGGCAACTTATAAAATGAATGTTATTGTTACTGATACTAAACCCCATTATGGTATGTTGTTATCCAGGCAGTGGGCAGCAGCAGTAGGAGGAAATGTTCAACTGGATTTATCTTATGCTACCATTCCAATTAATGGAAATCAGGTCAAGTTGTACAGAGAGCCACGTGCTCCTAGGGTAATTGAAAATGTAGACCCTAATATGCTCAATTGTATGATTGATGTAGATCTTGATAACTTTAGACTTCAACCAATTTTGCCTCAGTTGAAGAATACTGACCCCATTGTGGTCAAATGAGAATCACAATAGTACGGTTTATGGAAGATGTATTTTGATGGAGCTTGCTCCAAAGAAGGATCTGGAGAAGGGGTTCTTTTTGTATCCCCATTAGGTATAACTTTTAAGTATTCTTTCTTATTGGCTTTCCAATGCACAAATAATACTGTAGAGTATGAAGCTATATTGTTGGGGCTTGAAGTTGCAAAAAAGCATGGAATCCAACTATTGATAGTGTTAGGGGATTTAGAATTGGTTGTCTCTCAGGTAAGATCCAAATATGCATCCAAGAATGATAGATTAAAGAGATATAAACATTTAGTTTGGGATGTTATTGAGCATTTTAGTGCATTTTCTATTAATTGGATATAGCGATCAAATAATATTATGGCATATTTCCTAGCTAATGTTGCAATAAAAAATGATGATGCAACCCTAACCGACATTTCCACTGTGGAAATAAAATCTAGGCCTGCGATCCCTGATAATGTGTATAATTGGCAAGTTTTTGTAATTGATTAAGATATTCTTAGGTTCATCCAATGTGTTGATGATTATGATGGACAGAAGATTGATTGCAATGCACTAGTGGAGGTGGTTGACAATAGGGAAATAGTGTTTGGAAATTGTCATGCCCAAACTTTTGGGCACGAACGGAATAATTTTTATTTTTTTTTAAATACTTAACTAATTAACGACTTACTTTAATTAATATAATGCAACTTTGTTTGGACTTAACTACATTTGTGTAAATCAGGTAATTAAGTTCAATTAAGCGATAAGGTTAACCGAGTCATCTACGAGCTAAAATTTCTCCCAAAAGGATTAACACTAATCTTCATTAATAAATAATTAGAAACTCAAGTATAACGATTAATCTCGAATTTAAATGTTTTAAAATTTATCTTATCTTTCTTAACCTACTAGGATTCTAAGTTTAATTATCCTCGTTATTAAAACACCTTATTAAAATAAAACCCCCATAATTTAAAAAAGATACTTAATAATCTTAGACTTAAATGGCCCTCTTGGCCCTACAAATAATATTGCTTATACATTTTTTTTTGAGTCTAATCCACCAAGTATTAAAATCTTTTTATAAAATTTCTTCTACATTTGCCCAATATTTTAAAAAAGAATATACAAAACTTAATTTTACACCTAACAAATTTATTTACAAATAAGTACTAAAATTAGTCCACTCTTATATATGTATATATATATATATATACACATATATTTATTCACTTATATATTTTATCTAAGAATGTATTCTAAAGAAGGAGTTTATATATAAGTTTATAAATACATCCAACAGAGAGGGTGGGGCTTTTATTCTATTATAATGAGCTACCCCTTTTAAAATATTTCTCCCACCACACACATACTTATTTAAAATTCAATGTGTGTGGTTGCCCTAACCCGAAACTAGGGTTAGGGCAACTATGTTATCATTTTATTTTATTTTCCCCTTTTTTGGTCTAGTGTTGTGTGTGCGTGTGAATTCTCTTTTTTTTTTAATTTGTCAGTGTGTGCAGGTGAAGGAGGGTCGGCGGCCATGAGAGGCAGTGCGCAGGGCAGTCCGAAGCCAACCCCTCTCTTTTTTTTTTATGCATTTAACTGGTTGGTGGGCGGGGAAAGGGCCGAGCGGAGGAGGGAGAGGTGGAGCGGCGTTTTGTTTGTTAGTTGTTGCCGCAGCGTGGGGAGTAAGGAGGAGGTGGAGCGCGGGGTAAGTGTCGGCAGCGTGGGGCACCGCCAGCTGCGGACGGCGCCGCCCGCAGGCTGCGGCTTCCGCAGGCTGCGAACGTCGCCGCCCGCAGTCTGCGGGTGCCGCAGGCTGCGGCCACCGCCGCCTAGGTGCTGCGGCCCCCGCGATATTCATAGCATAGTTTTTTTTTTTATTTAAACATTTTTTTTTATGTTTATTTCGTTTTAAAGCAAAGTTAAAACATTCACAATTTATAATATGTTTTTTTTTTGTTTCTTTTGTTTACATATATATATATGTATATATATATATATATATATATATTTATATGTATATATATATTTATATGTATATATATATTTTGGTAAAGAAAATTACATATAGATTTATTTCTGAAACTAGGCAGATTCATCATAAAAAGAATATATATATATATATATTTTTGAAAGACTTAGCATAATATCAGTTTTCTCCTTCTTTCATAATGTTATTAAATCTGTAGAAACACCTCTTTTTTTTTGTTATAAACAGATTTTCAAAAGGAAAAGGAATAAAATATATATATATATGTATTACCATAATAACTTATTTGGGACATCTTTTAAATACATGCAAGAACCTTCTAATACTTATTGCAGATTGAATAATGAAGAAAACATATTTTTTTGTAGGCAAATAAACTAAGACTAAATGCTAATCCTTTGGAAAGAAATAGACTACAAATTAATAAGATTTCATTTTCTGCAATAAATGGGGAATAAATGACTGTTTTTAAATAAATTTGCAGCAGCATAATTTCATAAAGCACATGTAGCAATAAATTTCATCTACTTGCAGAATTCATAAGAAATGCATTTATTTTTCTTTCTTTTTGTAAAACATGAAAATTTACCTACAACCTAATGCATTGCTTCTTTCATTTGCAAACTAACTAGGGTAGGAAAGGCATCATGTATTTCATTAACAAGTAGATACAAAATAATTATGGATACAAATGGGGTGAAAACCCAACAATGTTTTTCTTTTCATGATAGCAAGAATGTAATACATCACTTTCTTTTCTTGAAAGTAAATACCACAAATGCTCACATTTCTCCTTTTATACACTACAACATTGAATCTATCCCATTTCTCCTTTTTTTTTTTTTAACACTTTTCTGCAACACAAAACAGCAACATAGTTCTTTAATCCTTCTTTTCCCATCCCATGCAACCTGCAATAAAACACATCTTTGACCATGGAGAGCTCACCTCCCAGCCTAGGCTTACTAGAAGCCACCCCCGAGCTTGGAGAACCAAGCACTAGACGGGTTACAAACAAGAAAACTCCACAACAAACATAGGAAGACACTCAACATACAAGTTTCCCATCCCAAGCTACACTTTCACCACATTCATGATGATTCTTCCATGGGTGGAAGTGGACCAAGTACCAATGGGGAGATTGCAAGCCAAATACAACACAAGCCACCTCATGGCAATACAAATGCAACAAAACACTTCCACATTCCTTATGCCCCCCAAAAGGCTCAAGGCCATATTCACTCCCCTTATGACCCCCAAATGCATACACAAGGCTATGCAACAAGGGTCACAAAGGACACCCTTGAGATCACTCTCCATAAGGAGAGCCTCTCACCCAAGGCTGTCATACTCCTTCCACCCCAAGATCTTCCTACCCTCCCAAGAGTAGGAGATCTTGGACACTCCCAAAACAACAAGAACACAAAACAAAACACATGGAAATGAAAACTACACATTTTTTTTACTTCAACAAAAACTTCATAAAACACTTTCTTTACAAGCATCTCTTTCCTTCAACAAAACAACATAAACTAACATGAACAACATAACAAGAGGAGATAAAAAAAAAGAAACCAACCTTATTCTGCCAATAGGTATGCTAAATTAGTTGGGGATGAGCTGCCCAATTCCACACAAACTTTCCTCCAAATTCCACCAAAAATTCTATTCTCCTACTAATTTTTCAAAACAAAGCATAATCTCCAAAAATGGAGAGTGGGTGATTACTCACTAAGTCTCCAATTCTTGCCTAAGAAGTCCTCTCACACACTTCCCAACCCCTTGGGTGAGGTGAGAGTTTCCATTGGTTGCCCTTCCCAAACTCTTACACATTACTAAAATTGGAAAGGGAAAAGGTGAGAGAAGATGGGGAAGAGAGTTTGACATCAAAAGGGAAGGTTGTCTATCCTAGGAGGAACTTTCTAAGTTGAATTTTCGTTCATCTTGGAAACACCACTTTTTGGGGTGACTAAATAGTCACATGGGAGAAGCCACATGTTTCAAAATACCCCTAACCCATAGGTATACCCTTTGGACCTTTGGAAAAGCCCTAAAACTGACCCTAGGGGTCCATTAAACCCTTTGGAAACCCAACTGAAGTTTACCTACGGGTCAAACTTGAGTTGACCACTCCCAAGACTCCCTACCCAAGGCAAATTTGGGACCACACTCATGTTTTTGAATGGCTTTGGTAGAAACAAAACTCCCTCCAAGAGACAAGTCAAAATCAATGACACTAATCAGCACGTGTCAAGTGACACAATAAAAATACAATATAAAAATCACACATGGAATTTGTCTCTTGTAGGATTACACATATACATATAAATTAATTTTAACACTCAAGCATTATACATTTCACAAATAAAATACATTACAATGGGGTGTTGTCTCTCCAAATAGACAACTCCCGGCTTAACAAACGTACATTGGGTCTAGGCTTGGTTCTCCATATAAATCCCATGGTCACATGGATAATTTTCCTGTGCATCTCAATTAACACATTAGTAATTCCAAATAATCACAATTATACATAATCAAATACATGGATTTCATTGCACATCAAACACTCATACATTTGGTAACAATAATTCAATGTCTCATTCGTTCAAATTCGATTTCACATAAGCAATTAACATAATTTTCCAAAATTGAACCATTCATAAATAAGCATCATTTTTCTATCATCAAAAAGAAGTCCTGCAATTCCAATAATGATATTCACCATCTCAAAATAATTCTACTCTAGCAACATATATATAGTTTCATAATCATCATGCATAAAATAAAGCATCAACATATGTCAATGTGATCCAAATCATGGAATCATATAAGTTCTAAGTCCATAAAACATAAAATAAAGCATCCATAATAGCCTCAATATGCAAATAACTGAAAATATCAAACTGAGTCGGGGTAGGGCCTCACACCCTCCCCCTCTAGGCATGAACTTCCTCCTAGAGTTCATCAAAAAGGTGGGGGTACTGTGATCTCATAAGTGCTGCATCCTCCCATGAGGCTGTGACCTCATCATAGCAATCCCACTGGACCCTAACCTGGTCTAGCTCTCAACCTCGAAGGCCCAGCGTCCGGCGTGCCAAAATGCAAATGGGCTCCAAAGCTAGCTGCCCATCCGACTCCACCTGCAGGGCATCCCAATCTAGAATATGAGACTCATCATAGATATACTTCCTCAAAACTAAAACATGAAACACATCGTGGATGTGTGACAGGCTAGGTGGCAATGCTAGACGGTAGGCAACTGGTCCTATCCTCTCAAGGATCTCAAATGGTCCTACAAATCGGGGTGCGAGCTTAGAACCCTTTCCATATCGGATTGGACTCTTATGCGGTCGCACTCTCAAGAAGACTCTGTCTCCAACTGAGTAGCTACGATCAACCCTCTTTGCATCTGCATATTTCTTCTATCTATCTTGTGCCTCTCTAAGGCGCTGCCTAATCAAATCCACCTGCTGCTCCATATCCCGAACTATCTCTGGACCAATAGCAACTCTGTCCTCTATGCGGTCCCAACTCAATGGTGTCCTACAAGGTCTTCCATATAATGCCTGATAGGGTGGCATCCCCAAGGACGTGTGATGCCCATTGTTATAGGCAAACTCCACTAAGGGAAGATACTCTTCCCATCTGGTCTGGTGATCCATGACATACATGCGAAGCATATCCTCTAACACTTGATTAACTCTCTCTGTCTGGCCATCCGTTTCCAGATGATAGGCTGTACTGAAATTGAGCTTGGTGCCCATAGCTACCTGTAATGCCTTCCAAAAGGAAGAAGTGAAGAGGGAATCCCTATCGGAAATGATCTTACATGGAACACCATGAAGTCTGACAATGTCTCGCAAAAACACCTGTGCTACTACTGGTGCTGTGAAGGTGGTAAGAACTGGTGAAAAGTGAGCCACTTTGGTCAACTTGTCAACCGTCACCAAGATGGCATCATGGCGGCGAGATGACATAGGGAGACCAATGATGAAATCCATGGATATAGTATCCCACTTCCACTCTGGTATAGCATGAGATTGGAGCAACCCACCTGGATGGCGGTGCTCCCCCTTGACTCTCTAACACTCAAGGCATCGGGCTACCAACTCGGCAATAAGCTGTCGCATTCCTGGCCAATGGTATAGTTCTCTCAAGTTTGCGTGCAACTTCTTGACCCCGGGATGCACTGCATAATGAGCTCTATGAGCCTTTGTGATAATGAACTCCCACAATCCCCTGGAAGAAGGTACATAGATGCATCCTCTATGGCATAATAAACCATCGGACTCTAAGGAATAATCCACATATTTCCCTTCTAATGTTTCCTGAGATCGTATAGCCTGGCAAACCTCTAAATACCATCTGTCCTCTAGCAATTGCTGCATGATCCGAACTCTCAAATCCGTGCTCATAGACATGGTGTATACCTCGTGATGTCTCCTACTCAAAGCATCTGCCACTACATTTTCTTTCCCTTTGATGTAGTGAACGTCAAAATCATACTCACACAAGAATTCCATCCATCTCCTCTGTCGTGCATTAAGATTCCGCTGAGTAAATATGTACTGAAGGCTCTGATGGTCTGAGTGCAACTCAAAATGATGACCCAAAAGGAAATGTCTCCATCTCACAAGTGCATGCACTATGGCCGCAAGCTCAAGGTCATGAGTAGGGTAATTAAGCTCGCGAGTCTTGAGTTTCCTAGACTCAAAAGCTATAGCTCTTCCATTCTGCATAAGTACTGCTCCTAAACCCTCTAGGGAAGCATCTGTGCAAACCATGAAATCAGCTGAAGGATCTGGTACTACAAGGATAGGTGCGGTAGTAAGTGCCTTTTTAAGTTCCTGAAAGGCCTTCTCGCACTTCTCCGTCCACTCAAACTTCTTCCCTTTGCACTGAAGAGAAGTCATAGGATGAGCAACTCTAGAGAATCCCTCAACAAAACGTCGGTAATAACCTGCTAAGCCCATGAAGCTTCTGACCTCTGTCACACTGGTAGGTGCTGGCCAATCCATAATAGCTCTGATCTTTGATGGGTCCACTGAGATCCCATCACCGGATATAACATGACCAAGGTACTTGATCTCTGTTCTAAAGAAAGCACACTTCGACAAACTGCCATACAACTGATTCTCCCGCAAACACTGCAAAACCTGTCTCAAGTGCTCCTCATGTTCCTCCTCATTCCGTGAATATATCAATATGTTGTCGAGAAACACAATCACAAAACGGTCGAGGAATGTACGGAATACTCCATTCATGAGACTCATAAAAACTGCTGGGGCATTCGTAAGACCGAATGGAACCACGGTGAACTCATAGTGGCCATATCTAGTGCGAAATGTGGTCTTGTGGATATCACTATCTACTATCCTCAACTGATGGTACCCTGACTTTAGATCAATCTTGGAAAATACTTTGGCACCTTGAAGTTGATCAAATAAATTGTCGATCCTGGGCAATGGATATCGGTTCTTGATAGTTACTTTGTTCAACTGACGGTAATCCATGCATAATCAGAGAGATCCATCCTTCTTCTTCACGAAGATGACTGGTGCACCCCAAGGGGATACACTAGGGCGAATGTGGCCCTTCTCTAGGAGTTCCTCAAGCTGTATCTTGAGCTCATTAAGCTCATTTTTGGTCATTCTATATGGTGCTCTCTTGAAATTGGTTCGGCTCCTGGAACAAGGTCTATATGAAAATCAATCTCTCTACGGGGCGGCATACCAGGTAACTCTGAAGGAAATACATCTGAGAATTCCTTAAGGATGGGATGATCATCAATGGATGGTTCTTTTTCCTCCTCTTCTTCTCTATCACTAATGGTGATGGCAAATAACTGACATCCCTTTCACATGCTCCGCTTAAGCTGCATGGCGGAGATCATACGAAGAGACACGGGTCTCTGAATTCCAGTGATCACTATAGGAGAGCCATGATCATCCTCACACTCGATCCTTTTTAGGCGACAATCCATCTTGGCTCTGTGGGCATAAAGCCAATCCATGCCAAGTACGACGCCATATGATCCGAGTGGTGTAACTCTAAGGTCTACTAAGGTGGTGGTATTACCAATCTGAAGCTAACAACCCTTAACCTCCGATTCCACTGACACTCTAGCCCCTGAAGCTAATTCCACTTCCCAACTGACCTCTTGCCTAATTTCCACTAGCCCGCAATGCTCCACAACCAATGGAGATATAAAAGAATCAGTAGCTCCTGAATCAAATAATATAGATATACTGCTACCTCTGATCATACCTGCTACCTCAATAACCGTGGCCTGATGCTCTGCCTGGCGGTTGTCAATCGCTGCGAAGACCCTATGGGACATGCCCATATCCCCAACTGTCGGCTCTGATGCTGCCATCCTCTGATTCCCTACCATCTGACCCTGAGGACACTCTCTCACCATGTGTCCCATGGCTCCACATGTGAAGCAAGCGCCACGTGCCTGAAACTGCACTACCTGTGGTCTGGAGAAAGACTGTCCCCCTATTCTACTAGAACCACTGTACCCACCTCTAGAGGACTGCTGAGTCCTCGCCGGAGGTGTGTATGGACCCTGAGATCTCTGATCTCACCTCTGACCCTATGGCTGCCACTGCTTGGGCTTTGTGCCCTGCTGACTTTGCGGAGGCCTTTGCCTCTGGTTTTGCTATGACTGCTGCGGAGGAGGGGGTTTGGAGAACCCCGATGAGTACCTGTTGTTACCTTTCCAATGGGGTTTCTGATACCCATAAGTCTGTGGTGAAGGGTTATGGTCCTGGAACCGATCCTTCGAGTCCTGTGGTCTGGCCTGAATCTCCTCGGCTATCAAATCCTTCTCCACGGCAACCCGGAGGCTCCCTGGAGCGGCCATTCTCACTGGTCTTGCTATACCAGAATTCAACCCTCTGATAAATCGGTTGACGAGAAGATTTTCATCTTTCAGGTAATCTACATAAGGTAAGAGTTCAAAGAACTTGTTCTCGTACTGTGTCACTGAAAGACCCTTCTGCTGGAGGTCATGAAACTCATCCACCCTACGCTGTCTGAAATGTTCTGATAAGTACTTCTCCCTAAATCTCTCTGTGAAAATCTCCCAAGTGAGGGTCTCTATCTCTAAGCCACACTTATATTCTTCCTGTCTCCACCATGTGGAGGCTGTTCCTCACAATAGGTGAACCGCTGCACGTGCTTTTAGATTGCTCTCATAAGAGTGCAATGCAAAGCACCTATCTAGGCTTAAAAGCCATGCCTCTGCCTCTACCCCGTCGGTAGATCCCCCAAACGATGGTGGCTGAAGACGCATAACCTCTCTGATTAGATCCCCTGGATCCCGACGTGCCCTCTCAATATACACCGGTGCTACGGCTGGAGGTGGTGCTGGTAGGTGAATGGGTTCGGGCTCATGCCCAGCCTGACTTTCTATGGGATTAGGAGGTGGACTCCTACTATGTTCCTGTTCTACTATTCTATGGCTTCCTGAGTTCTGGTTCTCAACATTGTGATCTACTGCCGGAAGCCTATCCTGAACTATGCCAATCAGGTTCTGAAGAGCTACCAAGATGTCTTGGTTTGGGTCAACTGATCGCTCGGGAGGAGCTGCTGGGTTCACTTCTTGAACTGATTCCTCCCTAATGACCTCTTCGCGTGCCATACGTTCACGCCTAGGGCCTCTACCATGTTTGCGAGCTTGTCACGTAGTTGGAGGCATCCTCTTTAAGAAAATAAAATAAAATGAAATAAATAACTATTTTAGGAGAAAATATTTTAGCTAATTTAAAAATAAATATAATAAAAATAAATACAATTTAATTAATTAATTAATTATAGCGAAACGTAATGGAGTAAGGTTCCTAGTGTTGGCAACCTTGCTCTGATACCAAAATGTCATGCCCAAACTTTTGGGCACGAACGGAATAATTTTTTAAAAAAAAAAAATACTTAACTAATTAACGACTTACTTTAATTAATATAATGCAACTTTGTTTGGACTTAACTACATTTGTGTAAATCAGGTAATTAAGTTCAATTAAGTGATAAGGTTAACCGAGTCATCTACGAGCTAAAATTTCTCCCAAAAGGATTAACACTAATCTTCATTAATAAATAATTAGAAACTCAAGTATAACAATTAATCTCGAATTTAAATGTTTTAAAATTTATCTTATCTTTCTTAACCTACTAGGATTCTAAGTTTAATTATCCTCGTTATTAAAACACCTTATTAAAATAAAACCCCCATAATTTAAAAAAGATACTTTATAATCTTAGACTTAAATGGCCCTCTTGGCCCTACAAATAATATTGCTTATACATTTTTTTTTGAGTCTAATCCACCAAGTATTAAAATCTTTTTATAAAATTTCTTCTACATTTGCCCAATATTTTAAAAAAGAATATACAAAACTTAATTTTACACCTAACAAATTTATTTACAAATAAGTACTAAAATTAGTCCACTCTTATATATGTATATATATATATATACACATATATTTATTCACTTATATATTTTATCTAAGAATGTATTCTAAAGAAGGAGTTTATATATAAGTTTATAAATACATCCAACAGAGAGGGTGGGGCTTTTATTCTATTATAATGAGCTACCCCTTTTAAAATATTTCTCCCACCACACACATACTTATTTAAAATTCAATGTGTGTGGTTGCCCTAACCCAAAACTAGGGTTAGGGCAACTATGTTATCATTTATTTTTATTTTTCCCCTTTTTTGGTCTAGTGTTGTGTGTGCGTGTGAATTCTCTTTCTTTTTTAATTTGTGAGTGTGTGCAGGTGAAGGAGGGTCGGCGGCCATGAGAGGCGGCGCGTAGTGCAGTCCGAAGCCAACCCCTCTCTTTTTTTTTTAATGCATTTAACTGGTTGGTGGGCGGGGAAAGGGCCGAGCGGAGGAGGGAGAGGCGGAGCGGCATTTTGTTTGTTAGTTGTTGCCGCAGTGTGGGGAGTAAGGAGGAGGCAGAGCGCGGGGTAAGTGCCGGCAGCGCGGGGCACCGCCGGCTGCGGACGGCGCTGCCCGCAGGCTGCGGACGTCGCCGCCCGCAGTCTGCGGGTGCCGCAAGCTGCGGCCACCGCCGCCCAGGTGCTGCGGCCCCCGCGATATTCATAGCATAGTTTTTTTTTTTATTTAAACATTTTTTTTTATGTTTATTTCTTTTAAAACAAAGTTAAAACATTCACAATTTATAATATGTTTTTTTTTTGTTTCTTCTGTTTACATATATATATATATATGTGTATATATATATATATATATGTATATATATATATATATTTATATGTATATATATATTTTGGTAAAGAAAATTACATATAGATTTATTTCTGAAACTAGGCAGATTCATTATAAAAAGAATATATATATATATATATATTTTTTTTTTTGAAAGACTTAGCATAATATCAGTTTTCTCCTTCTTTCATAATGTTATTAAATCTGTAGAAACACCTCTTTTTTTTTTTGTTATAAACAGATTTTCAAAAGGAAAAGGAATAAAATATATATATATATATATATATATATGTATTACCATAATAACTTATTTGGGACATCTTTTAAATACATGCAAGAACCTCCTAATACTTATTGCAGATTGAATAATGAAGAAAACATATTTTTATGTAGGCAAATAAACTAAGACTAAATGATAATCCTTTGGAAAGAAATAGACTACAAATTAATAAGATTTCATTTTTTGCAATAAATGGGGAATAAATGACTGTTTTTAAATAAATTTGCAGCAGCATAATTTCATAAAGCACATGTAGCAATAAATTTCATCTCCTTGCAGAATTCATAAGAAATGCATTTATTTTTCTTTCTTTTTGTAAAACATGAAAATTTACCTACAACCTAATGCACTTCTTTCATTTGCAAACTAACTAGGGTAGGAAAGACATCATGTATTTCATTAACAAGTAGATACAAAATAATTATGGATACAAATGGGGTGAAAACCCAACAATGTTTTTCTTTTCATGATAGCAAGAATGTAATACATCACTTTCTTTTCTTGAAAGTAAATACCACAAATGCTCACATTTCTCCTTTTATACACTACAACATTGAATCTATCCCATTTCTCCTTTTTTTTTTTTAAAACACTTTTCTGCAACACAAAACAGCAACATAGTTCTTTAATCCTTCTTTTCCCATCCCATGCAACCTGCAATAAAACACATCTTTGACCATGGAGAGCTCACCTCCCAGCCTAGGCTTACTAGAAGCCACCCCCGAGCTTGGAGAACCAAGCACTAGACGGGTTACAAACAAGCAAACTCCACAACAAACATAGGAAGACACTCAACATACAAGTTTCCCATCCCAAGCTACACTTTCACCACATTCATGATGATTCTTCCATGGGTGGAAGTGGACCAAGTACCAATGGGGAGATTGCAAGCCAAATACAACACAAGCCACCTCATGGCAATACAAATGCAACAAAACACTTCCACATTCCTTATGCCCCCCAAAAGGCTCAAGGCCATATTCACTCCCCTTATGACCCCCAAATGCATACACAAGGCTATGCAACAAGGGTCACAAAGGACACCCTTGAGATCACTCTCCATAAGGAGAGCCTCTCACCCAAGGCTGTCATACTCCTTCCACCCCAAGATCTTCCTACCCTCCCAAGAGTAGGAGATCTTGGACACTCCCAAAACAACAAGAACACAAAACAAAACACATGGAAATGAAAACTACACATTTTTTTTACTTCAACAAAAACTTCATAAAACACTTTCTTTACAAGCATCTCTTTCCTTCAACAAAACAACATAAACTAACATGAACAACATAACAAGAGGAGATAAAAAAAAAGAAACCAACCTTATTCTGCCAATAGGTATGCTAAATTAGTTGGGGATGAGCTGCCCAATTCCACACAAACTTTCCTCCAAATTCCACCAAAAATTCTATTCTCCTACTAATTTTTCAAAACAAAGCATAATCTCCAAAAATGGAGAGTGGGTGATTACTCACTAAGTCTCCAATTCTTGCCTAAGAAGTCCTCTCACACACTTCCCAACCCCTTGGGTGAGGTGAGAGTTTCCATTGGTTGCCCTTCCCAAACTCTTACACATTACTAAAATTGGAAAGGGAAAAGGTGAGAGAAGATGGGGAAGAGAGTTTGACATCAAAAGGGAAGGTTGTCTATCCTAGGAGGAACTTTCTAAGTTGAATTTTCGTTCATCTTGGAAACACCACTTTTTGGGGTGACTAAATAGTCACATGGGAGAAGCCACATGTTTCAAAATACCCCTAACCCATAGGTATACCCTTTGGACCTTTGGAAAAGCCCTAAAACTGACCCTAGGGGTCCATTAAACCCTTTGGAAACCCAACTGAAGTTTACCTACGGGTCAAACTTGAGTTGACCACTCCCAAGACTCCCTACCCAAGGCAAATTTGGGACCACACTCATGTTTTTGAATGGCTTTGGTAGAAACAAAACTCCCTCCAAGAGACAAGTCAAAATCAATGACACTAATCAGCACATGTGTCAAGTGACACAATAAAAATACAATATAAAAAACACACATGGAATTTGTCTCTTGTAGGATTACACATATACATATAAATTAATT
This sequence comes from Cryptomeria japonica, assembly GCF_030272615.1. Classification (NCBI taxonomy): domain Eukaryota; kingdom Viridiplantae; phylum Streptophyta; class Pinopsida; order Cupressales; family Cupressaceae; genus Cryptomeria; species Cryptomeria japonica. The sequence goes on from NC_081407.1 coordinate 529,919,687, forward strand.
TTAACACTCAAGCATTATACATTTCACAAATAAAATACATTACAATGGGGTGTTGTCTCTCCAAATAGACAACTCCTGGCTTAACAAACGTACATTGGGTCTAGGCTTGGTTCTCCATATAAATCCCATGGTCACATGGATAATTTTCCTGTGCATCTCAATTAACACATTAGTAATTCCAAATAATCACAATTATACATAATCAAATACATGGATTTCATTGCACATCAAACACTCATACATTTGGTAACAATAATTCAATATCTCATTCGTTCAAATTCGATTTCACATAAGCAATTAACATAATTTCCAAAATTGAACCATTCATAAATAAGCATCATTTTTCTATCATCAAAAAGAAGTCCTGCAATTCCAATAATGATATTCACCATCTCAAAATAATTCTACTCTAGCAACATATATATAGTTTCATAATCATCATGCATAAAATAAAGCATCAACATATGTCAATGTGATCCAAATCATGGAATCATATAAGTTCTAAGTCCATAAAACATAAAATAAAGCATCCATAATAGCCTCAATATGCAAATAACTTAAAATGTCAAACTGAGTCAGGGTAGGGCCTCACAGAAATGATTTGGTCCAGTTGGAAACCAATGAAATACCTAAAGGGATGATAGAGCTAGAAAGCATGTTCAGTTACAATGACAGTCACTTACATCAGCAGTCTACCACCATGTTGGAAGAATTAGAGGAGGTAAACCTAGGGACTGAATCATCCCCTAAGTTAGTATACATTGGGAAGAAATTACCCCCTCATGTCAGGACTAATCTTTTTAATTTATTGAAGAAATATAAACATGTTTTTGCTTGGTCTTATGAAGACCTAAAGGCATATAGACAAGATCTTTTTCAGCATGAAGTTCCTTTACTTCCAGATGCTAAGCCTTTCAGATAGAAACAGAGACCTATTAATCCCCTATTAGAAACTAAGATGCAGCAAGAGTTGACTAAGTTAAGAGAAGGGGGGATTATCAAACCTATAAGGCATTCTTCATGGGTCTCCAATCTGGTTCCCAGTAAGAAAGAAAAATGGGGACATTAGATTGTGTGTGGATTTTAGAAATTTAAATGTTGTTTCTTTAAAGGACAATTACTCTTCTCCCAATATGGAAGCTATGTTGTAGAGAGTAGCAGGTTGTGATCTTTTATCCATGATGGATGGTTTTTCAGGATACAATCAAGTGTTGGTGAAGGAATCTGAACAGTTTAAAACTGCTTTCACTACTCCATGGGGGACATTTGTTTATGTAAGAATGCCATTCAGATTGAAAAATGCTAGAGCTAAATTTCAAAGAGCCATGGATGTAGCCTTCAAAGAATTCATTAATATTATCATGGTAGTTTATTAAGATGATCTAGCTTGTTTCTCTAAAAGGGCTGATGATCAATGTGGACATTTGGAAAAGGTGTTCAATAAAGTCTTGGAATTTGGCATGTCATTAAATCCCAAGAAATGTCATTTTGGGGTCACTGAAGGAAAATTATTGGGACACATTGTTTCCAAGGAAGGGGTAAGGATAGACCCTGAAAGAATTGAAGCAATAAACAAAGTGTCTGAACCAAAGAATTTTAAAGGTATTCAATCCTTTCTAGGAAAAGTGAATTTTATTAGGAGATTCATTGCAAACTTTGCAGAGATAGTGAAGCCCATTATCAAGTTGCTCAAGAAGGATACCAAATTTTGTTGGGATCAAGAAGCCTTAGAGGCTTTTGCTGAAATTAAGAAGGCCATTCAGGAATCACCAGTGTTAAGGTCCCTTGATTATAGTAAGCCCTTTTCTCTATTCTATTTTGCTTCATATCATACAGTAGCTACAATATTGTTACAAAAGGATAATGAGGGATATGAACATCCCATAGCTTTCTACAGCAAGTCGTTGCAAGCAGCAAAATTAAAATATGAAACCATGGAGAAACAAGCTTATGCTTTGGTTAAAGATGTCAAGGCTTTTAGGCCATATCTGGTGAATGCAAATATCATTGCTTATGTCCCACATACTGCAGTTAAGGATATTCTGTCCCAGTCTGAGGTTACAGGGAAAAGATGCAAATGGATTAATAAAATCCAAGAATTTGACTTGAAAATAAAGGTCACCAAATTGGTGAGAGGTTTAGGTCTGGCTAAGCTCATGACTGAGTCTAATCTTCTGAGTGTTGAAGTACACAATGTTGAAGTCAAAAGTACTTTAGTCACTAGTATTGAAAGGCAACCTTGGTATTCAGAGATAGTCCGATTTTTAAGAGATGTTGAATTCTTAGAAGGAATGACACATAATCAGTGAAGAACTCTAAAACTCAAGTCACAAAAATATGGTCTCATTCAAGGTGATCTATTTTGGAGAAAAAGAGATGGACAACTACTAATGTATTTGGATGAATTCCAGGCTAAATGAGTGTTGACTCAAATGCATGATGGAGTATGTGGGGGTCGTTACTCTGTTAAGACAACTGCTAGTAAGATAATCTAGGTTGGATACTATTGGCCTACCTTATTCAAAGATTCTCATGCACATGTCCGGAAATGTGACCCATTTTAAAAGTTTTCATCCAAACTGAAATATGAAGGAGCTTTACCCCTAAACCCAGTCACAATGGAAGCCCCTTTTGTCTAGTGGGACATTGATTTTATTGGAGAAATTGTTGAGAGATCAGGAAGAGGTCATAGATGGATCATAGTAGCCACTAACTATTTTACTAAATGGATTGAAGCTATTCCTACAAGAAGAGCTACAAGTAAGGTTGTCATTGATTTCCTGATGGATAATGTAATAACTAGATTTGGAATACCTGCAAAATTGGTGATGGATAATGCCATGAGTTTCAGGTCAGAAGAGTTTGTAGGATTCTATACCAGTCATGGAATACTCATGTCTTACTCTTCACCCTATCACCCTCGGGGGAATGGGCAAGCAGAATCTAGCAATAAAAGCCTTTTGAACATCATCAAGAAAATCCTAGAAGAAAATAAGAGATCTTGGGATCAAAAATTGAAGTTATCTTTGTGGGTAGATAGAATAACAGTCAAGAAGGCCATTGGAATGTCACCTTTTGAACTGGTTTATGGTACACAAGTCAGATTGCCAGTGAATAATCTTCTTCCGGTTTATAAATTCTTGCAAGATGAGGACATGGAGCTATCTGAACCTATGGAAAATAGAATGATCCAAATTGTGGAGGTGAAAGAGCTCAGAACTCTAGCTCATAAAAGAAATCAGAAGATCCAATTGCAGTCCAAATACCTTTTTGATAAAAGGGCGTCATTAAGGAAGTTTCAAATTGATGATATTGTTCTCCAGTGGAATGCAAGAGGACAGGACAAAGGGAAGCATAAAAAATTTGAATCATTATGGATTGGCCCATTTGTGGTCTGTGATTTGAATGGAAAGGATTCTTATTTTGTGAAAAATATGAATGATGAAGTATAGGAATTTCTAGTGCATGGACAATTCCTGAAACATTATTTCTCTTGATGTCCATGCACAGTAGGTCCTTTGTTTGTATATATTTTGTTTCTTTCCTGTTGTTTTGTTTGGGTCTGTGTTTTGGTCTATTTCTCCTTAGTTTCTGAGTTTTCTTGTGTTGACCTTGCGATCAACCATCCCCAGTCAGAGCCGCTATTATCACTGTTTAAGAAATGGGTTGTCTTTTCCCATAATTGGCTAAGTTTTTGAAATTTTGAGTCGGACACACTATCAATTGCTTCAAGTCTGTGTTAGGTCTTAAGGGTTTAGGGTTTTAATTTTAAATCGTTCAATGTTTGATCAAAAACCCTCTGTTTTCTATTCCTGCGTTACTTTATTCACTTAAGTAATGGGTCTTGGGGTCGTAAGAGGTGTTCCCCCATGTCATTTGCCTAGGCGGTTGTTGAATTAATCGTAAAAATTTATGCCTTATGTCTTTTCTTCCTAATGTTGTCGGGCCTAGTAAGTTATACACAGCTCTCAGATGGATCCATGGTTTTTGCTATTTTGTTAGGCGAAGTTGCACATGGTTTAAGACTCACGAAATGGTGAAAGGGAAAAGCATGTTCAATGGTGTGCATTTGGTCCGGTTTAAAAGGGCTCCATCTCATTCAAGATCTAACGGCTGGCATTAGTTCACAGCCAAAAATTGCAAGTGAAATACCTTTTGTGAAATGGCGAAAAGGTTTGGCAGGACCCTGCAGTGAAGACTTTTCAAACGGCTAAAAGGCGATCAAGTTCAAGAGAGATCGACGGTTCGCATTGTTTCATGGCTGATAGATGCTCAAAGGTTATGCCCTGCGAAATAGCAAAAAGGTTTTTCGGTCTGCGAAAAGGGAATTTTTATAAGAGCATAATAGATGCACAAGTCTCATTTGATCTGACGGTTAGCGCAACTTCACAGGAGGAAGATGCTCGACAGTTAGCTTTTGCGAAGTAGCAAAATGACATGGCGCTCCAAGCAGGTAGTCTAGTTGGTTGAGATGGTGAGTAAGATGATGGCACGTGGCAGAAGGTCAAAATAGTCAGCAAGTCAAATTTAAGGATTAAAAGGTGGGTCCCAGAGGTGAGTCATGCCATGGGATAAGAAGTGACCTGACAGATATAGGTGGCAAGGATGAGGTGGAATCCGATATTCTCTCTCAACGAATGAAAGGTTGACATGTTAGTTCGGAAATGACTAGATTTTAGGTGGATGAATTTGAGTCAGAGGGCCCATGTCTACCGAATTCAGTTAAGTTGTTAAGCATCGAGCAAGTTAAGTATAATCTAATGGTCCGCGTGAGTTCGCAATGGTAAAGTGCTCATGTTTTAAACCCAGCGAAATAGAGAAAAGGTTTTGGGGCCCCAAGGATAGATAAAAGCATGAAGTTTAAAGGATGGTCATCTCCAATTTGATCCAACACTTTATGTTGTTTCATGGCCCAAAGATGAAAGCGGTTTAGGCTATGTGAAATAGCGAAAGACCGTTAGCCATCAAGATAAAGGTGCGGTTAATGAAGAAGCTGACCATCCCAGTAAGAGTTAAACGCCGAGCAGTTAAAGTTCCATCTAATGTCTGGTGTAGCTTCGTGAAAGAAAAGTGCTCAGAGGATAAAGCCTGCGAAATGGCGAAAAGGAGGTAGGGCCCGGTGCTAAGGCAAAGTTGTTAAGTCAGTGTAAAGACTGATCAAGTTTCATTTGATCAGACGGCTAGCATGATTTCATTTGACGAAATTGCTCGAAGGTTATGCTCTATGAAACAGCAAAAGAGTGAAAAGGAAAAATGTGCAGGCATGTTGTGACCCATTGGAGTGAAAATTTTGAATTCTCTCATGAACTCAATTTTGAAGGGATGACCGAAGCATGCGGTATCAATGTCATAGTTAAGAACCTGAGTACCATATATGATCTCATATCAATCAAATGAAGGTATCATTCTAAAGAATTGTTGCAGAGAAAGTGATTGCAGAGCTATTTTCTTCAAATACAGAGCAAATTCATTCAGTTTCAGAGCGGATTCCTTCAAGCTAAAAATAGGTTTTGTTGTACTCTTGTGTGGCAATTTCTTAGCAGTGTGTTTTAATTGAGGTCTTGATTTGTCACAGAACCAGTTGGGGGTAATAGTTAAATTGCTTGCATATTTTAAGATGGCACCTAAGAGAGAGTTCTCAGGAAAAGTTAATTACCAGGAAAGGGCCATTTGTGATAATTTTCTCAAACAGTTGACATTGTCAACCAATCAAGCATCAAAGGTGAAAGAACTAGTGCCAAGAGCTCCTCGTTTGAAAATAGGAGAAGGGTTATATGATAAGGGTAATTGGTTGAGAGACCCATAGGTCAGGTTGTTTGGGTTGGGGTTGTTCAAAGTTGGATTTGGCATGAGAAATTCCCCAGCCCCACAGAATTGCATCCGAGAGTTAGATGTGGGAAAATTGGTAGTTCCAGGAGTGTTCATGGATATGGATCTCCTAACTCAGATTGCACATAATTATGATCCAGTCACAATGAGCATTAGGGATATAAATGGGAAATCCCTCATTGAAATAAATAATGAGGAATTCAGAAGTGCTTTTGGGCTTAATGAGTTTACTTATTTTCTAGAACCTATTAATTTCAAATCATTAGCTCAAGTATACAGTGCACAGAGGAACCACCTTAGAAATGGGCCTCTTAAAGAATTCTTTGTGAAGATAGGTGGGTTGACAGTTGTAGGACCCAACACTGAAGAGCCCTTCTCATTGAATATGTTCACCCTTAGGGCTAAGGGAGTGTATTGGTCACTTTGCTAGATTTTACGAGAGGATGCTGAGGAAAATATGCCCAATCATTACATGCTAATGATTGCTCAGAGTTTGAATCCTTCTCTTGCAGTAACCTTTGATTATGCTTCCTTTATTACTGATGCTATCCATGAAGGGTTGATAGGAATAAAGAATGGGAAGGTTGATAGGCCTTTTGGATGGTATTCCCTCCTCATGCATCTATTTTTATTCAAAGGTGGTGATTATTTTGCAAGTGGGATGGATCTTATAAAAGAGAAAGATGGAGAAAAGATGGCAGTGCAATTATGGAGTACAGTGCTATCATGGGATAGAGATGATGCTAGTTTCTTAAAGTTTGATAAATGTTTGGCATCAAAGATTAGGACTCTCCTCTGTTCAGAAAATCCGAGAGTCCCCAAGGTTCTTTTGGAAATTATTAGACCAAAAGAATTTGCAGAAAATATAAAAATTGTCCATAATTGGGGTGATATTTACTTATACCCTGTCTCCACAGTTTTCAGAGTATTTGGTTTTAGAGGCACTCCATTTTTATTGCCCTATCAGGTCCCTCTTAAAGTAGGAACTGCAGAAATCCTCAGAAAAATTGGTAGTGTGCAAGAGTCAGAGCTAACAGGCAGGGGTAAAGGGACTATTTTCCCTACGGTTACTATAGCCCACCAATTTGTGATAACCAAGGGAGGTTGGAACTATTTTGAGGATTTTCTTAAACCTTATCATTTGTCAACTACAATATCCAGGTGTGTCGATCCTGAAGATTTCTTCAATGGCATGTTTAGAAAGAGAGCAATATGTAGAGGTAGACCCCATCAATTCCAGTTTCCTGAAGACCTCATTAGAAATGAGTTTGATCTAGATGAGCAGGAGCTGAGGAAGGAAAAGTGGGTGGCTTATATAAAGGCCTTAGACTTTGTACATCAGTTTGATACCAGTTATGACCCAGTGTCTAGCTTTCACCCTTTTGAGGAGAAAATAAAGTTCCTAATTCTTTGTTTTGAGGATGTAATGTAGACTCTGAAAGAAAAGAGGGAGGTTGTGATTAAGAACAATGCTGAAAAGGCAAGAATGGTTCTAAGTAGGTCTGCATCCACTAGAACAATCCCTCCTCATGACTATACATTGCACAAGAAGTCTAATTATAGTGTGTTGATGCCTACAATAGGGGAGCCCTCTACCTCTAAAGGAAAGAGGAAGATACAAGATGTCATTGACATCCAAGATAGCCCAAAGAAGCAAAGACTAGGAAAAGAAATACAATTTGATATACCCTTGTACTCTCCATCTCAATCCCCTATTCATATAGGAGATGAACAGGCTGTAGCTGAACAACTGATACAGTTAGGTAGCCTAGGAGAAATAGCTTACACATATGATGAGGTAGAAGAGGGAATGCCAGAAGAGCCCCTTGCTACTGAGATGAACATCACTAACAAGGAGTTTAAGGGCCAGGAGTGGGATCCTGAGATCAAATAGGCTAGTGAGGACTTCTTGGCTGACAACAACTTTGTTACATCAGGAGCATTCATGCAATTTGTGTGGAGGTAGAACATTGACAAATATAATGCAAGGTGTGAAAAGAGAAAAGGTGAGCAACCTCATAAAGATCCAGCTATGGTTGAGGAGGAAATAAAGCAAGAAATGATAGATGAGTTTAAGACTATCACTCCTGAGCAAGGAAGAGATATGGTGGCACAAGATGGAGTACTCATTCTCCATGAGTGGGACATAGCAGATGCCTTGGTATTGGAGGCAGTGAGAAAAGAAACCAAACCCATGGTGGGAGTTACTTTTAGCAAAGACAATGCTGCAATAGTCATGTGGTCTCTTAAGAGAGATGAGAATAAGAGAAATAAGGACACCCCAAGGTCAAGTTACGTTGGTGGAATGATAGTGAAAAGAGTGCAGAACATAGGGGTAGCAGAAGCTGCTAGCATTGTGCTAGAGACTACAAAGTTTAGTGTTGCAGTAGTAGAAAGGGAGGCTAAGGAAAAGGCAGACCTCCAAGTTAAGTTGGAGACAATTTTGAAAGCTTACAACAGTGCTAAGGAAGAGGTAATGGGTAAAGATAGCATCATTGCTAAGCTACAAAGCCAGTTGATAGGACAGTACCATTAGGGTGAGTCTTCAACACTGATGATCTCCTCTTCTCCTACAAGACCTCCACCTACCAGCCCCATTATTGAGTTCCCACCATCTCCAACACCTTCTAGTTCTCAAATGGTTGAGATTACTCCCCAGGAATTGGAGAATTTAAAACAGGCTTAGGCCTTGTATGCCAAGAAGTATGAAGAAAGAGTAAGGGCTACCATTTCAAGTTTTGCAGACACCATGGGGGCCTCACTATTTTATAACAACATAAGCAAGATTTTAGATATTTGGAATGACCTTAATGGAGATAAGGCCATTTTGATGCCTATTTTTGACAAGTAGAAGCCTAGAGAGCAGGATTTGGAGCTTATTTGTGTATCTTATGATGAAGCAGGGGCTGATCCTATCATCAAATCCACTTGTGACACCATGAAGGATCTAATAAAATTAGCAGATGGGATAGACAATGCTGACAGGAAGATCATTTTGTACAAAAAGGAGTACACTGATCAGGTTTTTGAATTGATTCCAGGAGTTTTTGTCAGCCCAAATCAATTAAAGGACAAACAAGTGTGGCTTAAGGAATTAGAGGCCAAACTGTCAGCTAGAATAAAAGGAATTGTTGACTTAGATGATGCTTCCTTTTTTGTTGTAACAATTCAGGAGATAGAGAGAATCCAATCTCATTATGGTTTTCTCAATTCAGAGGTCAACAAGATGAGAAATTCCTGGAAAAGGTTAACCAAGGCAAAGGCAAAAGTGATTAACTTCACATGGCCAACTGATGATGTGTACAATGAGTGGACAAGAAAATATGCCATCCAAGATGCAGAACAGTTAGAAGAGGTTGCAACGGGACAACAAGTAGAAGAAGCTGCAGAGGTTGAAAAAGACTTGTAACCGTTTTTGTAAAAGGTTTTGTAACTTCTTCTTGAGAAGCAATAATTGTAACAAATTCTCCTAGGAAAGTCTGAAGCTATGTGCATCCATATTGTTATAAATGGATACTAGGACTAGTAGAAAAAGGATCGCAAAGAATTGTAAGAAAACGCTGCAAAAATTTATCTGAGCTTTTCCAATTTTTAATGGAGAATATTTGAAAGTTTTTGTAATACTTTCTTGAAAATAATATCAATATACAGACCATTGGTTTTGAGTTTAAACTTTGTGTCATCTTCAAATGTGTTTGCAAGTGTTTACTATTTCATTCTAAATAATCCAGGGTTATTTTATTTGAATAAGGTTATAAGGCAACTTTCAGTAGATATTTTTCTTAGCTTTTCTCTTCAAGAGGGGAATTAAATATGCAAGAATTATTTCTACCAGTAAATTCTCTGTAGGATACTTTGAATCTTGATGAGCTTAGTTTGATGTAGTATGAATAAATTCTTATGTGTGTCAGGCATATATAGGGATCTGCAGAAGCCAAGCTAATGGGATGTGTAGAGATATTTTGATTGGGGGAGTATTGTTTAAATTTAGATGACTTTGTGACCTTGGATAAGGCACTGGTATAGATCAAGGTTGTTTATTACATATTTTGTAGGTCAAATACTGAATATGAGTACAATTTCCATTCCTTTGTTTCAGTAAGTTTTAAGGTGATTAGATCCACTGGTTTTCTAGACTGGTTTGTTGTGGATTTATCTTTTAAAAGTTGTGAACTTAGTTCACAAAGGTATACCCGCCTAGACTTAGAGTAGGTCCGGAGTGTAGATGGTTAAATCAAACCTTGTCATATGTTGTCCTGGAAGTTTCCTTCTCTTTAATATCTCTTCTGCACAAAGTTATCATATTATTATAAGGATGTTGAAGTGAATCATATTTTTAAGACAACAGGGTGGTTGTCAAATTCCAAGCGTGGTCCAACAAAATTCCATTTTCCAGGTAAACCATTATATAGTTGTTTGCTCACGTCGACCTTTCTTGTTAATACTGACCAAGATTTATTGACAGAGATTTAAGGAGGCATCACTTCCCCAATAGATGGAAAGTGAGTACACAATAAGAGCACCCTACCAACCAATCTTTGGTGAGCAGAGCTCCATCTCCATTTAAAATTTTGAAAACTTAAAACTTGTCAATTAGTGCACACCAAATAAAAGCGGGATATATTGAGGTTCAAGAATGACGTGGTGTCAGAATTTTGTTCCATGAAGTCCGGTCAAGCAAGTTTAGAGAAATGTGAGATTTCTTATGAAAGGAAATTTGAGGAGGAGTTCGTTGGAGTGATTGCAAGAATATGAGGAGCATCCAGGGCGGGTACCTACCAATAAAGCCAATCTATTTTACTATTATATTATTTTACATTCATACTTTTTTTTTGTATATATATATATATATTAAAGGTAAAAGACCATAGGTCTGATAATAGTTACATAATGATAATCAAGGGAGGACCAAAACAAGGGACTTTCTCCCAACTGAAACTGAATAGAACCAAGCATCACCCATGTGAACCCAGCCTGAAAATACTTATATGTAGAGATTATAGATAAAGAGTAAGCAAACCAAATACTCCCATACAAAAATATGCCATAACAGTCACCTACAAACAGATCAAATAAGAAAAGATATCAAACACACAATATTACCACTATATGAACATATCATATTAATAAGGGAATTTTTCACCCTGCTCATATTTTTTCATGCCAAGGCTCTTGGCATCTTCATTTTTGGTGTGAACAATAGCAGCAGGACCTTACTCGTCCATCCACTCCAACCCTCAAATTGAATGGAGATGCGCTTGTTGAGGGGCATGTATTTCATCATCTAGACAATGCACATAGACACCTCCAAGTAGACATTCATCTTATTGCAAAAAAACAATTATGTTTGCTCCAACTAAATTGTCATTTGATCCATCATATCGTAATTGTGTAATTCTTGCCAAAATACCCTAGAGAAATTAACCATCTACCCAAATAGAGATAATAATTTTTTTTAAATAGTTAATTAATGCAACACTTATACTCAACTACACATATGCAACTGATCAAACACATACATGATCAACTTTAACATAATCATATGAACACAATACGCAAGAAAAATAAATATCAACTCATCAATTAGCATTCCCTAGGGTATCTCAATACCATTACCTAATATAACACTAAGTACATGAACATAATTAATATCATATAATTTTATCATATTCTACATCTTCATTTGCATCTACATCAAAATCCTAACATTTACTTCTTACAATAACATAAGAGACCATCAATTTAATTTAAGTCATCAAATTTACATTCCATTAAATCCAATTACTAATTTATTTCCTGAGGGGTTCATTTTAAAGCACCAATTCCAAATTTTCCTAGTCTCGTCTACTTCCAAAACATAATGCATACTAAATATCCCTTTTCAGGCATAATCATTATTCTCTCCATGTCTTAATGCATCACACATGACTAGGATATAATCCTTATTTCAATGTCATACAAACACATGAATACTAACCAATAACATCTCTTATCCTATTATATTAACCATTTAATATACCATCATTACCTATTACTAATCATTTCCTACAACATGTCTAGTTCATTTCAATCATTAAGAATAATCATATACATACAACATAATACTCACACACAACCACATACAAGAGACAAGGATATTAAGGAGTAACTTCATTTTCAACTAAGGACATATACTCTAAACCATTCAAGACTAATCCAATATCCTCATTACATCATAAAGCATCCATATCACCGAGCCAATAGAAACCCTTTAATTTAACCATGAATCTAAATCTATATTTTCATAAATGTACAACATTCAAGACACAACATAGAATCAACTAGGATTAAAATAACATATTCTATTATAGATACCATAATCTCAACCTACTACATCAATTTCCATTACATAAGAATACATGATCCTTTAACATCAAGATACATAGTCTCCATTTATAGATACAACTATCTCATGGTACATAATTTCCTATCCTACTAATATAAATACCACATGAGCCACTATTATAACATTGGTTTATATTACATAAATGTATACAATAAATTGCTACAAGAATCCATCCATAAGCTAAAGAGATAAAGAGTCCACATCCTCTCACAAAAGAATCCAACAAAGAACATCCCAATGGAAGAAGGCATCAAACCAACTGACCATGTGGAACCATTAAGTAACCACCCCCCATGCTAGGAGATGACACAAGGTCTCACACACACTCTAGAACTATGTTGACACTTAACAACCAAAGGACATGAACACCAGCAACTCCATAAAAGAGCAACTACATAAAAATAATCAAACCACATCACATGTCTAAGAAAAAGTAATGAACTCCCAAAGCCTAATCAACAACCAAGGCATAAGGAACAAGGACACATGTAGGAAAGAGTGTCATCACATGTTATCCTCACAAAGAAGGGAATAATATATATAACATCAAGATCTCCACCCATCCCCCTGATAGACATGTGAAACCATCTCAGACTATGAGAGAATCAAGGGAGTTCGGTTTATCATCTCCACGATCTTCCCAAGCTCATCCTAAGTATCCACTCAAGGGCTATGAGGTGGGGAACCAAATTCCATTTAATTATCTTGTTTAGGTGAGTCCTAATTACTTAACCCAACTAACTAATTGTTATGGTTATTACTTATTTAAAATCAAGAAAACTTCCAATGTGTTTTGTTGGTTCCCAAATCAACAAATTATAAAACCCTAAGAGTGTTCTAATCTCTATAATCAGGCTTAATAATTGACTTGGCCAATGAATAAGATTCCCTTAGAAAGAGAAATCTTCTGCTCTTTAGGTTTTTCAGGACTTGGGTGGGTGTACCTTATGATTTAGCAGACATGAATTTTCTCGATTCCTTGGGTCTGATTCACTTAGTACAACACAATTACTTGAAGTGAATATCTTGTATTTTCCTACTCTTACCCCTATCTTACTTCTTCAAAAGGAAACAAATGAACCAAAATTACAACTTCAAATAAAATTATGTGTTCATGATCAGTGCCTCATTCAGGGTTACAGAGTCATTCAATCCTATTTCTCACTTCATTCAAATTATTTGCCATTAATAATGTGTATACCTTGTAAAAACATGCAAGAATGTAGTATTGTATGATTGTTCTTATTAATCCACTTACTCCTTTCCAACCATTGTAACTTAATCAAATGGATTTTTAATCCTGCCTTGCCGAACCCTAATCAACTAAATTACACAAAACAATAGGAGTTGCTTTGATATATCAAAAATATCCTTGATACTTGATTTAAACATGTAAGAAAGGAAAATAATTGGAGACAACCACACAATATTTTATCTTAAATAATCAACAAACAACTGAACCAGAAACTTTGAATTCTTGTATTATATCGCCACTATAATGAGGTACAAAACTTGTTGCAATATCTTCTTCTTCTATGCAGTATTTTTCCATGTTCTTTTTATCGGTCTTGGTTTCTCCTTTATATACAAAATGGGGAGAAGCAACAAGCTTCAGATCATGTCAATATATCTTTTCATAACTAATTTTCTTAAAACTAATTAAAAGATAAAAGTATTTTGAGCATATTAATAACATAAAGAAATAAAACATAATAAAGAAAGTAGAAAGGTCGGAGAGTATTAACAAGTCCATTATCAAGATCATATGAGTAGGAACCTGTGACCACTGGGTTTGGCAAGGTTCTACTTTTAACTTGGAAGTCTTCATGCTCACTGGCCTGTATCCATATCCTTTCAATCTCTAGCATCCCTCAAATACTTTGTCTCCCATCGATAAATTTCATTGTCGCTTGGCCATTTGAAATCCTGTATAACGGGTATGTTGATGAGATGATCCTTCCATTTTTTGTCGATTATGGACCTCACTTCTGTGACAAATTTTGCATATCCTACATCTAGTGTTATGATCCAGTCTAGAAAGATGTTAAATTTTTTTGACATTCATCTCCTTTTCTTCTTGCATATGCACCATAATCTTAGGGACCATTTGACTAAAATCAATCCTCCAATCTTCAAAGCTTCTTATATGTTGATCTTTATCTGTGATTGGTGGGATTTACCAATGTCGGATAATATGAAAAGAATCAATTTTAGCCTTGATCTTTTTTTCTCCAATAATATATTTTAGTTCTTTAGCAATTGTATGTACTTTTCTCTCACCTTCCCTTATCAGAGAAGGAGAATCCAAGTCTCTTTGAGTTACCTTGCACATAGTGACTAAAGCGAGGTTTGTTGGTTGCCATCTTTTTTATAATGCCTCCAATTTGGGTTTATCTTCTCTAAACACTCTTTTCATTTCTACAAGGGCCTCATAACCTTTATATACCTCATCAAGATTTACAATTACCATTTTAACTCTGTGGGTCAATATTTTCTCAAAGGTACCACATAGTTTTTCAAGTACCTTATACAAAATTCCTTCATTGGTGGCTTTTAAATCCTGAATTTATTTCTCATATCTTTTACTCTCATCCTCCCAACCCTCAATTCTCCTTGCATTGTCAATTGGCTAAGAGGGTGCGCTTTTATGCAGGATGATGGCCTTACTCTATTTGTAACCTAGTTCTTCTACCTTCTTATTCCACATAGCCTTTTCAATATATGATTTATTGATTTCATCATTCATCTCCACCTAACCCTTTTTTGAGATAAATTATTAGTTGTTGCATATGCTTCACAACATCTCTTGTAAGCATGGTTGAGTGCTTGTTCATAGTGGTAACTTCCAATGGAGAAGTATCTTTCATAGCTTTCAAAATAGCTTTTCCTTTTGATTCCTTTTGATTCTTTCAACCAACACTTAATCCCACTTGCCCCTTCTTCTAAATCAAACTTAGCCACTAGAATTGGGTCATCCTATTTCCTCACTTGGTCTAACAAGAACATTTGTTTCATAGTTAGTCTAGGCATAATTAACATATTGCTTTTCAATACCATCTCCCTAGCTTCATCAAGACTAACTTGCACTTCATCAATCTTTGTCTCCTTAAAAGCTTGAGCTATAATCTCCTCATGCTTGGATTCATCTCCACCCATGAGGTTCATTTTCTTCTGCTCCTCAAATTCTTTCATTTTCATTTTTAACTAAAAATCTTTAAATTCTAGAGTATTGATGAATTCATCATCATCCAGGAATCTCATGGACATTGTTGTCCTTTCATCAACAGTGTTCACATCCTCATCTGTCACATGGACTTTATAGCCATGTGTTTCCTCATATTATTTGGGGGGATCAACTTGTGATTGTTTTGTGTCATCTCCTTTCAAATCTTTTAAAGCACTAATAGCTTCCTCTATATCACCCTCTCCTTCTTACTCATTATAAGGAACTAATCGATCTGGATCATTCACCTACCTTTTTTTAGTGGAAGGGGGAGGAAGAGAATCCTCTTCCACAGATTCATCATCTGACACTTCATGAATCACCCCTTGAGGGTTTCTTCAATGGAACAGTGGCCTGCTTTGGTGGAGATCCACCACCTACCAATTTTCCATATATCTTCTCAAGATTATTTAGGCATAACTCAATTCTCTTTAATTCATCAGTTTCTTTATTGTAAATCCCAAGAAAAGTTTGATCTTTCTTCTTCTTTTCTTCTTCCACTCTCCTTATAATATCCCACTTTTTTCTTCTCTGCACAATCTCTCCATATGAGGTGAGATTTCTGATTAAGTCTTCTTCTATCAATACTTCATGTGAAACTGATTTGATAATAGAAGTAATATGAATATGAGGATCACACATCCTTTCCTTGCCATATTTCAATAAGTAATTGGTTTTCATATAATTCTATTTTTTCTAACATATTAGATCCAATAGAATATTCTGCAAATGAAATACTATGAGGTAGAAATGTTCCCTTTCTTCTTGGTGAAATCAATTCCTTGTCCAACCACATAATTTGCCACATAAACTCCAAGAAGGCCAGTCTATTTGGTACAAACATGGGCAATAGATAGGGGGTTTGAGGGAAACCATATACCCTAATAATGGTGTTCTCTCCCATGTAGAACCAATCAACAAAGTTATGAGTATGACCCTTTTTAGGGTCATACGCCAATGGCCTTAGTACTTTTCTTATATCTCGTTATAATATCTCCACTAGATGATTAAAAGCACCAAAAATAGTAACAACAAAAGAATCACTAAAAAACCTTGTAGTCATCATCCTTACACCTTTAATCCCATAGATAACACCATAGTTGCACTGGTAGCCTATTCCATTTGTCATCCACTACTCCTAACTTTAGTCTTTGAGCAGAGGCTTGTTTGTGTTGGAATAATATCAAATGACATAACAAGGAGTAATGGTGAAAGTCATTACATTGCTTCTCTTTCCATGCTACTAACTACTAATGTAGCTTCTTCTCAATCACAGATGCAAAGTCAAATTTGAGGTTCACCTTAGGGTTTTGTATCCTTGTGGCCATGTACATCATAGACATAAGCATCCTAGCTCTAGAATCTTCACCTAATATTTGACACAAAGAAAAGTATGTTCTTTGAAAATATCAAAGGAATTCATCCACAGGGAAGGGTTCAACAGTTGTGATCACCAAAGGTTGGCTGTTTATGCCCCTTTTCCTATAAGACGGGAGCTCATCTTTTCTGAATGTTCTGTATAACCTATTATAGTCCATGAAAAATTGCTCGAGGTCAACCTTGGTGAGGGCCTATTTGTTCAACATAAAACAGTTGGCAATAGCTGATTTTGAAATGATCAACAGAGGGTTTCCGCTTGGCATCCTAACAATTTTAGTGAGAGGGTGGTAATGATCTGCCAAAAACTGAATCAATTCAACATCTACAAACACATTCGGCACGACTAACTTTCTAATGTCATAAGTTCAAGGATTTGACACAGGAACCTTTTCATTTTTGTTCATGTAGAAATACTAGAATAGGTCTTTCCTTGCAATAGGAATTATGACATCCCTACAACCCTCCATTTTATATTAAAAAAAAAAATTGGCCCCCATGTTCGCTGAGCTAGGTAATGCATCTTACAATAATTTCTGCATGGGCCTCTTAATCGGGTTTACTATCCTAGGTTTTCTCTTTGTGCCCTCATCCTTCGTAGACCCTTCCCCTTCCTCGACTTCTTTTTTTCTTTTGGGTATTTGTTTTTTTACAAAAAACTTAAATGCTTTCGCAACAATGGGAATATGAGTAGTAACTTGGTACTTGTAGTTTTGCAGTGATTGATTCTGGCTCATCCCCTCTCACCATAGAGCTCAGCCCTCACAATTATCTAGCTTGGAATGAAAATTATGAGCTAGAATTCATCCTTTAATGGTGACCTTCTGGGTCTTTTCTGCATTTAATTCCTTTGTGAGATTTAGCACTTCACCGCCTTTTATTAAAATTATGAAGATGTCACTGCCAACTTTCCTCGGCTTTCAATTTTTTCCATTTCGCAAATAAGTGTCACCACCTTTGTTTTGTTTATGCAAAATAGTGACAACGCTTATCACTATGTCTCTATACATCATTTCCTTTTATTTTAACTTTTTGCGAAATAGTGAAACCACCTTATACTATTATCGCAATATGACTTTTCCTTTTCTATGTTCTTCTAGTGACAACGATTTTTATTTAGTTATCACTAAATTGTGCTCTTTAAAATCCTCAATGTTTTCCCTTGGTGAAATAGTGATGACATATTATAGGCGTGTATTCCTTATCGCTATTTCTCGACTTGCTGGATATGGTAGATCATGGGTCATGCAAAATGGCAACATTATAATACATCTTTTGCTATTTCTTGGGCTCCCAAGTATAATGAGAGATGGGGCCCATGAAATAGCAGAAACTACATATACCTTAATTCTATTTTCACTGTTTCGCAAGATAATTAACTTGGTGAGATTTAGTATCAGCAAGATAGCGATATTATTGTGTGTCAAGTTCCCTTTCATTGTATAAGTAGTTTATCATGACCTTAGCCTCATGAAATAGCAAGATTTAATTCACTTTTCTCCTTTTTGCTAAATGCTTGGTATAATAACAATTTAACTTCGCAAAATAGAGAAATACTTGTTTTGTCATTGTTTTGCGAGACACATAACACTATAGTGAATATGTCTTGCGATATAGAGAAAATTGGGAATATGGCCTTAGGATGGTTCCCAAAATAATTCATGGGCATTTTTATAAAGGTAGGGTAATAATAAATTAAGGATGTGGGTTTGTTACTAGTTTATTTACATCATGCCATGGGATTATTAGCTAGAAAACACATTGAATTATGTTTGACCAGGAAATAACATGTTAGATTTATTTGTTTCAAGTGAATAGATAGCAATGGGAAAACAATTTGGAATATTATGATTTTGTAGAGAACTTATTTATTTATAGGTTCCAACAGTGGCTCTATTTGGGGATGAATGACTACAATAGTCATTGCAAGAATCTAGGGGATCTCTGGGGTGCAAACCAAAAGTAAAAAGGAAAATGGAAAGGAAAAGGAAAACCTAGTCTATTGTGCATGGAAAATATCTTCTTCTAATAAAATAAGTGTTTCAAGAATTGTCCATGCACTAGCAATTCTTGATTCTCTCCAGACATGTTTTGTAAACAATAAGAATCCTGCCCACACTTTTATGTGATGACAAATGGTCCTATCCATAGTGATTCAAACTTACCATGCTTTCCTTTATCTTGACCTCTAGCATTCCACATGAGGACCATGTCATCAATCTTAAACTTTTTCTCTTTTTCTCTTTTATCATGTAAGTATTTAGCCTCCTGCTACATCTTAATATTTTGCTTTTGAGCCTTTATCCTGATTTCATCCAATCCTGCCAACTGCTCTATTCTTTCTTCCATCAGTTTAGGTATATCAATATCCTCCTACAAGATGAATTTGTGGACTATTAGTAGATTATGTATAGGCATTCTAGCTTGTGCTCCATATACCAATTCAAAGGGTGATTTATCGACTGCTTTCCTTACTGTTATATTGTCTGCCCGAATAGCTAACTTCAATTTGGAATCCCATGCCTTCTTATTGTTTTCCAACATCCTCCTGATTATTTTAAATATGCTTTTGTTGCTCGACTCAGCTTGCCCATTTCCTTGAGGATAGTAAGGTGATGAGTATGAGATAGCAATACCATAAGATTCACAAAACTCCTTGAATTCTTTTGATTTGAAACACATCCCATTGTACATGACAAGTTTGACAGGAACTTTGAAACATGTAATGATATTATCCATTAGTAAATTTATAACCACCTTACTAGTAGCTTGCTTCGTGGGGATGACTTCCACCCATTTAGTGAAATAATCGGTAGCCACTAGAATCCACTTATGTCCTCCACTAGACTTGTTAGATATTTCCCCAATAAAATTGATTCTCCACTGATGAAAGGGTGCTTCAACCTACATGGGTCTCATGGGTAAGGCTCCTTGATATTTTAGTTGACCTAAATTTTTTTGACAAGACTCACACTTCCTTACATGCTAGTAGGAGTCCTTAAATACTAAAGGCCAATAATACCCAACCCTTAATATTTTTGTGGACTGTGGTTTTAGCTGAGAAATGCCCTCCACATCCCCCCTCATGCATCTCTTTTAGAATAGCTTTGGCTTGTCCTTCATCTAAGAACATCAGTAAGATCCCATCCTTATTCTTCCAAAAAAAATCTCCTTTTATAATAACATACTTTGAGGCTTGCAATTTTAGAGTTCTCCTCTGATTTTCACTCATACCTTTTGGGAGCTTTTGTGTCCTAAGAAAGTATACAATATTAGTATACCATGGATTATTCTCTATACTATATATAGAACCATCCCAAACTTCAACATTATTCACTTGTTCCACTTCATAATTTGACTCAGCCATTAGCTTGGCTAGGCCTTGTCCCCTTACCAATTTAGTGATTTGGATGTCAATATTGAACTCTCGAATCCTATTTATCCACCTACATCTCCTGCCAGTCACCTCTATCTGAGAGAACACGTCTTTAACTACTACATTTGGGACATACACCACAATTTGAGCTCCTACTAAATATGACTTGAAATTATTCACCACTTAACTAAAGAATAGGCTTGCTTCTCAGTAATGCCATACTTTAATTCAGTTGCCTGCAAAGATTTGCTAAAGAATGCAATTGGTTGTTCATATCCTTCATCATTTTTGTACAACATGATAGTTGCAATAGTATGGAAGGATGCAAATGAAAATATTTGAAAAGGTTTGCTAAAGTCTAGTGACTTTAACATAGGAGCCTCCTTAATAGCCCGTTTTATGGTTGCAAATGCTTCTAGTGCCTTAGATGTCCAATAAAATTTTGCTTCCCTTTTTATAATTTTAGATATTGGCTTAACAATTTTTGCAAAGTTAGAGACAAACCTTCTAACAAAATTAATTTTTACAAAGAAGGATTTAATATCCTTCACTATTTTAGGAATGAAGATCTTATCTACAGCTTCAAATCTCTGAGGATCAATTCTAACTCCCTACTTGGACACTATGTGTCCTAACAATTTACCTTCTATAACTGCAAAATTGCACTTCTTAGGGTTTAATGAAATACTGTATTCTAGTGCTTTGTTAAATATTCTCTCCAGGTGTGAGAAATGATCTTCAACCTTTTTTGAGTATGCAGTCAGGTCATCTTGGTAAACTACCATAATAATATCGATCAACTTAGAAAAATCTACATCCATTGCTCTTTAAAATGTCGCACCATCATTTGTGAGGCCAAAGGGAATCCTAACATAAACATGTTATCCCCAAGGAGAGTGAATGATTTTTTGTATTGTTCTGACTCTTAAATTTGACTTGATTATAACCTAAGAACCCCTCCATCATAGATAGCAATTCACATCCTGTCACCTTTTACAATAGGGCTTCCATGTTTGGCAAAGGGTAATTGTCTTTTAAGGATGATATGTTTAGATTCCTAAAATCTACAAACAACCTTATATCCTTTTTTTTTTTTTTACAGGGACTAGATTTGACATCCAAGATGAATGCCTGATAGGTTTTATGATACCACCATCCCTAAGTTTTTGTAACTCCTCCTGCATATTTTGGGCTACCTCTGCTTTTGTCTAAATGGCTTAGCATTAGTTTTCAATGGTATCTCATGTTGGAAAATATCTTCTCTATAGGATTTCAAATCATCATATGACCAGGAAAAAGCATGCTTGTACTTTTTAAGAAGGTCTATGATCATCCATCTGACTTTTGGGTTGATGTTCTTACCAATATACACCTTCTTGGGGGCGTTATTTGTCCCCAAAATTACTTCTTCCAGATCCCTATTGTTGATTGGGGCTACTTTTGTATGTATCTTGTCATTTCCATCAAATACCCTTTCTAAGGCTACCAACCCCTTGGGTTATTTTGTTAATTTTCAATAATAATATTTCATTTCCAAAAATAGTTTCCTTTCCATCTACCACATGAACCAGAGCATTGCAATCTATCTCTCAGGACGCATATTGGTCCATGCACTGTAAGAATCTTAATATGTCATCATCATCATTAAACACTTTCCAATTATACACATTATTTGGTACCAAAGGTCTTGCCTTAATTTCCACCTCAGTAATGCCATTAAGAGTCAGGTCATTTTGCCTCAAAACAATATTAGCTAGGAAGTTTTCCATTATGTTCTTTGATTTGTCCACCCACTCAATTGAGAATGCATCCAACATTTCCACTGAATCCCATATTGTGTGTTTGTTGGGAAAATGGTGTTGTACACCTTACATGATAATTTTTCATTGTTGTATTATTTTATTATTGTGTGAGGTGGACATGAAATTATATTGTAATATCATATTGTATTGTTGCACCTAGGAGCACCTAGATGGATGTGCAACCTGTAGAGATTCCCTTGAAATATTCTTGTAACCAATTGATGAGTTGTATTGACACATTGGTATTATTATATTACATTTATTTAATATTGGGGAATGTAATTGTGATGAAGTACCTAATATTAAATGTGGGTCAAGGGTATGTAGGAATAATATTATATTTTATTGGGCACATGGTTTTGATGTAATACCACTTGGTGGTTTTGTGGGAGCTTATGTTTATCAAAGAAACCACAAGGGTAGTTGTTTGGGTTAGCCATGTTAGCATTTGTGAAGGAGGAAGCATGGCATGGGATGTGTGGATTCATGCTTGGTCACATGGAGTGCTTGGTTATGGTTGGGTTTTCGAAGGATTTCCATAGTTGTATTATAATGGACATATTGTTGATAATACACGGTGGATGATTGTTTTGAAGGCTGGGTTTTTCCCTCATGAGGGTTTTCCCGGGATATATCTTGTGTCACATTTTCATGGGTATGTTGTCTATTCTTTGCATATGGCTTCTATGTGTTGATTTGATTGAAATCCTGAATAGATTATATGGAAATTGTCATAAAGATGGTTGCAAGTTTCCTCAGAGTGTTTATACTACTTCAGTCTCTTGTTTTTGCAAGAGTACTTAGATCTAACTTGTGATACTATAAGTTTTGAATCTCCAAAAACACTTTAGCATTTTTATACCATTCTTTATAGCTAAATTGAACCCCAATATTAGTGCTTCATATTCAACTATATTATTTGTACATTCAAATGATAATAGGAATGAGTACTTGAATGTTTTACCACTTGGAGAAATAAAGACTATGCCTACTCCATTTCCTTATTTTTTGTAGGCAACATCAAAATACATGAGCCATACACCCTCCTCATCTAACCGTAATTCCTTATAAATTGGGTGACTATTCTTAAGTTGTGGTTGTAAAGGCTCAATCCTAAATCTTCCTAGATCAATATCATAAAGAAGTTCATCTGATTAGGGTCAACATTTTCAATTACATGTTCAACTCTCAGCTCCCTATATAATTTAACATCCTTCCCATTTACTAGTATTGTTGCATAAGAAAGATCCAACTAGAAATTTTCTCCAAATGTTGTTGTCCATTGCCTAGAAAGGAGCATTCAAAAATATGGAGTGTCTACTACTGTAATATCAGTCTTATATGAAGCCTCAGGATACGATGCTAGCCTAAGTTCCACATCCCACATCACACCAATGACTGGGATAGAATGGTTATCCATGGCATAACATTTTCCATAAGTAGTAGTGTTGGCATTATTGTCATTCATGTCAAGGGATATCAAATGGTTGTAGAATAGTAGGTAGCAGTCATGATGTTAAAGGATGCCAAGAGGTTGCAGAGAAGCAGGTAGCAGTCATGCATAACATGCAGGTTATGTTGTGCATTTGCACATAACACATCATGTTATGTTTCAGGCCTTTTGACTAGATTCATCATCTCCACATGTCGGCAACAGTGAACGAGTCCCAAGTTGGGGTTGAGAGATGTGATTTCTGTGTGGCAGCAGTTATTTAGTTCACATGTATCCATGGGTTCTATGGTGTGTACGAATGCAGGGAAGAGATCATGTGAGATAAGAGTTTCATTAAGGTCAAAGACCCCCCGCTATCTTTCAATATGTTTTGTGAGCCTTGGTAACTATGCAGGACAAGTAAATTCAAAGGGAAATGTGTCCCCCGCTATCCCAACCACGCAAAGTGTATGCATTGTGTCCATGCGGGATAATTCCAATCAGGGCATAGTGACCCCCTACTATCCCAAGACTTGTTTGTGTTGAGACTGGAGGTCTTGCGAGGTAACACAAAGAGAAGCAAGAGTTTATTCCTACCATCTCGCAGCATGATGGATGAGTGAAAGGTGACCATGCGGGATTAAGAAGACATAGGTAGGATTTGGGCTTCCCGTTATCCCGTAGAGCTAAGTAATACAAAATGATGGTCATGTGGGGAAATGATGATGACTATAGAAGGTTCCTGCTATCTCACACCCTTCAAGATGGATGGGTGATGGTCGTGTGAGATAAGACAATTAAGTGAGAGAAGGATCCCACTATCTCTTGCCTACAGATGGATGTAAACAAGAACTCATGGGGTAAGTTAAAAAAGAAAGATGAGGCATCTCGCCAGCCTGCGTGTGTAAAATGGGCATATGAACGATGATGTGGGGTAAGTTAAAAGGTAAAATGTCATGCATCCCACCATCTCACAGTGATAGAGTTTAAGGTCATCATGACCATTTGAGGTATTTCAGTCGACACGGTGGCAGCCTGATAAGGATGATAGTCCACATGGAAATTGACTATAGTTGACCAGGTGACTTGGATGTCATTTATGAATACTTTTGATGACACCTTCTCATGCTGATTGGAAAAAGTATTTTACATGGAGGTCGACTGACCTTGACCATGTGATCTAGACAAATAATAAGAAGATATGAGGCTCCCTAGTGGACAAATAATGAATCAAATATGCATAATTTGGTGACGATGGAGTTTAGTATTGTAGTTGTCGATCTTGCCTGGGTAGGTCGATAGAGGATGGAAAATGCATTAATGGCGACCAAGTTGAAGGCAGGTCATGTGGCTTGAGGAAGGATTCTAGATCATTTTGGGCAAAGAAATATTAGTAAACATAGTAATCTAAGTATAGAGAATGATCTGAAGATAGATAGGATGCAATTAATTTAGGCAGTTGATCTAAGAACAAATAGAGAACAAAGAATAAAATCACCTGCAGAAGAGATCTCCAAGATAACCAACTTGAATAAAATATTAAAATCTTGTATTGGAGAAAAGTGAGTGGTGCACAGAGACGATTGAATTGAGCAGCAAGTGTGATGAGATTTTACATCGGTAGGTGTGGCCATTGAGATAGAGATAGAGGTGGAAGTAAATATCTCAACTAGTAGACTATGTATGTGAGGTGCTCTAGAGAGTTGTGTTGTTGCCAAGAAAATCAGAGAAATCTACATAAGTGAAAAAGTCAGAAGAGCGAAAGAACAAAGTATTCTATAAAGTGAAGTTGTAGCAGGAAGAAGAAGACAGACAGATTGAGGAAGAAGAAGAAAATAGAGGAAGAGATTGAACAGGTAGAGAAATTTATTCTCTACTAATGAGAAATTTGTAAGTGTTACAAAACTCATTTGTAACAAGGCTTTATCACTGCACTGTAAAAATTTTATAGTCATTGTAAATCTCTGAGTGGGTGCTCAAAGCAGGGGTTGGTTCTCCTTGGGTTGGTTCCCTAAAATTTGTAATCTTTTATTTAATATGAAGCTAGATTGGAGCAGTAGACTCCAGTAGCTATTCTCACTGAGGTTTTTCCCACATTGGGTTTTCCTCATAAATTTGGTGTTGTGGTTTAGTTTGTGTGTATGTGTGTTCTTGATTAATTTTTAGTTTCAACAATTGCATACATAGTTAAAATTATAAAATACATTGATTCACCCTCCCTCTCAATGTCCATTTTTGTTCTTCAATTGGTATCAGAGCCCCAGGTTCCCTTTTGTAAAGCTTTCTCTAGGTTGGGTAGATCATGTCTTGTGAACACAATGGATAGAAATGAGTCAAGGATGATAGTGCGGTGTGCAAACATTCTATATGGATAGGACACAAGAATTTGTACTAGATAGTGCTAGGTGAAATGTATTTAATATCTTATACTTATAGGGACATATGGGGAAGTTTGTGTGTGTGATGATGTCATGAAAGGTCTGATATCCCTATGTATCAGACTGAGAAAACCAGTGAAAGACAAAAAAAATGCATTGAGAAGGCAAAAGGTTGAATTGCCTAATGTTTGGTGTTGAAGTGATGTGTGGGGACCCTGCCAAGTCAAATACCTTGTTGTAGTTTCAAAGGGTGGAAAAAGAATAAGTATTTTATTTACTATCCCAATAGACCATCCATCATAACAATGATTACCAATGATGTGTGTCTTGCAACCAAGTTCTAGAGGAAGGCTCTTTCTATTGTAATACCAAGTGACTGTTCATAGACCTTGTGTAGGGTCCTCCAAGCCTAGAGTAAGGAGTTTGAATCCTAGATACATTGATTTGGCCTTGTGGCCATCAATGAGTGATTGAGCCAATAGAAGAAGTCTTGAGACTGAAAATTTTGGAAGTGTGGCATTGTTGAGAGCCAACACTTCGGTGTGAACCCTATCTTCACAAATTATAATCATTTGCCATGATACTTGACCCTATCATCATGGTGTTGGCTCAATTCATATTCATTTTCCCAAGCCTAGAAGCCAAGTAATGTATCTAAGGGTGTCTAGAAGAATGGAGTGTATGGTCATTGACTTTGTATGTTGAAACCATTATACATGTCCCTCAATTGAGGGTATTGAGGAAGATTGGGAATAGTGTGTTTTGGTGAAGAAACATGATGTGAGAAGTTTGATGCAAAGGCAAGGGTAGAACTCAGTATTTCATATTAGGACAACAACCACATTGATTAGGCAAGTCAAATAAGGTCTTTCCAATGTTTAAGATACACAAGGGAAACATTAGTCATGTAAGTATGCATAAGCATGGGAATGGATAGTTACTTTCCTTTTAGACTAACTTGGGTATACAACTCTCAATGGTGTTCATCCCAAAAGTATATATAATATCATTCACTTGCACCCAAGGTGTGATTGAGAATTTTTTCTTACTTGTCACTGATTTGGACAGTATTTAGAGGATCCTATAAGGATGACTATCACCATACTCTCGATGACTTCACAAAATTGATAATGAATTCACATTAGACACTCATGGATTACCCCAATTAGACATTAGTCAGCTTAAGATATGATACAAGGATTGCATACCACAAATCCATTAGCCTATCACCTACTCTAAATCACCACAAAGCCATTAGATATGTTTTGAGATGAAAAAGAAGAGTTAAATGGTTTTGGTTCAATTTGCATTATTTCAAACTAAATGCCTTGAATGTCATATCAGTAGATATCGAACAGATCAAATAACAAAAATGGTGCCTCGCAAGGTTCTTCGTTATATTCCCATTATTCCACGTATGCAATGATTATTCAAGTGCACTAGCTTGACACAATTTATGGATTAACATGCACGCAATAGAAGTCGAGATGACATTATTCGAATGCTTGCGGATGGTTCAGCATATATGGACATAGAGGAAAAGTGGCCACACTTTAAAGAAGAACCTCATAATCTTAGGCTTTCATTGGCAGTGGATGGTGTCAATCCATTTGGAGAGTTGAGATCTGTTTACTCGATGTGGCCTATTTTTGTTATCAACAATAACATTCCTCCATGGATGTCAATAAAGAGGGAGCACATAATGTTGGCAATGATTGTTCCAAGTATTTAATTATTTAATAGTTGTCTACATTTAATTATAAATATTGTAGTAAAATGGTCATAATGATTATGTGATATTTTTGTTCATTCGATTAGGTAAGTACCAAGTTAAAGATATGAATGTATATATTGAGCCTCGTATCGATGAGTTGCTGGAGTTATGGAATGGTGTCACTATGTATGATGTCTCTTGACCAATAGGACAAAGACAATTTCAATTCCATGCGATGCTTGTATGGGCAATACACGATGCCCTAGGGCTAACACATTTTTGTGGTATGTTATACTGTTCAAGTTGTGCATGATAATTAAAATAAAAAAAATTAACATATTTAATCCAATTATACATTATCTTGTAGGTCTTCAAACAAAGGGAAAATTTTCATGTCCAGTTTGTGGTCAAAAGATGAAATCTCGTCATTCAAAAAGTTTAGGAAAGAAGGTGTTTGATGAGTATAGGCACTTTCTCCACAAAAATCATAAGTATCGAAATACTGAAAAAACATCTTTTCAATGGGAAAGAAGAGAATACATCAAAGCCACGAAGAATGACACCTTAGCTATGAAAGTTGGAATATAATAGAATTAATCATCAAGGTAATGCCATTCCATCTAATGGTTTGTGTTATAAAACATATTTTCTATCGTGTTTTGTTTACTTGATGATTTGATTTATGATCATGAAGGTCATCAAGGCATTTATGACCACCTTCCTAAGGGACTAAAAAGTTTCCCTGACAATTTAGTAGGTTACCCTACTATGAGCAGTTACAAATTGTGCATTTGTTTGATACTATGCCTATTGGAAAGAATATAACAGAAACATTATGGAAAATATTGGATGGAAGGCATGACAAAGAAAAAAATGTCAAAATTTGTAGTGACATTCAGGAATCCAATCATGTAATGAAAAATGTCATTCAATCAAATAGCCATGGAGACTAGATTGATATAAGTGACCTTCCTTGGTTATTAGCGGACCAGCAAAGCAATGCTATAAAAGAAGTCATACAAAAAAATTTGATTTCCCATAGGATTTGCTGCAAACATAAACAATCTCATATCAAAGAAAAATGAATTTGGGCTAGGGATGAAAATGCATGATTGACATACCTTCATTAAGGTAATGCATGTTCTTGTGTATTTACTATATATTTGTATATTGCGCATGTACTTTTCATTTTATTATGTTAGAAAAAAATGAAAAGATAAGTTTATAATTGTTGAAGTACGTTCTACCTTTATCTCTCCCAGACCACTTCGATAATAATGTCAAGCAAGTCATATATGATCTTGGAAAATACATGAGGTAAGTAGTGATATTTGTTCAATTCGTTGTATAGATATTATATTTGTGATTTGTTTTACTTGTTATGTAATATATATTTTTGTGTTATGAATATATTGTAGGTGGTTGTCATCTAAAGAAATCCATAAAGAAGATATAAAATATTGGAAGAGAAAAATTCCTCATCTAATATGTGAAATGAAAAAGTTTCTACCTTCATCTTTTTTCAATGCACAAGAACACTACCTCATACACCAAGTTGAGGAGATTGAATTGTGTGGACCTATACACACTAGGTCAATGTGGATGGTTGAGAGGCACTTGAAATTTTTTAAGGCTTTGGTTCGACAAAGAGCACATCCTAAGGGTTCTATGGTGGAGGGATATATGGTATATCAGACTATCATGTACATTTTTTAATATCTTCCTAAGTTTGCAGCAAAGATCCACGTGGATTACATTTGGGATCCCAACCCCATTAACAAATTCGAAGGGGAGTAATTGATGGGGAAAGGTAGATTGAGGAAAGTGAGAGGTAATTATAAGATGTTATTATATTTAATTAATTCTTAATCTTCAAAATAAATCAGTTGTAAGCCATCTATTTTTTTTTGTATAGTTGGTCGAGAGTGGGATGCCCTACATTTGTATATTGCAAACAATCTTGATTGGATGATAGTATGGATTGAGCGTTGTCAACATTCTGGTCACACATTAACATGGGAAGTTGTGGCTTCATTGGTTAAAGAAGCTCATCGTAATGGAGATTCCAATGTTACGCAAAGGGAAATTGATTTTGCATATGGTTTAAGAGATAAACAGGTACGTATAAATTTATTAATCACCCATATGTTTATCAACTCACAATGCAATAACTTTTACATGTTTGACATATTGCAGGTCAAACACCACAACACTATGTGCTACAATGGTCATAAATTTTGCATCAAAAAGTTGGATGACACGAAGAAAACTTGTGATTATGGGATAACTATAGTCTTTGAGGTGACAAATATTTCATCGAGAAGCGACATACATCCTCAAGAGTCTCAAAATCGATACTATAGAATTTTGGATGATATACTTAAGTGTGACTTTAATTCCTTCAAATTAGTTTTGTTTGTTGTCAAATGGTATAGGCTACGACTGAATAAAAATGATCCCAATAAAACTATTATTGAACATGATAATGGATTTACAATGGTTAATACAAAGTCATTTGAACTAGTTGGGGATGAGCCCTATGTTCTTCCAAGCCACTATGAGTAGGTATTTTACTCAGAGGTTCCACATAAATTGGGTTGGTCATTTGTTGTTAGACATGATCAAGGAGGAAGGTCGATAAAGTATAATGTGATGGAAGAAGAAGATATCAAAGAAGTAGAATGTGATGTAGATGATGATAACAATCGACTGTTACTCGATGATGATGATGAAGAAGTTGATGATGGTGATGGTGATGGTGATGGTGATGGTGATGGTGATGGTGATGGTGATGATAATGATGAAGATGATGATGGTGGTGGTCATCATCATCATCATGATCATATGATCATGATGATGATGATCATGATCATAATCATGATCATGATGGTGATGATGGTCATGATGGTCATGATGATGAGTTGGATGAAGAAGAAGATCAATGACATGAATGAAATGTATGAGGTGTGTGATTAGTATATTATCTATTTAATATTGATTTCTAGATAGAAATTTATTTGACTTATATGATTACATAATTAATTCATTATCTTTTGAATTCTAATTCCATTACATAATTAATTCATGATGCACCTTTTAATGTTTTAATTCATGTTCCACCTCTAGCAGGTCCTAATAGTAGAACCATGCCACCCTGAGGAGATGGAGATAGGGAGAGTGACTATTTATGTGACATTTTTAAAACTTTATGTTTATTTATGGAATTTGGACTATTTATTATCTATGTGATGGATGTTGATTTAAAATACATATATGATGGATTACATGTTTATGATGATACATGTGACATTTTTTGAACTTTGTGTTTATTTATAGAATATGGATTGTGTATTACCTATGTGATGGATAGTGATTTATGATACATATGTGATGGATTACATGTTTATGATGACACATATGTGATTATTATGATGCTCAATTACATATATGATGATACATATGTGATGCTTATGATGCTTATGATGCTTATGATACATATGTATTTATTGTTTATCAACTTACAAATGTAATGCTTATGATGCTCAATTGATGGTGTTGATTTCATGTATATATTTTGTGTGATGCTATCACCCTTGGTGGAAACAGGTAATTGACTACAGACATCATCAACCCTTTAGTTGAGGATCCTACATAGTCTACATAAAGTAAAGGTAAGGAATTAAAAAATTACAATGATTATGATGACAACATATATATTTTTTTTAATACTCTTCTTGTCTACAAAGTTCATGTTGTTCATGTTGTGTACTATGTAATTTTTAGTACATGTATCATGTAATTTTTAGCTAACATAAGATAATTGAATTACATGTGCAGGAACCTAAACCCCTTAGATGAAGATCCTACATAGTCTCATGGATCGACAAGTATAAGTCAATACACCCTATAGAAACAATTTTGTTAGTCCCAACTGGTACTGAGAGGGGAGGGGTGAATCAGCACTTTACCGGTTTTACCCAATTAAAAATTTTAACTTAAGCGAGAGAAGGTGGCGGCAATGGGCGAACTCAAATTTCAAATTCTCTGCAGGGCAGGAACTCTAGTTCCAATGGTGGGAGCGACCAAATCAATGTAGCTGGTCCCATAGGTGATAAGGATAAGCCTCTGGACATCCCAGAGGCTGTTGTTGACTTGCAGTCTGATGGTATTCTTCTAGAGGAGACAACGGGTTCATCTGGGCTGTTGGGGGAAGGGTCCAATGAGGGGCCCATTTCACGTGATGACTCCATTGATAGCGGAAAGGAAAAAAAGAAATGGTCTTCCCTATTTGGAACTAGACCAACTGGTAAATCTTCCCTACCTCCTGTCAAGAATATCTTTGACCCTTCTGGTGGTAAGTTCACTATCTCTATCCCTGACCAGGTTCTGGACCATAATATAAACAGTAAGTTGAACTCCTTGGTAGGGAAATTTATGGGTTCGCGTCCTAATATTGAAGTTTTTAGGGCTTTTATCAAACGAAAATGGGTCCTCAAGGGAAATGTTGAAGTCTCGGCTTTACCTAAAGGCCTTCTGTCTTTTTCTTTTTCATGTGAAGAAGATAAGGTTAAGATCCTATGCGGAAGCCCTTGGATGGTAGGAAAGATAGCATTGGTCCTTCAAAAATGGCATCCGAACCTAAATATGAACGATTCTCTCTTGGTGCAAGTTCTAGTATCGATAAAGCTTCCAGACTTGCCTCTTGAATATTGGGCAGAAAGTATCTTCTCTGGAATTGCAAGCTCCTTTAGCAAGCTACTCTCTATAGACCCAGTCACTGCTTCAAAAAGGAGACTGACTCATGCTAGGTTCTGTGTAGGAGTAGCCCCTGATGCAGATATGCCAGAACATATAGACCTAGTTTCAAAGTTGGGAACTTGGAAACAACACATTGAATATGAATCTATCCCTTTTGCCTGTTTCCACTATAAAAAAGTAGGTCACTGGGCAAAATCCTACCCAAACAAGCCGAAGGTAGAACCTAAGTAGCCTAAACCCCAATTTGAAAACCAAAAGTTGCCAGAGAAAATGGTGTGGCAAGTTAAAAACCCAAAGAATAAGGAAGATAAATCCAATCGCTTTAATCCTTTGGGGGAAAAGAAGGAAGTGACATCAAATTCTATCTCTAGCCCCTCAACCAGGAAGTAGTGAGAAACGAATCAACCAAAGCTAGCCCCCTGGGTACTACCCAAAAAGAGGAAATGAAAGATCAGACTGAATCTTCAAACAAGTTAGCTGAAGTGGTTGTTGACACTTATGAAGGCAAGGAACTGGAAGCAAAAGATTCCCAACATGAGGAAGGGGAGATCCCTAACCCCCTAGAAGAAAGGACTAATTCTTCACTAGCCTCGCCAAGTTTTGAAATTCAAGAAGCCCAAAAATGTGCAATTTTGGGTATGAACCTATCGGACTCAGAACAAAGTTCAAAAATAGTGAACAATATTTCAACTGATTCCAAAAATCCTAACTGGGGTAATGAAGAAGAAATCTCCAAAATCCTCAGCAACCCAGAAGAGGCTCCTGTGATAGAAGCTGAATGGAAGCAACCAAAATACAGGAATAAGAAAGGATCTACTCTCGTGACTTCCCTTCTAAGGAAATCTAGTAGAATAGCTCAAGTTGATGTGGGGTACATCTCCTCTTCCCAAGGGAAACCCTCTAACCACAAAGTCAGAGATAAGGAGGCCAGCAAGAACATTGCAGATGGAACCCAAAAGACTCTTAAGGAGTTGGGAATTGGTAAGTAGTTATGAAGATTATCTCCTAGAATATTAGGGGACTCAATAATCCCCATAAACATGATATCATTAGAAATATGATAAGAGATAGTAATTCTAATATTTTTCTAATTCAAGAAACCAAAATGAGTAGAGAAAAATTTGAATCTTTGAAGTTCTTTAAAAATGGTAATGTTAGTGGTGGCAGCTCCGAAGGTGCTTCAGGGGGTATTGCTACCATCTGGAACCTCAATACTGTTAAAGGTCATGTTATTATTTAGGATAATAATTTCTCTTGTATCAAATTTGAGCATTTAAAAGATGGTACTTCATGGGTTCTCACTAATAGTTATGCTCCAAATACTTTGAAGGCTAGAAACTCCTTTTGGGAAAAAAATTACATAGGCTAGGGACAGTTTCAAAAATATTAGTTGGGTGGTTATGGGAGACTTCAATACTCCTTTGAGAGAGGAGGAAAAATTTGGAGGAAGTCTTCCTCAATTGGAAAGTAGGATGGCCCTCATGGGTTTTATTAATTCTCAGGATCTCAATGACTTGGAAATACAGGGATGCACTTACACTTGGACTAACAGAAGAACTGGCAATGATCTTATCCAAGTGCATCTTGATAGAAC
This sequence comes from Cryptomeria japonica, assembly GCF_030272615.1. Classification (NCBI taxonomy): domain Eukaryota; kingdom Viridiplantae; phylum Streptophyta; class Pinopsida; order Cupressales; family Cupressaceae; genus Cryptomeria; species Cryptomeria japonica. Next base: position 529,953,555 of record NC_081407.1, read on the forward strand.
CCTCATCTCTGATGACTGGTATAGTCATTACTTCTGTTCTTTGATAGCCCACATTTGGGTTGGATCTGATCATTTCCCTATCACCTTCATTGCTGACTCAATCAATAGAAGGAGAAGCTTTCCCTTCAGATTTGAAAAAATATGGACCCTCCACCCCGAAATCAAAAGAAATATTAAGAAATGGTGGAGCATTCAGGACTATGTTTAAAGTTGTCAAAAAGCTCAAAAGTGTGAAGGACAACATAAGACTCTAGAACAAAACCAGCTTTGGGAATATTTTTGAGGCTAAGAGAAAAGTTCAGGAAGACCTTAAAAAAATACAGGATCAAATCTAGAAGGATGGTTTTAGTACTGTGTCTATTACTGATGAAAATGAGACTCTCAAAAAATACCATGATATCATTGCCAAAGAGGAAACATTCTGGAAGCAGAGATCGAGATGCATTTGGCTTAAGGAAGGAGATAGGAACACAAGATTCTTCCATATGTTGACGATTAAGCATAAAGCAGTTAATAGGGTTAACAAGCTAGTGATGGATAACGAGGAGTTGGTCAAGGAGGATGAAATAAGGAATGAAGCTAAAAGGTATTTCTTGGACCTCCTCAAGAGGGATCACAACCTGGATACTGAAGCGCAATCCTCCTTTCTTCAGAACATTCCTTGTCTCATTGATGATCAAAAGAATGCCTTTCTCTCTTCCATTCCCTCTAACTTGGAAATCAAAAATGTTGTTTTCTCCTTTGATGGTAACAAAGCGCCTGGCCCAGACGGCTTCCCAATGTTATTTTTCCAAGAATTTTGGGAGATTGTTGGAAAAGATGTATCCAATGGAGTTAAGGAATTTTTTGGGGCTAGAAAACTCTTGAAAGAAATCAATGGCACTTTTATTGTTCTCATACCCAAATCTCAAGGTGTTGATTCTTTGGACAAATTTAGACCTATTAGCCTCTGCAATTCTTTTTACAAGATAATTTCCAAGGCTCTTACCTCTAGAATCTTGTCTGTCCTTCCTGCCTTAATTAAACACCAGCAAAATGGTTTTGTTCCTGGAAGAAAAATTCTTGACTCCATTATTACAGTCCATGAGAACATTCATTCTCTTGTTAGAGAAAAGAAACAGGGTTTCATCCTAAAGCTTGATCTCTCCAAAGCCTATGATAGGGTTGACTGGTCTTTACTTCAGAAAGTCCTCACTTCTTTTGGTTTTTCCTCCAGAGTTGTCAACCTCCTCTCTTAGCTTACCACCTCTGCTACTTTCTTGATTCTTGTCAATGGTTCTCCCTCAACTTTTTTCTAAGCTTCTAGAGGTTTAAGGCAAGGGGATCCTATCTCCCCCATCCTCTTCATCATTATGGCAGAATGCTTTGGAAGGACTATGGAAAAAATGGTGTTGCAAGGCTCCTTCAAGGGTCTCCAACCATCTTCTGCTGACCTTATATGTTCCCACCAGTAGTTTGTTGATGATACTATTATTATGGGGGAATCAAGTATTTTAGAAGCTAAAGTCTTGAAGATCATCTTATGTAAATTTGCCTCTTCTTCTGGTCAGCTTATCAATAGTGCTAAAAGTGAAGTTTTTTTCATTAATACTCCTGAGAGAAGACAACAGAGGATTAGCAGAATCCTGGAGTGTAGGATTGTTGATCTCCTTGCTACCTACCTTGGTCTCCCCATGGGCATTGCACCTCCTGATCCCTTCTAGAGTTCTCTTGTGGACAAATTTCATAAAAACCTTGCAGGTTGGAAAGGATCCCTCTTAAGTCAAGATGGAAAGCTCCAACTCCTTAAGGATACTCTTCAAAGTATTTTGATTTATGTTCTAAGTCTTTTCAGAATTCCATTTAAGTATGCTGATGCAATTGAGAAAATTCAAAGAAGATTCCTATGGTCTAGGGTTGAGGATAAGCAAAGAATGTCTTTGGTGGCTTGGGACCAAGTCTGTAGGTCAAAAAGAAAAGGTGGGTTGGGCCTCCGAAGGATTCATACCCTAAATGAAGCTCTCCTGTCCAGACAAGTCTAGAGAATGTTTCATTCAGACTCTGAACGGTGTAAAATTTGGCGAAGTAAGTACTCTCTTCTATACTCCTCTCTCTCCTCTTTTATCCATTCAAACCTTAGTATTAATGGATCCCATATATGGAATCATGCCTCTAAATGTAAAGAAGATATAGCCAAAGGAGTGGTCTGGAAACTAGGAAATGGTAGGAAAGTTAAATTCTGGGAGGATCCTTGGCTTTTTGATAAACCCTTGAATGATATCAATGAATGGGCCCCCTATGCTCCCTCTTGTATTAGAAATTTTGGCTCCTTAGTTGCTGAGTACTGGGTTGGTAATGAATGGCAGAACATTGAAAGCATCCACCCTAGCCTTTCTAAGCTCAAGATCCATCTGTCTGCGGTATGGCTGAATAAAAAAGAAGACTCCCTAATTTGGAAACATGATCCTAAAGGTACTTTATCTATTTCCTCTATGTATTGTTTCCTTTCCCCCCCTCTCAATCAACCCTTACTGGTATAAAGCCTGGATTAAGGGTCTCACCCCCAAAATCAATCTTTTCTTCTAGACCAGCCTCCAAAAAAAGATTTTGACCCTTGACAACCTCAAAGGTAGAGGCTTTGCCCTCCCTAATAGATGTGTGTTGTGCCTTCAAGAGGAAGAGTCTATGGACCACCTTGCTCTCCACTGTTCCTCCTCAGCCTCTATTTGGGAAATTTTTCTCAAGAGTTTTAGTATGGACTAGGTGTTTCTGAATAACATCAGTGACCTATTCTCCTCCTAGAATATTAAATGGACTAACTCTTTTTTGAGATGTTTGTGGCAGCTCTCTCTTCTTCACATCTTGTGGGGACTATGGAAAGAAAGAAATAACCAAATATTCAGGGATGTCTCCCTTAATCAGGATATTGTGTTCCAGAGAATTCAATGGTCGATTTAGGAAAATATAAGGATCATTGAGGGTCCTTGTTACTCAAACAACTCACTGGAATCAAACATCTTGAGGGTATGGAATATGAAGATTACTGAAGGTCCTAACAACCACAATAAAAGGCTTGAAGCTAAATGGCAAACCCCTCCTCAAGGTTGGTTCAAAGTTAATTTTGATGGTGCTACCAAAGGTAACCCTAGTCCTTCAGGTTGTGGAGCTCTATTAAGAGATGACAAAGGAATTTGCAAGGAAATGGTTGCTATCCCTATTGGAACCCAAACCAACCATAAAGATGAAGCAATGGCAGCTCTTCAAGGCATCCTCCTAGCTAAAAAGTGGAATTGCCCCTATCTATGGATTGAAGGGGATTAAAATAATATTATAAAGTGTCTTAAGGGGACTTCAAAACCTTCATGGTCGATTCACAACATAATCACCTCTGCTATTGATCTTATTAGCACCTTTAAAAATTTCCATATATTCCCACGGCTCTGCTGACTGGGCTGCCAATGCGGTGGTTAAAAGTGAGGAAATTACCACATGGATGGGTGAATGCGGACTCCCCAAAGACATCAGAAAAATCATTAGTATTGAGAGATATAGAAGTACTCTAAAGATTCTTGATGGATAGGATAATTATGAAAAGTACTAATGTGAGTACTTTGAGTTACTATAATAATGAGAATATCACTCATTCTAACATCAATGCCATTAACTCTCACGCTTTCTGGGTAACTATTATAGTTTCGAAAAGCTCTCTGTTTTATCTGCTCTGCAAGCTTCAAAATTTGACCGTGGGCAGCGACAACATAGGTGGAAACAGGAGGAGATATGAACCAAGTAGTTGTAAAGAATGGAAACAGAAGGAAGAGGTTTGGGGTATACTGCAGCAGGGTGGTCTCTCGAACTTCATGGAGAGACTCCATGGTCAAGATGGTATGGTTACCAGTCTTTTCTGCAAGAACTGGAAGAAGGGCATGTTAAAAATGGGTGATCAAATGGTTAAAATCGATGAAGACTTAATTACTCAAGCTACGGGCCTCACAAGGGAAGGATACAACTTCTACAGAGATAGGAAGGCTAGCAGGGAAGCTATTGAAAGGTACCCAAAAATGGAGAAAGAGAAAAAATGACTGGTAAAGTTGAACAAAACCTACTACCCATCCAGGGCTTTTGCCAAACCCTGGAGGGAAATCCTCTTTGTTTTAATGCATTATATCACTCTAGATGGTAGGTTTACGAAAGTTTATGGTTATCACTTTGTTCTGTTAAACCACTTTAGGCACAATGATAAGGTTAATTTCCCTTATTTCCTACTTTTCTCGATGAATGCATCCCTCAAGGCCTATAAAGAGAATCCTCTGGGTGATTTTGCTATGCACCAAGGCCTAATGGTCCTAATTTATGACCATTTAAAAGCCAACCAAATAGCTCGGATGTAGCCCTCCATGGACTCTGAGGAAGAGATGTTTGATTCTGCCTTTTTTGAGGAGGAGGAATCCGACAGTGACTCTTCAACTAACACAGAGGATAGCACTGATGTCTCAGAGTATGAAAGTGGGAAGAAGAGGAAATACAGTAAAACAAGACCCTCTTCCTCTAAGGGCAAAAAGCCAAAAAGCAGACCCCTGATCAGCATCTCTTCGGAAGAGGAGTACTCAGATGACTCTGAAAAGGAGAACCCTAAAGGGTTGCTAAAGAAGAAAACAAAAGACCATACCTAGACTAGGAAAAAGAACAAGAAGAAAGAGGAGACTGGTAAGGACCCGACAACCGACAAGCAAGCTAAGGCCCTGGAAGCTGATCAGAGTCTGGAAAAGGAGACCATGGAAGAGACTCTTAGGGATGCTGATATAATTTCTGCCCTCCACATCCCTAAAGAGGAATAGGTTACCCCTAGAAAGGTTTCCCCCCCATCTGGTCCTCCTCCTGAGGGTTTGCATGGTTTCATGGAAACTATGGAGTGGCTCATTAATGGCTACAAGAAAGCTGAGGATGAAAACAAAAAACTCTGCAATAGAGTCTTGATCCTGGAAACCATTAATACTAGGGAAGGGAACACTATGGCCGACTATATTGAGGACCTAAAAAACACCATTGCCAAAGTTGAAGACATCAGAGATGCTTTTAACCCTAGGTTTGAGAAGATTGAGAAGGATTTGCTTGAAAGGAAGAGCCTTGTTGACACTAGCGATAAAACCCTCTTGGACACCGTTACCAAAATTGGTAAAATTGAGGAGTGTCTGAAGAACATTGTTGAACAGAGCCTAAGTATCCTGAAGATCTTAGCTAACATCACCCACACCCTCATCAGCAAACTGGATGAAGAAAAGGAAATCTAGGACATAGACTTGGAAGCTGAAGGAACAGGGGAAGCTCAAGGTCCCAGAACCTGCACTAGAGGCAAGAGGAAGGAAAAGAAACTGAACAAGGATCTGGAAGACCTGAAAGTTGTCGGGGCCACCTATGATGAGCTAGTGATTAAGGTGGAGGATTTCCTGAAGAAAATTACTATGTAGTGCCTTCTCTGTTACTTTGTTGTTTTTTGTTATTAAGCTGTTCTTTCTGTCTGCTGGTCTTTTGGCCAGTCTTTTTGTATGTGGACTTTAAAGCATTGCTCTTCTTAGTGCTTTTTCTCTATCTATGTTGTAAAGGTTTCAGGTCCTGAAAACCTATTTTTTAATTAATCAGAACAATCATCAATATAAATAATTACTGCAGAAGAATAAGCATGCATGAAAAGATACACAGTGACACCAAGAATTATCTTGTGGAAACCCAAATGAGAGAAAACCACAATGTGAGTAGGAACTCACAAAATTTGTACTCTTCTAGAGTACACCCAGTGAGGAGTCATTCCTGTTAGGAGATTACAAGGACACTATTAGGTGCCACTCAATTAAGAGATTTTGATTCAGGTCTTTGAGAGCCTTTACCCTGTTAAAGGTAGCCTCGATAAATATCTTAAGATCATCAATTAAGATGACACTCGGTTAAGGGATTTTTAAAATGGGACCTATTAAAGTCCACCCTATTAAGGGATTTTAGTTGCAATGGTTAGAAAGCAACATAAAGATGATCTACTGAAGTGGCTACTGATAACTTGACCACACCACACTGAAAATCATACTATATCTGCATCGGGTGTGTCTGCTCTGCACAACACCGATTTCTTGAATATGCCTTCGGCTCTGCACTATGTTGATTTACTAATCCTTGGCTCTGCACTCTGTCAGTCCTCTGTCACTCAGCTTTGCACTCTATTCTACTCCCCCTATGTTCACTTTCACATATCACTTTTCACATGAGCAACAACATCATCAAAATGAATTATGTGAATTTATTACCCTTTGGATCTGTCACCAACTTTCCCTCCAAAACACTCTATTCAATATTTGTTACCGTGCCATAAATCACTCTCCAGAAATAATTCTAGGAATCTTTGTCAAAATAGTCATTCATGCCAATAAGTCTGTCGATTGACTAGAGAAGATTACCGGTTTAACTAGATGTTAACTGAACGTTACCAAGCTTGTTGGTTTCAGACTCTGTCGGCATACTGATCAAAATCTACCTAGCCGATTACCTCCTATATATTGATTTATTTTCTACTTAGTCAGTTGACCTCTTTTGTGCCAGTCTACTCACTTCTTGCTAGTTGACCTTTTGTGTGTTGGTCTACTCACTGCTTGTCGGTTGACCTCTTGTGTGTCGGTCTACTCCCTGCTTACCCTGTTTACACATTTCTTAGTCGGTTAACCTCAGTATACCGGTCTACTTACTGCTGATAGACTGTGAAGACTTGGGAGTGATGTTGCCAACAATGACAACTATATCATTCAACGGTCATACAAAATGCACCAGAATGCCAAAAAACTACCCCTTTGGCATTGGTGGCAAATACTTCAAAATTGTGTCAGTTCTAGCCCCTGTTTCTGACCCTTGTAACTCACAATGTACAAGTCTCCAAAATTCCCCCTTTTTCTATTAATGGCAAAGACTATACAAAATAATGTGTCAAAGTAAAGCAAAAAGGTCCTCAAAATTTTCTTGAGCTGCTTTCAATGAGGATTCCCATGAAGATTTTACCTATTTCATGGTGGTGAAGTGTCCATTCATAACTGCAATAATAACCTCCATATCATCAACTATTTTATAGTCAGGTTCACTTATGAGGTGGTCTGCTTCTTTAATGTCATTTGCATGAAGTCAATAACTGGTGCCAGATAGCACTATAGCTCTAACAAACTAAGGCCTCATTTTTCCTCTTCTTCCTTCAACCTTTTGATTTCCTGATTGAGTTGTTTGACCTTGCAAGTGAAAGTTGATGCTGAACTAGTGAGAGGATCAAAATAACTTATCAAATCTTGAATTTCTTTTTGAGTCTGATTTCTTTTGTCTTCTAGAACTCTAATGAAATTGGTAAAACTTGAAGATTTGACCAGTAATTGGCCAACTTCCTAAAGTATATTTATGACTTCTTCTATTAGGGTGGAGAGAGCAACTTTTCCAAGTGATATTTGTTCCATTAAATTATCTCCTCTCTTTGATTCATATTGCCTTATTGCAACCTTCTCTAGATCGGTTGCCTCTAAACCAATTGTTGTAACAAGAGTACTTAACTGATCAATGATGGGGGTAGTATTATCAATAGAAATGTCAGGAATTAGGTCAGAGAGAATTGTCTTGGCAAAATTGAGAATTCTTTCCTTCTTTTTCTTTGCTCTTAACTTAACCTTTTCAGCTTGAATTTTTCAGTTTTTCTGAAACCTTCATCAGTTGCTTGGGAGTCATTTTTTTATATCAATAACCAATTCTCCCTCTTCTTCCTCCTTTGTTTCATCTTCCTTTTTTACATTCTCAACTTCTGAACTAGCTGTTGTGATGATTTTTACCTTCTTCTTTTCACTTTCATTTTCTTAGTCTAACTTCCTCTTTGTTGGAGGAGTATCCATCATTTCTTTCTTATCCTCTACTTTCTTCTCTTCCTCCTTTCCTTCTTCTGATAGAATAGGATTTTGTGCTAATGAAGTCCTGTGAGGTGTATCCACATAAGGAATGTCTTCAACTATCACTTCATCTTGACCGAGACGCTTAGTTTTATCAGCTTCTTTCACTGGTGTAGTATGAACCGGTTGTTCGACATCCTTTGTCAAATTAGGAATGTCTGACACAACATTTCCTATAATCTCATTAACTAAGAAGACATCAAAACCTTCAGTAGAGTCTTTTTCCTTACCTTTTTCTTTGTCAAGAACAACTGCACCTTGGTCCTATTTTGTTTCCTTTTCTATTTCTTCTTCAGCTTCCTTTTGTTGATTCATGATTTTCTTCCACAAGGAAACACCTTCTTCATGCACTGCTTCAATTTCACCTACTGCCACTCTCCCAGTTCTATTTCTTATCTTGAAATGTTGAATGCATGCTTCAGCCACTAGTGAATCTTGATCAAGGTCTATCATGTTGCACTTCCATGAGTGCTTTTATTCTATGTTCTTTCTCAACAACCAGAGTTGTTTTCCATCTCTCTTCAATTTGATCTTGCAAATATGATGGGATTATTCCATATAATTTGATGGGAGTCCTAAAAAACTTATGCAGGTTCCAGATCAAGGCTTCTTCAATTTTCCTTCTGTCTTCTTCATTACTGAGGAAATATGTTCTCCCCAACACTAGACAAACCTCCAAATTCTTTGATCCCATAGACCAATTCATCAAGTGTTGGAGCTTTATTTCTTCCACTCCTTCTAACCTCTTTAATTTCTACATCTAATTGGGTGTCAGTGATATCACCCTCTTTCTCATCCTTTTTGAGCTTTGTATCAACTTTTCCCTCACTCTTCTTCTTTTTGGTATAAGGCACTCCTACCAATCTATCTTTACTTGGGGATGATACAGGAGAACCTGAATCCTTTTCTTTTGTATATGTTGCAGGCTTGGTTGTTGCAGTCCCCTTTGGTTTTGTCTTTGACACTTTCTTCTTTTCTCCTGTTAATTCTTCATCTTTATTAGGTTTGACCCCTATTTACTCACTAGCACCGATGGAGGTAGTGGCACCAAATGCTTCACCTCCATATTTCTTGTCAATAGTATCAATCATTCTTCTTACTTTTCTTTTCATGATTGGGACCTAAAGTTCTTGTTTTATTCTAGAACTTGCCTCCTCATAAGTTCCAAATCTCTTTGCCTTTGAGTCTACCGATTTGGACAGTATCATATTGACATGAATTTTAACAATATTTGCTACAACCTCATAGCCCATAGGTGGAACCCAAAAGGTTCTGGGTTGAACCGCTTGAATGATACAACAATCTTTGTCTACAAGAAAGAAAATGTTGTCTTTATATTTCTGCACTATACTAGTTGGAATTATTTACCTCTTGTGCATCCTAATTTGGAATTCCTTGAAGTATCCCCACATTGTTTCACCAAACCTATTTCCTAGATCCCTAATCATTTCACCTATCTGAACCATGATAGGTTTCTCTTCACCCCATACTACATTACCCTTATCAGGGAAAATGTTTTGCACATAAAAAAATATACATACTAGTAGTGAGCCATATTTGAAAGATTGCTTCTTGTCCTTCTTAATTCTTTCCATGTTCACCGTAAATTGGCTTTTAATCATCTCACAGATATCATAGGTTGCATCCTCCTTGATAATTTGATAGCCAACATGTATGGCACTGCTTGACACACTATTCATCCAGCTTGATTGATAAACCCTATAACCCAGCATAGCAGAAGCAAATCTTACTTCAGCATCCTCAATATGGGTGATTGTCATTTCTCTACTATCACATCAGGATTTGGTTAACCGGATGACTTCAGATGATGAAATCATTCTTAGGGTTAATGCTTCACTGGTTGCACTAAACCTTGTCACTCTTCGAATCACCTCCTTTGTAATCTTGATTGGTGCTTGAGCTTCCAACCACAAAAATTGATCATGAACTCTGCTCAGTACATACATAACCCATTTGTCATGAAACTAATCAGGAAAATCAATAACATTTGACAAACCCTTGGTCTTCAGAGGTAGATATTTTACCTTCAATTGAACATTAACACAGAACCCTTTAAACTCATTCTGAATGAACTTGTCTCCAAGTTCTTTGAGCTTGCAGTGAATGTAGGAATGAATGTCTTCAACCAATAATACACCGGAGGGCATAGATGATAAGGCACCGGTCATGTCGATCTCACCGGCTTTCATCGAATGCAGCTTAAACTTGGGTTGGGGTTCTTTTATAGTTTCAACCAACACATGAGTCAATATCAGCATTGCCATGATGACCTTCAAAGAAAATTTTCTCAAAAAGGGTTTGAAAATCTTTTTCTCAGAAATACCAACCACCACTATCACTCTACTTGAACTTTCCGCACAAAAATTACTAACAAGATCTCAATTTCCTTTGTTTGCACAAGAGCTCAAGAAAGTTCACAAGAAATTAGTGTAAATTAAAATGTGTTGACATTTCCTTATTTATTCATTGATATTTATCAGTGTAATGATACAACGGTTAGTTTTGAAACTTACAACTTAAGGTACACTGATTTTCCTTTTACTAGTTGTTTGTTATTGATACCAATACACAAACAATTAACTCACAAGGCGTTTCTCAAACAAGAAATTTTGTCTAACTTTTATGCATCTCAACTATGCAGATAGACATAACTTTATATTGGTAAAGGGGATACAAAAATAATCTTACCATATGTGCTCCCGCTGGGCATCGGTATGCCTAGCTAGAAGAGGAACTGTCATCAACAATGGATGATGACTTGGTTTCAGAATGACCTTCTCCTTCTTTTCTTTCTTCCTTCTTGATCCATTTTTTTTTTAATTTCATTTCTCACTTCTTCAATTGTTTTCTTTCCTTTCAAGTTGTTTTGCTCTTTCTTCTTGCTAAACTGGTTCTTGTCTTCAGACCGGTTATAGGATCAGTTCCTGCACTCTCTGGATAAGTGATCGATCTTATGGAAACTGAAACATACCATGCCAGTTGTCCTCCATGGTCTTGAATTATTTCTCTGGCCCATTCTCATTCTGCAATTTTCTATAACATGACCAAAATTACCACACGTGGAACAGGTGGTATTAAACTGATTACTCCTTTTATTAGGACTGACAGGTTTGAACGGTGATCTTGATACATTTGATTTGAACCTGCATTCTTCATATTTGTGTCCAAACTTATTGCATGTGAAGCAATAACCATTAAATATTTTTCTATTTGACATACTACTAGATTGAGATCTACACTCATAAGCACTGTGGCCATACTTATGACAATTATGGCAGTAACCATCAAAGGTGAAAATCTTCTTTTGACTAACCGGTTTATTTCTACGGTCATTAGTCTTATGACTCAATTTACCACAATTATTACAAGAAGATTTGGAAAACTTCTTACCTTTCACTTCTGAATGGTTCCTTTTATCAACCTTCATCTTTTTGGATTTAGATGATTCTCCAGTTTCCATAGGACCTATACCGAGGTAACCAAGACCAATTATTTCCTTTGTTCTTCTCTGAGCCTTCAATTGTTTATCTACCTTCTCAGAGATTTCATTGAATTTCCTCAGCTTCTCATTTCTCTCATTTTTCAGTTTTTAACTCACTCTTGAGTTGTTCAATCTCTTTCATCATCTTCTCCTTTTCTTCTATGTTGCCATGCAGATGCTTATGTATATATTCATTCTCCTTGGTGATAATTCACATTTCTTCATCTTTCTCAATCATGATTGCACCATTTTCTCTCAGGGCATCTTCAGCAAGCCTCCCAGTCCTTTCAACTTTTGATATATCTTCTTTTGCCTCCCTTTTTCTTTCATCAACACTTTTGTTGGCTTCTAGTATCTCGGTCATTCTCAAGGCTTGAATTTTATGTTTTCTTTTGATATGTGTGACTTCTTCGGTCAGCTTCTTGTTCTTTTCCATGAGTTCTGAGACTACTTCTTTAGATTCTTTAGATCCACTTTGTTCAGAGAGTTTATCTATGATGTCCTGACTCTCATTTAGCTGTTGAGCTAATTCCTTTCTTTTTGCAAGAGATTTTCTCAGTCTCTCTTTCAACTAAGCAATAATTTCATTTACTTCATCAATCTGCTTCTGATACTGGTATTCTTCCATGATCTTTATCCTCAAGTTGTCAAGCTTCACTTCAGAGGAATATGGTACTGATACCAATTGTTAGTCCCAACCGGTGCTGAGAGGGGAGGGGTGAATTAGCACTTTACCGGTTTTACCCAATTAAAAATTTTAACTTAATTTTTCACTAACTTAACAATCATCAATATAAATAATTGCTGCAGAAGAATAAGCATGTATGAAAAGATACATAGTGACACCAAGAATTATCTCGTGGAAAACCAAATGGGAGAAAACCACGATGTGAGTAGGAACTCACAAAATTTGTACTCTTCTGGAGTACGCCCGATGAGGAGCCATCCCTGTTAGGAGATTAGAAGGACACTATTAGGTGTCACCCAGTTAAGGGATTTTGATTCAAGCCTATGAGAGCCTTTACCCTATTAAAGGTAGCCTCGTTAAAGGTCTTAAAATCATGAATTAAGATGACACCCGGTTAAGGGATTTTTACAATGGGACCTGTTAAAGTCTACCCTATTAAGGGATTTTAGTTGCAATGGTTAGAAAGCAACATAAAGATGATCTATTGAAGTGGCTATTGATAGCTTGATTAGATCACAATGAAAATCATACTATATATGCATCGGTTGTGTCTGCACTACACAACACCGGTTTCCTGAATATACCTTCGGCTCTGCACTTTGTTGATTTACTGATCCTCGACTCTACACTTTGTCGGTCCTTTGTCACTTGGCTTTGCACTCTATTCTACTCCCCCTGTGTTCACTTTCACATATCACTTTTCACATGAGCAACAACATCATCAAAATGAATTATGTGAATTTATTACCCTTTGGATCTATCACCAACTTTCCCTCCAAAACATTTTATTCAAAATTCTATTACCGTGTCATAAATCACTCTCTAGAAATCATTCCAGGAATCTCTATGAAAACAGTCATTCATGTCGATAAGTCTGTCGGTTGACAGGAGAAGACTATTGGTTTAACTTGATGTTAACTAAACATTACCAAGCTTGTCAATTTTAGACTCTGTCGATGTACCAATCAAAATATACCTAGCCGATTACCTCCTATATATCGATCTATTCTCTGCTTAGCCGGTTGACCTCTTCTATCCCAATCTACTCACTGCTTGTCGATTGACCTTCCATGTGTCGATCTACTCACTGCTTGTCAGTTGACCTCCTGTGTGTTGGTCTACTCCATGCTTACTCTGTTTACACATTTCTTAGCCAGTTAACCTCAGTATACCAATCTACTTACTATCGATAGACTGTGAAGACTTGGGAGATGATTTTGCCAACAATGACAACTATATCATTCACTGGTCATACAAAATGCACCAGAATGCCAACAGTTTATTTTTAAAAATTACTTGGAAAACAAACTTCCTTAGTTTTTCAAACATCGACATTAGCATCAAATCTAATACATTTATTAACACTTGAGGCCCTAGTTGGACTTATTCAAATTTTAATCTCAACATCAACTTTAGGGCTAACTTCTTCATCAACATTACCCTCATTTGCAAAATATCTCTCTCGTTACCAACTAACTCTCTCATTTGATGGAGTGTAGGTACCACCAAATAGGTATTTGTCAGATGTATCTTCTTCGAGTGAGAGAAATGCAGGAATAGAAAACATAAGTGAGACATGTAGTAGGTCTAGAATAGGGAGATCAACTAGAGGTCAAAAGATTAGAATAAAATTCAATAAACGCATGGAATTTTTCCTTGCTCAAGGTAGGTCATGTTCTTATGATGATGAGAGCAAAGGCGAGATCAAGGTCCCTTGAGGTACAAACATCTACAGAAACAATGGGTATCCAAGGAACTTCCTCGAATAAACACTGATTTTTGTGTTAATGATAGGATATATCGCATAGCACCATCGTCGCTACATGGTTTGGGCGTATTTTCCATGGACGGCATAAAGGTATGTTACAAAAAAGTTGTTGAATTGATGGAGTTTGTCAGACCTTGTTACAATTACAAAAATTGGATGCATATTGTTCGATATACAAAAAGTATGACTGTCAGCAAATTATATACAACAGAAAGATAATGATCAAAGTAAATGAGTGGTTATATACAATGATGGAAGGCCAAAAGAAACAGGTAATATTGTAGGTTTTATAAATAGTGTGCGACCTGGGTCAACTAATAAGCAACCCAATTGCATATTTGAGGTGTGCGAAGGAAATCATGTATTCGTATGTGCGACAAAATCAATAAGTGCAGGGGAAGAGCTACTAATCGATTAAAATTTGAATCATATAGATACAAACAAAGTTCTGATTAATATGAAAAATAGGTTTTAAGGACCCGAAACCTTTAACATAGGCGCATAAAATAGTTCATCAAAAATCATCCAGACCTGCTAGAAACAACTTACAAAATGACTGGAAAAAAGGCCAGTAAACTGAATGGACAGCAAAAGAAAGGAACAACAAAGCGAAACAACCAGAGAAAACACAAAACAACTATAAGGACTTAAGAAGGTCTACCGCCTTATTGACCAGCTAGTCATAGTTTGCTACAGCAACTTTGAGTTCTTCCATATCCCTGTTTGGCTTCTTTTCCTTCTTTTTACCTTTGGTTCTTGTTCTGGGTCCTTGCACTTCTCCCGTACCTTCAATGTTTGGTTCAAGCTCCAGGGAATCCTTCTTGTCCTCCAGTTTACGATGAGGATTTTGGTATTGTCAGCTGAAGCCTTCAAAATATTAAAACTTTGTTCAACAATACTTTTGAGGCACTTTTCAATTTTGTTGAATTTGTTATCAGTTTCCGCCATTCTCTGGTCCATAACATTATCATTAGTTTTTCTCTCTGTCAGGTCCTTCTCAATTTGCTCGAACCTAGGGTTGAAGGAATCTCTAATTTCTTCATCTCTGGCAACATTTTTAGTAAAATCCTCAACATATTCCGCCATAGATTTGCCTCCACCAATATCGATTGTTTCTAGAATTTGGACCCTATGGTTAAGCTTCTTATTATCCTCCACAACTTTCTTGTAACTGTTAATTAACCAACCAATGGTGTCTACAAAACCTTTCAAACCCGTAGGGGAAGGATTTGAGGGGGGAGTTTTCTCACCAGAATTATCCTATTCCTTTTTGGGGGGGTTGCCACCAATGATTTTGTCATCTTCGCCATCAATCCTCTGATCAAAACCTTCCCCTGTGGTCACCTCCTTCAAATTCTGGTTGACTTCAAGATCCTTTCTCTGAACTTGTTCCTCTAGCTCAATAACAGTATCTTCCTATCTCTTTTTTTTGTTCCTTGTCTGAATAGAAATTTTGGTTTTATTTTTTCGAGGAGACTGGGGTTCATCCTTCTCAGAATCCTCAAAGACCTCTTCCTCCGAGGAGGAACGAATCTAGAAAAAAATTTCTTTATATTTTTCTTTCCCTTCGAGGAGGAAGGACTAGTACTCACTTGTTTTCTTTTCTTACCAATTTCAGCTTCAGAGTCATCTAGACTCTCCTCTGACTCACTCATCGAGCCGCTTTCAGACTCCTCACCCATAGAAAAAATAGAATCCGACCCTTCCTTCTCACACTCAGAGATTGAAGGCTGAGGGCGGGCAATTTGGTTGGCTTTTAGGTGGTCATAAATTAACACCATTAGACCTTGATGCATGGCTATATCACCCTTAAGGTTCTCTTTATGGGCCTTAATGGTAGCATTCATAGAGTAAAACAGGAAATAAGGGATATTAACTTTTTCATCATACCTGAAATGGTTAAGCAAAACAAAATGATAGCCATACACTTTTGTGAATCTACCATCCAAGGTAACATAGCGCATAATAGCAAATAAAACCTCTCTCCATGGCTTAACAAATTCCCTAGGCGGATAGTGAGTTTTACTTAGCTTAAATAGGCACTTTTTCTCCTTTGTCATTTTGGGATATCGCTCAATAGCCTCCTTGCTCAATTTTTTCTCTCTGTAGTAATTGCTTCCTTCCTTGCGGAGACCCATGACCTGAGTTATGAGGTCTTCATCAATGGAGATTGTTTGATCTCCCATCTTCAAAGTACCCTTTCTCCAATTTTTGTAGAAGAATTTAGTAATTGTGGCCTCCCTCTCATGGAGCCTCTCTATAAACTTTGAAAACCCACCCTTCTATAAAAAGTTCCAAACAACCTCCTTTTGCTTCCACTCCTTATAGTTGTTGGGTTCATAATGGCATCTATTTCCTCCCATTTTTTCACTTTTCAAAACAGAAGGCCAAGAATTACAGAGAGCTTTAGGCAAGAAATTTCTCGAAACTACCACATATACCCAAAAAGCATTAGAAAAGGTGGCTTGTGTCTTGTAATAAATGGTACTGACATTATTATAATTACTCGTAGCACTCCTATTAATCTGTTTCATCATTATTTTGTCCATTTATGATCTTTGGGGTACTATTGTATCAATCTTTAAATATGATCGATCTGACATCATCGAGGAGGCCCTCTTCCCCCTTCTAGGTAACCATATTTTTGTGATTGACCGCCATGTTGGCTGCCCAGTCAACTAAACCATTAGCTTCATGATAAAGGTGAGATATGAAGCATTTCTCAAAAGTGTTGATGAGATCTCTAGTAGACTTTATTATGTTATTGATAGTCCATGAAGGCTTAGAGGTTCCCTTTAGGCATTTGATGATGTTATTAGAATCCCTTTCAATCCATAAATAGGGACAATTCCATCTTTTGGCTAGGAGAATACCTTGAAGTGCAGCCATAGATTCCACCTTGTGGTTAGTTTGGCAACCTATAGGAACAACAATCATTTCCTTACAACTACCGTTTTCATCTCTGACAATTACCCCACATCGCACAGGGCCAGGATTGCCTTTAGCAGCTCCATCAAAGTTTATTTTGAGCCAACCATGAGGGGGAGTGTGCCATCTGGCTTCAATTCTCTTGTTTAGTTTGGGATCAGTACTACCAACACTCTTCAAATTCCAGGAACTAAAAATGTGAGCTTCGAAGGGGTTGGCAGAGTAGCAAGGATCCCCAATGATCCCAATGTTCTCCACAATAGCCCTTTGGATTTTCTGGAAAACAACAACCTAGGTGAGAGAAGTGTCCCTGAAGATATGGTTGTTCCTTTCTTTCTAGATCCCCCACAGAATGTCAGGGAGTGATAGCTGCCACAAAGATCTCAAAAAGGGGTTAGACCAATGATAACTCCAAGAATGAAACAATTCACTGATAGTGTTAGGAAACACCCAATCAATGCAAAAATTCTTAAGAAATCTTTCCCAAATTGAAATAGTGAAGGAACAGTGGATTGCCAAATGGTCCACACACTCTTCCTCCTCAAGGCATAAAGCACATCTATTAGGGAAAGAAAATCCTCTACCCTTAAGATTATCTAAGGTCAAGATTTTATTTTGAAGGATTGTCCAATAGAAACAATTGATTTTGTGGATGAGACCCTTTATCCATGCTTTAGACCAAAAAGGATTCTCAGAGGGGGCAGGGGAAAGAACACCATACATTGAAGAGATAGTGATGTTGCCTTTAGGTTCATATTTCCAAATAAGGGAATCTTACTCATTGTTCAACCAAGCAAAAGAAAGATGATTCTTAAGATTGATTAGGTCAGGGTGAATACTTTCAATATTCTGCCATTTATCTCCTATCCAATACCACTCAACCAAGGAGCCAAAGACTCTAATATAGGGGGAAGAAAAAGGGTCTCATTCAGGGATATCAATCAGAGACTTATCAAAAAGCTAGGGATCCTCCCAGAATCTAACTTTCCTATCATTGCCAACTCTCCATTTAACCCCTCTAGCAATGTTGTCTTTACACTTAGAGGCATGATTCCAGATATGGGACCCATTAATACTGAAATCAGAATTGATGGAAGAGGGAAGAGAAGAAGACAAAAGATAATACTTTTCCAAATTTTACACCATTCACTATCAGAGTGGAACAATCTCCAAACCTGTTTAGATAAGAGAGCTTCATTGATGGTTTGGATTCTTCTCAGGCCTAGACCTCCATTACTTTTTGATCTACACACCTTATCCCAAGACACTAAAGCCATTCTTTTCTTTTCCTCAACCCCTGACCAAAGAATTTTTTTTTGAATTTTCTCAATTGCATCAGAATACTTAATTGGAATTCTGAAGAGGCTAAGGGAATAAATAGGTATGCTTTGAAGAGAAGCTTTCAAAATTTGAAGCTTTCCAGCTTGACTTAGAAGAGCACCTTTCCACCCAGCAAGCTTTCTTTGAAATTTGTCCACCAGAGAACTCCAAAAGGTATCAAGTGGAGAATTGCCTAAGGGGAGACCAAGATAAGTGGCAGGAAGATCAGCAATCCAACATTCCAGAATTCTACTGATTCTATGATGTCTTCTCTCAGGAGTGTTGATGAAAAACACTTCACTTTTAACCTAGTTGATAAGCTGGCCGGAAGCAAAAGCAGACATACAAAGGGTATCCTTCGGGATTCTAGCTTCTGAAATACTTGAGTCCCCCATGATAATGGTGTCATCCACAAAC
Organism: Cryptomeria japonica; assembly: GCF_030272615.1. Taxonomy (NCBI): domain Eukaryota; kingdom Viridiplantae; phylum Streptophyta; class Pinopsida; order Cupressales; family Cupressaceae; genus Cryptomeria; species Cryptomeria japonica. Next base: position 529,972,115 of record NC_081407.1, read on the forward strand.
TGTTGGTGGGAGAAAATATGATCAGCTGAGGAAGGTTGGAGACCCTTAAAAGTTCCTCTCATCACCATACTTTCCATAGACCTACCAAAACATTCAACCATGATAATGAAGAGGATTGGAGAAATGGGATCCCCTTGTCTCAGTCCTCCAGAAGCATGAAATAAGGAAGAGGGAGACCAGTTGACAAGGACATCAAAGGAGACAAAGGTGATGAGCTACTTGAAGAGGTCCACACATTTGATAGAGAATCCATAAGCCAATAGGACCTTCATGAGGAAAGATCAATCAACCTAGTCATAGGCTTTAGAGAGATCAAGCTTAAGGATGAAACCCTGATTCTTAGCCATAACAAGAGAATGATTATTCTCATGGACTATTATAATAAAATCAAGAATTTGTCTTCCTGGCACAAAACTATTTTGCTGATGATTAATCAGAGAAGGAAGGACAGTTAGGACTTTGGAAGTAAGGACCTTTGAGATTATCTTATAAAAAGAATTGCATAAGCTAATTAGCATGAACTTATCCATGGAGTCAGCACCTTGAATTTTGGGGATTAAAGCAATGAAGGTGCCATTAATCTCTTTCAGAAGTCTTCTAGCCCCAAAAAATTCTTTAACCCCATTGGAAACATCTTTCCCAACAATATCCCATAATTCTTGGAAGAAGAACATGGGGAAGCCATCGGGTCTGGGGGCTTTGTTACCATCAAAAGAAAAGACAACATTTCTGATCTCCAAGTTTGAAGGTATAGAAGTAAGGGAGGCATTCTTCTTCTCATCAATGAGGCAAGGAATATTCTGAAGGAAAGAACTTTGAGCATCAACATCTAGCCTTTGATCCCTACAAAGAAGATCATAGAAGAATCTTTTGGCCTCATCTCTTATCTCATCCTGCTTATCCAGCTCCCTGTTGTCCACTACCAGTTTTTTGATCCTATTTGCCACTTTATGTTTGATAGTCGACATATGAAAGAATCTTGTGTTCTTATCTCCTTCCTTCAACCATATACATCTAGATCTCTGCTTCCAAAAAGTTTCTTCTTTAGCAATGATTTCATGGTATTTTTTAAGAATCTCATTTTCTTCAGTAATAGACACAGTAGAGAAACCATCTTTCTAAATTTGGACCTGTATTTTATTGAGGTCTTCCTGGATTTTACCTTTGGCCTCAAAAATATTCCTGAAGCTAGATTTGTTCCAAGAACTTATATTATCTTTGATGCTTTTGATTTTCTTCACAACTCTATGCATGGTAGTGCCCTCAACTTGAATGTTCCACCAATCCTGAATTTTATGGGTGAGATCTAGATGAAGAGTCCACATTTTTTAAAACCTAAAAGGAAAATGTCTTCTTCTAGTTATGGGGTCAGCAAAAAAAGTTATAGGATAATGGTCAGACCCAGCCTAGATGTGAGCAGACAGAGAACAGAAATAATGTCTGTACCAATCATCGGAAATTAGAGCCCTGTCAAGGCGAACTTGAATAAGGTCATTTCTAGTCCTCTTGTTAGTCCAAGTGTAATTACATCCCTGTATCACCACATCATTAAGAGCCTGAGTGTTTATAAAATCCATGAGGGACAGTCTACTTTCCAGCTAAGAGGGGATTCCACCAAATTTTTCCTCCTCTCTCAAAGGGTTGTTGAAGTCTCCCATGACTAGCCAGCTAAGGTTCTTGAAGCTATCCCTTATTTCCATTAGTTTTTTCCAAAAAATGCTTTTGGATTTCAAGGTATTAGGAGCATATATATTAGTGAGGACCCATGATGTACCATCTTTTAAATGCTCAAATTTAATGCAAGAGAAATTTTTTTCTTGAATAATAACATGACCTTTAACATTATTGAGATTCTAAATAGATGCAATGCCTCCAGAGGCACCTTCCGAGCTACCACCACTACAACTCCCAGATTTAAAGAATTTCAAAGATTCAACCTTTTCTCTACTCATCTTAGTTTCTTGAATAAGAAAAATATCAAGTTTTCTATCCCTTATCATATTCCTAATAATATCATGCTTGTGGGGATTATTTAGTCCCCTAATGTTCCAAGAGATAATCTTCATAGTTACCAATTCCTAACTCCTTCAGAGTCTTCTGAGTCCTATCTGCTATGTTCTTGTTGGCCTCCTTGTCTCTGACTTTATGGTTAGAAGGTCATCCTGGGGATGAGGAGACATACCTGACATCAACTTGAGAAATTCTACTAGACTTCCTTAATTGGGAAGCCAAGGCAGTGGATACTTTTTGATTCCTGTATTTTGGAATTTTCCAGTCAGCTTCTTTCTCAAGAACCACTTCAGGGTTGCTGAGAATTCTAGAAATTTCTTCTTCATTACCCTAGTTATGAGATTTAGAGTCATGTGAAGAACTATTGACTATTTTAGAGGTTTGGTCAGAATCTGAGAGGTTCATTCCCAATATGGCGCATTTTTGGGCTTCTTGCATTTCAAACCTTATCATAAGCGGGGAAGAGTTAGTCTTTTCCTCTTGAGATCCAGTAATCTCCCCTTCCTCTGGTTCTTCAGTATCCTTAGTATACTCATCCTTTTGATCCTCTGCATTGGGCACTTCCTTACTGACCAAAGTGTTAGCAATTACCATCTCGGTGTTTTCTTTTGAAGATTCAGACTATTCTTTTAATTCCTCCATTGCGATCTTCCCTACCAGGTGGTTGTCTACTTTCATTTGATCCTTCCTCAGTGATTACAGGGTGGGGAGATTAGAGATAGAGGTTGAGGAGAACACTTCCTCATTTTCCCCCAAGGGTCCAAAGCAATTGGTATCAACAAAGTCAGTTTCCTTATTTTCTGAGTTTTTGACTTGCCATACCTTTTTCTCTAGAGCCTTTTTACTTTCAACTGAAGGTTTGTCTTGCTTGTGCTCCCCTTTAGGCTTGAGAGGACAAATTTTAGCCTAGTGCCTTGCTTTCTTGCAGTGAAAGAAAGCAAAGGGGATGGATTCATATTCAATCTATTGTTTCCACGTTCCCAACTTTGACACTATGTCTATCTATTCCAGCATATCTGCATCATGAGCTATCCCTACACAAAATATGGCATGAGTGAGCCTTCTTCTTGAAGCTATGACTGGGTCTATTGAGAGAAGCTCACCAAAAGAGCTTGCTATTCCTGAAAAAATGCTTTCTGGCCAATACTCAAGAGGTAGACCTAGTAACTTAACACAAACTGGGACTTGCTCAAGAAGTGAGTCACTCATGTTTAGATTTGGGTGTCATTTCTGAAGGACCAGAGCTGTCTTTCCAACCATCCAAGGACTACCACAGAGGATCCTTATTTTAGCTTCTTCACATGAAAAAGAAAAGGATAGGAGGCCTTTAGGTAGTGCCAAAATTTCAACATTACCTTTCAAAGCCCATTTCCATTTGACATAAGCCCTTACAACTTTGATGTTTCGGCGTGGTCCCATAAATTTACCTACCAGGGAGTTTGATATACTTCTTATATTATGGTCTAGAACCAAATCAGGGATAGAAATAGAAAACTTACCAACAGTAGGGTCCTATATATTCTTGACAGGAGGTAAAGAGGATTTTCCAAATGGTCTAGTTCCAAAGAGGGATGACCACTTTCTAGATTCTTTTCCATTCTCCAAGACCTCTTCACATGGGTTGGACCCCCCACTGGACGCCCCCACCGTGTTTCCAGAATTCACATTTTTCTCTAGCAGAGTACCATCGGCCTGTAGAATATCATTAGCCTACAGAATATCCGGAGGCTTGTCCTTCTCCCCCATAGGACTAGCTCCATCATTCTGGCCGCTCCCACCATTGGAAGCAAAGTTCCCGCCTTGCAGAGAATTTGAAATTTTAATTCTTCCAGTTTCGCTAACTCCACCTCCACATGAGCTTTCCATTATCACAAAACAATGTTTTCTAGATACAAACAAAGTTACTATCATTGGGATGGTATGTACTATATACCATTTAAATTAACCAACCTCCAATTAATGACTCCAATATACCATTTTATTATTAATTGTTTTTGCTAAGTCAATTGGTTTTATTTCATTAATGTTTTTATTTTTTTTCTTTGTCACAAAGTGACATGAATCCATCACATAGCACAGATAGGGATGTAGGTTGTGACACTTCTATCGAGCAAGTAAACCCCATTGTAATTATACAAATTAGATACAAGCACACTGTTACATTATTATATTCTTTTCTTGAGTGTTTTGGAGTAATTTTGATAGTGTTAATGATATTCTTGTCATAGACAAATGTTCAGGGAAAGGGAAAGGGAGCTGTAGTACCTAAGCACCTCTCTAGGGATGTGGACTCAACAAGATTAAACGATGATGACATCGCAAATTCCACAAACCGTATAGAATTGATTAAAAAAAGTATATTAAAAAAATTAGTAGAGATATTGTTGCTTTGGCATCCGTGGAGCCTCAGACTGATGAGATACAAGAGAGGGTGCAAAAATTAATGCGTACAATAGAAAACTTGCAAGTAAGTAGTAATGAAAGCTTTAATTATAACAAAATTTCAATAATGGTTTATACTTTATACTCTTTTATGTCATTAACTAAAATATGTACGTGTTGTTTTTACAAAAAATTATGTGTCCTCATCAACCTAGTGGCCATGATCAGGGTATTGCAAGTAGTTCAGGTGATGACGATTTTCTATACATTAAAACTACTCCTTCTTTGGACTTATGAACTTGCTTTTTTAATGCTAGTGTCATTGCTCATATATTTATTATGTAGTTGATACAGAGGGATCTAGTTTATGCTCTTCATGACTGATCATTCATACCTTAGGGAAACAAACCCCCTTACACATCCATTCACTTGTTCTTAAAAAACCTCCAACACATCCTTTTTCTAGATCCTTGACTTGGATCAACCCCTTAATCATAGGACCTTGGCTATCTATCCATCTCAAAGGAAATTGCCACTTGCACTTTCTCTAATATTTGACTCCACTATGTGCCAAGACATTAGTAACAATGAGATAACTGTCTGCCCCTAATGTAACTGTCCTATTGTGATCCTACTGGCATACTCATCTTTCCAAAATCCATCTTGAGGACTTTCACTCTTTGAATCGCTCCAACTCTCACAATTTGACTTTGATACGGTACTAATTCTAATTAGGACCACTAATGGTTTAAAGATGCATCTCCCAATTCTCATTTGTCACACACCAAACTAGTAGTTCCCAAGGACACATAAATGGACTTCTTTCCCATGAAAAAAAAACACAATTCTCAACCCTCCCAACCACCCTAAGAAACATCTTGACCCTTTGTTGTCTTCACACCTTTCACAAAGATAAAAAAAAAACACCAATGGGATAGTCTTAATTCATTGATCCATTCACTATTTTATAACCCTTAAACTATTCTTGGAAAAGACATAAACTCACCCAAACATTCCCCTAATATTAATCTCCAACACCATTCCTAATAAACAGGTTGATCCTACAAAATGAAAAGGTTTCAGTATGTTGTCCTTTTTGTGACAGTCACTCACAAATTCAACAAACTCTTCCTTCCACTATTTTGATAGTCTGAGACACAAATTCAATCTTCTTTTACATGTTCACACATGCAAACTCCATTAAGAATCTAAAACCTTCCCTATAATGTCAATTTCCAACAAGACAAGTTACATGTTCAAGCAACTCCATGTTAGCCTTAACATTGTGAAAATACCAATTATTTCAACCATCATACCTTAATATATACTTACCCCTGTCCTCCAAGAGTGTTCTTTCACTGTCCTCATCTCATTAATGTCTACTCCAACTACCCAAGTACTCATAATCTTCACTTACTCATACAATAAGGAACCCAAATTCCAAAACTGCAAAATAAGGAACCCAAACTACCATTCATTGTGATTGTCATGATCGAACAAGTGGATTGAAACTTGCTTGGCTTATAAATTTGAGTACCCAAAACACGTCATACTTGATACTGTCAATGTTCATAATAAATGTTCATCCTTGTTTACAATTCTTGCAATTTTCATATATTTAATGTATTATTCTTCAGGTGTTGTCAATGTTCATATGCAAATGCTGCCTCATCAGAGGTTAGCCCCACCTGTATTTCTGACTGCAATGTCAACAACACGTAGCATATAGACATCCTCTACAACATGTCATGTTGGCCCACCCATTGTTGGTAGATCCCTTTTTTTCTCTATCTTTTGTTATGTGTTTATTTCCTTTGAAGCGTTCTTTCTTGGGGGCATTTCATAGTGGATTCTGTTTCTGTAGTAGGAGATGCACATGAGGATGTGCCAGAGGCGACTACTGTTGATAACATACCATCATTTCCTAGATCTTCTTGTATTGCTAGTATGGGAACGTTGCAGGCCACATTGGTGGTGAGCGACAAAGAATTGATTCCCTTAAAGATACAGAAGGTTCCAGGTACTTTAAAATTATTATTATATATAGTCTAATTGTAATTTACTTACTGGTCACTCATTTTGGACTAATGATCCCTTGAATTTTTTGCAGGAAATGATATTTTTTATAAAAATATTAATGACATTGCATTGCATATTTTTGGGCCCACCATACGTAAAAGGTGGAACATCATATGTGAACTAACCCTAATACACTATTTTGATTTCATATCATTGCTAGAATATTTTTCCTTTGATCCATTTCTTGAACTATAATAAAGGTAGCTTTAGTTCATTTCTGAATCTAACATGTTTTTTTTGCTTTAAAAGGTGGAATGACCAAGAAAAAAGGTTAAAAGATGAACTGAAAAACCATATGGTTGAGTTGTTTGGAAATGACACATTCGATAAAACCAAGCTCCTTGAAAAATATGGCACATATCTAAAGTATGTGAGGGACCAATACAAGACACATTTAGAGAAGAACGTAAAGCACAAGCGTCCCCCCATGATTCCAGAGAGGGAGTGGAAGGACCTGATTTTGGATGCCAAGGAGAGAATTGAAAGGAAAAGAGGAAATACATGAGAAAATGCCAAAAGAAGGTATAGGATACTATTAAGAATATAATTATGTACTAATTACTCTTTATATTTATATAATCTAACATATTTCAAACTTTTCATTGACTAGGTGACACGTCAAAGGAAACCAAGGCAAGATAAGAAAAGCATGGGCAACACAAACTCAGCTCTGGTGGTTATATGAAATTTGCCACATGAATTGTAAGTATTAGTAAATGAAATATCACATCAAAATATTTATAAATTGCAAACTATTTTTTTTTATCAAACAATGCAAGCAAAATTCATGATACCAAGCAAAAATGCAGGGCTTTGAATTCATTAGAGCGCCCAATATGTGATATTAAATAGGCAGGTAACCTATATATTCCCTCGATTCCCAATCCCGACAAGGTCAGGTTCCATAACAAGAGAATTGCCTACTAGCAAGGCTATACAGCTATGGCTGAACGACTACAAAAATTGAGTGGGCAAACACAAGATTCTGGTGGATCCATCACATAGGTAAATAAGCTAAATGAAAATTATTTTAAATTGAATATTTTACCAATAATCTAATTGATGTTGAGTTCCAACATAAAGTGACTATATTTATTTTAAATAAGCAAGCAATGATAACAATGCACACTACATTGGAATGCAGCCTACTAATCATGATACATGACCTGCACATGAAGGTCCGGATGTGCATCCCAGTAGTGGAGGTATTCATTTGCTATTCAAATTTATTTATGTAATTATTAATATAATTAAACATCTTAAATTGTAATTAGTGTAGTAATTAATGTAACCTTTTTTGTTAGTATTTTAGAGCATGTAGTCGGTGGTGACCAAGTGGAGCATGATCCGGGTACACAACATTAGGAACGTGATGTTCCCGAATTAGGTAAAGAGGACCACTGTTATTCCTTTAAACAAATTTAATTGCAATTGGTATTCAGCATTAATGTAACCTTTAGTATTTCAACTCCAGAGGATCTAGAGAGTGTTCAACATGTTAAGGTTGAGGCTAAACAAAATGATGTGGAAGATGATGTGGCCCCATCAGGTAATGAGCACCATGGTTATGTTCTTTAAATTAATGAAATACTTGTAACAATAAAAAATAAAAAATTGAATTTAACCCATTTATTTGTTATTGCAGAGGACCCCCCTTCACTTTAGTGTCCTCATCCTCAGTATAGGAATAGGCATACATCGATATCATGACCAGAGGGTGGAAATGATGAAGAAAACAATGATCCACTTATTCTTTACATAGATTCAAAGAAAAAACAAAAAAAGAAATGATTGTAATCTACCTTATTTGATAATGACTTATTTTTATGTGTTAATGAATGTAATTATGTGCTAATGAATCGTTATGAATGATATGTGTTAATGAATATTGATGAATGTTATGTGTTAATGAATGTTATGTGTTAATGAACGTTATTTCGATATTAATGAATGAATGTTATATTTTATTAATGGTAGAATGAATGAATGAATGTTAGATGTTAACAGGGAATTTAGAGTGATGTTGATACCGAGGCCTCCTTACACCTAAGGAAAAGTCCAAAAGGTTAGGGTATGACCCTTCAAATGTAAAAAATGACCCTACAAGGAAGGACTCCACATATTAAGGTTTATAACTACTCTCCACTACTCAAGCCTAACACCTAGTCAAGATGAGTAAAAGGATTCAACTTCTCTAACATGCCTTACCAGTGACTCCTTCTCTTAGGGATTTTTAATTTGTTCTATACATGAAATCTAAGAACTATTCCAAGCATTGGTTTTGGACTTAGGCATCAATTCCTTATACCTCCTTTGGAAACCTACCCCTTAGGCTAGTAGCCCTCCTATACCGGTATTTTGCCTTTAACTCCAAAATATTCCACACACTCTAACAAACTACTCACCATTCCAAATACCCTTTTGGAAGTTACGTTCATCCCTAAAATGGGTTGGAAAGATCTGCAACCTAAAGGTTTGATCCCCTTATAAGCCTAGAGACCTAATTAGGGCGATTAGGCCTAATTTACAAAGCAACCCCCTTTACCAGTATCCCAACTACACAACCAACTTTATGAGCATGCGGGGGATGGTTAATAACTTCTAATTCCAAGGTTACATGCCTGGAATCCACTGCTATCATATTTTAGGATGACTGTCCTAATTTTGCTTACGGTAGTCACATGGAGATGCCTGCCTAGATTCACTTCAAGCGCCTGACAACCAAGTCTTCTTTGCAAAAACCCATGAAAACCTTAATGTAAACTAACCAATATTACATTCCACCAAAGGAAAGAACTTATAGAGGTAGGAGATGCAAGATATGGCCATTATTTGGTGAAACCCTAGTCAACCCTGGTTTCCCAGGTTATAGTAAAAAAAATAAGGGTTTCTCACTACACAGAAACAATCAAAGTCTTAGACCACTACCAAATCAAAGCTAGTTCATTTCTCCATCTACTCCATGAATGGTGTTGTCAAATTCAAGCCATTCAAGGATGTACAATCTCTGCACACTCAGAATTTGTGGGAAAACTTTAGTATTTCTATGTTTTATTGCTTCATCACTTCAAACCACAACAACAACAACCTTGGGAATAATTTCCACAAGGTTTATACAACTCTCCAATTGTTGCGAACCAAACTTGGAAGAGGTTGGAGCCGTTGAAAGACTTACATCAAGCACATTTTGAAAAGTTGCATTTTTGCATAAAAAAGTTGTCAAACTCTCTAAGGTTGGGATCCACACACTTGGATCAACCAAACACTCCTAAAACATCCTAAAAACCTATCAAACACAAAAACAAACATCCTACTACCCCTATTGACCACATTGTCCTAATTGGCTTATCAAATTGCCTAATTAGTGACAATGGTTTACATGGTGGGGTCTTTATTAAATACATTAAAATGCACAAACAAAATACTTGCAAAATGATCTTAAGATCCTAATCTTCATCATCAGTTGCATGATTAGCTTGTTGATGAGGTGCTCCTACACTAGATGTTAGGGGGCAGGAGGGGCCAAATGAGCTTCCACCTTCACGTGGTTGGCCCTGTTAAGTAGAGAATATTAAAATATTCTCGAAACAAAGTGAAGCTCAATAAGATAACACAATTTCAATATTTCATTATGTTGCACAGCTAATCTTATTGAAAAATGTATATTGAATCTTAATTGCAGGGCCCAACAGAGCCAATACAAACAACAACAACACAAGTTGCTAGGTATAATGAACTCCCATATTGTCTTGTATGTACACTAATACTATGAGTTGCTTCTAGTTATGATATCGGCCATGGCACGAGTGAAAAAGTTGTGAATATGCCTCATCCTTGCAAGTTCTTTTATTAGTTGACATTTTCTTTAGCATTTTTTAATTTTCCTTATCATTTTCTTTGCCATTGCATTCTATGGCATTGTATTTGATTTTTTCTCTATACTCACATGACCTTAATAGTCCTTTTGAATATAATCTTCAATGGTACCAATGAGGGAGTGCTCTCAATTGATTGTTCCAAATGGCTTTGGCACCTCATTACTATTATAAATACCTTGTAGCAAACTATGTTTTCTCTTATGTTGAATTAACCTCAATCATTGTCTTATGTTTGTCTATAAATGATGTTCATTAGTAATTTCTTGTGTTTGATGGTTCATTTCATTTCCATCCAATGTTATTATTGATCTCTAGCTCTATAAATGATATTATAATGATTCTCTTCAATGACAAACATCATTGTGTTGTTGATGATCATTTATGATTGCTACCTATTGAATCTAATGCTTGATGTTTTCCTATATGATATCAATCATTGCTGGTAAAATCCACTGACCTGCCTTTGCTTGTACACCAATCACCAAGCTTGGTATTGTTAAAAGAAACTATACTTTCATAGTAGGAACCACTGTCAAGATTGTTTTACTAGAAAATTCCTTGGTACTAGAGCCACAAAATTGTCTTTTGATGGTCGATCATTAATCTTTTGATGGTCCATCACTAGTATTTTGATGGTCAATAACAAACTCTTATTTCTTTGACCTTGTCACTATATTTGAAGCCTTGAAGATTTGCATTTGATGTTTCTCTAATACTATTTCATTTTGAGTTGGTTATGCCCTTAAATTATTGTAACCTCTACTCTAATACTGGCAAATAATTTCAAATCTGCCTCTAGTCAAACATGTCTAGACCTAGGACTATGAACCTTTATCTTCTTATGGCTTACTATGTTTGATGTTTCTCACTGTGTATATTTGTATCATTGTACTCAAAATGGAGAATGGATTATGCTATCACTATTGCTATCATCAATTCTTCTCTTTGGGCACTCTTTATGTGAAGCGTTCCTATCAATATGTCCTAATCATGCCTTGTGAAGGGGCTTAGTTTTTGTGTGGGATTGCTCTTCACTAATGAAAGGCTCATGATTGTATTTGTAATTATGAAGGTTTGAGAATATTTCTTCTTCCATTATCAAAATCTTCTCATGGCACCATTTTATCTTTTGTTGCTAATGATTTCTTGAATACAATAGTACTCTTATTCATTATTTGGGACTGGTAAACACCATTAATGAATCCATGTCTTAAAATTAGACAACTATGAAATATATAAGTAATACATGATGAATATATTGAGAAAACTACTATGATAGTAATATAAGGAAGTACAAGGAAGGAGAATGGTGATGAAGTCCTCTTCTAAGTATCCCACTGCATGGTAGTTGATCGGTGGTCCCATGAGGCCAAGGGGGTGTAAGACGGACTCCACCACTCTTGGGCTTAGAGAGGAAGGACATTTAGGAAACCCTATTGTATCTTTCTAGTCTTTATTATAATTTATTATTAACAAGGAGATAAGGTTGGAATTGATGAAGGGAAATGGTGATAGGATACCTCACTAGGTAGCCCACCTCATGGTATGACCGGTGGTCCCATGAGGCCAAGTGGGCTTTGTCTTTCACTCCACCCTTGGGCCTAGGGTACAGGGTCTCTTGGACACCTCATCATTCCTCTTACTCCCATTTTTTTATGATTGACCTCCTATAGGGAGTTGAACAAGGCCCTAGTTAAGTTAATTTAGGATTAATTATCTTTCTTTAGGGATATATAATATATTGGATGGTTATATATACTATTTCCTATCACAGTTTGAAGAACTGAGAGGAGGAACAGAATCATCACAAGAAGATCATATGAAGAAGACGATTATCTTATGCAGTTGGTATGAAAACTAATAAGATGCAGATTTGAATGAGAACTACAGCAAGTATGATTTCAAAGGCAGACATTATGAGATTGTTCTTTGCACTGTAGCCTTATCAGTATAACATCAAAATGTTGCAAGATTATAATTCTCCATTTAAAATAGCAACCATATCTCTTTAAGCGATATTACTGTATTAGACATTACATGTACTAAAGTATAATATCTGAAACAATAATACTGTAGTGAGTGATGACAGTTTCATAACTTACATTTAATATATTAAGGGATTGAATTAGAGATAACACTTTAGTCATAGTGAACCTAAATAAGTGCGTGACATATTCCCCATTGTCTAATTCAAGATAAGTTCTAAATCCTGAGCTTTTCCTAGATTAATTTTTTTAGTTAAATATTATAATAGACTGTATTCAGGTTTTGATAAAATTATGCTTATTAATATATTATAATTCTCATATTAAGTTGGAATGATTGTCTCGGGACCGAATACATAAAATCCCAAAAGGGGACATTACAAGTGGTTGGGAATGAAGTTGGACTAGCAAATATAGACTAAGAACAAGTTAATGTTGTGTCTAGGGCATTGGAGATGATACTTCAAATCTAAACTAGCAATATCGCCCCCTCAATGGTGCCACGAAATCACCCAACAATGGCGTCAAACATGAATTTAGATAAAATTGCCCCTCTACTAGGAATGGTGTCAAATGCAAATGCTCACAAATATAACAATGGAGCCCCAAAATGATATCGCCAGCCCCCTGAATCTTTTTATTCCCAAACTAGACATATCCCTTCCATGTCCATGTAGATGGATCCAAAATAGTGATATGGGCAATTATAGCACAACCTATAGGAAACAAATACCACTCCATAGTCATTGCACACAAGAAACTCTCACATATGGAGAACAATTATACAACAAAAAAAGAGGCCTTATTATTGGTGTATACACTACCAAAATTTAGACACTATTTACTCTCTACATTTACATTTTATACTCAACACGAACCATTGAATTATTGCTAAAAAAAAATAGTAACACAAAGAATAATATGCAAATGGCTACTACTCTTTCAACAATTCTATTTGAACCTTATAATAAAAGCAAGGAAAAACAAGCAAGACCCTATCTATCTTTCTAGAATCAAAACTGAAGAACTAGATGACTACGAAGATCTCACTAGTACAAATCTATTTAGAGTAAATATGGTATCATTAGAGGATGTAGTAACTTTACTATCCACAAGAGAATTTCCACCAAGTATGTCACCGTAGGACAAGCAAACACTTCTACAAAAGTCTCTAGCCTACACATTTATTGAAGGAGAGTTACATAGAATAGGGAAAGAGGATATTATCATAAGGGTAGCCTATGAGTATGATAGAGAAGATATACTTAGGTAATCCCATGAAGGTGATGAATACTAAGAGGGGAGGTGAATTAGTATACCAAAAAATACTGTACTTAGTCTTAAACAGTTTAGCAGATAATCGGTGCAATAGATTTACTAATAAACGATTAAGATAAATGCAAACCACATAGAAAATAAAGCATTCACCCACAAAAGAACAATCACCATAACACAAGATATTTGATGTGGAAACCCAAATGGGAAAAACCATGGTGAGCAGAGACTCATGAGTAACTATCTACAGAATAGAAACCAGACCGGTTAAGGGCATACAATGTTCTTCACCAGAACAGATCCTGTTAGGAATCTAAATCTCTGTTAGGAGATAAGTCTTGTTAAAGGATTTTAGATCCACTATTGTGAACCACCTTGTTAGAGGATTTATAAAGGCTTTGTTGGGCCTACCCGATTAAGGGTTTCAATCTTGTCGAAGATATTAGTGATCAACAAGTGAGTGATCTAGATACTAGCATAGAATGCTTGGTTAGATCCTTGATAGCTCATTGTTAATGCATTTCAACATTACTTCAGTCTTCAATATCTCCACACACTATCTCTTTACACAGACCTAATCTTCTCTACAATGATCACACATAACCTCTTCTATCACATATCTCTCATACATCATACATCACATGCAAACCCTAGACATGATGTCCTTATAAAGGAAACTGATTTCATGTCTGTCCAATAGGATTAGACTACAAGTTTCTAGGTTCAATGCATCTAGACACATTTGGTAACATGACACAAAATCACCGCCAAAGTGTCGGTGGATGATAACTCATCACACATTATAGAAATACCGGTTGATACAATATACTGATTACCGATTTGACAAAAATGAAGACTGGTAGATCATAGTGTTCCTATCAAAATTTAACTACCACTTGGGTCCTTCGTACCGCTTGTGATCCTCAAACTACTTGAGGTCTCCATACCACTTGAGCTCTTCAGTCAATATGTGACCGGTAAACATCTTCTGCAAAATACCGATAGTCTAAAGACTATACATACAATACCAGTTGGAACAATTACTGGTTGAGGATAACTCATACATCAAGAAAGTGTGTGTCCATCAATGACAATCAAAACATCATCAAAATGCCAACAATATCCCCCTTTGGCATTGATGGCAACACTTAGGAAAATTTTGACATCCAAGTGTTTTTACAACAAAAATTGCCATAATCAAAATTACTCCCCCTAAGCATATACAATATCCCTTTTGCAATAATTACAATGTACACTACTCCCAAAATGAAAGTACATGAAATGGTAACATTCACCAAAATTTTACTGTATACTACTCCCCCTTTGCCAATAATGACAAAGTAATGCAGAATAACCCATGTTTTCCTTATATATAAAAATAGTAAATGTTCATGACAATAAGGAATGAAACTTATCAAAAACATATTTAAAGTCCTGCATAAAAGTTTTCATGGCCAATGTCCATGACTCAAGTAATGAGGTAGCAACCTCACTTTCAGTATGCATCTGGAATACCAGTTCTTCCATTGCATCAATGGTACTCATTTCTTGAGTTACCGTGATAGCTTCCAGATTGAGAAAACATTTTTGAAGAATCTGCAGTCTTGGCAATACGACCAATTGAAGCTCCTACAAATCTCTGGTCCGGTTGCAGATTTCTAATTCCATTCTGGCAGTCTGAAGTTGATACTAATGAATTGTTTTCCCATATGTAGTGAATGAATCATATGGCATCTTGAAGTTGCTTATATATGCCTGTAACTCCGATTTGAGTTTATCTTTTTGTTTAAGCACATCATTACAAAATAGATGGGGTTGGCAGATTTTACTCAACAGTAATTTGCCCTCATCCATAGCAACATTGATATCCTTCTGCTATTTCATAAGTTGTTACCGCAGCTCATTCATTTTCTTGACTAAGGCAACATTGAGTGCCTTTTCATGGTTCTTCTTTGCAGTGGCTTCAACAAAATCTTCTAAGCATTGTACCTGATCCTCCACTATGGTACAAAGAAGTTTGAGCTTGGACAAAGAGGAATCGGTACTTGGGAGGTTAGTACCGGGAATCAGAATGGTAAGGGTGTCAATCGCAGTTTGAATGACATCCTATTCCTTCTTCCTCTGCAATGCTTCCAGTCTCTCCTATGCAAGTTTTATGCTATGAAGAAGCTCAGACTCATCTACAGATTGAAGTTCAATAGGACTGGTGGTGTCAACCTATTTGGCTTGACCATCGGTTGCCTTAGGAGTCTTCACTTGTTTGTTTTTCTCTGCTTCCTTCTCCTTTTGTGCTCTTTTCTTATCCTCTTCTTTCTTCCTTTGATTCTCTTCTTGTTTCTTCTTCAGCTCTTCCTTCTTCTTCACCTCTTCCTTCTTTTTCTTCTCTTCCTCCTTCTTCTTCTCTTCTTCCTTCCTCTCGTCTTCTTCTTTCTTCTCCTCCTCTTCTTTCCTCTTCTCCTCTTCTTTTCTCTTCTCCTCTTCTTTCCTCTTCTCCTCTTCTTTTCTCTTCTCTTTTTCTTTCCTTTCCTCTTCCTCTTTCTTTTTCTCTTCCTCTTTGCTCTTGATTTCTTCTTCCCTTTCTTTTTCCGCTTGCTATTTCTCCACTTTCTCTTTATCAGCCTTTTCCTTGTCCTATTTCTCTCTCTCTCCTTTTTCTTTGTCCTATTTTTCTTTCTCTGCATGTTCTTGATGAATAATGTTGAGTAGTAAATACTCAATAGATACTAAGAGGGGGGTGAATCAGTATAGACAAAAACTTCATTAACAACCTTAAACAACAAAGACTACACTAACTAGTGAACAACATCACCGATCTAAATCAAGACAATACTGGTAAAACACAGTGACTGTAAAAGTCATAAACCAGTAACACTTAGATCTTCACAAAACCTAATATCTCATATCCACTTCACCCATATGCTTAAAACCTAATATCTCATTTTTACTTCACCCATATGCTTAAACAGGTAATACATTAGAAATATAATAACCACTTGATCAGCATGCATTACTGCTTAACAGAACATACTAAAACATCACATGAAAAAGCATCACACATGACACACTCATTTTTCACATGGAAACCCAACTGGGAAAAACCATGGTGGGGATGAATACCCACAATCTATTCTTGAACTCTTCTGAAGTCCGTTCCGTTAGGAGCCTGGTCCGGTTAAAGACTTTACAATAGGATCTGCTAGGAACCGATCCTACTAGGGATCACCTAGTTAAGGGATGGCTAAATACTTGGTTAAAGGTTAGAACCCTATTAAAGGTTACCTTGCAGGAGGATTTGAAGAAATCAATGATTTTGAGTCACCTTGTTAAAGGATTTACAAAAAGCCTATTAAGGCTACCCAGTAAAGGGATTTTCAAACTGTTGAAATGATTAGAAGTCAATAGGTAATATACTAATCTGATAACAACACTTAATGCTAAGGCAGATCCACTTCAGTTCTTATACATCTACAATCACACTCTACAGATCTCTACTCACTACTTCGGTCTAGAAAGAATCAAGTATCTCTTCACCTGGATACACACATAACATTTGCCAACAACTTCACAATGCAAATAATCATCGACCTTATAGACAACAATTAGGTTGGTAGAATAAACCCTAAACCCTAAGCATCTAGGTTATCAATACAGTTAGTCCAATCCCGACCATTTAATCACATTTCATAGAGTAAAACAATCTTGAACAAATCTCAAGATGTTCTTCATCGTTCTTTCTTTACCACTTCTAGAAGCTGATAACCCATCATGTGCTCTCCACCGTTTACTGAGATTTTGCACATTCTCGAGGTGGATAGAATAAATATTCTTCATGCAAGATCCTCAAGAAGATTCTTCGCGTGCACAAGGCTAACGTGGCAACGTGATCTCATCTTCATTTCAATTCTAACTCATCATAGGATGTCGTTGATCGAATCACACAGACTTGGAATGCATCAACCAGAAACCCCTATACAAACTATCCATATATTGGTTTACATACCAGTTCACTTTCTGCATATACCGGTTCATTCCATCATACCTGTTCACACTTCATCATACCGCTTTGCTTGTACCATCATACCGGTTTGCTTGTATCATCATACTGGTTCACTTACCAGGTCGCTTACTTCAATATACCAGTTCATACTTTAGCATATTGACATCAATGACAACATACAATACTATCATGTCATCATACTCTGCACATATGCCAACAATCTCCCCCTTTGGCATTGATGCCAATATACAAAGTTATCTCTACACCTTCACATCTTCTCCCCAATCTCTTCCTACTGCAGATATATTTTTTGCTTCACATCTTCTCCCCCTTTGACAACAATTCCAAAGTGGAGGCACAAACATCCATGCTCTACTATGATGCTCCCCCTAAGGAGTATCATCCTTCAACACACCAATCCTGAAAAGATTTGACAATGCAATACCTGACTGATGTGGAGCACATACCTTTAGTTCACCTCTTGAAGGGGTGGTACCCCTAATTCACCTCTTAAATAGGTAAATGTAGCCTTCGGTAGAGGCTTAGTGAATATGTCTGCTAATTGCTCCTTACTGTTAACATGTTCCAATACAACCTCTTTGTTGTGAACTTTCTCCCTCAACAAATGATACTTGAGCTCGAAGTGCTTGGCTCTAGCATGTAATACTGGATTCTTGGAAATATTAATTGCACTTGTGTTGTCACAAAATATACTCACCAGTTTGAATACAGGGACTTTGAAACCACTTAATACATGCTTCATCCAAATTGTCTGAGTGCAGTTCATAAATGCTACTACATATTCTGGTTCTGCTATAGACTAAGAGATACAACTCTGCTTTTTGCTCATCCATGAGACTATTCTACCACCAAGAAAGAATGCACCACTAGTTGTTCTCTTCTGGTCATCCACATTACCATCCCAATCGGCATCAGTAAAGACTTTGAGATTGAAATCATTACTGTATGGATACCACAATCCATAATCTATAGTTCCCTTCTGATATCTAAGAATCTGCTTGACTACTACCAAGTGGGGTTCTCTTGGACTTTTTTGAAAATGTGCAACAATGCCCACTACATGTGCAATGTCCGATCTGTTGTATACTACATAGTGCAACTTACCAATCATTGACCAGTAATCCTTCTCATTCACCAATGCTGAGTCATCTTCTTTTGACAATTTACAACCAGTTTGTTGCCTTCCATGCCAAAGGTCTTCAAAACCTCTTTGACATACTTGGACTGAGTGATAAACATACCATCTTTCATTTGTTGAATCTGTAGTCCAATGAAGAACTTAATCTCTCCGATTAGTGACATCTCAAATTCCTTCTTCATCTCATCTGCAAATCCAATCTTCACAAGATGTGAGTGTAAGAATTCATACCATGCTCTAGGTGCTTGCTTCAATCCATACAAGGCTTTATGTAGCCTACACAGCATATCACTGTCTTCTAATAGGGAAAACCCATCTGGTTTCTCTATATACACTTCCTCTTCAAGTATTCCATTCAAGAATGCAGATTTCACATCCATCTGATACACTTTGAATCCTTTGAAGGTTGCATATGCAAGAAGCATTCAAACTCCTTCCAATCTAGCTACTAGAGAAAAGGTTTCTCCATAGTCTTCTCCTTCTTCTTGAGCATATCCCTTACATACCAATCTGGCTTTGTTTCTTACCACTATGCCATCTTCATTCAGCTTGTTTCTAAAAACCCATTTGGTGCCAATAACATTTTTGTGCTCAAGTCTGGGTACCAAAGACCATGTTTCATTCTTTTCTATCTGGTCAAGTTCTTCTTCCATATCCTTAATCCAGTCTTCATCTTTGTGTGCCTCTTTAAATGTTTTAGGCTCAAATTCATAAATCCTGCAATAATTTTCTCTGACCTTTCTTCTTGTAAGAATTCCTGCATCCTTATCTCCTATGATCTGCTTTGGATCATGATGCATCTTTACATACCTAGGAATGATCTTGGTTGATTCCTCTTTCTTTTCCTCTTCATCCTCATCTTCATCTACAACAACATCTACCGGTGTAGGAGTACTGTTACTAGTACTTGGTTGTTTTGCAACTGGTTCCCAAAAGGTTACAACTGGTTTATCTACTACTTGCTCACTATCGGTTTCCTCGGGTTTCTTAGAGGTTTCATCAACTCTAACATTGATACTTTCAATAATTCTCTGAGTCCTATTGTTAAAACACTTAAGAGCTTTACTCTTGGTGGAATACCCTAGGAATATTCCCTCATCACATTTTGCATCAAACTTTCTCTGGTGTTCACTCTTGATATAACACTTTCTACCAAACACTCTAAAGTAGCTTACCACTGGAGTTTTACCAGTCCAATACTCATAAGGATTTTTATCCTTACCTTTCTTAATGAGTACCCGGTTCATAGTGTAGACTACAGTGCTCACCGCTTCTCTCCAAAAAGTGTGAGCAACCTTCCCTTGAATCAGCATTGTTCTAGCTGCTTCAACTATAGTCTGGTTGTTCCTTTCTGATAGGCCATTCTATTGTGGAGTCCAGGGGGCAGATAGTTGCCTCTTGATGCCATTTTCTTCATAGTACTTATTGAATTCTCCAAAGGTGAACTCACCTCCTTGGTCGGTTCTAAGGCATTTGATCCTCTTACCACTTTCCTTTTCAACTAGTGCTCTGAAGGCTTTGAACTTTCCAAAAGCTTCAGACTTGTCTTTCAAGAATGTGACACACATCATTTTTGAGCAATCATCAGTAAGAATCATAAAGTACCTATCTCCCTGAACACTCCTAGTTTTCATAGGACCACACAAATCAGTATGTACAAGATCAAGTAAATTATCTGCTGTGAAAAATTTACCTTTGAAGGTTGAGGAAGACATTTTACCCAGTTGACATTCTTTACACAAAGGATTCTCCAGTTTGTTCAGCACATGCAATCCTCTAACTACCTTGATCTTACTGGCCTTCACAATATTATCAAAATTTACATGACAGAGTCTCCTATGCCATATCCAACTGTCATCAAACTTAGCCATTAGACATTGACTGATATTTGTATTTAACTAAAATAAGTTACCTTTGGTCTGCATAATGGTGGCCATCAGTTCACCACTCTTTCCTTTTATTTTGCATACTCCATCTTTGAATTCTAGAGTGAGCCCTTTATCATTCAGCTGAGCAACACTCAAAAGGTTATGCCTAGGACCTTCTACCCAATACACATTATCAGCACTTCTTTTTCCATTTAGAGAAATGGACCCTTTTCCTTTTACCATACAAGGTGCATCATTACCAAATTGGACTACACCTCCATCATACTCTTCCAGAGACATAAAATTTCTCTGGTCACCAATCATGTGGTGAGAACAACCACTGTCAATAATCCACTCATTAGAATTATCAAAGCAAGAGACAAGAGCCTTCTTGTTTGACACATCTTCCTTAACAACTACAAATACTATGTCTTCGCTTTCTTCATCTTCTGATTCATCATCAGTGACACCTTCATCAACTGCAACAAGACAGTTTCTCCTATTTCCTCCTTTGAACTTTTTGAACCTCTCCGGTTTGTCCTTGTTATCACTGTTAGGACAGTTTACAGCAATGTGCCCTATCCTATTGTAAGAAAAAGCATTTCAAAGGGAGCTTACCTCTGTATTTTCCAGTTGCCTTTGGAACTCTCTTGGATAGAAGAGCTTCAAATTCCATCAGGATCTCATCATCATCCATATCTCCACTTTGTCTAGGTTTACAACTGGTACTAGCTTCTTTTCCCTTTCTAGATAGTGCACCAGATGCTCTAAAGGCTAAATCAGTCTTCTGAACACTACCATCATAATTGTTTAGCTCATATGCGGTCAACTTAGCAATGATAGAATCAAGGGACATCTTTGTCTTGTCAATAGATCTCAACTCCTGAATAGCGGCAACCCTTATTGCATAGACCAATAATAAGGTTCTAAAAAAATTTCTAACAATGGTGGAATCATCCATTGTACCTCCTACACTCTTGATGTCTCAAATAATAGTTTTAATCCTTATCCCATATTGTTGAATGGTCTCTCCTTCAACCATTCGCATGTCTTCAAACTTTCCTCTAAGGCTTTCTTCCTTAGCTTGCTTCACATGCTCATCACCGCCATAGATAGACTAGAGTATCCCATACTTCCTTGGGATTGTCTTTCTATTGAACATCTATAAACTCAATATCAGATAGACTGCTGATAAGAGCTTCCATGACTTGCCCATTCTCTTGACTTTCTCTTCTTTGATCATCGGTGAGAGTACCGGTAGGAACAACATAAGTATTCTCAACATAGTTCCAGTGTTGAGAACCCATGTTTTTAATGTAAATCTTCATTCTATCTTTCCATATCTTAAAGTTGTCTCTGTTGAACTTAGGACCTTCCCTCTTCATCATTAGAATAGGATCTTTTCCTCAAGCGGTTAAGCTTATAACATAGAGGACCTGGAGGACTTCTCTGATACCAATTGATGAATAATGATAAATAGTAAATACTCAATAGATACTGAGAGGGGGGGGTGAATCAATATAGACAAAAACTTCATTAACAACCTTAAACAACAAAGACTACACTAATCGGTGAACAACATCACCAATCTAAATCAAGACAATACCAGTAAAACACAGTGACTATAAAAGTCATAAACCGGTAACACTTAGATCTTCACAAAACCTAATATCTCATTTCCACTTCACCCATATCCTTAAAACCTAATATCTCATTTTCACTTCACCCATATGCTTTAACAGGTAATACATCAGAAATATAATGACCACTGGATCAGCATGCATTACCGCTTAACAGAACATACTAAAACATCACATGAAAAAGCATCACACATGACACACTCATTTTTCACGTGGAAACCCAACTTGGAAAAACCACGGTGGGGATGAATACCCACATGCTTTTCTTGAACTCTTCTAAAGTCTACTCTATTAGGATCCTAGTCAGGTTAAAGACATTACAATAGGTTCTGCTAGGAACCGATCCTACTAGGGATCACCCGGTTAAGGGATGGCTAAATACCCGATTAAAGGTTAGAACCCTGTTAAAGGTTACCTCACAGGAGGATTTGAAGAACTCAATGATTTTGAGTCACCCTGTTAAAGGATATAGAAAAATCTTGTTAAGGCTACCCGGTAAAGGGATTTTCCAACTGTTGAAATGATTAGAAGTCAACAGGTAATACACTGATCTGATAACAACACTCAATGCTAAGGCAGATCCACTTCAGCTCTTATACATCTGCAATCACACTCTACAGATCTCTACTCACTGCTCTAGTCTGGCAAGAATCAAGTATCTCTTCACTTGCATACACACATAACATTTGCCAATAACTTCACAATGCAAAACATCATCGACCTTATAGACAACAATTAGGTCAGTACCATAAACCCTAAACCCTAAGCATCTAGGTTATCAATACAGTCAGTCCAATCTTGACCGTTTAATCACATTGCATAGAGTAAAACAATCTTGAACAAATCTTAAGATGTTCTCCATCGTCCATTCTTCACCACTTTTGGAAGATGATAACCCATCATGCGCTCTCCACCATCTATTGAGATTTTACACATTCCCGAGGTGGATAGAATCAATCTTCTTCATGCAAGATCTTCAAGAATATTCTTCATGTGCACAAGGGTGACATGGCAACATGATCTCATCTTCATTTCAATGCTAACTCATCACAGGATGTCGTTGGTCAAATCACATAGACTTCGAATGCATCAACCAAAAACCCCGATACAAACTTTCCATATACCGATTCACATATCGGCTCACTTTTTGCATATACCGGTTCATTCGATCATATCAGTTCACACTTCATCATACTGCTTCACTTGTACCATCATACCGGTTCACTTTCTAGGTCGCTTACTTCAATATACCGATTCATACTTCAGCATATTGACATCAATGACAACATACACTACTATCATGTCATCATACTTTGTACATATGCCAACAGTTCTTTGTCAAGAGTGACATCCTCAACATCTAATGCATCCACATCAATAGGATCCATTTGCTCTATCTCTCTTTCACCTTCATTGTTAAATACTTCATCCGGTTTACCTGATGATAGGTCAAGTTCTTGTTTAACATTCATATTGGCCTCAAACACTTGGTGTAACCTAACAACAACTTTAGCATGTAAATGTGTGTCCTTCTCCACTTCAGAAGCTCTACCTTCTAGCAGCCTCAGTCTTTTCCTTCTCATGAAGAAGAGACCTTTGTTCTTATCCATTATCTCAAATAATTCTAAATTAGAAGCATCAGGAAAGTATTGTGAAAAAATTTTCTCCTTGATCTCGTGTTCTTTCTTAATGGCAATGTGTCATTTATTATCTAAAGAATTATATAAAGAATCTGTTGTAACCAATCTTATCTTAGATGGCGACTAATCATTAACACACAAATATTTAATGATTTCCTGTTCTACTTCTTCTTTCTCATTATCAATAAAATTATCAAAATACTCCTTTAAATCATCAAGCACTTTCCTCTTAATATTCTTAATAGTCCTCTGACAATGTGTCATTGGCTTATAAAAGGAAATATCTATATTCACCGGTGCTGAAGCTGCAGGAACATTACCAATAGATTTCGCTTTCTTGCTTGATTTCCTTGTCTTCTTTGGTTGAATTTTTGGTTCAGTGTCCTCTGACTCTAGTGAGCTGGTTTTGGTTTTCTGCTTCCTCTCAAAAACTTTAGCAGGAATAACCTCAGGTTTCTTCTTAGCAGGTGACCACTTGGTCACTTTTGGGCTGGCAGAGGTAACCGGTGTAGATATTGACGGCACTACTTTATCCTTTTTCTATTTTGGTTCTTCAACTGGTGTTACCCTCTCCAAGTAGGTATTGGTTCTCTTTTTCTTAGCATCCAGTGGTGAGGCAAGTAGGGTAGGGGCATACCCGATCAACATGTCATTCACCACTTCATAACCCATAGGTTCAACAGCTTCCTTTCTCGGTTCCGCTACTTCCATTATGCATTCATCTACCTTTATTGTGAAGCAGATGTCATCTTTATACTTCTTCACAATATCATCTGATATCCTCATTCTCTGGCTCATTTTCTGCTTGAATTCATCAAAATACTTGTTAAGAACCTCAGGATATCTAGTTCCCACTTTTTGTAGACTTTCCTTGATTTGTCTTGAGACTGATAGGTTAGAAGACCATTGCACATCACCTACTCCAAGGAAATAACCTTGAAAGTAGAAGAATAAACCAACCAAAAGTTGTCCAAACCTGAACCTTATCCATGATGAAGAAGTGCAGAAAAAAATGCCGAAAGGAAGAGAACACAATAAAGACAACCCCCCCCCCTTTTTACTCAATCAAACACCCCCCCAATAAATTATGATTTGACACTTTATATTAGTGCGTTTACAACTACCACTAGAAATAAATACTAAGTGGTCTTGATTTCAATGCATTACAAAATCCTCATGAAAAGCATATGCTGAGAATGAACTTTTATCACAATATCCAAAAAAAATAAACAGCACCACTGCAATCTACATGAAAAATAATGCACTATCAAACAAATAATCACCTCGATACGAGGTCATATGTGAAAGTTATGATCCTTCGAAGTTCACAAAATGAGAACTATGCAATGTCACGATTGAGAAACTGCAATTTCAAAAAAATATCTGCATCAAAATCAAACAACGGTTGCACTAGTGCATAGAGCACAGACAAATATCCAGAATTAAAAAAAAAAATTCATGGAAAATGGAGTCCGTATGAGCAAGAACGAAGCATTTGAAAATGGCCTTCAAAACTGCAATAGCCAACTAAAAGGGTTCTTGCTGTAACTTTCTAAGTGCATTTCTACAAAATATATAGTCTACATGCAAAAACTAAAAGATACCCAGATTGGTTTTTTGTGCTGCGAACAAAACCCAGAAGGCGTTTTTCTTTTTGATGTATAGAAGATGTAGATCTAGTGTAAATAGAATGACTTTAGATACAAAAAATGACCCCAGCAACCAAAAAATGACATGCAAAGGTTGAATCAGCTACCAAAGTCAAGAGAAAGAATGTTGGAACCTTCAATATTGATTGAAAACACCAAATATGCAAGATGGTTGTCAGATTTGATCTTGAAACCCTAGTTTTACAACTGTGTATGACGATATTTGTTTTCGGTAAAACGAAAGCCAGATTTTGACATTCTCAAGCCTCCTGAACGTGTTGGAATAGCCACAGATGCTTCCAGTATAACCAGAAATGCTGCAATCACCTAGATTTCATATAACACATGTGCAAACTCCAGCGATAAAAAAATTTCATCAAACTTTTCTGATTCTCAAGATCATCCAAAGATGCAAGAGAAGAGCATACTGGGTTTTTTGAAAAACTATAATAAGATTTATTAGCCCCCCTTGAATCTCTCAAATATGGAAACTAAAATCTACTCTTGCACATAGAATAGCTCTGATACCATGATAAAATCTAAAAAGATTGTAAACCTAGAAAACTAGTGTAAATGAATAGATATCTAAATTATGAATGCAAATAATACGAAATAAAAGTAGCAACACAGAGTTAGTCTCCAAGAGAGTAATGCAAATGCTAGAAGCAAAATAGCATTAAGAGGATGCAAAATCAAGAGATGCCAAATACAAGCCAGATAGCATGCTTTTATAGACCAGGGAGAGGGAAGAGGTGGCAATACCGACCAATCAAGAGCAACCATCTCTTGGACTAAAGATAGCAAGTATCTTCCCAAGATAGAAAATGGATGCACACGTGTAGGAATGTGACACCTCATAACCGCTCACCTAATTAAGCATGATTTATTAACCTAAGCAAGATTAAAAGAAGTGTAGAAAAAACCTAGGAATATAGGGAAAAAATAAATAACCCACTAGGAAATAAAAACCTACACTAACAGATATGATCTGTGAACTCTTCCAGAAAATATACCACATTATGCAGTTTCATCTTCTCAAGGACACTGTACTCTGATTTGATCTTCTTATCATCCCCATAGAACAGGATTAGCTGGGCATGAATCACTAGGGATCCTAGGTCTTCCAATTTATAGTCAATATACCCTGAAATATCTTTCTCAATGATTACTCCGATGGGTATTTGGGATAGGGCATTGTATTTCATTTTCCTTTGAATAAATTCAGCTGAATCTACAGGTGAACTAGAACTAGAATGCGATGCAGAAGCCATGATAAGAAAGAAATTCGAGAAATACCTTCACAATCCAAAATTTAGGGTTTGCCAATGTCACTCACAATACACCACTTCGGTTGCTAGATTACAACTTAGTGTTCTTCACTTGATAGATTGAAAATGATCTCTGGATTCCTCTACAAGATTTTTGAATTCACTTTGAATCGCTAGACAAATCACTCTTTGTCACTCTACTCTTGAAAATTCTTCACTCAAAAACAGATAAGTGAAAATGACGACCAAAATTATTTTAAACATACTTTTCATCCACCATAATAAATGCATCACCATTAGGGCACAAACCCTAATTTTTCCTTTTACCGCTTCTAATCTTCTATCTATTGATAGGTAACATATACCAGTTAAGGTCTTTGTCGATATAAACTGAGGGTTCAAAACATTTCACCGATATGTTCCCCCTAATCTTTTTTGAAGCTCAGTTTGCCGGTTCAGAGACTTCCACACTAGGTACAGAAACCGGTTCATCCTGTGACACTTCTTCAAGTTTCTTTTTCTAAGTTTTATTCATTCCCGCTTAAATGATTTCAACATCAATCTTCCCTTCTGGATTGATCGGTATATCATTCGATAGGTTCTTTCTCTGTCTGCAAGTTTTGGCAGTGTGTCCCAGTTTGTTGCAATGATAGCATACCATTCCATGTGTTCTCCATGGTCCATTATTCATACTTTCATTCTTTCTTCTGCATGTTACAGTAGTGTGACCGCTACCATGATAAATCAAACAGGTTGCTCTCCAACCAGTTGCCGCTTGATAACCACCTAACCGATGGTCATAGGTATTGTACTGGTTGGGATTCCGGTTCATAGAAGGTTTTGGGATAACTCCTTGAGTCCTTGTAGGACGTCTCCCAGTGTTGTTCAAAACAAACCTGCATTTAAATGCTCTATGCCCAAACTTGTTGCATGCATAATAGTTTCCATTGAATCTATTGGATCTAGGCTTATTGTTTAGAAAATAAGGAAAATTGATGTAGGCCTTGCTTCTACACACATTAGCAGTATGTCCTTATTTGAGACAATTAAAGCAAATAGGTTTAAATTTTTTCTTACCTTTATCCTTGGATGTTGGTTTCTTCTTTGATGCTTCATATTTTGTTCCAGACGTCTCACCTTCCTCATACCCAGAGAAACCAAGTCCAGTGGTATTCTTTACCAGTTTTGTCGATTCCATCTTTTTCTCTAACTTAACAGTACTCTTATTGAATTTGGCAAGTATCTCCTTTGACTCAGTAAGTTCCTTGGAGATAGCAGCATTGGATTCCATCAAGGTTGCACTCTTAGAAATAGCCATGTTTAGTTCACCTTGCATTTCTTCATTTTCCACTTTACTCTCTTGGAGATGAGCGGTAAGGGTACTGATTTCTTGCTTCATCTTGGAGATCTCATGATCTTTGTCGTTTACCATATCTTCAGCTTTCCTTCTATTCTCAAGCTCTTGACACATTTTGATAGTCAGTCCTTCTAACTCCTTTCTCAGGCTAGCTTTAGATTCATTCATTATTTCAACTTCTTCAACTAGGGCATCCATATCTGCTTCATCAGAAGAGCTATTTTCAGTAAGTTCCATTAGTTTCTCATCATGCTCTCTTCTTTTTGCCAAAGAGCCTTTATACTTGACTTTGAATTCATCATAGGCTCTCTCAGTCTAAGTGAGACGATGAGTAAGTTCCCTCACACTATATTCCCCCATATCTCCTTCCAAGTGGTTAGACTTATAGAAAGGTTGGCTTTAATACCAATTGATGAATACTAAGAGGGGGGGTGAATTAGTATACCAAAAAATACTGTACTCAAAGTCTTAAACAGTTTAGCAAATAACCGGTGCAACAGATTCACTAATAAACCGGTTAAGATAAATGCAAACCAAATAGAAAATAAAGCATTCACCCACAAAAGCACAATCACCATAACACAAGATATTTAACGTGGAAACCCAAATGGGAAAAACCACGGTGAGCAGAAACTCACGAGTAACTATCTGTAGAATAGAAACCAGACCGGTTAAGGTCAGGCTAGTTAAAGTCATACAATGTTCTTCACTAGAACAGATCCTGTTAGGAATCTAAATCTCTGTTAGGAGATAAGTCATTTTAAAGACTACCTTGTTAAAGGATTTTAGATCCACTATTGTGAACCACCTTGTTAGAGGATTTACAAAGGCTTTTCTAGGCCTACCTAGTTAAGGGTTTTAGACTTGTCGAAGATATTAGTAATCAACAAGTGAGTGATCTAGATACTAGCACAGTATGCTTGGTTAGATCCTTGATAGCTCATTGTTAATGCATTTCAGCATTACTTCAGTCTTCAATATCTCCACACTCTATCTCTTCACACAGACCTAATCTTCTCTACAATGATCACACATAACCTCTTCTATCACATATCTCTCATACATCATACATCGCATGCAAACCCTAGACATGATATCCTTATAAAGGAAACTGATTTCATGTCGGTCCAATAGGATTAGACTACAAGTTCCTAGGTTCAGTGCATCTAGACACATTTGGTAACATGGCACAAAA
Source organism: Cryptomeria japonica (assembly GCF_030272615.1). Classification (NCBI taxonomy): domain Eukaryota; kingdom Viridiplantae; phylum Streptophyta; class Pinopsida; order Cupressales; family Cupressaceae; genus Cryptomeria; species Cryptomeria japonica. Next base: position 530,001,497 of record NC_081407.1, read on the forward strand.
TCATTGCCACAGTATCGGTGGATGATAACTCATCACACATTACAGAAATACCGGTTGGTAACTCATCACAGAGTAATACCAGTTGATACAATATACCGATTACCGATTTGACAAAAATGAAGACTGGTAGATCATAGTGTTCTGATCAAAATTTAACTACCACTTGGGTCCTTTGTACCACTTGTGATCCTCGAACCGCTTGAGGTCTCCATACTGCTTGAGCTCTTCAGTCAATCTGTGACCAGTAAACATCTTCTGCAAAATACCAAGTCTAAAGACTATACATACAATACTGGTTGGAACAATTATCGGTTGAGCATAACTCATACATCAAGAAAGTGTGTGTCCATCATCAAAATGCCAACAAAAGGAATATTGGTGGTCATAATTCAAGAGAAGTTACCACAAAGAAAGTAAAATTGGCAAGACATTGGTGGCCACAACTTATGATACACATGCAAGATATGGATGAAAACTAAGGGCACAAATAAAAACCCTACATACTCAAATGCAACAGCTCTAAGATCAAAGAGAAGTAATAAAGGACCAAATCAATTAAGAGAGGTAGTGATTTTGAGGCTTGCATAGCATCCTTTGTGATACACAAAGCATGGAACTAAAAATACAAATGAAATCCACTATACCAAAAGCCAAATTCCTTCTACCTCAAGTCCAACAAGAAAAATCCCAATGAAACAATAGCACTATTCGACTCAAAGAGATCTAAAAGAACATTTTGTCTACAAATTAAGTCTTTTTGTATGTCTTGTGGATAAGACACAATTTTGAAAGGGGGTGATGTTGGAAAAGATGTACCAAAAGATAAAATAGAGATTCCAGGTGATGTAAGATTCCCTCATAAATTGTAAGACATATTAGTTGATAAATGAAGCCATTGTATTTCAAACAAACATATTTCTATTCATGTTCACTTAACTCAAGAGTGACTCCACTTAGATAGGATATGAGATCTTGCCCAAGACAATGATTATGTGTTCCTTCTTTTGAGGATGAAGGTTTGGTTCGTTATCTTCAATACATTTTACAATCCATGCTTACATAAACCCCCATGACAAATAGAAGATGATATTTTATAATTAGTGTGATTACAAGTCTATATAAGGGTGCACATAAGAGTCCCAACAAAATCTATTTCAAATATGTATGAATAGAACCAAAGACATAAACAAGTTACATCATATGAAAGAATACAAAATTGATTTTCCATCACATAAAAATGTGTGGAATTGACTTTCCTACACTTCTAAGAATGTGAAAAAGAGATAATTGAAACAAAAACAAGTAATTGTTTCCACATGATTTACAATAGAGTAAAAAATCTTAATAAATATTCTAAAAAAATCAAATATTTTAGTTGGTCACTCCCATTTATCTTATATAGACCAAAACAAGTCATGGTGCCCTCTTCACAAAACAAAAGTTAGAAAACTTAAAAGCTATATGGTGACCCTCTTCCCATTTAACAAAATTATGGTATTAGTTTATGCCATAGTTTAAAAACATAGGAATCTCATAATATTTGTGTCAAATGTATTATCTCAATGAGAAAGAGCATGAGGAATTCTTAAATCCATGGTTGAGAAGTCATAATATAGATGGAAGACCATTAATTTCATCCTTGTTGGTCATATGTTGTTTATTACTTGTTTGACTGACCAATTGTTTTCCATAACATCAACAACATTCATGTCATAAAGCAGTCAATCTGAAATAGTTAAGATGTATTTCATATCGAATGGAAGAAACCCAACATGACAATCTCTTTCATAGAACCGTGGATGATGCAAATATACTCCATCATGAAATAGCATGCTATGCAGTCCACACCTTTGAAAATGAGACTTCTTCTACAAAGCATGGAATGATTGGAAATGGTACATTGTACAACACTTCAAGTTCTCAAGAATTAAACTTCACCTTACACAATTGGAACCTCTTGTTGAACTAGACCTTATACTTCTGCTTGTACCTTACACAATATAATTAGATCACATTAGCTTGAGGAATATTGTCAAACGGTTCACACTTGCTCTCCTTGTTATCATATTTTGCATGCATACCAGTGTGTGGATCCCTTTATGAGTGTTAATGATATTTAGATTGTTTCTCATAATTTCTTAGAGGGAAATTAGATGCAATATAGTTATTTAGAAAACCATTTCATTTGTGATTACTGTTTGGATTTATACCTTTTCCTCCATCCCCTAGTCGACTTTATTGGCCTTGGAACATTGCTTATGACTATCAGTTATAAATATCTTATAATGGTGAAGTATATGTATGACCACCAAGGGCATCCTTTTGCAACCTTTATTATAGAGTTCATTGTTTATCAGATGATATTGTCTTACTTACTTTCATTTATTTTAATAAATATCGATAGACTAAAGCAATTATTTTATAAATACACATATAGAGAGTTTTAAGATCAATATTAGAAAGAATAATGGAGTAGGATGATTTATTCTCATAGTATTGAGGTGATTCAAAGTATATTATATAATTTCTATTTTTTATATATGAAATTATAATCATAAAGAAAAACTATAGATACATATACTATGATAAATATAGTAGTATACTTTCTATAAAGACAAATTAACACAATCTTGGGTGCATAGTATCGATAATGCTTATACTATCCAAATATCCATAAAACTATACTTATTTTAATGTTTCATGACAACCCTTGGTGCAAATCACTTGCAATTATGATCATTAGATTTAAGAAAAATTAAGTAAATTTGTGCATTTCATAACTAAAGAATCAAAGATTTGAATATTGACTGACTCATATTAGATATGAGATCTTTAAAGGATCGATAATTGTTATGAATATGAAAAGTCTTGAGTAGGTAATGATTCTTGTGGTTAATTATAAATTGAATAAACATTAGGTTCGATATCATATGTTATGTTAGCTATCAAAAGGGGAGTTAAATGATTGTTACTATGTGGTTTGTTAATATGATGTTATTATAAAATCCTCTTGCATAGTTGTTAGAATGTGTTGCCTACGGGATTGTTAGATTGACAAAATTATTAAAAAAAATGAATTAAATTTAAAGAAGTGAAGAATTATAAGCCTGATTTACATGGTTGTTATTTAAACAGTTACTGTTATGACCCGGGAAGGACAACTGAGAGGGGGGGGTGAATCAGTTGTGCACTAGTTGTCAATAAATTATAATCTAAATTCAAATTATTCCAACTTAAACTTAATATCTGTAAACCAAACTTAAGTGTAGGTAAAACAGATTAACAGTTATAGCAGTACTAGTATAACTTAATGCATGAAACATAAAGAGAAACAACATCCACAACACATGACACAAATATTTTGATGTGGAAACCTGGTAAGGGGAAAAACCACGATGGGAAACCTTGCCCACAATTAGATGATACTACTGCAGATAGTAAGTGTATACAAATAGGGTTTGCACATGTAGAAAGGCCAACCGCCTAGAGCTCACTTCTCAATCACAAAATAGGAGTCACACTGACTACAATTGGATGGTTAAATCCAATGATAATGTACTGCTCAAAATAGCATCTGCAATGTTGGATTCAGTACCGGTTTAAGCTCCAAACATGAGTGCTAAACACCTTCATAACCTTCCTTCAACCTTCGAATAATGTTTGTGTGATTCGCACAAGGATCTACTTATTTTTGCTCTTCAATATTTGAACACACTCATACCATCTATGATCTTCAATAAGATCTTACAATCATATCTACAAAATCTAAGACCAAATGTGTAGGTCGGCTCACTAGAGATATTACAATTAAAATAATTACAAATAAGTCTTGATGCGATACAACATGTCGGCTCAATACATTTACCAATCAATAAACCATCTCCATAACGTGTCGTGCTGATCTAGAATAGATAACATGCACTGGTCCATAACCTTGACCTATCTGTCGGTGAAGGAAAATATGTCAACCCAATTAGACCAATAAGCAAAACACCAAAACCAAAATTCCAATCCATGTCTTCGACATTACCAAAATGATCTCCAGATGATAACAAGTCATCATCATTGTTGGTGAACAATATAACCTGTTGGTGAACACATATTGGTGAACATAATGTAGACCTCCAAGAATATAAGTGTTGATATCAATGACAAAACCAATGCAACACATGAGGAAGTCATCCATAATACCAACAATCTCCCCCTTTGGCATTGATGGCAACACTAGATGGAAAAACATCTAAGTGCCAAAAACAGAATGCCAAAAACAATAAACCAACAATCTCCCAAAGATAGATCCACATGAGGCTTGGATGGGCCGGAGGTACGAATTAGGTTGCTAGGATAACCCAGTGTATGGGGTCGGAACCTATGAAGACCTACCATGGTAACCATACCAGGTTGTGTGATGACACTTGTCCCTACGTTCGCTAGTGTGTTGTCATTTTGTCCTGTTAGGAGCACGTTTGTGGGTCGTCCTATTGTCTATACCCTTGTGAGTACTTGGTTTCATGTTAGACCTTGGGTGGTGATGACTCAGTTTTGTGGATGCTCCAATGGACCTTTGTATTAGCTTTGATTATGTTTAGCTGGATCCTTTTCTTTTCAGGGATCGTTTATGTATTTATTGACCGATGCGGTCGTTTGTATATTGATTATGTTTTGCCTTGATGGCCGGATTGTAAATGGTGTAACCTCATGTATTATTAACCTTATTAATTATCAGAGGGGTCTTGCAATTGAGCAAACCCAAAGATGTAGCCCTTTAGGGGTGAACTCCGAGATCATCTTGGTGTTATGTGATGCTTTTATTTCTTATATTTCATGATTAGTGTTAGCATGTATGAATGCCAGTTTGATCGAATGCATAAGTGGTTTAGATGAGATTTATCGTAGATGCATGTATGCAATCGTCTTTTAAAATGCAGTAAATTGGATCGTGAAAGAATGTAACTTAGAGTAATGGAATATATTCAGTTGTTGTTAAGGAAATTAAGTATGCATGAAAAGATCTCACATGTTTATGATGAAATTATAGTGTGTTAGAATATTAGATGCATGGCTTATATTTCAATGAAAAGTATGAATGATGGGTATGAATAAATCTTAATGGATGAACCTTCTCTTGTGAATTATATTTCCATCTTTTGAAAGAAATTATCCTTGGTTAAGAATTATCTCGTTATTAAGATAATCAGCTTATTGGTTTAATTGTGTGAGTTAAGTGAATTGTGAAATTTAAGTAATCTCGTTGGGAAACTCTTTAGGTGTTAGTTGATGTCTTCCGCTATGTAATCTGAATCTTTTATATCTCGTTTATCTCAATGTTGTGTTTATCTTTTTAAAAAAAAAATTATTGCACTCCATTCTTAAGTTATAGCTTAATCCCTTTGGGGTTTCCTGGCGGGGCATTACATCCAAACCTTACTAGACCTCCATGAATTTCCTGAAATGATAAGAATTTGATTTTATCACCAACAATATGATGCGAGCATCCACTGACTATTATCCATTCATCCTTTTCTTCATTTTTTGCTGCTAGTGCTTGCTTTACCGGTTTGACAATAGGTGTCGGTTGATCTTCCTTTATTGCATCAAAATCCCATCCGCTATCATATGGATCTTCATCTAAATCATCTGTAACACCTTCATCTGCATAGTAACATGACTTATCTTTGTTTTTCTTAAATTTGTATCTCTAATATTCAAGGTTAGGCTTATATGATCTTTGTGCTTCCTCCCTTAGTCCTGCATGTCTATTAGGACATCTAGATGCTATATGACCAGCTTTATTGCAATTAAAAAATTTGAAAGGTGCTTTATCTTCATACTTACTATCTATTGGACCTTTAGGCATCTTCCTTGCAAATAGTTCTTCAATTTCTTCAAGTTCTTCATTTTCTCTCCTAATATCTTCAAGTTCTTTTGCATAAAGTGCTTTCCAATCAGTTTTGTTCGATGATGATGATGTTGATGATGATGATGATGCTTTGAAAGCTAAATCAGTCTTTATAGTAGCAACAAGACCAAATTCCTCAAGCTCAAATGCAGAAAGTTTTCCAACCAAAGTATCTCTAGAAACAAAAGTATTAAGCATTGTTCTCATCTCATTAATAGCAGTCACTTTCATTTTGTAAGCCGGTGGTAAAGCTCTTAAAACTTTAGACACAATTTCATCTTCACTTAAGGATCCTCCATAGCATTGTATTCCTAAAACAATTTCATTAACTCTTTCCATAAATGCAGAAATTCTTTCATCTTCTTCCATTTTTAAATTTTCACACCTGGCCTGGTAACATTCCAAATTTGCAATTTTGACAGTGGTATATCCTTCATTCAGTGTTTCCTGCTTATCCCAAATAGCTTTAACAGTAGATCAGTCTAATAATCCCATGATTTGTTGATCTAAAAATGCGCTCAAAAGTGATTTTCTTACTTTGCAATCATTGTCCAAGTCCTTAGCCAATGTTGGTGGATGAGGTTAATTCAGAATAGGAGCAACATAGCCATTATTTGTAACATCCCATATATCTCTTCCAATGTAGTTCAGATGTGTTTCCATTCTGATCTTTCATATACCATAGTTAGTTCCATAAAGCTTCAGACTGTCCTTCCTGAAAATATTTGTTGCCATAGTATCTCCTCAAGCTATTAGGCTTCTGCAAAAAGAGGACTTAGCTCTGATACCAATTGCTAGGACCTGGGAAGGACAACTAAGAGGGGGAGGTGAATTAATTGTGAACTGATTGTCAATAAATTATAATCTAAATACAAATTATTCCAACTTAAACTTAATGCCAGTAAAACAGATTAACAGTCATAGCAGTTGCGATATAAGTTAATGCATGAAACATAAAGAGAAACAACATCCATAACACATGACATAGAGATTTTGATGTGGAAACCCGGTAAGGGGAAAAACCATGGTGGGAAACCTTGCCCACAATCAGATGATACTACTACAAATAGTAAGTGTATACAAATGGGGTATGCACATGCAAAAAGGCCAACCGCTTAGAGCTCACTTCTCAATCACAAAATAGGAGTCACACTGACTACTATTGGATGGTTAAATCCAATGATAATGTATTGCTCAAAATAGCATCTACAATGCTGGATTCAGTATCAATTTAAGCTTTGAATATGAGTACTAAACACCTTCATAACCTTCCTTCAACCTTTGAATAATGTCTGTGTGATCCGCACAAGGATTTGCTTATTTTCACTCTTCAATATTCGAACACATTCATACCATCTATGATCTTCAATAAGATATTACAATCATATATACAAAACCTAAGACCAAATGTCTAGGTCAAATAACTAAAGATATTATAATTAAATCAATTATAAATAAGTCTTGATGTGATACAATGTGTTGGCTCAATACATTTACCAATCAATAAACCATCTCCATAACGTGTCATGCTGATCTGGAATAGATAACATGTACGGGTCCATAACCTAGACCTATCTGCCGGTGAAGGCAAATCTATCAACCCGATTAGACCAATAAGAAAAACACCAAAACCAAACTTTCAATCCATGTCTTCGACATAACCAAAATTATCTCCGAATGATAACAAGTCATCATCGCTATCGATGAACAATATAACCTGTTGGTGAACACATATTGGTGGCTATGCATAAGTCACTAACCATACCGGTGAACATAATGTAGACCTCCAAGAATATAAGTGTTGAGATCAATGACAAAACCAATGCAACACATGATGAAGTCATCCATAATACCAACAGTTAATAGTTTTGTCTCCCTTAGCCTAGTTGGAATCATTTGCACTGGTGAAATCTAAGTTTGCATAATAGCAACTTCATTTGAGAGGACATCATGTACAAACATTGATTGTCATGCTATTCATAAGTTATATTCTACTTGAATACAAGATATAGCACTACTCATCAATTACTCTTATCAATTATATCACTTCCATAAGTTACACTAATCTGAGACTCATTAAATTGCTTCCCTGCTACTCCTCTACTGAAGACAACATTGTTCTTTTGTTGACATCAGTTTTCAGTTTTGTGGAACACTTGATCTAGATATGGAAGAGAACTCCTCTGGCTCGAACTGGGGTTTGTACGATCTAATGTGTCTAGAAGTGGTGTGATCCAGAGTAAGATAAAGAGCGATCTCAGTTCAAATGATGATGTTATAACTACTCCATGAATTTAGTTCTTTTCCATGTCTTTGATACTAGTCATTACCCATCTTAAACTATAATTCTTAGAACTATTAAGAGTCTATAACTTAGATCTATGCCTTTTTTGTGAATCCTCATGCTTCATTCTATATTATGGTTATTGGAAAATCTATTTTCTTGAAAGTTCTAAAGCCTTTTCAACAAATTCATTTTATGCATGACCGACGATCACATTAGCTTGAGGAATATTGTCAAACAGTTCACTCTTGCTCTCCTTGTTATCATATTTTGTATGCATACCAGTGTGTGGATCCCTTTATGAGTGTTAACGATATTCAGATTGTTTCTCATAATATCTTAGAGGGCAATTAAATGCAATCTAGTTATTTAGGAAACCATTTGATTTGCAATTACTGTTTGGATTTGTACCTCTTCCTCCATCCCCTAGTTGACTTTATTGGCCTTGGCACATTGCTTATGATTATCAGTTATAAATAGCTTATAATGGTGAAGTAGATGTATGACCACCAAGGGAATCCTTTTGCAACCTTTATTATAGAGTTCAATGTTGGGTAGGTGCAAGGAAGGGCTTGATTTTCATCATGAGTAGATGGGTAGAGGACAAGACACAAAGAATATGGCTCAATGGAGAGCAAGGGAAAAGAGAAATCATGAGACATAATTGATGGCTAAGAAAGCAAAGATGATGGCTAGGTTGGATATGCTAATGAAAGAGGCCAACACAAAAAGAGAGGATCAGTAATGGAGCATAGCTTTATTCAAGAAGGGGTCATAGACACAAAGAAGGTAAAATTTCATGAAGAGGATGTTGTATAGTGGTGCAGAAAAAGGATAAAGAGATCTCTAGGAGGGGAGATCATGTAGAGGTAAGGAATGAGTGCAAAAGTGGTAGTAGGAGGACACAAAACTATTGGAGGAGGTGTTGCACTGAAGAGTGCAATTTCATTAGTAGAGAGGTTGCAATCTCTCAAAATCAGCATCATTTCTTTTTTTTAAATAATTTGGACGTTGTCGGAATTCCGACAGTAAAGACCCTTATGTCCGATAGGCATGCTATATGCATGATGACATTGGCTCATCGGATGGGTGGCAGAGAGATCATCATAATTCTGATGGGAAGGACCCTTACATCCGATGGGCATGCTATATGCTTGATGACATTGGCTCATTGGATGGGTGGCAGAGAGACCGTCAGAATTCCGACAGTAAGGACCCTTACGTCTGACGGTAATTCTATATGCACAAAGAAATTGGCTTGTCGGATGGGTGGCAGAGAGACCATCGGAATTCTGACGGGAAAGACTGATATGTCTGACGGGCATTCTATATGCCTAACAACATTGGCTCGTCGGAATGGTGGTCTCGTTCACCGTCGGAGGTGTTCTGGTGTCCGTCAGAATTTAGAGTGCCTCAAATAATGTTTGAACATCCAACAACAAGTTTTCGATGACGTTTTTTGTTGGTTGTTCGATGAAATGCAGTAAAAAATACGATGAATTACCGTTGGAATTCAACCCCAAATGTATTAGTGAACTATGCCTTCTGAAGCAAAAGAATGGAAACTTACTTCTCCTCTTTAGGTTTTGATGTCTAGATGTTAGTGAAAAATGGTTACATTGTTCCTCAAGTTCCTCCTATTGACCGTAATGCTAAAAGGGAATATGAGAACAATGTGGAAGCTAAGAATGCAATCTTGAGTGGCTTTTCTGATACAGAGTTCGTGAAAGTCATGCACTGCACATCAACAAAAGCGACATGGGACAAACTGCAAATTATATACGAAGGGAATACTAAAGTGAAAGAAGCCAAACTGCAAAATTTAAGAGCTCAATTTGAAAACCTGAAAAATGAAGGATGAGAAAATAGCTGACTATTTGCAAAGAGTGGATGAAAATGTGATTGCTATAAGAGGACTCGGAGAAGAAGTTAAAGATGAATTTATAGTCAAAATAGTACTCATATTTCTCTATCCAATGTATGACAACAAAGTCTCGACCATTAAAGAAGCTAAGGATCTGACCACCTTTTCTATGGATGAATTGTTTGGCTCTCTTATGGCCTATGAGATGAGAACAATAAGTGTTGAACCTTCAAAGAGAGAAGTTGTTTTCAATACCACATAGAAAAGAAAAGAACAAGATACAAAGGAGGATGAAAATTATTCTGATATTGTTGTAGAAAACTTTGTAAGGAAGCTCAAAAGAGGTTAAGCAAAGTACAAAGGTAAGTTGTCTTTCAAGTGTTTCAACTCTAGCAAGATTGGACACTTTGCATCTAATTGTCCTTATGAAGAGAAAGATGAAAATGAAAAGAAAAACATGAAGGCCTCTGGTAAGGAAAGGATGACAAATACTTATAATCCAAGAAGAAGAAATTTTAGGAGGAAAAATAGTCTTTTCACCTATGAGGATGATGCCTATAATGAAGAAAGTGTTTCTGAAGATTGTTGCAGTGAAGGTGAAAGAGAAGTCAATTTCTTGATGGTACAAGGAGAATTATTTGATGAACATTTTCTAGATGATGAAGAAGAAGAGATTGAAGCTGAAGTAGACCTTGAAGATGAACTTGTTAGTGCATTAGAAGAACTTAGAAAGGAGAGAAAGGAATATAAAAAGTACAAGAATGCTACTGCGGAAGAACAAGATCTACTAAACAAATCACTTGAGGAATCAAAGATAACAATTTCTGATTTGAAGATCCAATTGGAAGAACCAAAGAGGATGTTGAAGAACACAAATGAACACTGAGGGGGGGTGAATCAGTGTATATTAAAGTTTTTACCTGTGTGCTAATACTACTACTTCAAATTAATTAAGAGCACACATACACAAAGACAAACCACAACACCAGATATACAAGGAAAACCCAATATGGGAAAAAACTCAGTGAGAATAGTTGTTGAAGTCTACTGCTCCAATCCAGCCTCACAGTGAATAACAATTTACAATATTTAGGGCACCAACCCAAGGAGCACCAACCCCTGATTTTATGAGAACCTACTCAAAGGAGCACCTACCCCTGCTCTAAGCCCCCACTCAAATATTTGCAGTGATTGATCAAGTTTACAATGCAATGATAAAGCCTTTTTACAAATGAGTTTTTGTAAAACTTACAAAATTTCTCATATCATGAGAATGACTCTCTCTACCTACTGAAGTTATTCCTTGGTTTCTCCTCCTTCCTCTATTTGTTTAATTTCTTCTCTCTGCTACAACATTACTCTCTAGAAAGCTTTATTTTTTCTTTGTACCAACACTTTCTACTCCTGTAAATTTTCTTTGTTTTCTCTTGGCAGCTACACACTCTCTCAACAACAACAATCTCTATACTTCACCATAGAGACACACCTTTCTTTAGCACACTGTATATCATCTCTACACACACCATCAATCAACTTGTTGAGATATCATTATTTTCCACCAACTATTGTCAAATCATATTTATAGCTACTACTAGATTAGATCGACTTTGTACATGTCAGATTTTTTATTCTACTAGAGACTTGAATATTTTATCATTTCAATTATCTTGGAGGTCTGACTCAAGAGATTTTATTCTCTGTCCTGAATAAGATCTCAGATCAGCCGCCTGAATTAAATGCATTATGTTAGGTCCCGGAGACAACTGAGAGGGGGGGGTGAATCAGTTGTCTAATAAATTCAAACCAAAAACTAATTAACCAACTTAATGCTTAATACCGGTAAACCAGTTAAGTGTGTCGGTACACAGCGTCAACAATAAATTGCTATACTGGTAAAGATTAATGCATGAAATATAAACATAAAGTCATCCACAACACATAACACCAATATTTGTACGTGGAAACCCTATAAGGGGAAAAACCATGATGGGAAACCTTACCCACAATCAGATGATACTACTGCAGATAGTAAGTGTACATAAATGGGGTCTGCACATGCAGAAAGGCCAATAGCCTAGAGCTCACTACTCAATCACAAAATGGGAGTCACACTGACTATAGTTGGATGGTTAAATCCAATAAGAATGTACTGCACAAAATAGCATCTTCATATGCTAGATTCAGTACTGGTGTAATGCTGATATGCTTATACAAAAACCTAGCTTCACCTTCAAATGATGTCTTTGTGTATACCTCTACTTGATCTTGCATATACCTTCACTCAATTCTTTTTTGCATTCCACACTTGATCTTAAAAATAAGATCTTACATATATACCATACCCTAAGACCAATTTTAGTAGGTCGGCTCTACAAGATATTACAATAAAATCATTTTACATATAATATAATATCCAATGCAATAACCGATTAAACATGTCGGCTTAATGCATTTACATCAATAATAAATCATCTCCATAGCGTGCCATGCTAATCTGGAAAAGATAAACCTGCCAGTGTAACCCTAGATAACCTGGACCTATTTGCCGGTAAAAGAAAATATGCAAATATGAATATACCAATGATTAATTCTTCAAAACAAAGTGTCCACACGATGTCTTTGACATTACCAAGTGTCTTCCATATCATTATTGGTGCCGGTGAACATTATATCCTGCCGGTGAACCATATACCAGTAACTATTGCAATAGTTGCTTGCCGGTGAATGTTGCTGGATCTCCAAAGTGCTTGTTTTCATAGGTGTTGACATCAATGACAAAAACATACCAAAATACCAACAATCTCCCCCTTTGGCATTGATGGCAACACAAGATGGAAAAACCATCAAAGTGCCAAAACAGAAATGCCAAATACCAAAAACCAATCAGTCTCCCTTAAACAACAATTTCTCCCCCTAGGAGCAATATGCGTTTATCCAAAGATTAATACCAATCATTCTTCAAAAGATAATGTGTTTTTCCATAGATATCTCTCCCCCTTTGACATCAAATGCCAAAGCTACAAAATTCAAGTCCATACAAAATACCAACTACTCCCCCTGAGAAGTAGCTTCCTCATCAAATACCGGAATAAAGATTTGTCTTTTTAATTCTATTGGTTGATGACAATTATCAACTGTCTAAGTCTCTACCGGTGGTGGTATGACTCCAAGCTAATCTCTGAGATATTCAAAAGTCTCCTTAGGCAACGGTTTTGTGAAAATATCTGCAAGTTGTTCTTTAGTATTCACATAAACCAATTTTATCTCCTTTTCTTCAACTTTTTCCCTTAGAAAATTCAGTTTGATAGAAACATGTTTTGTTTTAGAATGTAATACCGGATTCTTAGATATATCAATTGCTGCAGTGTTATCACAATATATAGTAATGGGTTCCTTGCATTTTACCTTTATGTCTTTCAACATTTGCTTAAGCCATAATACCTGTGTACAGTTAGTTGTTGTTGCAACATATTCTAATTCTGTTGTTGATAAAGATGTACAACTCTGTTTCTTACTCAACCAAGAAACTAATCTCTTTCCAAGAAAAAATGCTCCTCCAGTGGTGTTCTTTCTATCATCCACATCTCCTTCCCAATTAGCATCTGTGTATGCACATAGGTCAAAATTTTCATCTTTAAGATACCATAATCCAAGATTTATTGTGCCTTGTAAGTACCAGAAAATCATTTTTACTGTTGATTCATGATTTTCCCTAGGATTACTCTGAAATCTATAAACAATACATATTGCATTCATAATATCAAGCCTGGTTTGTGTCAAATACAGTAAACCTCCTATCATAGATTTGTATCTAGTTGGATTAACAGGTGTAGATTCATCCCTTTGAGATAATTTGTCATTTGTAGTCATAGGCGTGCTTACCGGTTTAGAGTTCTCCATCCCAAATTTCTTTAGTAATTCTTTCAAGTACTTGGATTGACTCAAAAATATACCTTTATCAGTCTGAGAAATCTGCAAACTAAAAAGAATTTTATTTCTCCAATCATAGACATTTCAAATTCTTGCTGCATTTTAATACAAAATTCCTTACATAATCCATCTTCTCCTCCAAAGATTATATCATCAACAAATACTTTAATAATCAAGATGTCATCATTAGTTATTTTGTAATATAAATTGCTATCTGCATTTCCTTTAGTAAAACCAATCTTTAAAAGATACTTATCCAACCTTGCATACCAAGCTCTAGGGGCTTGTTTCAATCCATACAGAGCTTTTCTTAACCTGCAAACCATATCGTTGTCATCTGTCAAAGAAAATCCATCAGGTTGTTCAATACATATTTCTTCTTCAAGATCTCCATTCAAAAATGCACATTTAATATCCATTTGATAAACTTTGTAGTCCTTGTGAGCTGCAAAAGCCAAGAATAATCTAACTACCTCAATTCTAGCTACCGGTGCAAAGGTTTCATTTTAATCAATTCCTTCTTTCTGAGAATATCCCTTACACACTAGTCTTGCTTTATTTCTGACAACCTTACCATCTTCATTAAGTTTGTTTCTAAATACCCATTTGGTTCCAATTACATTTTTATCTTTAGGTCGGGGAACTAATGTCCAAGTATTATTTTTCTCAATTTGTCCTAATTCTTCTTCCATAGCTTTAATCCAAAATTTATCTTCACATGCCTCATTGATAGATGATGGTTCAATTTGAGAAATAAGACATACCTCTTCATTTGCCAATCTTCCTCTTGTCATAACTCCTTTAAATTTGTTTCCAATTATCTGATCTTCAGAATGATTCAATCTTACATACCGAGGTGTCTTAGTTTGTTGTTGTTCTTCAATTATTGTGGAATCTTTAGATGATACTGGGGTAACTGGATCTTCATTTTGTACCGGTGGATTTAGTGTAGGTTCATTTGTCACAATTTTTGTTGCCAGTTCAGAGTCTATATACCTTGAAGTTCCTCTAAATTGTTCATCAATCTTTACATTTGTACTCTCAACAATTTTCTACAATCTCTTATTAAAACATCTATATGCCTTGCTCTTAGATGAATAACCAAGAAATATTCCTTCATCACTTCTAGGATCAAATTTGCCAATATACTCATCTCTTCTAATATAACATTTACTTCCAAAAATTCTGAAATACTTAAGAGTAGGAGTATTACCAAACCATAGTTCATGAGGGGTCTTACTTGTTTCACCTTTGATGTGAACTTTGTTGAATGTATAGACAGCAGTGCTAACTGCCTCTCTCCAATACACATGTGGTAGATTTGCTTCTGATAACATACTTCTTGCTGCATCCAAGATAGTTCTATTTTTCCTTTCAACAACTCCATTCTGTTGTGGTGTCCGAGGTGCTGATAATTGTCTTCTAATTCCATTCACTTCACATAATGTATTAAAGTCCTTAGATGTGAATTCTCCTCCTTGATCTGATCTTAAACATTTGATTTTCTTACTGGTTTCATTTTCAACCATTGCTTTGAATAGTTTGAACTTTCCAAGTGCTTCTGATTTCTCTTTGAGAAAAGTAACCCAACACATTCTAGAATAATCATCAATAATTAGCATGAAATATCTATCACCTTGTAAGCTTCTAGTTCTAGCTGGACCACATAAATTATTGTGAATTAAATCAAGAGCATTATTGGATTTTTCTGGAATACTTTTGAAACTAGCTCTATCTTGTTTTCCAAATTGACATTCCTTACAAATTGTATTCTGAGGTTTCACAATTTTAGGTAGATCTCTAACTGCCTTAGAAGTACTGATTTTTACCATGCAATCAAAGTTTACATGACATAGTCTCTTATGCCATAACCAACTTTCATCTATATGTGCAATTAAGCATGCCTTTTCACTGTTATTCAAATGAAAGATATTGCCGCTAGTCTGATTACCGGTTGCAATTTTCAAACCAGTTCTATTCATGATTTTGCATTTTCCATTTTTAAATTGTAACTGAAATCCCTTCTCAACTAATTGACCAACACTTAAAAGATTATGCTTTAATCCTTCAACATAGTAGACATTGTCAGTGTTATGCTTACCATCAAGAGATATTGAACCCTTACCTTTGATTGAACAGGCTTTGTCATCTCCAAATCTTACTAAACCTCCATTGTATTCTTGAAAGTTCAAGAATTTACCTTTGTCTCCAGTCATATGATGTGAGCATCCTGAGTCAATGATCCACTCATCCTTTGCTTCAACTTTGGCTACTAGGGCTTGTTCTATCGGTTGAGCAGTAGGTGCCGGTTGATCTTCTATTATAGCAACAAAAACCCATCCATTGTCTGTTGGATCCTCATCAGAATTATCAGTCACACCTTCATCAGCAATGTAACAAGATTTGTCTTTGTTCTTCTTAAATCTGTATCTTTGATATTCAGGATTAGGCTTGTCTGTTCTTCTATCTTCTTCTCTTAGTCTAGCATGTCTATCAGGGCATCTCGAAGCCATATGACCAATCTTATTGCAGTTAAAACATTTAAAGGGTGCTTTACCTTCATACTTACTTCCAATTGGACCTTTTGGCATTTTCCTTGCAAATAGTGCTTCAAGTTCTTCAAGCTCTTCATTCTCCTTTCTGGATTCTTCAAGTTCTCTTGCATAAAAGGCTCTCCAGTCTGATTTGTCAAATGATGGAGCAGATGATGTTGATGCTTTAAAGGCCAAATCTATCTTTATAGTAGTAATAGGACCAAATTCCTCAATTTCAAAGGTTGAAAGTTTTCCAATCAATGTATCCCTAGTTATTGATGTATTAGGCATTGTTCTCAACTCATTTATAGTAGTAACCTTCATTTTATATGCCGGTGGCAAACCTCTTAAGATTTTAGAAACAATTTTATCCTCACTCAGAGTTCCTCCACAACATTTAATACCCAAAACAATTTCATTTACTCTTTCCATAAAAGCAGAAATCATTTCATCTTCTTCCATTTTCAGATGTTCATACCTGACTCGGAAGCTTTCAAGTTTTGCAATTTTGACTATGGAATCTCCTTCATTCAGTGTTTCCAAATGATCCCAAATAGCTTTAGCACTAGACCTATCTGATAATCCCATGATTTGTTGATCTGATAATGTGCTCAAAAGTGCTTCTCTTTCTTTGCAATCATTCTCTTCATCTTTAGCTAAGGTAGTTGGAATAGTCTGACCAGCTACAACAGCAGTATAACCATTCTTAGTAACTTCCCAGATGTCTTTACCAATGTAATCCAGATGTGTTTCCATCCTGATCTTCCATATCCCATAGTTGGTTCCATCAAGTTTAGGATTGTCCTTCCTAAAATAATTAGTAGACATTGGATCTCCTCAAGTTGTTAAACTTCTGCAAAAGAGGACTAGGCTCTGATACCAATTGTTAGGTCCCAGAGACAACTGAGAGGGGGGGGGTGAATTAGTTGTCTAATAAATTCAAACCAAAAAATAATTAACCAACTTAATTCTTAATACCAGTAAACCAGTTAAGTGTGTCGGTACACAATGTCAACAGTAAATTGCTATACCGGTAAAGATTAATGCATGAAATATAAACATAAAGTCATCCACAACACATAACACCAATATTTGTACGTGGAAACCCTGTAAGGGGAAAAACCACGGTGGGAAACCTTACCCACAATCAGATGATACTATTGCAGATAGTAAGTTTACATAAATGGGGTCTGCACATGCAGAAAGGCCAATAGCCTAGAGCTCACTGCTCAATCACAAAATGGGAGTCACACTGACTACAGTTGGATGGTTAAATCCAATAAGAATGTACTACACAAAATAGCATCTTCATATGCTAGATTCAGTACCGGTGTAATGCTGATATGCTTATACAAAAACCTAGCTTCACCTTCAAATGATGTCTTCATGTATACCTCTGCTTGATCTCGCATATACCTTCACTCAATTCTTTTTCGCATTCCACACTTGATCTTACAAATAAGATCTTACATATATACCATACCCTAAGACCAATTTTAGTAGGTCGGCTGTACAAGATATTACAATAAAATAATTTTACATACAATATAATATCTGATGCAATAACCGATTAAACATGTTGGCTTAATGCATTTACATCAATAATAAATCATCTCCATAGCGTGCCATGCTGATTTGGAAAAGATAAACCTGTCGGTGTAACCCTAGATAACCTGGACCTATTTGTCGGTAAAAGCAAATATGCAAATATGAATATACCAATGATTAATTCTTCAAAAAAAAGTGTCCACACAATGTCTTCGACATTACCAAGGGTCTTCCATATCATTTTAGGTGTCGGTGAACATTATATCTTGCCGGTGAACCATATACCAGTAACTGTTGCAATAGTTACTTGCTTGCTGGTGAATGTTGCTGGATCTCCAAAGTGCTTGTTTTCAGTAGGTGTTGACATCAATGACAAAACCATACCAAAATACCAACACATTATACATATCTTCAGATCATTCTTTGTACTTGGATTACTAAGTTTAGTAATCTTCCTTTGTACATAATGATCTGCAATCTTTCCTTGAGCCACATAGCCTGCCTACAACTTGGTCGCCATTAATTTTTTTTTCCATCCTCTGTCAACCTATTCTAAAAAGATCGAAAACTACCATGCCAAAATCCACCATCATCGACTTTTGCACATTAGATATCTTCTTCGACCAACCAGGGAGCCATATGTCTTCATTTCTTTTGTCTAGATCATTTGGTCAAGGTCGATTAACCACCATGTAGATCATTTTGCCTATCGGCATGTAGACATCTTCCTATTTAGTGTCCAATTCACTTGGTCAAAACTGATAAATCGACCACATGGACCTCAGAGTCTATCGAATTGCAGACATGACCACAAAATCAGTCATAATCTTCATTTTTGTCGGCAAAATACCATTTCATCTTTCCAATAAGTGTCCTATGATTTTCTCCATACATACCATGTCTTTGGTTCAAACTTGGTCAGCACCCATGTGGACTATCGAGCTACTCAGATCCACGGAACTTCATATATTGACTATCCTTCATGTTATGTGTATCACATGTATGTTCTACTCATGCAAGATAAGCTTATGTCATTCTTAATAAGCCTTCCTCTTTCTTTGTTAGCCCGCACCACATTAGCATAATCTCTTAACCCATGTAGGATAAGCCTTTGTCTTTTGCCTTATTGCTTTTCCTTATCCCACGAATCTATTATCATCCCTACTTGGTCATGCGGGATAAGAAGACCCTTCAATGCCTCCTTCACTTTTCCTTATCCCATGGGATTCTTCACATCCCATCTTGGTCATGCGGGATAAGGAATCCTTTCACTTCCTTTTGTTTTCTCATCTCGCGAGCTCCTTTCTCCATCCTTTTGTAGGCTATGGGATAGTGGGAGCCATCCCTCCCTTTACCTTTTTTATCCCGCATGACCAATATCTTGTCCTACTTAGCGTCGCGGGATAGCGGGATACATATCTCTCTCCACCTTGCATTGCCACATGAAACCTTCAATCTAAACTCTGGGATAGCGAGGGCTCGCTATGCCCTACTTGAAGTTATCCTGCGTGAATAATATGCACACACTTTGTGTGGTGCGGGATAGCGGGGGACTCGTTTCCCTTTGACTTTTATTGTATCGTGTGGTCATCCAAGACTCAACACAAATGTTGTAGGATAGTGGGGGGGTATTTGGCCTTTATGAAATTTTTATCCTGTGAGGTCTTTCTATCCATCCTTCTATGGGGTGGGATAGCAGGATAGTGAGATGTTTAATCATACATGATGGGTCCTACATGAACACAATAAAAAATAATCTAAACACTGAGCCACCAACACGTGGACAGATGGGGACCACTTTGTTCAATAAACTTAAGTTATCTCGCGTGACATTTGTTGGTCACCTTTGATACCGCGAGATAAAGTATAACATTGTTCTCTTCACTTAAGTGTTATCCCGCAGGGTATTCAAAACTCGCCCAACATATTGCGGAATAAGAAGAAACTTCATGTGCATCTCACAAGTGTTATCTCGTGAGGTCAACATTCACTCTCAAGAATGTCGTGAGATAAGAGGATAGCCTGATTGATCTGTCAACATTTTTATCCTGCACGGTCTCTTCCCTGCACATGAACACAACATGGAACCCATGCATACCCGTGAGCCAAATAACTACTGCCATGTGGAAATCAACTCTGTGATTGTTTCCAACATGATCGACATGTGAAGATGATGAATCTGGTCGAAACCCCTACAACATAACACAATGTGTTATGGATGATTGTTGCTTGCATCACTGCAACCTCCCTTGACATCCTTTTGATATCAATGAAAATAATGCCAATAGATGTATGAAGTAACAAAATCTGATTTAGAAAGAAAGGATAAGGAGTGTCAAAAATTGGAAGAAGATCTTGTAAATCTAAGAAAGGAATTGGAAAAGAACAAGGATGAACTCAATATGAGAATTAAGTATGGTGGGAGCATTGAATCATTAGACAAAATACTAAGTAAGCAGAAACACAAGGAAATCAATGACATTGGATTTGAAAATGGACAATGTTCCAGTAGTAAGGATTAAACAGGCAAGGAGATACACTTCACCTCCTCAAGTGAAAGTGAAGTAAAACAAACATTCACAGTTAGCAAACCCAATGAGAAGAAGACATATGTTGCTGCTACAAAGAATCAGTCAATGAATCAACATGTTGATCCTAAAAGAAAAGCAAATGTTAATAATAAAGGCTTCATGAAGGTCAAGGATACAAGAAGGAAGAGCTCAAAACGACCAAATTATACTACTCCAATGAGACCAATGAGAAACAATTTCAACAATGATTGGTATGTACCTCAATTCCATGGATACTGCTATTAATGTAATACTCATGGTCATAAAATTGTTGATTGTAAGGTTATGTATAGATCTCCACCTAGTTTTGAAAATAGAAATCAATTTTTTTCTCTTAGGGATATGAGTGTCATTTGTTATCAATGTAATGGGTATGATCATAGGAGTTATGAATGTAGGAAAAATGTATCTCATTCCTTTAATAGATTTTCAAATTCATCATTCAACGTGAATGTAAAATGCTATCATTGTCAAAACTTGGGACACATTGCAAAACATTGTAAGCTTAGGACAGCTAAGCAAAAGAAGACAGTGTCAACATCTGAACCTAATGCAAAACCATAACAGAATGGATTAGCCAAAAGGAAGAAAGAAACCAAACAATTTTGGGTAGAAAAGGATAAACACAAGGCTAAGTCAAGTTTGATTGTTCAAACTGCCCTACATGCTAAAAGGAAAAACTTGTGGGTAGTTGACAGTGTTTGTTCCAACCACATGACTGGTGATAAGAACAAATTTATTCATCTTGAAGATGGGAATGGTGGTTTAGTGAGGTTTGGAGACAATTCATCAATCAAAATCAAGGGTAGAAGCACACTACACATTGATGGCAAGCTGAAAGCACATGATGTATATTATGTAGAAAGCCTAAAGCATAATCTTCTAAGTGTGAGTCAAATGTGTGACAAAGGATGTAAGTTTACATTTGATTCCAAGGGTTGTGAAATTAGAAAAGAGAGTAGTGGTCAGCTTGTTGCTAAAGGAAAAAGGACAGATGGAAATGTATATAATCTTAAGGAATGCTTTGAGTCTTAGTGTATGATGGGACAAGTTGATAAGAGTTGCCTATGGCATAGAAGGTTAGGACACATTAATTTTGACAATTTGGTCAAAGTAAGAAAGAAAGGATATGTAAGGCACATACCACAAATTATCAAACCTGCAAGCACTTTCTATGACGAGTGTCAAAGAGGGAAGCAAACTAAAGTAAGCTTCAAGATAAAAGAATACTCAACTACAATACCTCTTGAGTTGTGCATACTGATTTGTGTGGGCGTACAAGAACAAGAACTCTAAATGGAGAAAAATACTATATGTTGCTTATAGATGATTTTTATAGAATGACATGGGTCAGCTTCTTGCAAGATAAGTCACAAGCTTTTGAAAGGTTCAAAATCTTCAAGAAAATGGTTGAAAAAGAAAGTGGATACAAGTTGAAATTCCTAAGGTCAGACCGTTGAGGTGAATTTACATCAAATGAGTTTGAATATTACTGTGAGAGGCATGGAATTAGAAGACAATATTCAGCCCCTAGGATGCCACAACAAATTGGTATTGTGGAAAGGAAGAACAGAATAGTCAAAGAGATGGAAAGGACAATTTTAAATGAAGCAAATCTTCCTGATGTTTATTAGAAAGAGGTAGTTCACACTGTTGTATACATGCAAAATAAAGTACAATTAAGGGTGAATAGAAATATGACACCTTGTAACTATGGTATGATAGGAGACCCTTAGTCAAGTATTTCAAAGTGTTCGGTAGAAAATGCTTCATCAAAAGAGATTAAGATGGACTAGGTAGCTTTGAATCAAGAAGTGATGAAGGTATCTTTTTAGGCTACTCTACTCACAGCAAATCCTATAAATGTTTTAACAAAAGTCTGAAAGAAAGTGGTTGAAAGTGTACATGTGAGAATTGATGAGGATTTACATAAAGGTAAAAGGACTACAATAAATCAGATTGAAGAATCACACAATGAAGATGAAGATCAATCTGAGAGTGAACATGAATAAGAAGCATAAAGTAAAGCCCCTAATTGGTGTGAAAACTAGAAGGAGAGCAAGGAAAACTGAGAAAGAAAATTTATGCCTCATGACTGAGATGGAACCCAGAACATGTGAAGAAGCCAACAAGAGTGAGAAGTGGATGAATGCAATGGAAGAAGAGCTATAGTAGATAGAGAAGAACAAAACATGGGAAGTGGTTCCTAGACCTACTGACAAGAATTTCATTGGGACTAAATCAGTCTACAGGAACAAGATGAATGAAGAAGGCAAAGTGATAAGGAACAAAGAAAGGCTTGTGTGTAAGGGATATGCTTAGGTTGAAGGGATAGACTTTGAGGAGACATTTGCACCAGTTGCAAGACTTGAAGCAATCAGAATGTTCTTGGTATTCTCAACCCATAAAGGATACAAAGTATATCAAATGGATGCTAAATCTGCATTCTTAAATGGCAATCATTAAGAAGAGGTCTACATAGAGCAACCTAATGGTTTTCAGTTGCATGAAGATGAGAACTTTGTTTGAAGATTGAAGAAAGAATTATATGGTTTAAAGCAGGCACCTAGAGCATGGTATTCTAGGTTAAATAGTACCTCCATCAACAAGGTTTCAGAAAAGGAAATGTTGACAACAATTTATATATCAAGGTAGATGGAGACCGCATGATCATAGTAGTAGTATATATAGATGACATCACCTTTGGAGGAAACAAAGATGTTCTATGCAAAGAATTTGTTGATTAGATGCACTCAGAGTTGAAAATGTCCATTCTTGGAGAGTTGTCATATTTTCTTGGTTTTCAAATATCATAGTAGAATAAAGGCATATTCATCTCTCAAACCAAGTATGCTAAAGACATGTTGAAGAAATTTCAGATGGAAGATAGAAAACCAGTTAGTACCCCCATGGTAACAGGATGCAAGTCAAGCAAAGATGATGAGTCACCTAGTGTTGATCACACCTTGTATAGATCCATGATTGGAAGCCAATTGTATCTTACAACTTCAAGGCCTGATATAGTTCAAGTTGTATGCATGGTTGCAAGATTCCAAGCCACTCTTGAGCAATCACATGTCAATGCAGTTAGGAGGATATTCAAGTATTTCCAGGGAACACTTACTAATGGCTTATGGTATCCAAAGAAAGGAGATTTCATTTTACAAGAATATACTGATGCAGATTGGGAAGGATGTGTAGATGAAACGAAGAGAACCAGTGGTGGATCTTTCTTCCTTAGAGACAGATTGGTGTCATAGCATAGCAAGAAGCAAGAGTCCATTTCACTATCAACTGCTGAAGCAGAGTATATTGCAGCTCCTACATGTTGTTCTCAAGTTTTGTGGATGAAGAAAACTCTCAAGGACATTCAGGTAGAGTTTTTGGATCCTATTCCCATCATGTGTGACAACTCAAGTGCAATCAATATATCAAAGATCTTTGTCATGCATTCTAGGACAAAGCACATTGCAATCAAATATCATTTTCTTATAGAAAAGGTTGCAGAGAAAGAAGTGAAAGTTGAATATGTTTGTACTAGTGAACAAATAGCTGATATCTTTACTAAGCCACTAACCAAGGATATTTTTGAGTACTTGAGACAAAAATTGGGTGTTCTCACCCTCCATCTGCACTTAAAGAATTGATTTGAGGTCCATGGTTCATGAGGAGTATAATATTTCTACACTTTCCACCTTGAACCTCATGTACAGTCTTAGGGGGGATTTTGATTTTTTGTAAGAAGTAGTGGCACTGCTCTTTATATTGTAATAATGGTTCATCTAGCTATAGGAAGCAAAGGTCAAGAAGTTGTAAACGAAAATTCTACTATATTGTGGATGTGTCATGATCAAAATTGGAAGTTTCATTCATTGTTATAAAAAATCACAGAGGGAGAAATTGGTGTCGAAGCAGTTGGACGTTTCACCCTTTTCTATTGTTGTCAAAGGGGGAGAAATTGGTCAGAGCGTTGACATCAATGCCAAAGGGGGAGATTGTTGGCATTATTGTCATTGATGTCAAGGGATATCAAATGGTTGCAGAATAGCAGGTAGCAGTCATGATGTCAAGGGATGTCAAGAGGTTGCAGAGAAGCGAGTAGTAGTCGTGCATAACATGAAAGTTATGATGTGCATTTGTGCATAACACAGCATGTTATGTTGCAAGGGTTTCGACTAGATTCATCGTCTCCACATGTTGGCAGTAGTGAATGAGTCTCGAGTTGGGGTTGAGAGCCATTATTTCTATGTGGCAAAAGTTGTTTGGTTCACGTGTATCTGTGGGTTCTGTGGTGTGTTCGAATGCAGGGAAGAGATCATGCAGGATAAGAGTTTCATTGAGGTCGAAGACCCCCCGCTATCCCACAACATTTTTTGTGAGCCTTGGTAACTATGTAGGACAAGTAAGTTCAAAGGGAAATTTGTCCCCTGCTATCCTGCACCACGCAGAGTATATGCATGGTGTCCGTGCGGGATAATTTCAAGAAAGGCATAACAACCCCCCTCTATCCCGTGACTTGTTTGCGTTGAGACTGGAGGTCTTGCGGGGTAACACAAGGAGAAGCAAGAGTTGTTTTCCCGCCATCCCGCTACATGATGGATGAGTGAAAGGTGACCATGTGGGGTTAAGAGGACATAGGCAGGATTTGGGCTTCCTACAATCCTGCAGAGCTAAGTAATACAAGATGATGGTCGCATGGAAAAACATGATGATAGAAATAGAAGGTTCCTGCTATCCCACGCCCTTCAAGATGGAAAAAACATTAAGGGTGACTGATTTGCAGATAGGTTGTGTAACTCAAGGAAGGATTCTAGATTGTTTTGGGTAGATTAAGATACTAAACTTAGTAATATAAGTATAGAGAATGATTTGGAGATAGATAGTATGCATTTAATTCAAGAAGATGATCTGATAACAAAGAATAAAATCACGTGCAAAAGAGATCTCCAAAATAACTGACTTGGATAAAATATTAAAATACTGCATTGGAGAAACATGAGTGGTGCACATAGACCATTGAATTGAGCAGTAGGTGTGATGATATTTGACATCAGTAGGTGTGGCCACTGAGATAGAGATAGAGGTGGAAATATAAATATCTCAACTAGTTGACTGTGTATGTGAGGTGCTCTAGAGATTTATGTTGTTGCCAAGAAAATCAGAGAAATCTATAGAAGTGAAAAAGCCAGAACGGAGCAAGAACAAAGTATTCTGCAAAGTGAAGTTGTAGAAGGGATAAGAAGACAACCAAACTGAGGAAGAAGAAGAAAATAGAGGAAGAGATTCAACAGGTAGAGAAATTTATTCTCTGGTAATGAGAAATTTGTAAGTGTTACAAAACTCATTTGTCACAAGGCTTTATCACTGCACTGTAAATTTTTATAGTCATTGTAAATATCTGAGTGGATGCTCAGAGAAGGGGTTGGTGCCCTAAACTTTGTAATATATTATTTATTGTGAGGCTAGATTGGAGCAGTAGACTCGAGCAGCTATTCTCACCGAGGTTTTTCCCATATTGGGTTTTCCTTGTAAATCTAGTGTTGTGATTTAGTTTGTGTGTATGTGTGTTATTGATTAATTTGCAGTTTCAGCAATTGCATACATAGTTAAAATTATAAAATAAATTGATCCACCCTCCTTCTCAGTGTCCATTGTGTTCTTCAAGAATCAACCCACAATCCTAATTCCTTCATCACTGCAAATGGCATGATATTTATTGTGGCTCCTGAATCTATCATACAGTTTTTTGCTGATTTATTATTTATTAGCAAGGTAGTATAAAAGGGATCAATTTGTGCAGGGTCCCTTGTTAAAGTATCACCCAAATATACCTCGAGAGTTTTCATCAACTCCCTTTCATTTTATTTTTTCCCTTGTTTTCTTGTTCACCATCTACCTTATCTAGAGGAGTTTCAGACTTATGGGACACACTTGAAATTAGTTTAACAACACTATTCCTATATTCATCGATTTTCATCATCTCCAGTAATGGGACTGACATTTTGATTTGGGATAGAACTTGATCTATATGAAATGAAGGTAGGCTTATACTCTGCTCATCTTGAGCTTTCTTTGGCTCAACTGATTTTAGTTTTTCAATACTGTGTTGACGTTGTAGTAATTTACTTTTGTCTATTGCTATGTCCTTTGGGGCATATTTCTAGGAGATACTTTGACATAGCTGCTTCCCTTCACTTTGTTTGGTATTCTAAAAGTTTGATCCAACAGTGGCTTTATTTTTTATGAACATCCCAGTTGGTGTCCCTTGATCAGGATTAACATTTATGTTTCTAATATTGTAATTACTCTTTACGTGAGCTACTATTTCAACTGTTACTATTTTAATTTCTTCTTTCCTTCATCTCCTCAAATATGTTTCATCCTCTTGATACCTTTCCATACACACCTATCTATCCTCCTTATTTTCTTCTTCTTGATCAGAAAATACCTGCTGATCAATATGCATATTATACCTTTGTTAGTCTACATCATATTCTAGTCCACCCTCCTCTAAAGAGGAATAGTCCATACTTATCCCACATGGCCCGAATGATAGCATATTCACCATGTGATTTCCCATATCCATCTCATAAGTTATTTCATTCTCCATTCAATGGTCTATCATGTAGAATTCAGGATCGTGGGGTAAATTACATGCTACGCACCAAGGGTTATCTTCTACCATATTTTCTCTTGGCTTCTTTAAGGGATCAAGGGTCTCTTTATTTGCATTCTGGTTTTCTTCAATAGGTTTACCATCCTTCCAGTTAGTTCTGTAAGGCATATCATGTAATCTCGGCCAGTGAAAATTGGGCCTTTCATATATTGTAGTCCTATCACCTTTTGCCACCTTATTTGATAGATCCTTCACAGTATTCCAAACCTTTTCCAACTTGTCCTCTTCTTCTGTTTGCTTATTCTGATTATTTTTGGGGTTCTGTAATATTTTGATTCTCTCTCTTTTACCCACCTTTCCAGAATATTTCAAGATATTTTCTATCTTAAAATAAAATCTACATGCTTCATTAAAATCATTTGGATTATTCATTCTCAATTCATAACCTATTTTAGGATCAAATACGTTCATGTAAAATTCTATGCTCATAGGATCAGTTGGTTTTAAGTGTGGTGGGATTTTTTTCAATGACTTCATAAATCTCAAATTGAATTCTACAACTGACTCATTGATATTTTTGTAGATGTTGGTGATTTCATGTAGAGCGAATTTTGGGTCTGAATGGTCATCATATTGTTCTTTAAAAATTCTTTAGAATTCATTCTGTGAACTTATAGCTATGTCAGGGAGATTATTAAACCAATCTATGTCATCTTCAATAAGACATTGAATGAATAGCTTCATATATACATCCTCATCCTGGATATCAAAATTATCCATTACTATCTCAAATGCCTTGACATGGTCTTCTACCAAGGTGGTGTGGTTGCCTGAAAACTTAGGCACTACATTTCTCACTTTATTATCAAGCGGATTTGGGTACCCTGGGATCCCCGAGAAATCCAATTGTCTGAATCTATTTATGTTCATGAGTCTCCTTGCAAATAAATTTTTCCTTTGATTCATTTGATATTGTCCTTCTTGATTTGGTATTTGTGTGCCATACTGAGAATAGTGATATTGGTTTTTGTAATTGCCATTATAACCAAAATGTGGTACGAATTGTCCATTTCCATATGTTAGTTAACATATTATTCTTCTTTGATTTTTATGCAATTAAACTCCATGCCCTCACGAAGTCACAATTGTAAACTAACAAATTGGGAAAACACAGTTGTTCTTTTCCCTCTGAATTTTTAAAACAGGTACAACTCCCTTATATAACATTCAATGAATTATTCAATATAAATTTGTGCCCACTTTTAACCAGAAAGTAGTAAGGCAATACATTCATTCATAAACATGCAATGAACATAACATACATAAATATTTCCATTGATCATGAAAACACAGTTTCACAGATTCCAGACTTCACATAAACAAGGAATTGGCAAATCAGTATTGCTAGATAATGTTCTTTCTCAGATAAATCATTCACATAAACAGATGTGATTCAGTGATAATTAAACCCACAAAGAGGAAAATTCTCAAGATTGAACACATAGATTCAAGTCTTTCAGCCAATATATGTTTTCTTCATTCATTCAAAGATAAATAACTATTCAACATGATTATCTTTCTGAAAGAAACATACAGCAAATAGTAATAAACCTAAAACCTTCTGGATTTCTCCTAAAATCTAAACCCCTCTTCAGTTTCAAAACATTCCTTAAATAACATCAATTGTTTCTTTTACCCTTACGGAGTAATTTTTTGTGGTAAACAATTACCCACAGAAACAGTTTGAAAACATAACTGTAAATAACAGAAAAAGTCTTTTGAGTGAGATAAAAGAGGACACGTCCTCAGAAATGAAAACAAATCCTAACTAGGCATTGGGGATCTTTGAGATGCACCATCCTCGGCATTCACATTCACCGTTGCCTTCCATTCCTTGTACGCCACGATGAACTCCTGTAAATATGGAAGACTGGGAATTTTAACAGATGTCATCCTCTGTTTCCACGCCTCTATCTCTAGCCGGATCTTCTTGATTTTATCCATGTAGTTAGGTAATTGATCTGTGTAAATGTATAATACAGCTTCAACTCTAGAAACCTTTATGAAATTGGTTGTCGTGGGTGTTGCATTCTTCTTAACTTTG
Source organism: Cryptomeria japonica (assembly GCF_030272615.1). Classification (NCBI taxonomy): domain Eukaryota; kingdom Viridiplantae; phylum Streptophyta; class Pinopsida; order Cupressales; family Cupressaceae; genus Cryptomeria; species Cryptomeria japonica. The sequence goes on from NC_081407.1 coordinate 530,030,846, forward strand.
TTCATACCATTACAAAAAAGTTTTACAACCATATTCATGCTCTTTTCTACTTGACCATCGCCCCAGACATAAGTGGTATGAATATGTCTTAATTCAGTTGCCAAATTCTAACATATTCCCTTTAATTCTTTCTTCCACTTGATGAAATCCACACATCCCATCTTGAGTGTTGCAATCCTCCAATCAATATTGTGCTTACCAATGAACAGGAGTGATTCATCAACTATTTTAAGTGGTTTTTCAGTCAAAAACTTAGCCACTCCATACCTTTAAATTTCATAAATCTGTAAAGAGGCAGATGTCCATTTGGTTTCTTCACTCTCCCACATTTTAACCTATGACTGAATGTCTGCTATTAACAGTGAGGTTTCATCAAACACTTTTCTGGATTCTTGAATAAATTTGCAACCATCATTAATGACTCCATTCACCCAATCATCAAAAATAGCTGCGATGGCCTTTCCCCTTTGGATCTGACTCAATAAATTTTGACTGACAAGTGATGTGGGATCAAAATATTGGGACTATTGAGCTAATGTCTTAGGAGAAGAACATACATCGTTGATCGCATCAATGTAATCCGCCAGCACTCTGATCATTTGTTTTAGCTCCTTCTTATCCTTCCTGTCCTTTTGCGATCAGGTTAGCATGTGTTTCGTATAAACTTCAAAGTTATGGTTATCTATATCCCTGCCAGCAACTCCAAGATCTACTTTCTCCACATGGTAACTATCGGCAGAAAGCTCAGATGCTTCTCCATCAACCTTTGGCTTCGCAACCTCTGCCATCCATTTACCTGTTTTATCATCAATCCCTAACCTTTTCATTGCCTTTGCCCTTTTTGGCTAAGGTGTTTTTGTCACATACTTATGCACAACATCTTCGATTGGCAAAGCGATGGGAACAATATTTTTCCTTTTGTTTACAGAAGACACTAGCCATTAGGGAGAACTAACAACATAATCCTTTAAGATTAAAGACTTCTCTTGAGTCTGTTCTTTAAAACCAAGAGAAGTGTCAAGGTTTTCAGCAAAATCTTGATCAATATTATCCTCAAAGTGATCCATCTTTCATAAATTACTTTCTTCTGGCAACTTATCCTTCTCGCCTTCTTCGCTCGGGTCTAGATCAATAAAGTGTTCAGCAACCTGTAGTTCGCTCCTACCAGTTTTGGCCCTTGATCTAGTCACACAAATAGAAATAGGTGATCTGATAGCCTCTTTAGCTGTAGAGGTGGGTTTCTTATGGTGAGAAGATTTCTTGGTTTTTGTTTATGTTCCTACAAAACAAATATTTTTAGAAATGTTAGCATCAGGAGCCCTAAAAACAGCTTGCTTAATCATTTGTGATTCTAAACTCTGAGCATCTAATCGTCTCATTCTAGAAAGCCAATGTACGATTCTTTGAATCGTGGTTAATTCTTTGACATCGATGTCATCCCTTTCATACTCAAACCAACTTATCTCATCTAAAGGCTTTGATTTGATTCTATCAAATTTAGGATCAAGGACATCTTCGTCATGATCTGTAACCCCCTCAACATTCACCTCCAGCTTCCAATCAATAATCTTGCGGATCCTAAATCTGCTATAGTCTCTTAACCGGACTTCAAACTCATCTTTACAGTCCTCCCAAAAATCTTCCAAACGGGCAAAAGGAGCATAACTTTTTCCTAATTTAAAAGTTTGGACAGCAAAGCGTTTATTATCAAAACTACTCCTAGCTTGATAGAAACCAAAATCAAAATTATTTAAATCAACTCCAACACTAGCTGCATCTGCAAATGACTTGCAAGAAAAAGAACCTAAATCAAGGGGAAAGAGGGCTTCATGATCACTTAAATCTGCATACTTTTTAATCACATGGGCCAATTGCCTACAAAGCTCTTCTAGCACAAAACAATCAAAAGCATACCGAGGCAATTTCATGGGTTCCTCCTCAAAACCACCCACCGGAAGGTAAGTGAATTGGGGATACTGAATATAGTAGCTCCCATATACTCTGATTAATTGTTGATCCACTTCAGAAATCCTTCTTTCCAAATTTCCTATCAATTTTGCAAACATTCTTCGAGTAAAAACGTCATGAACCCGCCTATAGTTTTCCAAAGCCTTTTCACGCTGAAAACAAGGATAGAATTCAAAAACCTAAATTCCTTCAAAAACTGGGACTTGAGGTACTCCTTGTCATTCTTTTGTGCATGCCATACAATATATAAGATATGAAGACATGTAGAAATCCTTATCCCCGAACTACGCTTGTTTCAATTGATCTTGGAGCGCTTCTGCAATAACCTCTCCTCAATCAATATAGGAGGCTCCTTCTAAGATGACTTGGATGAAGTGATACATCTATTCCGTGAATAGATAAGAATCAGCCGCTCCCTTAACCTTATGCAACAAAACTATCAAATCCCTAATGTAGTTTTTCACACGATCTCTATTCAAGGATTTCAATAAGCGAGAATTGCCTCTCTGATGTTTAATCAACTAGCTTCTAGCAATAACATTTCTATGTTTTTCTGCCTTCTCAAGAAATCTTGTAATAGAGAGAGAAGGGGTAAATTCAAAGTATGCATCCCTCTCAGGAATTCTAAAAACTGAGATGATTGTTTCTCGGTTCACTGTTAACAAGACCTGGCCATCATCTTTCCTTATACACTGGTGTCTAATATCAAACCTAATGATGCATCCCCTCACCAATTCTGGACAAGTGATCGCTAAAGGAAAGGGTGCAACTTCCACCAAACCACTATTTGCTATCTCAGTCATGAATGGTTCTGACATTTGACTTTTTAACCTCTCTAAAAGGTTGCCCATGTCAAAATCTCTTAGGGTAGTGTCAGTGAATTCGGGATGCACATATTCTAGACTAGCAGCATTTCCGAATAAATGAAATGCAAACTTCACTTTCACTAAGTCAGCCATTAAAATATGATTCCTCAAGCAAGAAAATAAAACCAGAAGTAAAAGCTAACAGGAAAATGGAAGAATTGAACTCACCTTGTGTCAACAAATTTCTGAAATCGCTATGCTTGTAGAAAAATTTTACCTCTCACCACCTCCAGCGCCTTATCAAAAACTGACTAAGTTGTTTGTAAAATCATCAATTATAACGGTGCCATATATCAAATTTAAATTCATTGAGAAACAAATCTGCCTCACACATGCTAGAGATTTTGATACATGACAAGCATTAAATGCAATCTCTTAACTTCCATTGCCTCACTCATTCCACTCATTGCAATTGTTTTGATGTGTGTCATTAACTTAACTTTCCATGATTACAAACATCCAATCATGTGCCTTGGGAAAGTCGGCACTAGTTGTTATCTTTGAAAGAAGAGTCTTGGGTGTACAAAATGAATCATAACATTCCCTTATTGAACCCCATGAACCCATTGAACACAAAGGTTCAAGGCAGTTCACACATGTTCAACCATGTTTATGTATTTATCAAGAAAGACTCACAACTATATTGAAAAGAGAGGAGAAATAACTGACTTGAACAAAAACAAAAAGTACAAGGCAGTTCATGCTGGTTCAACCAGGTTCACACAAGTTCAATAAGGTACACATTTTACCAACTGTCAACCTTACATTTAAAGATGAGGATACAAATTACCATAGAACTAACTTGCCCAAAATGAACTTTGATCATGACATGAACTAGAACACAAAATTTGAAAGATGACGGCAAAACCTAGGATATAGGCAAACTCTTGCCAACATCGGCTTTGACTGGGGACTGGATTTCATGCCTTAAATACAGAGAATTCCAAACTCTGGTTCTGCATAACTGAAACTAAGGAAGGGATAAACGGACACAAAAACAAGACAAAAACAAAACAAAACAACAAAAACTATATACAAAGGAGGAACAGCTTCAGAACCTATAATGCTTGATATCTTGCCTATTGTATGACAAGGGCAAGATCGTACCATCAGTATATGAGAGCTTGAAATAATTTGGGCCTAATACCTGATGAAACTTGAAGGGGCCCTTCCATAGAGAATCAAATTTGCCATGTGCACCTTTCGGCTCCCTATGCTTATCCCACAAAAGGACCTCGTCACCCTCCATGAACTTCTGAGGCTTTGCCTTTTTGTCAAATATATGTTTGACACGAGCTTGATGTAGAGTTATTATGTCAACCATTTCTTCTCTTTCCTCCTCTAACTTGGTGAGATACATAATCTACTTCTCAATAGAATCCTTGAAGAACCAATCCTCAATCACAGTCTGAAGTCTGGAAGCAACCAATTCTAATGGCAGCGCCACTTGAGCCCCAATCCCATATACTAATTCAAAGGGTACCATACCAATTGCTCTCTTTGGAGCTATCCGATTAGCCCATAGAACTTCATAGATATGTTTATTCCAGGTTTTTCTATTCTCATCAACCAATTTTTTCATTATATTGACCAATTTTTTGTTAATCGACTCGGCCTAATTGTTTCCCTATAGGGATATGCCATGATCATAACAAAACATCATTAACTCCTGAGAAGTAAAATATGAAGCATTATCTGTCACTATTCTTTGTGGCATACCAAAACGAACCAATATGTTGTTCTTCAGAAAATCACAAACCACTTTTGTGGTTGTTCTCTTGGTTGGTATAGCTTCGACCCATTTGGTAAAATAGTCGGTTGTTGTCAATATGTATGAATACCCTACACTTGATGAAGGATTCACTAGACCAATAAAATCAAGACCCCATTGCTTAAAAGGTTTCTCTACAATAACTGGCTTCAAAGGAAGAGATGCTAATTGAGGTCTCCCAGTAAACATCTTACATTTTTCACATTCCGTGACCCATCTATATGCATCCCTGAACATGTCAGGCCAATAGAAACAACTTCAAATAATTTTAAAAGCAGTAAGAGTTGAGGAAAAATTTCCACCGCAGGCCTCATTATGATATGTGTGCAATAACTTTTGTTGTTTCTCTTTATCTACACATCGCAAATAAGTACCATCTAAGCCCTTCTTATACAGAATATCCTACCAGATTACATATTTTGTTGCCTTAAGTTTAAGATTCCTTTGCTCTTTAGCAGAGAGATGCCCTGGACAGCTACCATAAGTCAAATAATATGCTACATTAGAAAACCAGGGGTCTTGTAAACCAACAAACAAGGTTAATGGAAATTCTTCCTCTGTTTCTACCTTGTTTTCTGCAATCAATTTGCACAATCCCTAACCTCTCACCAATTTTGTAGGATGTATGTCTAGATCATACTCTTGAATTTTGGTCACCCATGTAGCCCTCTTATTGATTCCAATTTCTTGTTGGGTTAAGATGCCCTTAACTGCAGTATTTGGAATGAATACCATAGAATGAGAGTGCAGAATGTAATAGCTGAATTGCTTCATGGCCTTCACAACTGTGAAAACTTGCTTCTTAGAAAGTGAATAATTAAGCTCGTGTTTCTTGAGAGGAACACTCATAAATGCACTAGGTGCTTCAACTCCCACAACATATTTTTGCAATAGGATCCCAGACATTGTATGCTCTGATGCATAGCAATACACAATAAAATCCTTTTTAAAATTTGGATTGATAAGAGTAGGAGCCTCAGCAACTAAACTTTTAACTCTTTCAAATGCTTCCCTAGCCTCTTCAGTCCATTTGAAGGGATGTTTTTCACTCATCAGCCCAACAATGTGCTTTGTAGTTTCTGAGAAGTCGGGAACAAATCTTCTTAAGAAATTTACTTGCTCAAAAAATGATCTTACCCCATTCTGGTTTGACGAAAAACTAAGCTGCTGAATTGCCTTAACCCGTTCAGGATCAATCTTAATTCCTTCTTTCAAAACTATATGCCCCAGCAGTTTTCCCTCTGTAACACAGAAAATTGACTTCTTTGGGTTCAGATACATTCCATGATCTCTGCAACGTTGAAGGACTGCTCTCAAATCTCTAAGATGATTCTTCATTTCTTTTGAAAATAATGTCACATCATCTAAATAAATCACTATGACCTTGTCTCTAAAATCTCTGAAAGAAGAATCCATTGCCCTTTGAAAAGTTGCACTTGCATTAATTAGACCAAAAGGCATTCTATAGTATGCAAAAGTTCCCCATGGGGTTATGAATGCAGTCTTATGTTGCTCTTATTTATCAACTCCAATCTGGTTGTAGCCAGAAAACCCATCCAGCATTGACATTATTTCTGAACCAACAACAGTCTGCAAGATATGATCCATATTGGGCAAAGCATAATTGTCCTTTAAACTTGCTTGATTCAAGTTCCTAAAATCTACACAAATTTTGATCTCACCATTCTTTTTCCTTATTGGAACTATGTTTGCCACCCATGTGGAATTATGTATAGGATAAATTATCCTTGCCTTTAGCATTTTATCAACCTCCTTCAAAATCGCCTCAGCAACCATTGGATTAAAATTTCTCAACTTATGTCTAAAAGGAGTAGTGCCAATATTCAAAGGGATCTAATGTCAAAAATGCCCATTTCTAAACTCCTTTAAGTCATCATAACACCAGGCGAATACATCAATATATTCCCTAAGAATTTCTATAAGTTTACATTTTTCCTCCAGAGTGCAACATTTACCAATAGTGATCCATTTTGATTCTTCCTCACTCCCAATGTTCACTTTCTCACATTCTTCTTTTCCATCTTCTTTATTCAGAATCTTCTTACTACTAGTAAACACATCATTCTGAGAGAGAAACCTCTCAACAGTGACCAGGCCTTTTGGGATCTTATTTCCCTGAAGTTGTATAACATCTTTGTCTACTTCAATCCCAGGATTAGGACTAAATTCTTTACACACATCCTCAGAACCTTCAAAATAAGAATGAATAAAAGACCGGGCACACTCCAGAAAATCCCTTATCTGTGCATCAACCTCAAAAACCTACCAGTTCTAAACATTGTCAGGAACACTTGGTCGGTAAATCATCTCCACCCTATATGTATCTTCCTTAAAATCTAGATGAGGCAATAAAAGTGAGGCGGAAACGGCTAGAGAATCAGCTCTAGTATTTTGTTCCCTAGGCACGACTTTGATTGAAAAGGCATCAAAGAATTCTATTTCATCCCACACCCTATTCTTGTAGTGTTTCAGTCTTTCATTCTTAATTGAAAAGACATTTCTAACCTACTTCACTATTAACTCAGCATCACCCTTCGCTCTTAACAACTTAATAGCCTTATTTTTAGCCTCTAAAATACCCAATAATAATGCTTCATATTCTGTTGTATTATTGGTATTCTTAAAATCCAATTTAAAAGAAAAAGGAATAATATCACCTTGTGAATAAATCAGAACCACACCTACACCCGAACCGAAGCTAGCACAACTTCCATCAAACTCCATGGTCCATAGGCTATCGTTAGTAATATCTGACTCCTCCTTCTCGTTTTTCTCATCAACTGAAAGAATGAGATAATTTCCAAACTCAGTCTTGTCAAACAATATATGAGCCTCTGGATTATCTGAAGGGAAGACTGTAAATTTGTTCTTGACCTCAGGCTCCAACTTAACTTGCTTTTTACCAACCGGGATAACTGCCTCAGACCAATCCATCTTAATTTCTCCTCCAATATCTTTACAAAATGTTTTGCTAAGAAGAATACCATAGCTAGTGGGTATATCAGCTACTAATATTGTTAATTTTGACCATTTATCAGGATACGCTACCAACACAACCTGAGCATCTTTAACCTAACCCATGAGTGGAACCTGTTTACCATCCATTGAGTAGCATCTCCCAAAAGTTTTAGTCAAAGTTAACCCTAAAGCTTTAGCTACGGATGAGGGCATAATATTATCAGAGGCACCTAAATCAATAATACAGTTGCTCAGTTTATGACCATTGACAAGTAGTGAGATATAGAAAGGATTGAGTTTGTCTTCACAATCTTGAGAAGGTTCACCTAAAATTCCCTGAGCAGAACTAGATTCGTCTTGTGAACTATAATCATGAAAAGGTAATTCAATACTCACGGAACTTTCTAAAACAATTTTTTGGTCATTGGTGTATTCCTGACTCCCATCCCTAACATATTTAACCAACTTATCTAGCTCCTTTGGATTCAATCTCAAATATTCTGCAGGAGATATCTTAATAGTAGATGCTTTATAGAATTCAACAAAATCAAATGAAGAAGATAGGGAAGTAGAAGGAGAAGAACCTCTTGGAAGAATTTTAACATCGGAAGACTTAGGATCCTCAAGAGTCTTTTAGGTCGACTTGTCTTTTTCATGGGTTGAGTCGACAAAAGAAACCGTTCTAAATGGTGTCTTAGTTTCCTTTTGATTCCTTGTCAAAATAGCACAAGAGGGGTCCTCCAAAGTGACCAATATATCACCTCCTCATTTAGAATCTGAATCATATTCAAGGAAGTAAGTTCTAGAGTCACCATGCACTCCAGAAGCTCTCTCTTCTACTGTCATCTCCCTTAAATTATCTTTGGTAGCTTCCATTTGCAAATACCTTTGCATGTCAGGACAAGTAGCTCCATAATGGTCAGTTGTCAAATGAAATACACACATACTTCTTTGTCCAGGTGGGGCTTCAATGGCTAATTTTTAGTTGAGTTGCAGGTAATTGGGGTAACCTACCTGAATTGGGCTGATTAAACTGCCTTCTCCTGATATCTTGATAGGGTCATTGGTATGTTGGATTAGTCTTTGGTAATTGTCTTTTAAGAGAAATTACATCATTCATAAGGTGTTGTATCACAGGGTCTGAGGATGTGGATGGTTGCATGTTGGGAGTTTGTACATCTTTCCTCCATTTTCCAGTAGTTATTAAGTCATCCTCTAAACTTATTGCTCCATTATGTACTGCTATCAAATCCACTACGGGACTTCTTCTAAGATGAAAACCTATATCTAGGGGCATTGCATTCAGAAAGAAAGTATTTTGGTTCTCATCATTTGGTCTTTTGGCAACAGGAATCATCTGAATTAATCTGTTGTATTTGGCCACAAATTCTCTCATTGGTTCATGTATTTCTTTCTTCATTTGAGTTAACTAGACTAACAAGGTATGATTATCTTCTGCAGTCCTATATTTGTTTTCAAACCAAGTTTTAATATCATTCCATGTTGTTATTACACCATGTGGCAAGTGGTAGAACCAGTCAGCTACACCATCAACTAGTGTTTGAACAAACAATCTCACAGCTACATCCTCATGTTGCATGGCTAATATCCCACGGGCCACATTAAAGGCATTCAAATGTTCATCAAATGAAATTTTACCATCTTCACTAAACTTGGGTAATACATCCCTCGCCCCTTTAGGAAGATTTTTATTTGCTGCAAGATTCAAAGGTCCCACTGCAGCTCCCCACGGATTATTAGCCATTTGGTGAGTTACTTGTGGAAAGTTTATTACAATTGGCAAAACTGTACCATGCAAGGTTAAAGCTTGGCAAATCGGAGATGTGGCTTGCTTTGGAGGAGGAGATGCAGGTCTACTCCCAGATCTATGCGAGGGAAAGGGATTTGAAAAATGAAGGTTCTGTAATTATTGAAAGACATGATCCACTAAACCTTCTCTCCTTTGTGAACGAGTATAAGGTCTAGATTCCAGTGTAAATAGAAAATTCCTACGAGGAATCAAGCTTAAAAAGAACTCATGGAATCAGGTGTCTAGGATTTTGATTCTGAACAATAGGATTTTGTACAAATAAAACCCTCGGAACCACTACCCTCTCAAGCACTAACACTAGATGAATTTCTTGTCCTTCCTCTTCTTCAAGAAATAGACTAATCCACACATACTCAGCTCGGCTACACCTACTCCTCCAAGCCAATGTGTCTAACTCAAAAATAATATTACCCTGCTCTTCTTGTATCCAGTTAAGATTTGGTTGCAGCACTGGTAAGAAACCTTCATGGGGTAGCACCATTCCCTAGAATTTCATAGAAATGTAAAAAGTGAAGGTCTTATGCAAAGACAATAAACAGTTTTGTTCCCCAGCAGAGTCGCCAAAAAATTATGTTAGTTAACATATTATGCTTCTTTGATTTTCATTCAATTAAACTCCATGCCCTTACGAAGTCACAATTGTAAACTAACGAATTGGGAAAACACAATTGTTCTTTTCCCTCTGAATTTTTAAAATAGGTATATCTCCCTTATATAATATTCAATGAATTATTCATTATAAATTTGTGCCCACTTTTAACCAGAAAGCAGTAAGACAATACATTCATTCATAAACATGCAATGAACATAACATACGTAAATATTTCCGTTGATCATGAAAACATAGTTTCACAGATTTCAGACTTCACATAAACAAGGAATTGGCAAATTAGTATTGTTAGATAATGTTCTTTCTTAGATAAATCATTCACATAAATAGATGTGATTCACTGATAATTAAACCCACAAAGAGGCAAATTCTCAAGATTGAACACACAAATTCAAGTCTTTCAGCCAATATTTGTTTTCTTCATTCATTCAAAGATAAATAACCATTCAACATGATTATCTTTCTAAAAGAAACATATAGCAAATAGTAATAAACCCAAAACCTTATGGATTTCTTCTAAAATCTGAACCCCTCTTCAGTTTCAAAACATTCCTTAAATAACATCAATTATTTCTTGTACCCTTATGGAGTAATTTTCTATGGTAAACAATTACCAGAAGAAATAGTTTGAAAACATAACTATAAATAACAGAAAAAGTCTTTTGAGTGAGATAAAAGAGGACACGTCCTCGGAAATGAAAACAAATCCTAACTAGGCATTGGGGATCTTTGAGTTGCGTCATCCTCGGCATTCACATTCAGGGTTTCCTTCCATTACTTGTATGCCACGATGAACTCCTATAAAGATGGAACACTAGGAATTTTAACAGATGTCATCCTTTGTTTCCACGCCTCTATCTCTAGCCGGATCTTCTTGATTTTATCCATGTAGTTAGGTAACTGATCTGTGTAAATGTATAATACAACTTCAACTCTGGAAACCTTTGTGAAATCAGTTGTCATGGGTGTTGCATTCTTCTTAACTTCGTTCATAGCATCACAGAAAAATTTTATAGCTACATTCATGCTCTTTTCTACTTGACCATCGCCCCAGACATAAGTGGTATGAATATGTCTTAATTCAGTTGTCAAATTCTAACATATTCCCTTTATTTATTTCTCCCACTTGATGAATTCCACACATCATGTCTTGAATGTTGCATTCCTCCAATCAATATTGCGCTTACCAATGAGCAGGAGTGATTCATCAACCATTTTAAGTGGTTTTTCAGCCAGAAACTTAGCCACTCCATACCTTTGAATGTCATAAATCTATAAAGAGGCAGACATCCATTTGGTTTCTCCACTCTCCCACATTTTAACCTATGACTAAATGTTTGCTATTAACAGTGAGGTTAATCAAACACTTTTCTAGATTTTGAATAAATTTGCAACCGTCATTAATGACTCCATTCACCCAATCGTCAAAAATAGCTGTGATGGCCTTTCCCCTTTAGATCTGACTCAATAACTTTTGATTGGCAGGTGATGTGGGATCAAAATATTGGGAAGCTTGAGCTAATTGATTAGGAGAAGAAGATACACCGTTGATCGCATCAATGTAATCCGCCAGCACTCTGATCATCTATTTCAACTCCTTCTTATCCTTCCCATCCTTTTGTGATTGGGTTAACATGTGTTTTGCAGAAACTTCAAAGTGATGGTTATCTATATCCCTATCAGCAAATCCAAGCTCTACTTTCTCCACGTGGTAACTATCGGTAGAAAGCTCATATGCTTCTCCATCAACCTTTGTCTTCGCAACCTCTGCCATCTATTTACTTGTTTTATCATCAATCCCTAACATTCTCATTGCTTTTGCCCTTTTTGGCTGAGGTGTTTTCATCACATACTTACTTACAACATCTTCGATTGGCAAAGTGACAGGAACAATATTTTTCCTTTTATTTACAGAATACACTAGCCATTGGGGAGAACTAACAACAGAATCCTTTAGGATTAAAGACTTCTCCTGAGTCTATTCTTTAAAACCAAGAGAAGTGTCAAGGTTTTCAGCAAAATCTAGATCAATGTTATCCTCAAAGTGATCCATCTTTGACAAATTAATTACTTCTAGCAACTTATCCTTCTCACCTTCTTCTCTCGGGTCTAGATCAATAAAGTGTTCAGCAACCTGTAGTTCACTCCTACCAATTTTGGCCCTTGATCTAGTCACACGAAAAGAAATAGGTGATCTAATAGCCTCTTTAGTTGTAGAGGTGGGTTTCTTATGGTGTGAGGATTTCTTGGTTTTTGTTTATGTTTCTGCAAAACAAATATTTTCAGAAATGTTAGCATCAGGAGCCCTAAAAACAGCTTGCTTAATCATTTGTGATTCTGAACTGTGAGCATCCAATCGTCTCATTCTAGAAAGCCAATGTATGGTTCTTTGAATCATGATTATTGCCCTCACATCGATGTCATCCCTTTCATACTCAAACCAAGTTATCTCATCTAAAGGCTTTGATTTGATTCTATCAAATTCAAGATCAAGGACGTCTTCGTCATGATTTGTAACCCCCTCAACATTCACCTCCAGCTTCCAATCAATAATTTGTTGGATCCTCAATCTTCTATAGTCTCTTAAGCGAACTTCAAACTCATCTTTACAGTTCTCCAAAAAAACTTCCAAATGGGCAGAAGGAGCATAACTTTTTCCTAATTTAAAAGTCTCGACAGCAAAGAGTTTATTATCAAAACTATTCCTAGCTTTATAGAAACCAAAATTGAAATTCTTTAAATCAACTCCAACATTGGTTGCATCTGCAAATGACTTGCAAGAAAAAGAACCTAATGTTGGTATTTTGGTATGGTTTTGTCATTGATGTCAACACCTACTAAAACACTAGCACTTTGGAGATCCAGCAACATTCACCGACAAGCAAGTAACTATTGCACAGTTACTGGTATATGATTCACCGGTAGGATATAATGTTCACTGGCACTTGGAATGATATGGAAGACACTTGGTAATGTCGAAGACATCATGTGGACACTTTGTTTTGAAGAATTGATCATTGGTATATTCATATTTGCATATTTGCTTTTATCGGCAAATAGGTCTAGGGTTACACCGGCAGGTTTATCTTTTCCAGATCAGCATGGCACGCTATGGAGATGATTTATTATTGTTGTAAATGCATTAAGCCGACATGTTTAATTGGTTATTGCATCGAATATTATATTGTATGTAAAATGTTTTTATTGTAATATCTAGTAGAGCCAACCTACTAAAATTGGTCTTAGGTTATGGTACAATTGTAAGATCTTATTTTTAAGATCGAACGTGGAATGCAAAAAAGGATTGTGTGAAGGTATATGCGAGATTAAGCAGAGGTATACATGAAGACATCATTTGAAGGTGAAGCTAGGTTTTTGTAGAAGCATATCAGCATTACACCGGTACTAAATCCAACATATGAAGATGATATTTTGTGTAGTACATTCTTATTGAATTTAACCATCCAACTGTAGTCAGTGTGACTCCCATTTTGTGATTGAGCAGTGAGCTCTAGGCTGTTGGCCTTTCTGCATGTCCAGACCCCATTTATGTACACTTACTATCTGCAGTAGTATCATCTGATTGTGGGTAAGGTTTCCCACCAAGTTTTTTCCCCTTACAGGGTTTCCACATACAAATATTTGTGTTATGTGTTGTGGATAACTCTATGTTTATGTTTCATGCATTAATCTCTACCGGTATAGCAATTTACTGTTAACACTATCTAACGGCACGCTTAACTGGTTTACCGATATTAAGCATTAAGTTGGTTAATTGGTTTTTGGTTTAAATTTATTAGACAACTAATTCACCCCCCCCCCTCTCAGTTGTCTCTGGGACCTAACACCTAATTCAAGGGGAAAGAGGGCTTCACGATCACTTAAATCTGCATACTTTTTAATCACATGAGTCAATTTCCCACAAAGATTTGCTAGCACAAAATAATCAAAAGCATACCGAGGCAATTTCATGGGTTCCTCCTCAAAACCACCCACCTGAAGGTAAGTGAAGTGTGGATACTGAATATAGTAGCTCTCGTATACTCTGATTAATTGTTGAGCCACTTCAGAAATCCTTATTTCCAAATTTCCTGTCAATTCTACAAACATTCTTCTAGTAAAAAACATCATGAACCTGCCTATAGTTTTCCAAAGCCTTTTCACTCTGAAAACAGGGATAGAATTCAAAAACCTGAATTCCTTCAAACACTGGGACTCGAGGTACTCCTTGCCATTCTTTTGTGCATGCCAGACAATATATAAGATATGAAGACATGTAGAAATCCTTATCCCCAAACCGTGCTTGTTTCAATTGATCCTGGAGCGCTTCTGCAACAACCTCTCCCCAATTAATGTAGCAGGTTGCTTCTAAGATGACTTGGATGAAATGATACATCCATTCCGTGAACAAATAAGAATCGGCCACTCCCTTAACCTTATGCAACAAAACTATCAAATCCCTAATGTAGGGTTTTACATGATCTCTATTCAAGGATTTCAATAAAAGAGAACCACTTCTCTGATGTTTAATCAACCAGCTTCTAGCAATAACATTTATATGCTTGTCTTCCTTCTCAAGAAATCTTGTAACAGAGAGAGAAGGGGTAAATTCAGAGTATGCATCCCTCTCAGGAATTCTAAAAATTGAGATGATTGTTTCTCTATTCACTGTTAACAAGACCCGACCATCATCTTTCCTTATACATTGGTGTCTAATATCAAACCTATTGATGCATTCCCTCACTAATTCTGGACAAGTGATCGCTAAAGGAAAGGCTGCAGCTTCCACCAAACCACTTTCTTTTATCTCAGTCATGAATGGTTCTGACATTTGACTTTTTAAGCTCTCTAAGAGGTCACCCATGTCAACATCTCTTAGGTAAGTGTCACTGAATTCAGGATGCACACTGAATTCAGGATGCACACATTCTAGACTAGCAGCATTTTTGAATAAATGAAATGCAGACTTCACTTTCACTAACTTAGCCATTAAAATACGATTCCTCAAGCAGGAAAACAAAACCAGAAGTAAAATCCAACAGGAAAATGGAAGAACTGAACTCACCTTGTGTCAACAAATTTCTGAAATCCCTACGCTTGCGGAAAAAGTTTACCTCTCACCACCTCCAACGCCTTATCAAAAACTGACTGAGCTATTGGCAAAATCATCACTTATAACGGTGCCATATATCAAATTTAAATTCATTGAGAAACAAATTTGCCTCACACATGCTGGAGATTTTGATATGACAAGCATTAAATGCAATCTTCTTAACTTTCGTCACCTCACTCATTACACTCATTGCAACTATTTTGACGTCTGTCATTAACTTAACTTTCAATGATTACAAGCATCCAATCATGTGCCTTAGGAAAGTCAGGGCCAACTGTTGTCTTTGAAAGAAGAGTCTTGGGCATACAAAATGAATCATAACATTCCCTTATTGAACCCCATGAACCCATTGAACACAAAGGTTCAATTCAGTTCACACATGTTCAACCATGTTTATGTATTTATCAAGAAAGACTCCCGACTATATTGAAAAGAGAGGAGAAATAACCAACTTGAACAAAAACAAAAAGTACAAGGCAATTCATGCTAGTTCAACCAGGTTCACACAAGTTCAATAAGGTACACATTTTACAAACTGTCGACCTTACATTTAAAGACAAGGATACAAATTACCATAGAACTAACTTGCCCAAAATGAACTTTGATCATGACATGAACTAGAACACAAAAATTGAAAGATGATGGCAAAACCTAGGATATAGGAAAACTCTTGCCAACACCATAAAGGTTATATCCTCTGTTATAGTAATTATTCTAACCCTGATTCATCAACATACTAGTCCCAAAGGGTTTAGAAATTTTAGTAGAACTAACAACAACATAAGTCATTGGCATAGTGTGTTGAGTGTATTGTGATGTGTTTGTGGAGGTAGTCATTGATGAGTATGAGAAGTTACTAGCCATGGGCATAGTTTGTATTAATTGGGTAGACATATGGTGTATTTGTTGAGAGTATTGTGGAGTTCTATAGATACTATTAGTTAGGTGCAATATTTCTTGAGCCAGGAGATCTCTTTGCCTTTATAATTTCAAATACTCTACCCTATCTCTCATTTCATCTATTTGATTTTGTAACTCCTGTGTAGCTGACTCACCTTGTTGTCTTGGTTAAGTGACATTATGCACACTAGTGAACTGCCCTTTCTACTTATTCAATGAAGAAGAGAACCCAAGCAGAGTATGAGGTGTTTGATGCCCACTTCTTGGACAAGAAGGATGGCTTGACGTTCCAACCTAAAACTGGTTATACGATGTTTCTACCCTAGCCAATGTATCATCTTCCTCATATTGCATATAGAGCTCCCTCTCTTCTGCTCTAAGGTATTCAAAATTATTGACTTCTAAATTGTAATACTAGTTTATTTTTTCAGTCCTAGGCCTTTCTTGATTCATGGGTGAGGTGATAGTATTACTTTCTCATACAAGGACCAAGAAATCCTTTCTTGAATCTTTGTTACTTTGACTCTTATTCTTATCCTTCTACTCAATGTTGAGTGGATATATAGGGTTTCCTTGTTTCAATGACCTCCTCCTATATATTCAAGGCTATATGTACATATAAATTTTTATCTTTCTTGTATATCTGAGATTATCAGAGTTTCCACCCCTAGAGGGAATAAATTATCCTTTTTTGAGTTTTTCTCCTTCAGCAGAGCCACTTAATTCTTATAATAGTTTTCAGATATAACTTCTTCTAATATTGTGACTCACTTCCCAAATGGATCCCTAATAGAGCCACCAATCTGTCGATTCCCAAATCAATAGATTATAAAACCCTTAGAGTGTGATAATCTATATAATCAAGCTTAATAACTTGTTTGAGAAACGAACAAGATTCCCTTAGAAAGAGAAATGTTCTGCTCTTTAGGTTATGCGGGACTTGGGCATGTGTACCTTATGATTTAGCAGACTTGTGAATTTTCTTGATTCCTTGGTTTTGATTCACTTAGTACAATACAATTACTTGAAGTGAATATCTTGTATTTTCCTACTCCTACCCCTATCTTACTTATATCAGATCAGGCAGATATTCTTAATGCTTTTGCTCAATTTTACACTAAATTGTTTACTTCAAGAGCGATGGGCAGAACAAGGATAGGGCTAGAGATGAAATAAAGAATATTATCCCCAAAAAGGCTAGCAGTGAGGACTCTATTAAGTTGGACAAAGAGATTTCATTAGAGGAAGTTCAAAAAGCCATCCTTGTCCTAAGTAATGACAACAGTTTGGACCGGATGGCCTTCCAGTAGAGTTTTATAAGAGTAACATTAATTGGATTTGTGAGGACCTTTTCAAGGTGTACAAGAAATCCATGAGCAAGGAGCCTTTAGGTAGTGACATTAATAGTGGACTTATCAAACTTATTTCTAAAGATAGAGATAGGTCTCTCATCAAAAATTGGAGACCCATTACAGTATTGAATGTGTCCTATAAAATCCTTTCTAAAATATTGGCTAAGAGGGTGGAGGATGTTCTTTCGAAGGTTGGGAAACCTATTCAAATAGGATTTATTAAGGGTAGATGCATATTGGATAATATTCTTACATGTTCTGAAGCCATGTGTTGGGCTAAGGAGTCTAATCAAAGAGTGGCTATGTTGTTGATTGATTTTGAAAAATCCTATGACAAAATTGAGTGGAAGTTCATTTTGTTGATGCTAGAAAGTCTTGGCTTCCCCAGTTTCTTTTTCCTGATAGTCAAGACATAAAATATGCAAAAGCTTGTGTGAAAGTGTATGGGGTTAAATATGATAGTTTTTCCTTATATAGGTCTATTAGACATGGGTGCCCATTGGCTCCTATCCTATTTGTTATTGCAGCAGATGCACTCTATTATTTGTTGAGAGATCATTCGATTTCAAACAGAGTGCAAGGTATTAAAATTACAAGTGGGGATAACCTATCTAATATACAATTTGCAGATGATACAACAATTCTAGTCCAGTTGGCAAAAGATAATCTAAGAACACTAATGATAAAAGTAGACATTTTTTGAAGTACCTCTAGAAGAAAAGTTTCCTTCCCAAAATCCATTATGCTAGGTTGGGAGGACCAACCCCTTGAATAGTTATGTAAATATTTCCTCATGTGGGGGGTACCTAGGCACCAAGTGTGTTACCTAGGAATCTCTTTCACCATTAGCCCCAATCTCAAAGAGATGTGGGAGTGGGTTAAAGGAAAGATTGATAAAAAAAAAACTTAGAAACTGGAATAAGCATTACCTCTCACTATCAGGGAGGTACCAGGTCTATCAAAAGATACTCTCCTCATATAACATCTATTTCACATCTGCCTTGATTTTTTCTAACTATCAGTTCTTATATATCCAGAATTTAGTTAAAGAATTATTATGGTATGATGGAAAGGGGAATAAAAGAATCATGCTATTAGATGGCAATGGTGTGTCATGAGTAAAGACAAATGTGGGCTTGGGTTGAGGTTACAGGGGGCGGCACTTGCAGCAAAGTGGATTTTTTAATCCCTTAAGGGGGACAAACTGATGGCATTTGCATGAACATTGCATTAAGGATATGTTATGTTCTCATTGATGTCAATTAACCGGTAGTGATATTGTTGTAATATTGTTACTGTAACTAGTAGGAAAAATTTGTGGAGTGAACCGGTAACCGATGTAAACCTTATCTATTGATGTAACCAATAAACCCTACCTGTTGTTTTTGATAAACCTTAACCGATTAAGTTTGGTGAATTGGTTATATTTGTTTATGATCTGATGATGAGCGGTAATGATTATGACACGTATGATTATTGTATGAAGATAATTTCAAGAGATTTTGGCAAGTTGTTGTAATGGTTTTTGTCTAGGGAATGAGCAAATGTATTGCATCTAATGCAAAGTGCGTGATGTGTTACTAAGTTCGATGAAGCAGTGATCAAGGAACGGTCAAGGTTTTCTTTATTGATGTGTAGAGATTGCTATGTAATCCAATGGTCATACTTGAACCAATTTGTTTGTAATCTATATGAGAATTAGGTTTTTGTTGTGTTACCAACCTAATTGATTTGTTTATAAGGTCGATGAAGTTTTTTAGTTTAATGAGTTGGCAAATTTGGCAAAGATTAGTTGAGTGTGGGGTTGTTCAACTGGATGATGTATCTGCAGTTTGAGTAAAGGCAGATAGGAGCACAAAATGGATCTGATCAAGCAAGTGTAGTCCTATTCAGACATATCAACAAACTCTTATGTTTTTCTAACAATTATAGAAGAATTGAAATCCCCTAACTGGGTAAGCTCTAACAATCTTGGTGTTATTCAAATCCTCTAACAAGGTGATCCATTAGCTTGGATTTTCAAATCCTCTACCGAGGTTACTCCTTACAGGGTATTGCTTCTAACAAGACATTGTAGTCAATCCCTTAACTGGGTGATTCCCAACAAGATCAGTTCTTAACAAGACATTTTGTAAAGCTTTAATAGGCTAGGCTCCTAACAGGGCGAACTTCAAAAGAGTTGAGATAGTTATCTTGTGAGTCTCATCTCACCATGGTTTTTACCTATTTGGGTTTCCACATCAAAAAATATGTGTGTCAAGTGGTGAATGTTTTTGTGGTTATATTTTCATGGTTGATTTACTTAACTACTCAACTACTTTGATAAATCATGATAACCGAAAGCATTGAGAAATGAAGAAGTTGTTTACTCTTAATTTGTTGTAACAGTCAATCGGTTTATCTTGTGATTTTTTATCTTGACAGAGGTATTACATTGTTAGTTCTAAGTTTACTTTGAGAGATTGATTTTTGAGATTGGTGAAGTTTGTATCAGTTTTTCTATCTACTGATTCACCCCCCCCCCTCTTAGTAGTTGACCGGATACTTAATTCTTTCATCATACCATCAATTGGTATCAGAGCTTATCAGGTCCTCTAAGGTCTAATCCTAACAGCTTGAGGTAAAGATCATGCAGATCATGATGAAGAAGGAAGATCCAAAGTTCAATAGAGAGAACTACAGGATATGGACTAACAGAGTGAAAATTTATATCAAGAGTTTGGGAAGCCAATGCTGGGAACATGTTGATACTAAGTATGTTGCACCTACTGGGATTAATATTGATGATCAGATGAAAGGGAAACAAGAAACTCATCAAGCATTGGAGGCTATTATCAGTTCTTTGTCTGATGCAGAGTATGTAGATGTTCATGGTCTTGAAACTGCATATGAGGTATGGAAAAAAATTGAACAAATTTATAGCATTGATGAATATATTAAGATTGCTAAAGGAGAGAGTCTAAGAGGAAAGTTTGATGACATGTGGATGGCTGAAGGTGAGAATATCTAGTAGTATGGTCAAAGGATAAAAGAGATAGTTAGTGAAATTAAGAGTGCGTGACGTAAAGTGGAAGATTCCAAAGTGATCAGTAAGGTACTGAGAACCTTGCTACCAATCAACGCTATCTTAGTTGCAGTTGTTCAGGAGCTGAGGTCCATTGATAAAACTAAGGTAACTCTTGACTCCATCATTGGAAAGCTTACTTCTTTTAAATTAAATGGTTATGATGGTAGTGTACATAAATCTGAGTCTGCATTTAGAGCTTCTGTTTGTGTCTTCATCATTAGCTTCTCTACTGGATCTGGATTCATAACTATGACTAACATCTCTACTTTTCCTCACTTTAGTTAAGCATGAAGCATTGTTCATCAAGCGATTGCCTAGAGGTATAGGTAAATATAGAGGAAAATTACCTTTGAAATGTTTTGCATGCAACAAGATTGCACACATTGTTGCTAACTATCCTAATGGTGATAATGAGCACAAACGAGAGAAATTCAAGAAGTACAAGGGTAAAGGGAAAAGAGATTGTCTTATTGCTATTAATGGTGGTATTGTTGGTATTATGGATGTGTTGCATTGGTTTTGTCATTGATGTCAACACTTATCCTTCTAGAGATCTTTGGTTATGTTGAACTGACACATTATGTTCACCGGCATGTTTAGTGACTTATGCACAGTCACCGGTATATTGGTCACCGGCACTGAGGATGACTTGTTATCATCTAGAGATCACTTGGTTATGTCGAAGACATGGTTTGGATACTTGGTTTTGGTATTTTGGTTAATTGGTCTAATCGGGTTGACATATTTGTTGTTACCGGCAAATTGGTCTAGGTTATGGACCGACATGCATTATCTATTCCAGATCAGCACGACACGTTATGGAGATGATTAATTAATTGGATATTGTTGTAATTGTATTGAGCTGACATGATGCATTGCATCTTGACTTATTTGTAATTGAATTAAGTGAAATATTCTTAGTTAGCCAACCTACACATTTGGTCTTAGGTTTTGGTATATATGTAAGATCTCATTTGTGAGATAACGTAATAAGGTAGAAGGATGGTATATGGTTATGGTATTGTAACAGGGTATGTGTGAATATTGAAGATCATATGAGAACACCATAGAGAAGGTTCAAGGAAGGTTTGAAGGTGATTATTAGAGCTTAATCGGTATTGAATCCAGCATTGGAGATACTACTTTGAGCAGTACATTAACATTGGATTTAATCATCCAATTGTAGTCAGTGTGACTCCTATTTTGTGATTGAGCAGTGAGCTCTAGGCGATTGGCCTTTCTGCATGTGCAGACCCCATTTGTATACACATACTCTCTGCAGTAGTATCATCTGATTGTGGGTAAGGTTTCCTACCGTGGTTTTTCCCCTTACAGGGTTTTCACGTACAAATCTTTGTGTTATGTGTTGTGGATGTTGTTTCTCTTTCTGGTCTATGCATTAAGTTTCACCAGTATTAATATCTACCGCTAATCTGTCTTTTGGCATTAAGTTTGGTTTACCAGTATTAAGTATTAGAATTTGGGTTGAAATTAATAGACAACTGATTCACCCCCCCCCCCTCTCACTTGCCTCTGGGTCCTAACAATTGGTATCAGAGCTAAGTCCTCTTTTTGCAGAAGTTTAACAGCTTGAGGAGATTCTATGGCAACTAACTTTTTCAGAAAGGAGAATCTGAAACTTGATGGAACTAACTATGGTATATGGAAGATCAGAATGGAGACACATCTGAATTATATTGGAAGAGACATATGGGATGTTACAAAGAATGTCTATGTTGCTTCTTTACCGAATCAACCTCATCCACCAACATTGGCTAAGGATCAGGAGAATGATTGCAAAGCAAGAGAAGCACTTTTGAGCGCATTGTCAGATCAGCAAATCATGAGATTATCAGACCGATCTACTGCTAAAGCTATTTGGGATAAATTGGAGACATTTAATGAAGGAGATACCACTTTCAAAATTGCAAAGCTGGAATGCTTTCGGGTCAGGTATGAAAATCTGAAAATGAAAGAAGATGAAAGAATTTTTGCTTTTATGGAAAGGGCTAATGAAATTGTTTTGGGAATACAATGTTGTGGAGGTTCCTTGAGTGAAGATTAAATTGTTTCTAAATTTTTAAGAGCTTTGCCACCGACATATAAAATGAAAGTAACTTCTATTAATGAGTTAAGAACAATGCCTAATACATCAGTATCTAGAGATACCTTGGTTGGAAAACTTTCAGCATTTGAGCTTGAGGAATTTGGTCTTGTTGCTACAATTAAGATAGATTTAGCCTTCAAAGCATCATCATCCTCTGACAAATCTGATTGGAAAGTACTTTATGCAAGAGAACTTGAAGATATGAGGAGGGAAAATGAAGAATTGGAAGAACTTGAAGCACTATTTGCAAGGAAAATGCCTAAAGGTCCTATTGGAAGTAAGTATGAAGGTAAAGCACCATTTAAATGTTTTAGTTGCAATAAAGTTGGTCATATGGCATCTAGATGCCCTGATAGACATGCAAGATTGAGAGAAGAAGCTAAAAGAGCATATAAGCCTAAACTTGAATATCAGAGATACAGATTTAAGAAGAATAGAGACAAATCATGTTACTATGTTGATGGAGGAGTTACTGGTGATTCTGATGAAGAACTAGTAGACAATGGATGGGCTTTTGTTGCAATAAAAGAAGATCAACTGGCACCTACTGTTCCACCGGTAGAGCAGGCCTTGGCAGCTAAAATTGAAGAAAATGATGAATGGATTATAGATTTTGGATGTTCACATCATATGACTGGTGATAAAAGTAAATTATTATCTTTTTAGGAATACAATGGAGGTCTAGTAAGATTTGGGGATAAAAAATCTTGTTTGATCAGAGGAAAAGGCACTATATCTTTTGATGGTAAGCACAATACTGTCAATGTTTATTATGTTGAAGGTTTAAAGCATAATATTTTGAGTGTTGGTCAATTAGTTGAAAAGGATTTCAATTACAATTCAAGAATGGTAAATGCAAAATCTTGAATAGAACTGGTTTGGAGATTGAAATCGGTAATTGGACTAGAGGTAATATCTTTCATTTGAACAACAATGAAAAGACATAACTGATTGCACATATTGATGAAAGTTGGTTATGGCATAAAAGACTTTGTCATATGAATTTTGATTTCATTATAAAGATTAGTTAATCTAAGGCAGTAAGGGATTTACCTAAGATTGTAAAACCTCATAATCCGGTATGTAAGGAATGTCAAATGGGAAAGCAAGTTAGAACAACTTTTAAGAGTATTTATGAGAAATCCAATAATGTTCTTGATTTAATTCATACTGACTTGTGTGGTCTGGTAAGAACAAGAAGTCTACAGGGAGATAGATACTTATGCTAACCATTGATGATTATTCTAGAATGTGTTGGGTTACTTTTCTCAGGGAGAAATCAGAAGCTTTTGGGAAATTCAAACTATTCAAATCAATGGTAGAGAATGAAACCGGTAAGAAAATCAAATGTTTAAGATCAGATCAAGGAGGTGAATTTACATCTAATGATTTTAATACATTTCGTGAAGTGAATGGAATTAGAAGACAACTATTAGCACCCTGGACACCTCAGCAAAATGGAGTTGTGGAAAGGAAGAACAGAACTACTCTGGATGCAGCTAGAAGCATGATATTTGAAGCAAATATACCTCATATATACTGGAGAGAAGCAGTGAATACAGTGGTTTACATTTTTAACAGAGTTCACATCAAAGGTGAAACCGGTAAGACCCCTTATGAACTATGGTTTGGTAATACTCCTACTCTTAAATAATTCAGAATATTTGGAAGCAAATGCTATATTAGGAGAGATGATTATATTGGTAAATTTGATCCTAGAAGTGATGAAGGAATATTTCTTGGTTATTCATCTAAGAGAAAAGCATATAGATGTTTTAATAAAAGATTGCAAAAAATCATTGAGAGTGCAAATGTGAAGATAGATGAACAATTTAGAGGAAATTCAAGGTCTATGGATTCTGAACCGGCAGTTGAGATAATCATAAATGAACCTATAGAGAGTGCACCGATACAGAGTGTGGATCCTGTCAGACCAGCATCATCAGAGAATTCCACAATGACTAAAGAACAGTAGCAAGTGAACACTCCTAGGTATGTAAGACTGAATCACTCTGAAAGTCAGATAATTGGAAATAAGTATCAAGGTGTTATGACAAGAGAGAGACTGGAAAATGAAGAGGTATGTTTAATTTCTCAAATTGAACCAGCATCTGTTATTGAGGCATGTGAAGATAAACATTGGATGAAAGCTATGTAAGATGAATTAGAACAAATTGAAAAGAACAATACATGGACATTGGTTCCCCGGTCTAAAGACAAAAATTTAATTGGAACTCAATGAGAATTCAGAAATAAACTTAATGAAGATGGTAAGGTATATTCATATGTCAAACAAAATACTTGAAGGAACTATTGAAGAAATTTGGTATGGAAAACTCTAAACCGATAAGTACTCCTATGACTACAACTGATAAATTGACATTGAATGATGATTCAACTCCTGTTAATCTAACAAGATATAAATCTATGATTGGAGGTTTACTGTATTTGACACAAAAAAGACCTGATATAATGAATGCAGTATGTATTGTTTCAAGATTTTAGAGTAATCCTAGAGAAAATCATGAATCAACAATGAAAAGGATTTTCCGGTATCTACAAGGCACAACAAATCTTGGTTTATGGTATCCTAAAGATGAAAATTTTGATTTATGTGCATACACCGATGCAAATTGAGCAAGAGATGTAGATGACCGAAAGAGCACCACCGGCGGGGCATTCTTTCTTGGTAGTAGATTGATTTCATGGTTGAGAAAGAAATAGAGTTGTACATCATTATCAACAGCAAAATCAGAATATGTTGCAATAGCAACTAATTGTACTCGGGTATTATGGAATAAGCAAATGTTGAAGGACATAAAGGTAAAATGCAAAGAACCTATAATCATTTACTGTGATAATTCAGCAGCAATTAATATCTCTAAGAATCTGGTATTTCACTCTAAGACTAAACATGTTTCTATCAAATATAATTTTCTGAAAGAGAATGTTGAAGCAAAAGAAGTGAGATTGGTTTATGTGAATACTAAAGAGAAGATTACAAATATCTTTACTAAGCCTTTGCCTAAGGAAACATTTGAATATCTCAGAGAGCAGCTTTGGGTAATACCCTCACCAGTAGATACTTAGATAGTTGATGATTGGCATCAAACTGACAGAATTAACAAAGAAACTTTTTTCCCACTTTGATGGAGGAGAGCTACTTTTCAGGGGGAGTAGTTGGTTATGACAATTGATTATTGTAATTGGTTCTATAAATTGGTTGTATGTTCTGGTATTTGTATTGCTTTGGCATTTGATGTCAAAGGTTGGAGATATCTATGAAAAAACATTATCCTTTGGGGAGAGATTATTCATTGGGGGAGAGATATATACTCTCTGCATTTGTATTTTGATTTCTCGTATTGATCTATTCTGGAGATTATTGGTTTCTGGTTTTTGGCATTTTGTTTTGGCACTTAGATGTTTTTCCATCTTGTGTTGTCATCAATGCCAAAGGGGGAGATTGTTGGTATTATGGATGTGTTACATTAGTTTTGTCATCGATGTCAACACTTATCCTTCTGGAGATCTTTGGTTGTGTTGAACCGGCACATTATGTTCACCAGCATGTTCAGTGACTTATGCACAATCACCATTATATTGTTCACTGGCAGGTTATATTGTTCACCAACACTGAATATGACTTGTTATCATCTAGAGATTACTTGGTTATGTCAAAGACATGGTTTAGACACTTGGATTTGGTATTTTGGTTAATTGGTCTAATCAGGTTGACATATTTGTTGTTACCGACAAATTGGTCTAGGTTATGGACTGGCATGCATTATCTATTCTAGATCAGCACGACACGTTATGGAGATAAATAATTAATTGGATATTGTTGTAATTGTATTGAGCCGACATGATGCATCGCATCTTGACTTATTTATAATTGAATTAGTTGTAATATTCTTAGTTAGCCAACCTACACATCTGGTCTTAGGTTTTGGTATATATGTAAGATCTCATTTGTGAGATAACGTAATAAGGTAGAAGGATGGTATATGGTTATGGTATTGTAACATGGTATGTGCGAATATTGAAGATCATATGAGTAGACTATAGAGAAGGTTCAAGGAAGGTTTGAAGGTGATTATCAGAGCTTAACCGGTATTGAATCCATCATTGGAGATGCTACTTTGAGCAGTACATTATCATTGGATTTAATCATCCAATTGTAGTCAGTGTGACTCCTATTTTTTGATTGAGCAGTGAGCTCTAGGCGGTTGGCTTTTCTGAATGTGTAGACCCGATTTGTATACACATACTATCTATAGTAGTATCATCTAGTTGTGGGTAAGGTTTCCCACCGTGGTTTTTCCCACGTACAAATCTTTGTGTTATGTGTTGTGGATGTTGTTTCTCTTTATGTTCTATGCATTAAGTTTCACCGGTATTAATATCTACTGCTAATCTATCTATCGGCATTAAGTTTGGCTTACCGGTATTAAGTATCAAATTTAATTAAGCTATATATAGGTTGAAATTAATAGACAATAAATTCACCCCCCCCCCCTCTCAGTTGCCTCTGGGTCCTAATAGGTATTACTGATGAGGAATCTGATGGTGATTATAATGAAGACATTGTGTTTGTAGCCATTAAAGAAGATATGTCAGACCAGAAGGTATTAGTATCCAGGATGGATAACTCTGATGATTGGATCATTTATAGTGGTTGTTCACATCACATGACCAGTGATCGGAGAAAATTTCTTTCTCTGAAGAAATTTGATGGCAGAGTTGTAAGATTTGGTAATGACTCATCCTGCATGGTTAAAGGTAAAGGAACTATTTCTCTTACTGGAAAGAGCAGTGCAGATGATGTCTACTGGGTTGAAGGTCTAAAGAACAATCTTTTGAGCGTGGCACAACTTAATGACAGAGGATACCCATTAGAGTTTAAAAATGGTATGTGCAAAATCTATGACAGTAAAGGTGAACTGATTGCAACCAGGAAGCAAACTAAAAGTGACTTGTTTCACCTTAATCCTTAAGTTGGCAATTGTTTAATTGCAAAGATATATGATAGTTGGCTTTGGTATAGGATATTTTGTCATATAAACTTTGATAACATTGTTAAAGTAAGTAAGTCCAAGACAGTGAGAGGTTTGCCTCAGTTAGACAAACTGGTTAATGCTTTGTGCAAAGAATGTCAGTTGGGAAAGATGACATCCTCAACTTTCAAGAGCAAATCCTTTTCAGCAAAACATTTGTTAGATTTGGTTCATACAAATCTTTGTGGACCAATAAGAACAAAAAGTATTCAAGGTGACAGATATTTTATGATCTTCACTGATGATTGCTCAAGGATGGTGTGGGTCACATTCTTGAAGGATAAGACTGAATCTTTTGGTAATTTCAAGGCATTTAGGGTGTTAGCTGAGAAGGAGAGCAGTAAGAAGATAAAGTGTCTGAGGACAACTCAGGGCAGTGAATTTACTTCTCAAGAATTCACTAGGTATTGTGAAGAAAATGGTATCAAACGATAGCTTTCTGCACCAAAGACACCATAGTAGAATGGTATCGTAGAGAGAAACAACCAGTTAGTTGTTGAAGCTTCTAGGACGATGTTGATACAAGGAGGTGTAGCAAAAACTTTCTGGAGAGAAGTTGTCAGCACACCTATCTACACTATGAACCAGATTCTGGAAAAGAGAGGTAAGAACAAGACTCCTTATGAATATTGGTATGGTAGATCACCTGATGTTAGTTATTTTAAAATATTTGGAAGAAAATGTTTTATTAAGAGAGGTGATTATATTAGCAAATTTGAGGCTAAAAGTGATGAA
Source organism: Cryptomeria japonica (assembly GCF_030272615.1). Classification (NCBI taxonomy): domain Eukaryota; kingdom Viridiplantae; phylum Streptophyta; class Pinopsida; order Cupressales; family Cupressaceae; genus Cryptomeria; species Cryptomeria japonica. The sequence goes on from NC_081407.1 coordinate 530,059,202, forward strand.
GGTATATTTCTTGGCTATTCCACCGAGAGTAAGGCATACAAGTGTTTTAGCAACCGGACACAGAGAATTATTGAGAGTGTTGATGTTTGAGTGGATGAATATCCTAAAGTCTTGGAGGAAACTAGTTTAGGGAAAAAGGATGAAGATACTTGCATTTTGTTTTTGGAACCAGAAACTGTGAAATCTGAAACCGGCAAAGCAAATATTGATGTACTAGTTCAACCAGAACAGATAAATTCAAAAGAAGATGATGATAATGAAGAAGCTGAACCTGAAGATAATGATCATGTTATTCCAATATATGTGAGAATGAATCACAATCCTAAACAGATTATTGGGGATAAGGATGTTGGAGTACTAACCAAAAGAAGAATCAGAGAGAATTATTGCATGATCTACACTATTGAACCAAGAACTACTAAGGAAGCATTTGGTGATAATCATTAGGTTAAAGCTATGGAGGAGGAATTAGATCAAATTGAAAAGAACAACAAATGGACCCTAATACCTTGACCAGTAAGTAAAAATGTGATAGGTACTAAGTGGGTATTCAGGAAAAAGTTTAATGAAGATGGTGTTGTAGTTTGCAACAAAGCTAGGTTGGTTTGCAAAGGTTATGCAGAAGAGGAAGGAGAAGACTATGGTGATACTTTTGCACCAGTGGCAAGACTGGAAGGTGTCATAACTTTACTTGCATTTGTAGCACACAATTAATTCAAGGTATACCAGATGGATGTTAAGTCATCATTTTTGAATGGGATACTAGAAGAAGAAGTATATATTGAGCAGCCAGATGGTTATGCTCTGACTGATAAGAAAGACATGGTATGCGGATTGCATAAATCTTTATATGGATTAAAGAAAGCACCAAGAGAATGGTATGAAAGGCTTCATACACATCTGATGAAGATAGGCTTTCTGAGAACCAGTGATGATAGTAACATATATCTCAAATTTGAAGGAGATAAAATACTAGTCAGCGAAGTATTTGTTGATGATATCATATCTGGAGATAATGATGACATGAGCAATAGTTTTGCAGATGAAATGAAAAACGAGTTTGAAATGTCTTTAGTGGGAGAAATTAAAAAAATCATAGGCTTGCAAATATAGCAAATGAAGAATGATATTTTCATCACACAGTCTAAGTATGTGAAAGAGGTCTTGAAGACATTTGGCATGAGTGACTCTAAACCAGCTGGGAGACCTATGGTTACAAGTTATAAGTTGTCTAAGGAAGATGAGTCCAAATCTATTGATGAGAAGGAATACAGGTCAATGATTGGAAAATTGCATTGTGTTGTTCACAGCAAACCAAACATAGCTCATGCAGTTGGCATAGTTGCTAGATTCTAGAAGAATCCTAAGGAAACACATCTGATAGCAACCAAAAGAATTTTTAGATATCTGAAAGGTACTATTGATTATGGGTTGTGGTATCCATATGGAAGAAATTTTCACTAGAAGGTATACACAAATGCAGATTGGGCAGGAAATGTTGATGACCGGAAAAGCACAACCAGTGGAGCATTTTTTCTTGGAGGAAGACTTGTTTCATGCAGTAGTAAGAAGCAGAGTTGTACTTCACAATCTATTGTTGAAGCTGAGTATGTTGAAACTTACATGAATTGTACATAGGCTTTATGGATGAGGCACATTTTGGAAGGTTTTAAGATGAAAATTTCAGAACCTATAAAGATTTTTTGTGATAATACAAGTGCCATAATATTTCCAAGAACCATGTTTTGCACACACAAACCAAGCATATTGAATTGAAGTATTATTTCTTGAGGGAAAAAGTACTGAGTAAAGATGTGATCTTGGAGCATGTTTCTACCAAGGAGAAACTTATAGATATTTTTACTAAACCTCTGCCTAAGACTACTTTTGAGTATCTTAGAAGTCAGCTAGGGGTTGTCCCTCTTCATGAGATCAATTAAGTATGATGTAGATTACATCAATCCCGAAGTTGCTTGAACAATTTTACAGAAGGATTGGTGTAGAAGTGGATTTATTCCACAAGGGGAGCATCAAGTTGCAGATTGTTGATAATGCATAGTAAAATTTGACATTACATGTTTTACTTTCAATTTGGCATTGTTGTCAAAGGGGGGGATGAATTATGTGATTATGGGAAGGAGAACCAGCAACAAGTTGAAGACTGGAGAGCATGGTGAATACTTGGTAATGTAAACCAAGATTCCTATTCATAATCATGCGGCAATCAATGGTATTGATATTTGTATTGCCATAAATGCCAAAGGGGGAGATTGTTGGCATTTGCATAAAGATTGCATTAATGATATGTTATCTTTTCATTGATGTCAATAAACCGGTAATGATATTGTTGATATTGTTGTAATATTGTTATTGTAACTGATAGGAAGAATTTGTGGAGTGAACTGGTAACTGGTGTAAACCTTATCTATAGATGTAACCGGTAAACCCTACCTATTGTTTTTGATAAACCCTAACCGATTAAGTTTGGTGACTTGGTTATATTGGTTTATGATCTGATGATGAGCAGTAATGATTATGACATGTATGATTATTGTATGAAGACAATTTCAAGAGATCTTGGCGAGTTGTTGTAACAGTTTTTGTCTAGGGAATGAGCAAATGTATTGCATCTAATGCAAAGCGTGTGATGAGTTACTAAGTTTGATGAAGCGGTGATCAAAGTGCGATCAAGGTTTTATTGATTGATGTGCAGAGATTGCTATGTAATCCAATGGTCATACTTGAACCAATTTGTTTGTAATCTCTATGAGAATTAGATTTTTTGTTGTTACTGACCTAATTAATTTGTTTATAAGGTCGATGAAGTTGTTGAGTTTAATGAGTTGGCAAAGAGTTAGCATTTAAGTGTGTGGTTACCAAACCGGATGATGTATCTGTAGTTTGAGTAAAGGCAGATAGGAGCATGAAATGGATCTGATCAAGTAAGTGGAGTTCTATTCAAACAGATCAGCAAATTCCTATTGTTTTCTAATAATTACAGTAGAATTCAAATCCCCTCATTGGGTAAGCTCTAACAAGCTTGGTGTGATTCAAATCCTCTAACAAGGTGATCCATTAGCTTGGATTTTCAAATCCTCTACCGAGGTTACTCCTTACAGGGTATTGCTTCTAACAAGGCATTGTAGTCAATCGCTTAACCAGGTGATTCCTAGCATGATCAGTTCTTAATGCGACTTTTTGTAAAGCTTTAACAGGCTAGGCTCCTAACAGGGTGAACTTTAGAAGAGTTGAGATAGTTATCTTGTGATTTTGATCTCACCGTGGTTTTTAATTATTTGGGTTTCCACGTCCAAAAATATTTGTGTCAAGTGGTGAATGTTTTTGTGGTTATGTTTTCATCATTGATTTACTTAACTACTTAACTACTTTGATAAGTCATGATAACAAGAAGCATTGAGAAATGAAGAAGTTGTTTACTTTTAATTTGTTGTAACAGTCAACCGGTTTATCTTATGATTTTTTATCTTGACAGAGGTATTACATTGTTAGTTCTAAGTTTACTTTGAGAGATTGATTTTTGAGATTGGTGAAGTTTGTGTCAGTTTTTCTATCTACTGATTCACCCCCCCCCCTCTCGGTAGTTGACCGGGTACTTATTCTTTCATCATACCATCATGAACCCTGGAAGATATAGGCCAGACATAAAATTTATAGATTTTTTCCCAGAAAAGGTCCTTCTTGGAAAGGACTCCCTCTCAATGATCTGGTTGTAGGGAATTTCCTTGTTAAGCCAGTTGGATCTGAAGTGTTTAAATCTATTTGGAAAGCTTTGGACATTGTAAAGCACCCGATCACTAATAATGGAATTATGAGTGATGATAATAAAATTTATGGTGAAAGGTCTGTGTGGTGGAATCTCAAGCACAAGGACAAACCCTTGGCACTGATCCAAGGATGCTTTGCCAGAATATGGGCTTCTAAGGGTATATAGAGATTCTATGATATATTGAAGGATGGATGGTTGTTGTCTTGAAGAAATTATGTCACAAATTTGATGTTCCTCCAACTCAGTGGAGGACTTATTCAGTGCTTAGGGAAGCATGTTCTCCCCTTTCTCTTCTCAGACAGTTTGATTGTAATGTTGATTCATGTTCGCAATTCAAGTGGACTGATGGGTCTATTCTTTACTCCACTAAAGCCAAATATATTTATAAGTGCCTTGCTGACAACGATGATATTTTTTCTCATTTGAATAAGTGTTGGAACTTAGACCTTGATGATTCTTCCTAGCGAACAACATGTGTGAAACTTTGGGGAGGACCTATTAAGCCAAAAAAAAAGTTGTTCTTCTAGTGTTTTTTTTCTTCATAGACTGCATATCCTGAAGCCTAATGGTGAACCTAATATATGTTCTTGTTGCAAGATGCCTGAGTCTATTATACACATTTTCTTTGAATGTCTCTTTGCAAGAGAGGTTTGGGGGTCCTTTGACCTACATGCTGATTCAAATTTTAGAACTTGTGATGTTCTCTTTGGTTCTATCCCTAGGCTCAAGAAAGATTTCAATTTATTTTGGTCTATTCTTTCCATTGAAGTACTTTGGATTATTTGTAAATATAGAAATGACAATATGTTTAGTGGGGAGAGCAAAGTATTTACTAGGTATCTAAGGAGACTCGTATATTATGCTATTGACTCATAGGTAATTTTGGTGTTGAGGATTTCTAGGTCCAATAATTTGAGGGACTACTCCAAGATGGTACAACTTGAGTGTTCCCATGGGAAATCTCCCATGGCTTTACCTGGGCTAGACATACTACTAAAAGGATGCCATTTGAAGTTGACCTAAACAGCTTCTTTTGAGAACTGACTAATGAGAAAGAAAGGGAACCATAGATATAGACTCTAGTGCTCCTTGTACCATAGGTTTTTATGCATCCGTACTTGGACCACATGCAACAAGGCTAAGAGATTAGATGGATGGATGGACCTCTAGGTTGGAGAGAATGGATGAAGAAAATTGGTGATGCCAACCCTCCAAATGTAGAGATATGGACCTCTGATTATATATTTTTTATGATATGATCCTTTCTTTTGGTTCAAATCAATAGACTTTTGATGTATTATGTATAAGTTGTTCATACTATATGTCTCTGTCTAGCTAGATATCGGTTTCTAGATGTAATACCACTTTATAGTTGATAGTTGTGGGATATGTGCTCATGAGAAAACAGTGACGCTCATTTTTGTAATGTGGTTACATGATCTTTAATAATAATAATAAAAATTATAATAATTTTAAAATAATATAAATAAGTAATATATTATAATTAAATATTTTAACAAGGATTTCTTTCTACATGTATTATTGCTGAATTAGTATTGGTTTTTGGGTTGGGGTTAGGGTCAAGTTAGAGTTAAATTGTTTTTAATCTTGTTATTTGAAATAATGTTTTTATTTAGGGTTAAGAAAAGGTTAGATTTAGGGTTGATTTTCGGATAGGGTTAGGTTTATTGTTGTATGATAAAGGTTGGGTTATGGTGGATCAATTTGAGTTAAGGTTTCATATTATGATTTAATTAAGAGTGGTATTAATTAGTAAGGTTTAATGTATAGTTTGTTTTTTTGGCAAAAGTGGCAAGCCATTGATATATATTAATAAGAAATTTGATTCAAGAGCTCAATAAGGAAAGAATCAGGAAGAAAACCCTATATCCTTTCTCAAAAACAATGAAAAAGAGGAAAGGAGGCTATGAGAAGAAGCCCCCCAAAGATCCAGAGAGATAGATAGGACCTGCCCATAGAATGAGCCTCTTGGAGGCCAAATTTAGAGTAGCAGGTCAGGACGAGATCGGAAGAAACCTTAAAAAATAGACCCCCACAACTGGTTATCATGAAGACTGGGAAGCGGAAATATGGTTGTCGGAACACTGAAGAGTTGCCACGATCGGTTTTCGACTTTGATACCGGTATGTTGTCCTCGTGACTGGTTCATAAAAGAAAAGCCTCCATTACCAGTACTAGCCGACGGGCTTAGAAGATGGCTCCACTACCAGTTCTGATATACCAGTGGAAATAAACACATAAACCAACACCGGTAAACAAGGGGCAGTCAAAATTTTTTGGGTCATACCAATTGCCATCAGATTTTCCACCCATCAAAAGGGAGCATATTCTAAGTAGCAAAAAACAAAGCCAGGATAACTTTACATGTCCATGGTAGCATCCTCTTGGGTGTGAATTACAGGGGCATCGAAGGCGAGCAGAAAGGAGGTAGTCCATCCCATGGCTTCATCCTGCACCGGTGCGTTGAGGTCTGGTACCCTATCTGTAGCTTGTCCCCTTTCCACCAGTTGTGAAATTGACAAACAGGGATCAACGTTTTCTATTTCCAGGATCACCATGAGAGCCCCAACTTTAATTTTGACTCTATGCATAATGTGGTCATCCAATTGTCTGCCGAATTGATGCAGGCCATTCTTCACATGGCGAAAGTTTTGTCGTTCGAGGGCATGTTTTATTCAGTCATAAAGTACCATGTAAGCAAGGTTGGATTGAATAAAGTGACGTGGAAAGAGGCCCCCAAGGAGAGTCAACCCTTGCCATAGATTATATTTTACCAGGGCTTCATGGAACAAGGCCGATGCAAGCACATCTTGTCTTACCAACTTAAAGAACACTAGTTCAAGCAGAGGAATAGATTGCAAGAGATCCAGAGCATTTGACAGAAAAGAACTCAGAAGTTGATAGGGATAAATAATCTTTTTGGCTTGAGGGGATAAAATCTCCTCACCGATGAAGTCTTTGTCAGCTCTTCTCAATTGTGGGTTGTGCAGAAGAAAAAGTTGGTCGAGGTCCCTGTCATTGATGTGTCCATGAAAAGCCGCCAAAGGTTCTGAAATTTGTACTGAAACCCGATCGTTCCATGGCATATACTCCCAATGCATTTGCCTGCACCCTACGCAAGAGCCGCTCTCCATATTGCAGAGCACTGAGATACTTCAAAAATTTAAAAGATTTCAAAAATTTCCGCTGAGAACTGTGTATATAAAAGCAGGTTGGTTCCATTTATAAACAAAAATTACCATCTCAAAGTGCAATATGGAGATCGGCTCTTGCGTAGGCTGGTTTAATGTATAGTTATGTTTAGGGTAATGTTTAATTATTATAATATTATTACAGTATTATATTATTTCAATATTATTACTAGTATATATTTATCATAAGATAATTATAATTTAATTTATATTATTATTCATAAAAATATTATATTATTAATATTTATAGTTTACCTAATAACAATATTCGTATCACTTAAATAAGAATTGGTTTGAGAGTTATTTATTTATCAATTAGTCAGTAATTTAGAAGAAAGTGTTGAAATTATTTAAATTTTAAGGTAAACATGTGAAAAAAATAAAAATTGTACTCTTAATAATTAGTTAATAATTTAGTTTCATTAATATAATACTAATTAAATTATTTAAGTGTAAATTAAAAGGTTGAGTATTTGTCGATCGGGAAATTGGATCTACAACTGGTTGTCCTGTAAAAGTTGACTTCGCATGAGCATAGGCCTAAGAGAAGGCAGCCTTCTATGGCCAATCTCCTTTGCATTTATTGCCCTCTCCCATCGAGCATGGGAGGCGGTTTATGGGACATGAGGCTTCTAATGTTCCTAACAAAGTTTCTTCGGTGGTGAATGAGGAGCGTAGTAAAACCTGTTTGTAAGCGGTCGTGGGCAACCAGGTCGTTCCCAAGGATGGTCATTTCTTGGCTGTCCAGTTAACTACAAATGGACAGAAACTAGGAGGAGGTGGAAGAGGTAAGGAATCTCCCAATGCCACTCTCGTCGTTATGCCTAATTTTAAAATGAACGGAGTTTTTAATGAAGAGAGTATTAGGCCTAGGCATATTGCCATTTTCTTGGCAATACGAGATTGTAGCAAACTTCCTTCTTGGGGTTTCATGAAAAATTGGTTGCAGAATGTGTAGCCAAAAAAGTTAGGGTTTTGTTTTACTTTCTACAAATGGTTCAAAAGGGATTATATATCATCTTTTTCAAAAATATTAAAAGCTAGAGAGAAGTCCTTAAAAAAGAGTTTTGGTTGGTGAGAAAAGGGTGTTTTAGAGCCATTGGGTGGACTCCCAAGGCCATTCATGAGGAAATCCTTTCCCTAGTTTTCCCTAAATGGGTTACGATCAGGAACATTCCACAGGTTCTATGGAAATGGCTTCCCAAAGCCCTAGATTCTATTGGCAATGTTGTTAAAATGGATGAAACATCTTCCCTTCTCTAGCATATGGATGCAAGATTACTCATCTTCATCAAACCCAGAATAGATATTCTGAATGAGATTAGGTTTGAATAGTATGAGGAGGATTTTGTATGCCCTATTGAGTATTTGGGTGGGATTAATGCATGTTTCCTATGCAAGAAAGAAGGGCATATTCACAATAATTTCCCACTACTAAAAAATAATGTTCAAAAAGACTCTAGTGGTAGGAAAGCTAAGCCATTGGATAACCCTAGGCACCCTAATCTGGCTAACAAGATTATTGGTAGCTCTGGCTCCACGAGGCCCATAAAATCTCTGGACTTTGCCCCTCCCTCTAATCCACATCCTTCTAAGAATTATGTACAAAAAGGGGCCTTGTCTACCAAAACCAACTCTATGAAGGCAGATTCCTCTCATAATGATGCTATTACATCTAAATTGGATGCTCTGAATGTTGCAGTTAAAGCAGCTTCTAATGTATACCCTAACCCCATTCATGGTTTCACTAGCAAGGCATTGATGGATAAAGATACCCTAGGTTCACATCCCAAGCCTAGGACTTTGAATGCACAACAAATTATCCTAGAAAAATTTAAAAATATCACAGAGACCTGATGAAGGAGCATCCCTGGCCTATGAGAACTCTTGCATCAACCAAAAATATTTCCTTAATTTTGTTCTTGTTCACTTCTTGTAGTATTTTTTTATGTTTCTTTCAATGTGTTCAGGTACCTGGTTCTTTTTCATTATGGATCAAATTTTTGAATTCCAGGCTTGTTCTTGTGCATTATCTCAGATTTTTAGTTCATTTGGATTCTTTTCCGGATAGTTATTCCTTTTGGAGTGTCTGTTTCTTGGTTCCAGAGCAGTTTTGAGCTTATCGGCTAGTTGGTGATTTCTTCTCGTGCGGAGTGATTTCTTGGCTTGTGGGTCTATTTAGTGCCTTATTATATGTTCTTGAGTCCTTGTCCGACCATCCGTTCAATCCACGCTTCTTGGTTGTTCTTTTCCAGAGGATTTTCCTTTCATTCTTGGGGCTGGCCTATTTGCACGTTTCATTTTCCTTTCTTGGTAAATGTAATCTATTGTGGCTAACCCAGATGTGTTCCGAAGGGTATATATATTGTTATATGTTATCCTTAGCAGGCAGCTCAAAGGTTATGGGTATCTAGTTTCAAGAATTGTAATTTGGATGCCTCTTGGAGGTCTGGATGGATTGTAATCTGGCATATAGTTTAAAATAGGGCATGTTAGCCTGCATGTAACCGGTTGATTACCAGATGCTCTATAATGATAATATGATCGTGTGGATATTTGATTTTTCATTTTTTCTATGTATTGTTGTTGCTTCCATTGTGTTACTCTTTTTGCATGATCTCGTTTGTTCTCTTTGAGGACTCACCGGATCATGGTTGTACCAAGTGGTATCAGAGCAGGTTGCGAACCCTAAAGCATTCCTTTGGGTGAATAGATTGTTGAATGGAGGCAGGTTCTGAGCGTGTTCGGTAGATTACCGAGTGTGAGGTAGTCGAAACTGGTAGTTACATCGCCGATTTGATGCAGTTGCACCAAAGAAAAGGAGGAGATGCCGCCTAGAAGGATGAACCCCTAGAGGCTAGAGAAAATGATGGAGGATTTAAAGAATGAGATGAGGAATGAGATCCAAAATGCATTGGCTGGTTTGCGAAGGAAGATGGAGTCTAAGGATGAGTATGAAGAGGTTGGAGAGGAGCTTGAGGCCGAAGAGGCTGATGGATCAGAGAATGAAAGAGAAGAAAGATTTCTGAGAGCGGTGGCGCAAGTGAGTAAAGTTCATAAAGTGGAGGTTTCAAACTTTTTCAGGATGTTGAATCCGGAAGATTTGATTGATTGGATCGGAGAGTTGGAGGACTATTTTGAGTTTGAGAAGGTTAAGGACCCATAAAGAGTCTGGTTGGCATAGACTAATGTTGCCTTATGGTGAAAATAATTGCAGAGAGAAAGAGTGGAGAATGGTGAAATGAAGATCAACCGGTGGAGGAAGATGGTAGCAAGATTGAAGGCTAAGTTCATTCCAAGAGACAATGAGTTGGAGTTGTTCAAGAAGTTGCAGAATCTGAAGCAGAGGGATATCAGCGTGAAAGAGTATATTGAGGAATTCTACAAGGTGATGGTTATATATGTACATAGAGAGATGGATAGGGAGAAGGTGTCTAGGTACATAAATGGACTTTTATTTAACATTTAGGATGAGATGAGTATGTTGAAGATTTCCACAGTTGAGGAGGCTTACCAATATGCTTTGAAGGCTGAGGAGAAAGTGAGAAGAAAATAGTAAAACAACCCTAGAGGAAAGGAGAGATATAAAGGACAGATGAGTGGCAGTATAGAGAAGCAGAATGTTAAAGAAGAATCAAAACCAAGTAAAGTAAAGAACCGGATCAGAAGACATAGAGAAAAGGGGGGGTAGCAGTAGTAGTAGAGAATTTTTGGCCAAATATTTTAAGTGTGGAGAAACTGGACATAACTCTTTTGAGTGCAAGAAGGGGATGGCAAGAAATTGTGTGGCAAATGAGCATCAGTAAGTTAGAGTTACCAGTGAGAATGTGTTGGAACCGGAGCAGGGAGAATCCCTTATGTTCACAAGAGTCTTGATGGAGCAGAGCAGTGAAGATATCAGACCTACTCAGAGGAAGAATCTTTTCTGGATTGTATGTAAATCAGGTGGTAAGTGTTGTAAGGTTATTATTGATAGTGGAAGTACTGGTAATTTGGTATCTGAGGAGATGGTAGAGAAGCTTGGTTTGAAGAGGCTTGAGCACCCTTGTCCTTACAAGGTGAGTTGGTTGCAAGAAGATCAGAAGATAGAAGTAAAAGAGAAGTGCTTGGTGAATTTTAATATTAGACCTTTTAGGGATGAAGTCTTGTGTGATGTTTTGTCTATGAGTGCTTGTCATGTTTTTGTTGGCATTGAAGTTGTCATTGATGTCAACATGCATGTGTGCAAATATGATGTAGTTGCAGAAGAATTGTTGTGATTAAGATGATTGATGTCATAAGTTGGAGAGACTTGCAGAGATCACAGTGATCAAGCTGATGGATCAGAGTGATGAATTGTTGCAGACTCCCACAATGTCATATGATGTGTCTATGTTGGATGTCTTGAAGCTGGAGTTGTGCAAAAAACAAATCTTGTATATCGACAAGACTCCACCATGTTATACCGATCAAGTGTTATAGTGCTTAAGTGATCAGATTGGGATAACTCTACTGATCAAATGTTGTGTAGGTGAAATAGTTATATCGGGATAACTCAGTCGATTAAGTGGTGTATAGGTGAAGTGATCCTATTGGAATAACTATACCGATACCGAGTCACATGGATGAAAATGCTATCGACATAAGTTTGGCCTATATTGGTTCATGCAAAGTAGGTCGTTTGTTGGATCAAGATAGCAATACCGAATGTCAAAGCAATGTCACACATCGGGATAGCTGACAAAGGTGGAGTAATATTTTTGAGTAATACCGATAGAGTTATCTACTCTGATATCAATATATCAGAATAGCTTTGCCGACAAGGAGACTGTGGAAGTGCATCGGAGTAACTATTGAAGGCGGAATAGAGAATTTCCATTATACCGATAGTGTAAGCTATTCCAACAGAAGAAAATGTTGAGAAGAGCCCATGGAGAGTCTGTCGGAATAACACATGGCGATATGTTGAAGGACTATCGATATGCAATTCGGGATACTCTATGCCGATGCGGACACCATTGGATCACATATGAGATCAAGAAAACTATTCTCAGTTTTCTTGACAAAGGAGAATGAAGAGAAGACACCTAGGTAAGGTCATCGGTATAACATATGCCGACTTGTTAAAGGACTGTGGATAAGTGTTTTCGGAGTAGCTATACCGATGCGGGTTCAAAGTTGAATCATCAAAACAAGTTTATATAGATATTATAACATCCCAAGGCTAATCCAATAGTGTTAACTATTTTGATAGTTTGTCACTATGGAGTTGTGATTTTAGAATAGTGATGTCGATGAAGGTTGTCATTGCGGAGTTTTCTTATCGGAATACCTATGCCAATGTACCCTGTCACCATGGAGTTGTTCTTTTCAGAGTAGCCTAAGTCGATGAAGTTTATCACTGTGGAGTTTGCATTTCAGGATAGTTGTGCCGATAAAGGGAGGCAGACAATATATCATCGGAATAACTTGTTTGAACAATCTAGCATTATTTTTCTATGTCGATAGTTATGGTTAACCCAATGAGTGATCATTTGTCTTGAAGTTTTCAGCTCAGGATAACCTATGTCGATAAGTTTGGTCAACATGGAGATTTTGCGTCAGGATAGCCTATGACGATAAGAGAAATCGAAGGTGAAATCTTCATCGGAGTAACTCATACCGACAGAAGAAACCAAAGGCATCAAGTAGTCATTGGAATAGGTTATAAAGATGGAGTAAGTGCAAGATTTTAACCCGATAGTTAAAAATATTCCAATAGCAGGTGAGCAATGTGATCTCACGATAACTATGGGGATAAATATGTGGAAAGGAAAATCCAGTTGACAGTGCTGATCGAGATAGGTGCATGTTGTCAAACCGATAGGTGCGATATATCTGCATAACACGAAGGTTATTCACAGCATGGAGTTCGACCAATCTGGGCAGCCTGATTATCCACATGCATTTTGACCAACTGTGACCATCTAACTTGGATGAAGAAAGTGAAGACATGAGGCTTTCAGAGGACAAAGGAAAATTAGATATGTTGGGGTCAATGAAAATGGCCATTATTGTTGATTTCTTTAGGGTAGGTCTACGGAGGATTGAGGTGCATTAATGGTGGACCTGTTACAAGTGATTGTAGGGCTTGATATGATCAATTGAGGCAGAACCAAATCTGTGAGACAAATTGAGTTTGCTAAATATAGAAAACTAAGTACAAAGAATAGTTGGAAACAAGAGAAGAGTCATTTAATGCAGGTGGTTGATTTAGGAGATAAAATCCAATCTGCTACTGGCTAGATCTTAGACAAACATAAGGAATTAATTTTTAAATTGCAGATTTGGAGGAAAAAGTCTAATATGTACAGATTTGATTGATTTCTATAGAAGGCGTTGAGACTTGATATCAGTTGGTGAAGCAGCAATCCTTGCAGATACAGAGATGATCGTGTTGAGAATGGATAGTTGTGGAGTTACTGAGTTGGCAGGATTATGTGGACAGGTAATAGAGCAGATAGAGAGTGGTGTAACAAGGTTTTACTGAGGTGTTCAAGGTAGTGGTGCGTGGAACGACCATGATGAAAAATTTAAAGAAGCATATGGGCATCATATAGATAAAAAAAGAAGTAGGGTAAGACTGAGTTGAAATTGGAGGAAAATCGAGTGTATAAGCCAAGGGTAGACAGGCAGAGGAGGTTAAGTGAACTAAGTGGAAAATAGAGAATCATCTGCAGAGACAGAGAGGGAGAAGATTTAGAAATAGAGAGAGAGTGTAGTTGGTTCATGGTGATAAGAAAGAGGGAATATGTAGTTAAGTGAGTAGTAAGAAGGTGGTGTGTGCAAGGTATTTTAAATAGAAGTGCAGCAAGCTAGAAAAAGAGGGAGGAGAGAGAGAAGGCATAATAGCAAGGTTGAAGGCAGAGACAATGAAAAGAACAGAGCAGAAGACAAACAAATAGTAGACAACAGAGAACAGAGCATAACAGAAGAAGAACTTAGATACAGACTTAAGGTTAGAGGGCAGATAAGATTTTAGTCTATCTCAAGAGTAGATTCTTAGAGGGTTTCAAAATATCATTTGTAACAGGGAGCTTAACTTGTGTTTGATTATTACTCAACGTAATCTCTAAATGGGTGCTCAGAGCTAGGGGTTGGTGCTCCTTTGGGTTGTAGCCCATAAACTATAGGGGTTGGTGCCCTAAAGCTAGGGGTTGGTGCTCCTTGGGTTGGTGCCCTAAAGATCAGGGGTTGGTGCTCCTTTGGGTTGGTGCCCATAAAAGTTGTAACCAATGTTTTTCATTTTGAGGCTAGATTGGAATAGTAGACTCCAGCAAAATTTCTCACCGAGGTTTTTCCCACATTGGGTTTTCCTCATATATCTTGTGTTATGGGTTTGCCTCTTATGTGTGTGTGTTGATTAGTTTAACATCTCTGCCCATAGCTCATAGTCTTGTGATTAAATTTATTAAGGCTTAGATCTTTTAGAAAAAAAAAAATTATCGATCACCACTAATTCACCCCCCTCTTAGTGGACCATTGTGTTCCAATAGTTTTGTTGGGTAGACCTTGGTAGTTTGATACAGAAGCTATTTATGATTGTATAAGAAACCTAATCACTATTGAGAAAGATGGGCAAAATTTTGCATTGGCTTCTTTGAGAGAGAAAGAGAAGGAAGTGAGGAATTTGAGTCTTGAGAAGAGTTGCAGTGTTGAGAAGCACGTTGTAGAGGTTACACCGGATGGTGGCAAGGATTTGCAGAAAGATCTAGTTGATAAGTTTGATAGTAAGAAGGAATTGGATGGCAGTAAGGTTATGGTGGCAGACCGGATGAAATCTTGTGGAAAAAATCATTCAGAGTTGCAGAGTAAAGAGAGAAGCAGTCAAAGACTGTATGCGGGCCTAAAGCAAGGAAAGAAGAATAAATAAAATCAAAAGTTGGGGAATCTGGTTGAGGTTCTGGAGGAGGTAAGGAAGAGGTTTGTAGACAAAGAAGATGTTTGGATCAAAAATGAGCATCGTGTCTATATTTTTAATCCTTCTCAATGTTCATGAGTTGCCTCTCATGGAACATCTCTTTCTACCTAGGGTGTATGATGCAGTAGCATCCCTGGCCTATGAGCAATCTTGCATCAACCAAAAATATTTCTTTAGTTTTGTTCTTGTAGAAGTTTTTTGTGTTTCTTTCAGTGTGTTTCAGTAGTTGGTTCTCTTTCATTGTGGATCTGATTTTCGGTTTCCAGGCTTGTTCTTGTACATTATCCCAGATTTTCAGTTCATTTGGATTCTTTTCTAGAGAGTTATTCCTTTTGGAGTGTTTGTTTCTTGGTTCTGGAGCAGTTTTGAGCTTATTGGCTAGTTGGTGATTTCTTCTCATGCAGAGTGATTTCGTGGCTTTTGGATCTATTTGGTGCCTTGCTCGATGTTCTTGAGTCCTTGGCTGACCTTTTGTTCGATATGTGCTTCTTGGTTGTTCTTTTTCAGAGGATTTTCCTTTCTTGGTAAATGTAATCTATTGTGGCTGACCCATATGTGTTCCAGAGGGTATATATTGTTATATGTCATCCTTAGGAGGAAGCTCGAAGTTTATGGGTACCTAGCTTAAGGAATTGTAATTCGGATGCCTCTTGGAGGTCCGGATGGATTGTAATCTGGCATATAGTTTAAAACAGGGCATGTTAGCCTGCATGTAACTGGTTGATTACCAGATGTTCTATGATGATAATATGATGATGCAGATATCTGATTTTGCATTTATCTCTATGTTGGTGTTTCTTATGTTGTGTTACTTTTGTTGCATGATCTAGTTTGTTCTCTTTGAGGACCCACCGGATCATGGTTGCACCAAGAACAAAAAGTGAATTGAATCCCAAACCAATGACTTTGATGTTGTTGTGATTTGTGCCAAACCTGTGGGCAACACCATGGATATCCCCTCCCCTAACCCTAGCAATGAGTAGGTTGTCGATGTTGGTGGGGAGAATGTTGAGCATGCCATGATGAGTTTAGATCAAAAACCTTTAAAACACAGGGTGGATGCTAAGTCCAATTTGATCTTTGGTAGTGAGCCTGGTTCTGTAAGCTCAGTTTCAGTGTCCTATAAGCCAGGTTAGAAGATCTCTCCCCCTACTAGCAACCATAATTAGGAAGTTGAGAGAGATAGGGAATGTGCTAGCCAGTGTGTTGCAGCGGGCCTGGGAGGTGGAGGGATGAGTTTGGGGTGTGGAGGAATTATGGAGGAAGACTCTAAGATTATTGATTGTGTTGAGGACAAGAGACTCACCTGGGCCATTGTCTCGTACTCAAGGGACCCCAACCAAGAATTGTTGGAGGAAGCTATGAAAGTGTTTGGTATCAACAAGGCTAAATCCAAAACAGTAAAAAAGATTCAGGCCAGAATGAAGAAAGAAGATTCTCAAGCTTTGGGGCCCGAGCAAGGTTTTGAATTCAAGAGGAAGAGGGGTAGGCCCAATGGATCCATTGCATCTATGGTGGTTAAAAATGAAAACAATTAACTAAATGCTACAAAGCATTTCAAACACCAACGGACACTTCATCCTAAAATTTTTATGGAATATAAATTGTGTCTTGGAACATTAGGGGACTAGGATCCCCAGATAAAAAATATGTTGTTAAGATATTCCTAAGGTTGTACAAGAATGTGGATATGTTATTATTGCAAGAGATCAAGGTTGTCCAACTTTTCTTAGACATCAATCTGAAATGAATTTGGAGGGATGCAGAATATTTCACTACTAATCATCAGAAAGGAAGGGGGGTGTCATCTTGATTAGTCATAAGTGGAGGAACTCAATTGTGAGATGGGGGTGTTCACCTTGCAATAGAATGTTGTGGGTGGTTCTAAAATTCAAGGAGATGGAAATGGTGATTGGATCTATATATGCTTTGAATGACCACAGAGAGAGGATTGAACTATGGAGATGGTTCACACAGTTAGATGAGTTTACTTGGTTGTTGGGAGGTTACTTTAATATGGTTGAGAGACCCTCAAATAATTAATGAGGTAACAAGTTTAATTGGAAGGGAGATGAGAGATTCTACTAGAACAGGATGTTGAGCAAGTTGAGGTTGTTTGATCTGGTGGCTAGTAAGAAAGATGAAGTTAAAGACATTTGGTTTTCTTGGAGCAACTTCCAACAAGGGAAAAAGGGATCTATAGAAGGCTAGATAGATTCTATTCTAACAAGGATGTGATTCATTTCAAAAGGAGCAGTTTTGGAAGTAGTGTGAAGGTTATCCCCTATACGCTCACAAATCACCACCTGATACAATTTGTGGTGTGTGTGGGCAGCTCATCTTGAGAATTAGCTAACAAAAGGGACAATTTTATATTGAACTAGCCTACTAATGGATGGTGATGTTAATCAAGCAGTGTTAATTATTAAGGTATTCAATGAACAAAATAGGGCATTACTATTAGAGAAAGATAGATGGAAACAAAATGTTTGCAGTTGGAGAACATTGTACGAAACAGTGGGTAAGAAAAAAGAAAAAGATTCCAGGAGAAAAGAGGCCAAGATGCATGATAGATTAATCACTGCAAAGAAGCATATTCAATGCAACCCTAGCAGTGAGGTTGCTCTATAATCTCTATGGCATGTCAAGGATGCCCTTAGGAGGATGCACATTTGTAGAATACAGGGTCTCAAAACTAGAGCCAGAATGAATTGGGTAGATCAGGGGGATAAAGGGTCTAAGAAATTATTTCATCTTCTAAAATGTAAGGAGGCTAAGGAGAAGATAGGTGGTATTTGGGAGGGGGGTGATCTCATCTCCTATCCAAAGGACATTCTTAGAGTATTTATGTAGTTCTACTCTTCCTTATTCAGTTCTGAGGATGGTGATCCCTCCAAGGTTAGCATTACAACCATAATCAAGACCATAATTCCTAATAAGGTGTGCAAAAAGGAATTTGATAGATTGAGTAAGGAGATCACGGTGGAGGAGCTTAAATAGTGTCATCTCTACTCTTAGCGATGATGAATCCTTGAGTCCAGATGGGTTGTCAAGAGAATTCTACAGGAAGAATATTGAATGGACTGGGAAGGATTTGCTGAAATTATATAGGGAATCCATTGATACAGGATCTTTGGGGGAGGAGATCAACAATGGGCTCATCAAGCTCCTCCCCAAAGATGGAGACAAAACATTAATAAAAAATTGGAGGCATGTCACTCTCTTGAATGTGTCCTATAAAATCTTAGCCAAATTACTTGCTAGGAGATTGGAAGATGTTCTTCCTAAGGTTGTGAATCCTAATTAAACTGGCTTTGTCAAGGGTAGATATATTTTGCAAAATTTATTAACATGTTGGGAGGCCATGAATTGAGCGAAATAGTCCAAGCTATCCTCAACCATGTCGCTTCTGGATTTCGATAAAAGCCTATGATAGGATTGAGTGGAGTTTTGTTTTCATGATGTTAGAAGGACTCGAATTCCCTAGAGTATTTTATAAAATGGTCGAGACCTTGCTAGCTGATGCTAAAGCCTATGTAGAGGTTAATGGGCACAGATCAAAGAAATTTGGGCTTTCCAGGTCCATTCGACAGAGATGTCCCTTGGCCCCTGTCCTTTTTGTTATTGCAATTGATGCACTACACTACCTCTTGAGGGACAATACTTTATCAACTAGGATCAAATGCTTAACCTTGCCTAACCAAGAAGAGTTGGCTAATGTTCAATTTGTTGATGACATTTCCATTTTGATAAGCCTAGAACAGAGCAATTTTTTGGTTTTAATGAACAACCTGGATACGTTTTGTGTTGCCTCAGGAAGTAAGATATCTCTAGCTAAGTCCATAATGCTTAGTTGGGACTCTAGTCCTCCTCATTGGTTCAGCAATTATTCATTATTATGGGGTGGTCTAGAGCACCAGGTTAAGTATTTGGGCATTCCCTTTTCTATCTACCCAAACCTTAAGGAATTGTGGTTGTGGGTCAAAGAAAGGATTGACAAAAAGCTAAGGCAATGGAAAGCACTACCTTACTTTGGCAAGAAGAGTTCAAGTTTGTCAAAAGATCCTATCTTCTTATAACATCTACTATGCATCGATGTGGCTCTTCAGTAAATACCAGTGGAATCACATCTAGGATTAGGTTAGGGAGTTTCTTTGGTGAGATGGTAAGGGTAAGAAAAAGGTGCATGTTGTAAGGTGGAGATGGTGTGCAATGAGAAAATCTAAAGGGGGACTTGGCCTGAAGGATCTAAGGCTTCAAGGCATGTCCTTGGCTGCTAAATGGATTTTCAAGGCCTTAAAAGGTATGGAGCCATGGAAAATTCTTGTTAGATACCATATAGCCCTCGTCGTTCCTAAAAAGGGCACAACTTGGAAGTCTCTCCCTTTGAATGATTTGGTTGCCGAGAACTTTGTTACTAAACTTGTTGGCTTGGTGGTTTTCAAAACCATATGGAAGACCTGGGAAGGATTAAGGTATCTCATCTCTAATAATGATATTATAAGTGTCGTGCCCAACTTTTTGGGCACAAAAACGGAATCACAAAATTTTTTTTGACAACATGAACTCGCAACATATCCTACATTATAATAACTTTTTTAGAGTTTTGTCTTATCTAGGATGAAAATAAAATTGTTTGCTAAGGTTGGGTTAATTAACCAACTCGAACGAGTGACCTTATTTGGTGGAGATTAATTAGTGTCACGGTAGTTAGCTAGCTCAATTACCTTAATTAAGTTGTCGCTAATTAAAAACGAGGGTTAATTGGTTATCTAAATGTATTGAATCATTCCCGACCATATAAAGATAATGTTATTAATTAATTGTTGCACACGCAAATTTATTAATTCAAATCCAACCGATAAGGGTTCGAATTCCTATAATGCCATTTGCCCACTAAATCCGATATTACGCTAAAGCCAATTCTAATTTCCCTAAACCCTTAATTTTGACGATTTAATTTTAATCCGGCCAAAACCGGTCTCAAGGGCTTATGGTTCATAAAATTAATTTACAATTTCTCCTTTTAAATTTTCCCCATGCACAATATAACCTAACGTCCACAATTAAATTGAGGAAAATCTATTGATTAATTAAATAAATTAATTTGATTTAGTGTATAGTGTTCCAACTATATTAACTCTTCATTTTTAAACCCCTTTGAATTAACTATATTAAAATTCTAATTCTCTGAAGAATATAAGCATATAATAATTTAATTATTTAAATAACCCTAATTATTAATTAAAATGTTAAAACTTAAAATCAAATTTCAAAATTTTTTTTAAAAAAGAAATTCCTTATTCATAAAATGCTAACCCTAACCCGAAATTGGGTTAGGGTTGCATTTCTATTTATTTCCCACTTTTATTTTATTTTCTTAATGATTTATAACCTAACCCGAAATGGGTTAGGGTTTATTATACCACTTTTTGTTTAGAGTGTGTGTGTGTGTGTGTGTGTGTGTGATTGCAGGTATGGGGACGGATTAGGGCACGGCAGCCATGGACATGGCGAAGTTTTTTTTTGAAGAGGGAAGGAGCGGAGGTAGTGGCACGGGCTCCCCGGATGCCGTTGTGCCTACACACAGTGGCAGGTAGCGCCGCCCACTGTGTAAATGCAATGGCTCGGCCATGAGCCATCCACTATGTTAACACACAGTGGCTCCGCCGGTACCCCCGATTTCCCTTTTTTTTTTTTTTTTTTTTAATATGATATTTTATTTTATTTTAAATATAAAAGTATATAAATATATAAATATTTATATATATATATATATATATATATATATATATTTATATGTATATGTATATATATATTTTTGTATGTATATTTATATTTATATATATATATATATATAAATACACACATATATATATGTATATATATATACACTGCCATGTCCAGAATATATACATATATCTCTTTTTTTTTTAGGTATCCATTAAGTATGTTTTCAAATGCAAGGATATATATGTATATATATATATCAACCTAATAGGGTTAGGATTAGGAAGCTAATTTCAAATAATTTTAACACATAAGCATGCAACCCCTATATTTTTTTTGTAACAGAAATACACATAAGTCTTACTTTTCTTTTTATATTTAAAAACTTTGCAGGAAGGGTTAAAATAATGACAGCTTATGCTTTGACTGAATATTTCATTTCCTAGGTGTGTATTATTTCAATGTGCAGCATTTAGAAGTTAATAATATATTATATTTTTTTAAAACAACTGTGCAACATGTTTTCTACAGCAATGTTTAAATACTAGTTATTTTTCAGCTATGCCTAAACAGAGTTAAAAGTAACAAAATAACAGTAAATAAACTTTGCAAGAAATTACTCAAACATAATGCATTCTCTTTTTTTATCTTTTTCCTTCATTAACTTTTATTTGTAGAAATAAACATGACAACAGAATTCTCTTTTTTTTGAGACAGAATTTGATACAATTTATAGCAACCTAATAAATGTTCAGAACTTAAATAAAAGGTACTTTGCATATAGAATATTTGAATACCAGGGTCCACATTTACAATGGGTGAAATAACCCAACTAGTCTCTCATTCTTAATGATGAGGACTTGAATAAAAGAATACATTTCTTTAAACAGAAATAAAAGAAAACAACTTAAAGCCCTTTATTTACATTTTTTCTTTTTTGCAACAATTCATAAAATTACATTTTTGCTTTTCTGCATCTAAATAGAAAATCTGAATCTGAATAAAAATCTGCAACTCCTAGATTCTTTTCCCAGCAACCTGCATACAAAAAAAAAATTTTAGGGCTGTGACCATGGGGTGCTCACCTCCCAGACTAGGCTTACCAGAAGCCACCCCCGAGCTTGGAGAATCAAGACCTAGATGGGGATACAACCAAGCAACACAACAAGCAAAGGGGAAAAATTAACACAATAGACACGTCCCTTCCCAAGCTGAAACTCCATCACAAAATGTGATGTCTTACTAGGGTGGAAGTGGACCAAGTACCCTAGGGGAGAAATCTACTAGATAGAACTTACAACCAACTCATGGCATCCATGAAAGCATAACCAAAAATTATCCTTAATCCCTACACCCTTATGACCCCCAAAAAGGCAACCATGCCATATTTGCACCCCCTTATGACCCCCAAGTGAAATAACACGAAAGAAAAGCAGCAAGGGTCTCATGGACAGACCCTTGAGATCACTCTCAAAATGAGAGCCTCTCACCCTAAGGGCTGTCAAGCTCCTTCCACCCCCAGGACCAATCTTTCCTCCCAAGGAAAGGATGGTCTTGAACACTCCCCAAACACAACAATACATAAAACAGAAATAAGCAAGAAATCACATAGATTTTTACAAGGACAACACAAATAAAGAAATAAAACAATTTCCATTCAAGCATTCTAGAACATTTTTACATTTACATAAGAGGGAAAAGTAACACCAACCTTGACCTGCCAAAGAAAATCTAGGGGAAAGCTTGATGAAGAGCTGCCCAATCCTCAAATCTTTTTTTGCAATTCCTTAGCCCCAAATTTACTATTCCTAAAACTAGTTTTCCTCCAAAATTTCTCCAAAAATCTCCAAGGATGGAGAGTGGGTGATTAGCTCACTAAGCTTCCATTCTTAGCCTAAGAAGGCCTCTCTCACTCCTTCCAACCTCTTGGATAGAGTGAGGGATCCCCCATTGGGTTGGTCTTCCCTAGGTCTTATACACTCCCTAACCTAGGTACCTAGAGAAGGGAAATGGAATGGGGAAGAGGGATTACTCCCTTCAAGAAGGTTATCCAAACAAGGATGGCACTCCTATAGATGGAATTCGTCCATCTTGGGAAAACCACTTTTTTGGGTGGTTAAACAAGTCCTAAGGGAAAGACACATGGCCAATTTTGGCCTTCACCCATAGGTACCCCATGAGGCCTAATAGAAATGCTCTAAAATTGACTCTAGGAGTTGATTTGACCCTCAGAAAGTCCACCTAAAGTTAACCTACGGGTCAACTCTGAGTTGACCCTCCTTGTGGCTCACTAACCTAGATTTCTTGGTTCCTTCAAGGATAATTAGGAGATATAACAATTAACAAAATAAAACTCTCCAAAATGGTGACATGACAAATTGCCAACACAACATACTACATAGGTGTCAAGTGACACTATAAAATAATTCCACATCAATATACACACGTGGCAATTGTCCCTTAAATGATTTAAACAATTTAATAAATACAATTTACACTCATGCAACATTTTACATTTATGAATAAAATACAATACATACGGGGTGTTGCCTCTCCAAATAGACAACCCCTGGTTTTACGAACGCACATAGGCCTAGGCTTGATTCTCCATAATATTTCCATGGTCACATGGATAATTTCCTACACATCTCAATTTAAACATTAGTACTTCCCAATAGCCTCATATAATATAAAACACATAATTAGAATACATTACATTCATTCTGCAAAGACTTGTCATTATAAAATACGATTTGTCACAAATCAAAGCGATTCATCATAATCCTCAAAATTTGATCCATCTACGAGATATGCAAACATATTTCTAGCATTATAACAAATCCTGAAATTCAGATAATAACATACATCATCACAATGTTACCCTAATCTAGAATCATATAATATTCTATAACCACAAGGCATAGAAAAGAAGCATCAATATATATCAATATTACCAAAATCGTGGGACCATATAAAGTTCTATATCCCTAGTGTGTCAAAACTAGCATCCATAATAGTTCCAATATGAAAATAACTGAAGAGATAGGATGGGTCGGGGTAGGGCCTCACACCCTCCCCCTCTAGGCATGAACGTCCTCCTGGAGTTCATCAAAAAGATGAGGGTACTGTGATCTCATACGTGCTGCATCCTCCCATGAAGCTGTAACCTCATCATAGCAATCCCACTAGACCCTAACCTAGTCCAGCTCTCGACCTCGAAGGGCCAATGTCCGGCGAGCCAAAATGCGAATGGGCTCCAAAGCTAGCTGCCCGTCCGACTCCACGTGCAAGGCATCCCAATCTAAAATATGAGACTCATCATAGATATACTTTCTCAAAACTGACACATGAAACACATCGTGGATGCATGACAGGCTAGGTGGCAAAGCTAGGTGATAAGCAACTGGTCCTATCCTCTCAAGGATCTCAAAAGGTCTGACAAAGTGAGGTGCGAGCTTAGAACCCTTTCCATAGCGGATCAGACTCTTATGCAGTCGCACTCTCAGAAAAAATCTGTCCCCAACCATGTAACTCCGGTCTATCCTCTTTGCATCTGCATATTTCTTTTGCATATCCTATGCCTCTCTAAGGTGCTATCTAATCAAAATTACCTACTGCTCCATATCACGGACCATCTCAAGACCTATGGCCACTCTATCCTCAATATGGTCCCAACTCAAAGGTGTCCTGCATGGTCTGTCGTAAAAAGCCGGAAAAGGTGGCATCCCCAAAGAAGTGTGATGCCCATTATTATAGGCAAATTATACTAAATGCAGGTACTCCTCCCATCAGGTCTGATGATCCATGACGTACATGTGGAGCATATCCTCTAACACCTGGTTAACCCACTCTGTTTGTCCATCCGTCTCTGGATGATAGGCTATGCTGAAATTGAGCTTGGTGCCCAACGCCACCTGTAATGCCCTCCAAAAGGAAGAAGTAAAGAGGGAATCCTTATCAGAAATAATCTTGCGTGGAACACCATGAAGCCTGACAATGTCTCGCAAGAACACCTGTGCCACTGCTGGAGCTGTGAAGGTAGTCCAAACTAGTGAGAAGTGGGCCACTTTGGTCAATTTGTCAACTGTCACCAAGATAGCATCATGGCGATGAGATGACATGGGAAGACCAATGATGAAGTCCATGGATATAGTATCCCACTTCCACTCTGGTATAGCATGGGACTGGAGTAACCCACCTGGATGGCAGTGCTCCGCCTTGACTCTCTGACACTCAAGGCATCAGGCTACTAACTTGGTGATAAGTTGCCGCATTCCTGGCCAATGATATAGCTGCCTCAAGTCAGCATGCATCTTCTTAACCCTGGGATGCACTACATAAGGAGCTCTATGAGCCTCCATGATAATGAAATCTCGCAAACCCCCAGGAGAGGGTACATAGATGCACCCTCTATGGCGTAATAAACCATCGGACTCTAAAGAGTAGTCCAAAAAATTCCCCTCCAGGGCCTCCTGAGTTTGGATCCTATGACAAACCTCTAGATACCATCCATCCTCTGGCAATCGCTGCAAAATACGGTCTCTCAAATCTATGCTCATGGATATGGTGTAAACCTCATGTCGTCTCCTACTTAGGGCATCTGCGACCATGTTCTCCTTCCCTTTGATGTAGTGGACATCAAAATCATACTCACAAAGGAACTCCATCCATCTCCTCCGACGTGCATTAAGGTTAGGCTGGATGAAGATGTACTGCAAACTCTGATGGTCTAAATGAAGCTCAAAGTGATGACCTAAAAGGAAGTGTCTCCACCTCACAAGTGCATGTACAACTGTTGCAAGCTCTAGGTCATGCGTAGGGTAGTTAAGCTTGTGAGTCTTAAGTTTCCTAGACTCGTATGCTATAACCCTACCCTCCTGCATAAGAACTGCTCCCAATCCATCTAAGGAAGCATCTGTGCATACCATGAAGTCATCCGTGGAGTCTAGCACAATAAGAATAGGTGCACTAGTAAATGCCCTTTTTAGATCCTAAAAAGCCCTCTCACACTTCTCTGTCCACTCGAATTTCTTCCCTTTTCACTGGAGGGATGTGATGGGGTGTGCAACTCTGGAAAATCCCTCGACAAAGCATCTGTAGTATCCTGCTAAACCCATGAAGCTCCTGACCTCTATCACACTGGTAGGCACCGGCCAATCCATAATGGCTCTGATCTTTGATGGGTCAACTGAGATCCCATCAATGGATATAACATGCCCTAGGTACTTGACCTCTGATCTAAAGAAAGCACACTTCGACAAACTGTCAAACAACTGGTTGTCCCTCAAACACTACAAAACCTGCCTCAAATGCTCCTCATGCTCCTTCTCATTCCGGGAATAGATCAATATGTCGTCGAGGAACACTATCACAAATTGGTCGAGGAAGGTGCGGAATACCCCGTTCATGAGACTCATGAATATAGCTGGAGCATTCATAAGACCGAATGGGACCACAGTGAACTCGTAGTGGCCATATCTGGTGTGAAACGCGGTCTTGTGGATATCACTTTCCACAATCCTCAACTGATGATATCCTGACTTCAAGTCTATTTTGGAAAGCACTTTAGCACCCTGAAGCTGATCAAACAAGTCATCGATCCTCAGCAAGGGATAGCGGTTCTTGATGGTTACTTTATTCAGTTGCCTGTAATCCATGCACAACTGAAGGGATCCGTCCTTCTTCTTCACGAAGATGACTGGTGCGCCCCAAGGGGAGACGCTAGGACGAATGTGACCCTTCTCTAATAGTTCCTCTAGCTGCATCTTGAGCTCATTAAGCTCATGAGTGGTCATCCTATAAGGTGCTCTCAAAACTGGCTCGGCTCCCGGTACCAAATCTATGTGGAAGTCAATCTTTCTGCTAGGCAGCATACCAGCTAGCTCAGCTGGAAACACATCTGCAAATGCCTCAAGGATGAGATGATCATCTATAGAAGGCTCCTTCTCATTTTCTTCCTCTCTATCACTGATCATGATAGCAAACAACTGGCATCACTTCCGCATGCTCCGCTTAAGCTGCATAGCGGATATCATACGAAGAGACACGGTTCTCTGAATCCCAGTGATTGCTATGGGAGCACCATGATCATCCTCACACTCGATCTTTTTCAAGCAACAATCCATCTTGGCTCTGTGGGCGTAAAGCCAATCCATGCCAAGTATGACGCCATAAGATCCAAGTGACGTAACTCTAAGGTCTACTAAGGTGGTGGTATTACAAATCTGGGGTGGACATCCCCTAACCTCTGAATCCACTGACACTCTAGCCCCTGAAGCTAACTCCACTTCCCAGCTGACACTTTGCCTTACTGCCACTAGCCCGCAATGCTCCACAACCAATGGAGATATAAAGGAGTCAGTCGCTCCTGAGTCAAATAATATAGAAATACTGCTACCTCTGATCTTACCTGCAACCTTGATGACTGTAGCCTGATGCTCTGCCTGGCGGTTGTCAACCGTTGTGAAGACTCTATGGGACTTGCCCATATCCCCAACTGTAGGCTCTGATGTTGCCATCCTCTGATTTCCTGTCATCTGACCCTGTGGACACTCTCTCGCCATGTGCCCCATGGCTCCACACGTGAAGCAAGCATCGCGTGCCTGGAACTGTACGCCCTGAGGCCTGGAAAAAGGATGCCCACCTGTCTGGCTAGAACCACTGTACCCACCCCTGGAGGACTGCTGAGCCCGTGTCGGCGGTGTGTATGTACCCTGTGCTCTCTGGTCACGCCTAGGACCCTGTGACTGCCACTGCTTGGGCCTGGAGCCCTATTGTCCCTAAGGGGGCCTCTGTCTCTGACTCTGTTGTGACTGCTGTGGAGGAGGGGGTTTATAGGACCCCGAAACATTTCTATGGTTGCCTTTCCAATGGGGTTTCTGAAACCCGAAAGACTAGGGAGTCGGGTTTCAGTTTTGGAACCGATCCCTCATGTCCTATGGCCTGATCTGAATCTCCTCGGCTATAAGGGCCTTCTCTACGGCAACCCAAAGGCTTCCTGGAGCGGCCATCCTCACTGGTCCTGCTATCCCAGCATTAAGTCCCCTGACAAATCAGTTGACGAGCAGCTTCTCATCCTTCAGGTAATCTACATAAGGTGGGAGCTCAATAAACTTACTCTCGTACTGGGTCACTAAGAGACCCTTCTGCTGGAGGTCGTGGAACTTGTCGATCCTGCGCTGCCTGAAGTGCTCTGACAGGTACCTCTCTCTGAACCTCTCTATGAAGATTTCCCATGTGATGGTATCTGCAGTGAGTCCGCACTTGAATTCCTCCTGCTTCCACCATGTGGAGGCTGTCGATCTCAGAAGGTGGACTGCAACTCATGCCTTCAGATTGCTTTCATAAGATCGCAATGTGAAGCACCGATCTAGGCTCAAAAGCCATGCCTCAGCCTCTACTCCATCAGTAGATCCTCCAAAAGATGGTGGCTGGATGCGGAAAACCTCTCTAATCAGATCTCCTAGTTCCTGACGTGCTCTCTCAAAGTACACAGGTGCTGCTGCTGGAGGTGGTCCGGGCAGGTAAATGGACTCCGGCTCATGCTCAGCCTCACCCTCTATGGGGTTAGGAGGTGGACTCATACTCCGTTCCCTCTCTATTGACCTATGGCTCCCTGAGTTTTGATTGTCTGCATGACGGTCCACTGCTGGAAGCCTATCCTGCACTATCCCAATCAAGTTCTGAAGAGCTAGCAAGATGTCTCAGTTAGGGTCAACCGGTGCTTCGGGAGGTGCTTCCGGGTTCCCTTCTGGAACTAAGAAGAGTTGGCTAATGTTCAATTTGTTGATGACATTTCCATTTTGATAAGCCTAGAAGAGAGCAATTTTTTGGTTTTAATGAACAACCTGGATATGTTTTGTGTTGCCTCAGGAAGTAAGATATCTCTAGCTAAGTCCATAATGCTTAGTTGGGACTCTAGTCCTCCTCATTGGTTCAGCAATTATTCATTATTATGGGGTGGTCTAGAGCACCAGGTTAAGTATTTGGGCATTCCCTTTTCTATCTACCCAAACCTTAAGGAATTGTGGTTGTGGGTCAAAGAAAGGATTGACAAAAAGCTAAGGCAATGGAAAGCACTACCTTACTTTGGAAAGAAGAGTTCAAGTTTGTCAAAAGATCCTATCTTCTTATAACATCTACTATGCATCGATGTGGCTCTTCAATAATTACCAGTGGAATCACATCTAGGATTAGGTTAGGGAGTTTCTTTGGTGAGATGGTAAGGGTAAGAAAAAGGTGCATGTTGTAAGGTGGAGATGGTGTGCAATGAGAAAATCTAAAGGGGGACTTGGCCTGAAGGATCTAAGGCTTCAAGGCATGTCCTTGGCTGCTAAATGGATTTTCAAGGCCTTAAAAGGTATGGAGCCATGGAAAATTCTTGTTAGATACCATATAGCCCCCGTCATTCCTAAAAAGGGCACAACTTGGAAGTCTCTCCATTTGAATGATTTGGTTGCCGAGCTCTTTGTTACTAAACTTGTTGGCTTGGTGGTTTTCAAAACCATATGGAAGACCTGGGAAGGATTAAGGTATCTCATCTCTAATAATGATATTATAAGTGTCGTGCCCAACTTTTTGGGCACAAAAACGGAATAACAATTTTTTTTTTGACAACATGAACTCGCAACATATCCTACATTATAATAACTTTTTTAGAGTTTTGTCTTATCTAGGATGAAAATAAAATTGTTTACTAAGGTTGGGTTAATTAACCAACTCAAACGAGCGACCTTATTTGGTGGAGATTAATTAGTGTCACGGATTAGTTAGCTAGCTCAATTACCTCAATTAAGTTGTCGCTAATTAAAAATGAGGGTTAATCGGTTATCTAAATGTATTGAATCATTCCCGACCATATAATGATAATGTTATTAATTAATTGTTGCACACGCAAATTTATTAATTCAAATCCAACCGATAAGGGTTCGAATTCCTATAATGCCATTTGCCCACTAAATCCGATATTACGCTAAAGCCAATTCTAATTTCCCTAAACCCTTAATTTTGACAATTTAATTTTAATCCGGCCAAAACCGGTCTCAAGGGCTTATGGTTCATAAAATTAATTTACAATTTCTCCTTTTAAATTTTTCCCATGCACAATATAACCTAAAGTCCACAATTAAATTGAGGAAAATCTATTGATTAATTAAATAAATTAATTTGATTTAGTGTATAGTGTTCCAACTATATTAACTCTTCATTTTTAAACCCCTTTGAATTAACTATATTAACATTTTAATTCTCTAAAGAATATAAGCATATAATAATTTAATTATTTAAATAACCCTAATTATTAATTAAAATGTTAAAACTTAAAATCAAATTTCAAAATTCTTTTTAAAAAAGAAATTCCTTATTCATAAAATGCTAACCCTAACCCGAAATTGGGTTAGGGTTGCATTTCTATTTATTTCCCACTTTTATTTTATTTTCTTAATGATTTATACCCTAACCTGAAATGGGTTAGGGTTTATTATACCACTTTTTGTTTAGAGTGTGTGTGTGTGTGTGTGTGTGTGATTGCAGGTACGAGGATGGATTAGGGCACGGCAGCCATGGACATGGTGAAGGCTTTTTTTGAAGAGGGAAGGAACAGAGGTAGTGGCGCGGGCTCCCCCGAACGCCGCTGTGCGTACACATAGTGGCGGCCAGCGCCGCCCACTGTGTGCACACATAGTGGCGGACAGTATTACCGCCACCCACTGTGTATACACACAGTGGCGGGGCGCCGCTCACTGTGTGTAGCACAGTGGCGGTCGCGGCCGTTCCACTGTGTCTACACACAGTGCGGTGCCTCCTGTGCCGCCCACTGTGTGTAAACACAATGGCTCGTTCGTGAGCCGTCCACTATGTTAACACACAGTGGCTCGGCCGGTACTCCCGATTTCCCTTTTTTTTTTTTTTTTTTTTTTATACGATTTTTTTTTTTTTTAATATAAAAGTATATGAATATATATATATATATATATTTATATATATATATATATATTTATATATATATATATATTTATATGTATATGTATATATATATTTATATATTTATATGTATATGTATATATATATTTTTATATATATATTTATATATATATATATAAAAATACATATTTATATGTATATATTTATTTATATATATATATATATATATAAATACATATTTATATGTATATATTTATATATATACATATATATATAAATATACACACTGTCATGTCCAGAATATATACATATTTCTCTTTTTTTTTTTAGGTATCCATTGAGTATGTTTTCAAATGTAAGGATATATATATATATATATATCAACCTAATAGGGTTAGGATTAGGAAGCTAATTTCAAATAATTTTAACACATAAGCATGCAACCCCTATATTTTTTTTGTAACAGAAATACACATAAGTCTTACTTTTCTTTTTATATTTAAAAACTTTGCAGGAAGGGTTAAAATAATGACAGCTTATGCTTTGACTAAATATTTCATTTCCTAGGTGTGTATTATTTCAATGTGTAGCATTTAGAAGTTATTAATATATTTTTATTTTTTTTTAAAACAACTATGCAACATGTTTTCTACAGCAATGTTTAAATACTAGTTCTTTTTCAGCTATGCCTAAACAGAGTTAAAAGTAACAAAATAATAGTAAATAAACTTTGCAAGAAATTACTCAAACATAATGCATTCTCTTTTTTTTTCTTTTTCCTTCCTTAACTTAAATTTGCAGAAATAAACATGACAACAAAATTCTCTTTTTTTTGAGAAAGAATTTGATACAATTTACAGGAACCTAATAAATGTTCAGAACTTAAATAAAAGGTACTTTGCATATAGAATATTTGAATACCAGGGTCCACATTTACACTGGGTGAAATAACCCAACTAGTCTCTCATTCTTAATGATGAGGACTTGAATAAAAGAATACATTTCTTTAAACAGAAATAAAAGAAAACAACTTAAAGCCCTTTATTTACATTTTTTCTTTTTTGCAACAATTCATAAAATTACATTTTTGCTTTTCTGCATCTAAATAGAAAATCTGAATCTGAATAAAAATCTGCAACTCCTAGATTCTTTTCCCAGCAACCTGCATACAAAAAAAAGATTTTAGGGCTGTGACCATGGGGTGCTCACCTCCCAGCCTAGGCTTACCAGAAGCCACCCCCGAGCTTGGAGAATCAAGACCTAGACGGGGATACAACCAAGCAACACAACAAGCAAAGGGGAAAAATTAACACAACAGACACATCCCTTCCCAAGCTGAAACTCCATCACAAAATGTGATGTCTTACTAGGGTGGAAGTGGACCAAGTACCCTAGGGGAGAAATCTACTAGATAGAACTTACAGCCAACTCATGGCATCCATGAAAGCATAACCAAAAATTATCCTTAATCCCTACACCCTTATGACCCCC
Organism: Cryptomeria japonica; assembly: GCF_030272615.1. Taxonomy (NCBI): domain Eukaryota; kingdom Viridiplantae; phylum Streptophyta; class Pinopsida; order Cupressales; family Cupressaceae; genus Cryptomeria; species Cryptomeria japonica. The sequence goes on from NC_081407.1 coordinate 530,091,282, forward strand.
AAAAAGGCAACCATGCCATATTTGCACCCCCTTATGACCCCCAAGTGAAATAACACAAAAGAAAAGCAGCAAGGGTCTCATGGACAGACCCTTGAGATCACTCTCAAAATGAGAGCCTCTCACCCTAAGGGCTGTCAAGCTCCTTCCACCCCCAGGACCAATCTTTCCTCCCAAGGAAATGATGGTCTTGAACACTCCCCAAACACAACAATACATAAAACGGAAATAAGCAAGAAATCACATAGATTTTTACAAGTGCAACACAAATAAAGAAATAAAACAATTTCCATTCAAGCATTCTAGAACATTTTTACATTTACATAAGAGGGAAAAGTAACACCAACCTTGACCTGCCAAGGAAAATCTAGGGGAAAGCTTGATGAAGAGCCGCCCAATCCTCAAATCTTTTTCTGCAATTCCTTAGCCCCAAATTTACTATTCCTAAAACTAGTTTTCTTCAAAAATTTCTCCAAAAATCTCCAAGGATGGAGAGTGGGTGATTAGCTCACTAAGCTTCCATTCTTAGCCTAAGAAGGCCTCTCTCACTCCTTCCAACCTCTTGGATAGAGTGAGGGATCCCCCATTGGGTTGGTCTTCCCTAGGTCTTATACACTCCCTAACCTAGGTACCTAGAGAAGGGAAATGGAATGGGGAAGAGGGATTACTCCCTTCAAGAAGGTTATCCTACCAAGGATGGCACTTCTATAGATGGAATTCGTCCATCTTGGGAAAACCACTTTTTTGGGTGGTTAAACAAGTCCTAAGGGAAAGACACATGGCCAATTTTGGCCTTCACCCATAGGTACCCCATGAGGCTTAATAAAAATGCTCTAAAATTGACTCTAGGAGTTGATTTGACCCTCAGAAAGTCCACCTAAAGTTAACCTACGGGTCAACTCTGAGTTGACCCTCCTTGTGGCTCACTAACCTAGATTTCTTGGTTCCTTCTGTTATCGTTGTTTTTAAAATTGGGTTCTTTCCCCATATTTGGCTATGGTTTTTGAAAAAATTTGTATAAGATGTGGCCCCAAATGCTTCAGCCTTATTTTAAACCTAGAGGGTTTAAGGTTTTTCTAAGTTTTAGGCTTTATCTTTTGTGTTAGGTCCCCTGGTTTCTATTCCGACGTTACTTTATTTTCACTTAAGTCATGGGTCGTGGGGTCGTAAGAAGTGTCCCCCCTTGCTATTTACCTAGGCGGTCATGTTAATTATTTGAAAATTTTCGCCTTTTATTATTTCCTTCTAAAGTGCCGGGCCCAGTAAACACTGATCAACTTGGGGAAAGATCCGACGGTTGGCGCTATTTCGCAAAGGCTAAGTGCTCACATTTTAAGGCTGCGAAATAGCGAGGATTAATATCAGCCGTCCATGTGTCATGCGGAGGAAGTGAAGGTTGCGGCTGTCAAGAAGGTGGGGCCCCCTCTACGTGGTCTTCTCTGGCGTATTAGAGTGCAGCACGTGGCACAGACCGCCACAGTCAGCATTTTAAGATTAAGGATCAAAGTGGGCCCCAAAGATGAGTCAGCTCACAGGTGGAGGTGACCTGGCAGGGATAGCTCTTACAATTCATTGAGACCCCGTGGCTCCTTCCAGCGAATGAAAAGTCGACAGGTCAGCTTCGAAGATGACAGGGCGCCAGGTGTCCGTGATGTGTCCGTGGGCCCACCTCTTCTGAAAGCTCCTAGCAGGGTTTAAATGCCGCGCAAGTCGAGATAAGATCTAACGGCTCGCGCTATTTCGCAAGGGTAAGATGCTCACATTTTAAGGCTGCGAAATAGCGAGAATGAATATCGGTCGTCCATGTGTCACGACAGGGTAAGTGGAAGGCATAGTTGTCAGTGATAGCTGGAGCCCCGTGGCTTTCTTTTGGCGTATTATAAGGTAACACGTGGCACAGGCCGCCACAGTCAGCAGGACAAGGGCGCCAGGTGTCCGTGATGTGTCCGTGGGCCCACCTCTTCTGAAAGCTCCTAGCAGGGTTTAAATGCCGCGCAAGTCGAGATAAGATCTAACGGCTGGCGCTATTTCGCAAACGCTAAGTGCTCACATTTTAAGGCTGCGAAATAGCGAAAGTTAACCTGGACCGTCCACGTGTCTTGATGACACGCGGTCTAAAAGGCAGCTGTGGGTCCCTATAGTGTATGTTCGACAAATGAAAAGTTGACAGGTCAGCTTCGAAGGTGACAAGAAAGCCAGGTGTCTATGGCGTTTCTGTGGGCCCACCTTTTCTGAGGTAGACCTGTCGAGACTGAAGTGGGGCCCCCCATGGTTCTTCTTCCGGCAAATGACAGAATGACAAATCAGCACAGTGGATGACTAGATGTCAGATGTCACTGATGACTCAGCGGGCCCACCATTCCTGAGGACCTGTTCGAAGGATTAAAAGGCGATTAACTTGAAAGATAATCCAACGGCCCGCGCTATTTTGCAAGGGTTAAGTGCTCACCCTTTAAGGCTGCGAAATAGCGAGAATGAATATCAGCCGTCCACATGTCATGATGATGACATGGCAAAAAGAGAAAAGCACGGGCCCGCTACGGTATAAAGGGCGACATTCAGCCAGTATCAAAATAGAATGTGAGGGGATTTTCTAAGCCAATGGTCGGATGCCACGTGGTATTATGTGGCCAATAAAAAGACAGGACTTAGACTAAGGACAAAGCCGTCAAAATGAAATTCACAGAGAGACACTTGCAGAAAGACTGCGGCCCGTTGGAGCTAAAATATGAATTCTTGTATGAATTCGATTTTGAAGGGACGGTCGAAGCATGCGAAATCAATGTTACAGTTAAGGCCCAGAGTACAAGCATTTGATTTCCTAACAACCAAGTAAGGATACCTCTTAAAAGGATTTTTGCAGAGGAGGCAAACGCAGAGTTATCTTTTACAAATACAGAGAAGGCGAATTGGTTGCAGAGCGAATTTCTTCGAGCAAGCATCAGGTTTTTTCTTATTTTGCAGCCATTCTTGTGTTGTGATACGTGAAACTGTTCTCGTATAGCAGAAATATTTTCAGAAGTAATATTTATCTGGTTGTATTGCAAATGGCTCCTAAAAGGGAATTTTCTGGTAAAGTTGATTATCTTGAAAGAAGTGTGTGTGATGACTTCTTAGAGCAGTTGACGCTGTCAACCAACCAGGCATCTAAGGCCAAAGAATTAGTACCCAGGGCTCCCCGACTGAGAATTGGAGAAGGATTGTATGATAAGGGTAATTGGTTAAGAGACCCACAGGTTGGGCTGTCTGGGTTGGGGTTATTTAAAATCGGTTTTGGAATGAGGAATTCTCCTGCTCCTCAAAATAGCATTTGGGAACTAGATGTTGGGAAATTGGTAGTCCCAGGGGTGTTCATGGATACAGATTTGTTAACCCAGATGGCATTAAATTATGATTCAGTTACCAGGTGTATCCGGGATGTGAATGGAAAAACCCTCATGGAGATAAATGCAGAAGAGCTGAGAAAAGCGTTTGGGCTTAGTGAGTTTACCAATTTCTTGGAGCATATAAGCTTCACACAATTAACTCAGGTGTACAGGGCACAGAGGACTCATCTCAGGAATGGGCCTCTCAAAGAACTTTTTCTGAAAGTGGGAGGGTTAACAGTTGTAGGGCCCAATACACAAGAGCCCTTTTCACTAAGTATGTTTACCTTAAGGGCAAAAGGGATGTACTGGGCACTTTGCCAAGTTCTAGGAGAGGATGCTGAATCTAATATACCAAATCATTATCTGTTAATGATTGTTCAAATTTTGAATCCTTCTCTTGCTATTACATTTGATTATGCCTCCTATATTGCTGATGCTATCCATGGAGGACTGATGGGGATAAAGAATGGGAAGGTGGATAGGCCATTTGGGTGGTATTCACTATTGATGCACCTCTTCCTCTTCAAAGGTGGAGATTATTTTGCCAGTGGAATGGATCTGGTAAAAGAAAAAGAGGGAGAGAAGATGCCAGTACAATTATGGAGCACCGTATTGTCATGGGATAGAGAGGATGCAAGTTTTCTAAAGTTTGATAAATACTTTGCATCCAAAATAAGGACTCTTCTTTGCTCTGACAATCCACGAGTCCCCAAGATTCTTCTGGAATTCCTAAGACCAAAAGAATTCGCAGAGAATGTCAAGATTGTTCATAACTGGGGTGATATGTATTTGTATCCAGTGTCCACAGTGTTTAGGGTCTTTGGTTTCAGAGGCACCCCATTTTTGTTACCATACCAGGTCCCCCTCAAAGTGGGAATAGCTGAGATTCTCAGACAAATTGGTGACTTGCAAGAGGCAGAGTTAACGGGCCGAGGTAAAGGGACTATTTTCCCTACAGCTACAGTAGCCCACCAATTTGTAATCACCAAGGGCGGCTGGAAATGTTTTGAGGATTTCCTCAAACCCTACCATTTGTCCACTGCAGTGTCAAGATGTGCTGATCCGGAGGACTTCTACAATGGTGTATTCCGGAAGAAAGTAGCATGCAGAGGTAGGCCCCACCAATTCCACTTTCCTGAAGACCTCATCAGAAATGAATTTGATTTGGATGAACAGGAGTTGAGGAAGGAAAAATGGGTAGCTTACAGGAAGGCCCTGGATTTTGTGCATCAATTTGATGCTAGCTATGACCCATTGTCTAGCTTCTTCCCATTGGAAGAAAAGATAAAATTTTTGATTATTTGTTTTGAGGATGTGATGCAGACAATAAAGGAGAAAAGGGGAGTTGTAATTAAAAACAACCCTGAGAAAGCAAGAATGATTTTGGGGAAATCAGCTCCTATTAAAGCCATCCCTCCTGGTGATTACACCCTGCATAAGAAAGCAGGTTATAGTGTGTTGGTGTCTGCAAGAGGGGAACCCTCTTCATCTAAAGGGAAGAGGAAAGCACATGAAGTCATTGACATCCAAGACAGCCCAAAGAAGCAGAGGGTGGGGAAGGAAGTGCAATCAGATACACCCTTATATTCCCCATCCCAATCCCCTCTCCACATTGGAGATGAACAAGCAGCAACTGAATACCTCTCTCAGTTGGGCAGTTTGGGGGAGATTGCGTATACATATGATGAAGTGGAAGAGGGGATGCCAGAAGAACCCACTGAAGCACAAATGGACATCACCTCGACTGAACTCAAAGGCCAGGAGTGGGATCCTGAGATAAAGAAGGCCACTAGTGCTTTTCTAGCCGATGATAGTTTTGTAACATCTGAAGCATTCATGCAGTTTATATGGAAACAACATATAGATAAATATAATGCTAGATGTGAAACAAGAAAGGCAGAACAATTAAATAAAGATCCAGCCTTGGTGGAGGAAGAAATAAAACAGGAGATGATGGAAGAATTCAAAACCATCACTCCTGAATAGGGGAGAGATTTAGTAGCACAAGCTGGAGTGCTCATTTTGCCAGAATGGAATATTGCTGATGCTCTGGTGCTGGATGCAGTGAGGAAAGAAACCAAACCCATGGAAGGGGTTACATTCAGTAAAGACAATGCTGCTCTAGTCATGTGGTCCCTTAAGAGAAATGAGGACAAGAAGGGTAAAGACACCACAGGGACAAGTCACATTGACAGATTGATGGTCAGGAGAGTAGAAAGCACAGGGGTAGTAGAGGCTGCTAGCACGGTGTTGGAGACTGCCAAATTTAGTGTTGCAGTAGCTGAGAAGGATGCAAAAGAAAAAGAGGCTCTCCAGCTCAAATTGGAAACAGTCTTGAAGGCTTATGACAGTGCCAAGGAGGAAATAAGAGGCAAGGAGAGTATTATTGCCAGATTGCAGAGCCAATTAGCAGGACAACGTCAACAAGGTGAATCTTCAACATTAATGATCACCTCTTCTCCTGCAAGACCTCCACCTACTAGCCCCATTATTGAGCTCCCACCATCTCTTGCACCTTCCAGCTCTCAGATGATAGAGATAACTCCCCAAGAATTGGAGAGTCTTAAGCAAACTCAGGCCTATTATGCAGGGAAGTATGAAGAAAAGATCAAGGCCACAGTCTCCAGTTTTGCAGACACTATAAATGCTTCACTCCTTCACAATAGTGTAGGAAAAGTCATGGAGATATGGACTGAGTTGATAAGAGATAAAGTCATATTGACACCCATTTTTGACAGATGGAGGCCTAGGGAGCAGGATTTAGAGTTCATGTGTGTTTCCTGTGATGAAGCAAGAGCTAACCCTATTATCAAATCCACTTCTGATATTACTAAGAGTTTATTGCAATTGGCGACAGAGGTGGATAATGTGGAAAGAAGGGTTAAATTGCTTAAAAAGGAATACACTGATCAGGTGTGTGAATTACTCCCAGGAATTTTTGCTAATCCAGATCAACTGAAAGACAAACAGATATGGCTCAATGAGATAAATGTTAAATTGTCAGCAAGGGTCAAGGGAATTATTGATCTGGATGACACCTCATTTTTTGTTATAACCATACAGGAAATAGAGAGAATTAAATCACACTACAGTTTTCTTAACTCAGAAGTCAACAAACTGAGGAATTCTTGGAAAGGGTTGACTAAGGTTAAAAGTGATGTGATTAATTTTGTATGGCCGACCGAGGAGACGTATGGTGAGTGGGGAATTAAATATTCCACTCGAGATCCGGAGCAGTTAGAGAACGTCCCTGAAAAGCCAGAGGAGGTTGCAACTGAATAACTTGTCCAACAGACTGCTGAAGAAGCTGAAAAGAGCGCATAACTGAAATTGTAACTTCTTCAATTTTTGAAGTAATTGTAACAAACTTTCCTCAAAGAAGTCAGAAGCTTTGTGCATCCATATTGTTATAAATGGATACCAGGACTAGAGAGAAAGGGATCACACAATTTTTGTAAGAAAACGCTGCAGAAATGTTATCTGAGCTTTTCCAAAGTTTAATGGAGAATCAGACTCTTGTAAAATCTTTTTTCAAATGAATATCAATATACAGACCATCAGTTTTGAGTAAAGCTCTGTGTTGTCTTCAAATTTGTCCTTGATCGTATTTACTCTTTCATTCAGAATAATCTAGGATTTTTCTGTTTGAATGGAATTGTAAAGCAATCTCAGTATGGGTGTTTTTAGCATTTCTCTTTAGGAGGGAAATTAAACAGGCATGACCACTCTACCAGTAAATACTTCGGGATGAACTTTGAATTTTGAGGATCCTAGCTTATTTTGAAGTGATTAAATTCTTGTTGATGTTAGGCATTTACAGGGATAAATGGAGACCAAGTTGATGGGAAGTATATAGATGTTTTATTTCAGGAGTTTTATTCGAGTTTGAGTGACTCTGTAGCCTTGGATAAAGCACTGGTACTAATCGAAGCTGTTTATTGCATGCTTTGTTGATCAAATATACTGAAGTTGAATATTGTTTCATTCTTTGCTTTCAGTTGTTTTTTCAAGGTGAACAAACTCACTGGTTTTCTGGACTGGTTTGTTGTGGGTTTGTTGCTTAAGAATGTGAATTTAATTCACAAAGGGTATACCCGCCTGGGCTTAGGGAAGAGCCCGAAGTGTAGAAGGTCTAACCAAACCTTGTCATATGTTGTCTCTGAAATCCTTTTATCCTTGATGTCTTCTTGGCACTCATTTTAGATTATATTATTAAAGGCATTGAAGGGTAATCAGATTTTGAGAACAACACCTTCAAGGATAATTAGGAGATATAACAATTAACAAAATAAAACTCTCCATAAGGTGACATGACAAATTGCCAACACAACATACTACATAGGTGTCAAGTGACACTATAAAATAATTCCACATCAATATACACACGTGGCAATTGTCCCTTAAATGATTTAAACAATTCAATAAATACAATGTACACTCATGCAACATTTTACATTTACGAATAAAATACAATACATACGGGGTGTTGCCTCTCCAAATAGACAACCCCTGGTTTTACGAACGCACATAGGCCTAGGCTTGATTCTCCATAATATTTCCATGGTCATATGGATAATTTCCTGCACATCTCAATTTAAACATTAGTACTTCCCAATAGCCTCATATAATATAAAACACATAATTAGAATACATTACATTCATTCTGCAAAGACTTGTCATTATAGAATACGATTTGTCACAAATCAAAGCGATTCATCATAATCCTCAAAATTTGATCCATCTACAAGATATGCAAACATATTTCTAGCATTATAACAAATCCTGAAATTCAAATAATAACATACATCATCACAATGTTACCCTAATCTAGAATCATATAATATTCTATAACCACAAGGCATAGAAATGAAGCATCAATATATATCAATATTACCAAAATCGTGGGACCATATAAAGTTCTATATCCCTAGTGTGTCAAAACTACCATCCATAATAGTTCCAATATGAAAATAACTAAAGAGATAGGATGGGTCGGGGTAGGGCCTCACAATAAGTAAGGACAGTAAGATCTGTGGTGAACGCTCCATTTGGTGGAATTTGCACTATAATGACAAACCCCTTGCACTCATCCAGGGGTGCTCGGCCAAAAGTTAGGTTGCTAAGGGGATCCGGTGCCTTAGTGATATTATTAGGGATAGACACCTTATTTTTTGGCCAGTACTCTGTGATGAATTTGATGTTCCTCAATCTCAATGGAGAACCTACACCATGTTGAGAGAGGCATGTTCTATCCTTGATCTCCCCAAGGGTTGTGATAATAATTTGGAGAGGGGTACACAGTTATTAGTATTAGTTATTAGTTATTAGCATGTAAATTTAAAAAGTTAAGTAATATTTATAAACTAATAAATAATGTTAAGGCATGTATTAGTTTTAATTGTTAATTTGAAGATGACAATTGTTATGTTGATTAATTTAAATATAATTTTTATACTTAGAAAAGATATTGAAAGAAAAGTCAATAAAGACCATGTTGTTATTATCCAAAATAATAAAAAAAAATGTTTAAATATTATCACGATATTCATCATTACAATTTCATTTAATCACTTTTATCTTAAGATACAATTAAAAATTCACAAAATAGTATGATAAATTACATATAACATCAGAAAAATTATATACTACTAATTTTATATATTTAATTTGTAACATAATTTTATAAAAATCTTAATACTTGAAAACTCAATTTGAATAGATATTTATAAAAATATTGAAAAAAATGATATGATTAATTTATTTAATTTAATTTGACACATTAATATAAATGAAATCAAACATTCATATTTTTGAAAATTCTTCTACTAAGCTCTAATAAATATTTTTCTAATTAGAATTTATTATTATTTGAACTTATTAATTTGATTTTTTCATCAGTTTTAGTTAGTGGAAGCATTTTAATAAAAAATGCAATATGAACTCGGATTTTCATTTATTCACCTTTATTTGCCTATCCTACCTCTTTATTATCGTGGACTATAAAAGATCTTTCCTTTCTTTTTTCACCCCTGACTGCTATACCAATTAACAATAACTAATTTATCTCCATTTCAATCTAGGTGATACAGGTCAAACCATTAGCATGAATACTTGTCTTATTCTTGCTACAACAAGCTAACATGATTATTTTTCACTACTAAAAAAACCTGATTTTTAGTATTAAATTTTATATAAATATAATTTTTTTATATTATTTTTTATATCAACTTAAATAAATATTATATTACTAATTGTGCGAAAATGGGCAAAAACTGGCAGCGAAGTCATCAAGCGATTTTTTCATCCCGAATACCTCTGAGAAAATCGTCAAATCTTATCCATCAAAAATGGTTTTTCGAGCAGATAAAATATGCGCTCAGGATTTGCAACCCGGGGATTAGGGCTCGCCTACCTCAGGAGCAGTCGGAATGGCAAGTGGTGAAACCTAGAAGGTCTCGCAAGGCAGCCATGAAAAACCCTCCAAGGATTGTGAATGGAAAGGAATGCGGCCAAGGTAATACTAAGTCGGCTATCTCCAATAGGTTTAATCAGTTGTAGAATCTTAAGGAAGGTTTCATAAAACCAGATCCTCGGGTTATCCTTTACTCTGAAATTGATAGAAGAAGTAGAATTAACAATCACAGTAGGCTGGTTGGAATTCAATCCATACCTAAGGCTTCTATAGGCAAGGGAAAGATAGCTTCGATGCCTCCTAAACCCTTAATGGAGGAACCAGGTTCAATCAGGGACCCTAACTCAAACTTGGCTAACATTTTAGAGATAAATGAGAATCTGGTTAAGAGGATTCAACAATCTTGCAAGGCCTTCAGAGTTTTCGCAAGATGGCAGGGACTTGGAATTCCATTGGAGGCTATTGTAGCTTGGTTTATGTTGTCCTTCAAATGGATAGTAAGAATAGCTATCATGTCTGGGGGTTTTCTGTTTATTGATTGTGGTAATACAAGACACAAGGAGGAATTCTTAACAGGTAAATCCCCGACTTTCAAAGGTTTTGATTTTAATTTTTTAGAATGGCTTCCAGAATTCAACCCTAATAAAATGCAATCTCTGAAGATAGATAGACCAGTTTTGATACCTAACCTACCAGTAGAATTAATGGACATCGAAATTATTAGGAAAATAGGTATTAATATTGGCAAATTTGTAGAAATTAGTGACAAGTATAGGAAATATGTGAACTGTGTTATGATAATTAATATGGATATTAGTGTTAAAACCTTAAAACCTATTGAAATTAAGTCAGGGGTGTCGTCTTTCCTTATCTATCCTGAATTTTACAAAGGAATTCTAGATCTAGACCCTCTATCGATCCCAGATCAACCTCCTCCTCAATTGAGATCTAGAAGGATTCCTAGGGTAGACATTAGTTTCAATTTGGAGAAGGGAGGGTTTGTGATTAGGGAATTCCCTCTGCCATCTAGGCATATTGAGGAAATAGAAGAGGGGGAATTCATCACAAACAAGAGAAGGGAAGATCGGCTGATCCCCTCTTCTCCAAGCTTCCGGGAGGAATCCTCTTTGGATAAACTAGGCAAAATTGCTAATTTGGAGACTCCCCTTGTCATGAAGGAAAATCTCTCCCCTGCTTCTATTGATGGGTTGGGTGGGGAAATGGATGTTCTTCCTCTTTCCTCTGATCAGGCTACAGGATTAGAGGTTCGCAACAACTCCAATGGCTCTCCCCATCGGAAGGTAGGCTCTATTAATGAGGATAGGGCAGATCAAGAGGAGGATCTAGCCCACAAAGAGGAAGAGGTCAACTGCATTATTAACTATCTTTGTGACTTAGTCACTGAGGAAATCATGGATAAATTGATGGATGAAATTTTTATCAAGGAAGAGCTTGATCTTCAAAAAAAATGCTAAGAAAATAAATTTTGGCTTTCTCCCCTCCTCCTGTGGTCTCAGACATGGAGGAACTTTTTCTAGATTTAAATAATAAGGAAAATGAAACCTTTGGCATCAAACTTTGGGCAGCTGATAAATCCACCCCAGATTGTGCCAAGTTCTACAAAAAGAGAGGCAGGAAATCCCTATCAGAGCTATGAGCTAATGATGGCTCTGCGGAAGGTTAGGTTAAACTCAGGGACAAGTTTCATGCAAGGAAGGGGAAGGTCCTTCCCAAGGCATCATGAAAATCGTTTCATGGAATGTTAGGGGTTTAAATGCCCCAAATAAGCAGAGGCTAGTCAAATGTTGTCTATCCTCTTTTAGCCCAGAATTAGTCTTGCTTCAAGAGACCAAATTGGGAGATGTAGACTTAGCTTCCTTTGGCAAGCAATTAGGCTTTAGACAGATTACAAGGACCCCATCCAATGGGGCCTCTGGAGGACTAGCTATTATCTGGGACCCTCATAGTATCCTTCTTTCTCCTTTGGTATCTAACCACAATTGGATGAGTGGGAGGCTAACTTGTCTCAAAAACAATCTAGATTTTGTCATTATTAATGTGTATGGGCCAATCCTTAATGGGGATAAAAGAAGAGTTTGGGAGGAAATTGAGAATTTTACGAGAACCCTCAGTCAAGTATGTTTTTTAGGTGGGGACTTTAACGCAATTCTGCATCAACATGAGAAGCGGGGAGGCTTAGGTATTAATGCTCGGGTTTCTTTGGACTTTGCATATTGGATCCATCAGAGTGGTATGCTAGAGCTAAATATGGTTAAGGATGCCTTTACTTGAAATAACCGTAGGTTAGGATCTAGCAACATTGCAGAGAAACTAGATAGATTCTTTGTATTGGGAAGCCTCGTCAACTTTCCCTTTATTCTGGAAGCCTCAATTCTACCTTTTTTAGGATCGGATCACTTTCCCATTTTACTTGACATTCAGGGGGAAGTTGGCCCAAAGAGATGCCCTTTTAAATTCGAAAATATGTGGTTGAAGGATGATCACATCCTGGAGCTTCTAAAAGAATGGTGGAATGGGGCCAAGGTCTCTGGGTCTGAAATCTTTAAGGTTGTTAACAAACTTAAGATTATTAAGAAGAATCTCATCCAATGGAATAAGAAGCACTTTGGTAATATCTTTGACAATAAAGCTCAAGTGGAAGCTGGGCTGGTAGAAGTCAATGAGGAAGTAATGATATTTGGGATGGATGAGACTCTGTTTCTCAAAGAAAAGAAACTCCTAGCAGATCATGAATCTATTCTTGCCAAAGAAGAAGTCTTCTGGAAACAAAAATCCAAAGAGACTTGGTTGGAGGAGGGTGACAAGAATATCAATTTTTTCCACAATAGTGTTAGGATGAGAAGAGTTAGAAACCACATCTCCAAAATTAAGTTAAGCGATGACTCGGAGGTGGCTAATCCTAAAACCATTGTGAAAGAGGTTGTTAATTTATTTTCTCTTATCCTAAACTCTGAATGGAGCCCTCACAACCCTGTCCAGGATAGGTTTATCAATAGCATCCCTAAGCTTCTGAATAAGGAGAATTCTAATTCTCTAACTACCAAATTTTCTTTAACAGAAGTAGAGGCAACTCTTAAGCAGATGAGCCCAGATAAATCCCCTGGGCCAGATGGCTTTCCGACTAGCTTCTTCCAAAAATGTTGGCCCTTCCTAGGTGAGGAAGTTACGATAGCTCTAGAAGGAATGAGAAACTTGGGCAATATCGTCAAAGAAATCAATAACACCTTTTGGCCCTTATCCCAAAAAAGGATAAACCAGAGCGTTATGATGAGTTCCGACCTATAGCCCTATGCAATACTATTTATAAACTTTTCTCTAAAACTCTAGCTAATCAACTTCAGAAACTCCTTCCCATGCTGATTAGTGAGGAATAGACAGATTTTGTCCCTGGAAGATCTATTCACGATGGGGTCATTATAGCTCAGGAGGCTATCCACTCTGTCCAGAAGAATGGAAACCCTAGTATGTTCTTAAAGCTAGACATTAGGAAAGCATATGACAAGGTGAATTGGAGATTTCTATGTAGATGCTTAGAAGCTTTTGGTTTCCCCGCAACATGGATCAATTTTATTTTTGAATGTATCTCCACACCTAAATTCTTTGTTCTGATCAATGGCACCCCTGAAGGATTTTTCAGTTCTTCTAGGGGTTTGAGGCAGGGAGACCCCCTTTACCCTTATCTCTTTATCATTATGGCTGAGTCATTGGGTAGATCAATTTCTAGAGCTAGGGAGGTCAGTCAGGTGACAGGGATTAGAATTACTAGTAACCTTGACCCTATAATGCATCAGCAATTTGTGGATGACACTATGTTATATGGGCGTAGTGATCTAGGTGAGGCCCAGGCCTTTAAGCAAATCTTGGACTCCTACTCAATGGCCTCTGATCAGGAAATCAATCCGGTAAAATCAAGTCTTCTTTTTTAACACTCAGGTAAGTTTACAAAATAGCATTTATGGTATTCTGAATTTCAATATAGGTAGTCTCCCTTGTAAGTATCTTGGTCTGCCCTTGGATAAGGGCTCGGGGTCTTTTAATTTGTGGGATAGAGTAGTAGAAAAGATCAAAAATAGGATAGCAACCTGGAAAGGAAAGTGGTTATCCTCAACGAGCAGAGCTACATTGGTTAAATCGGTTCTGAATGCTATGCCTATCTACCAACTTTCTTGTTTTATCTTGCCTCAGTCCAAAAAGGAAGCATTAAACAGACATCTAAGATCCTTCTTTTGGCAAGGGGCGGAGGAGAAGAAATGAATCTCCCTAATGGCCTGGGATAAGATTTGCAGACCTAAGTCAGCAGGGGGTATTGAGATTAAGGACAGTAAGGTTCAGAGTAGAGCGTTAGGAGCCAAATTAGTATGGAAAATGTTTATGTCTCCTCATCTAAAATGGGCCCAAATCCTCTTTCATAAGTATCTCTGAGGTAGGGACCACATGAGCCTCTTCAAAGATCCCTCACCTCTGAGAGGTTCGCGTATTTGGAACTTTATGTTGGATTGTAGGAAAATCATCTTGGAAAAATTGACTTGAAATTTGGGCCAGGGTGATAAAGCCCTCTTTTGGTCTGACTCTTGGGGAAGTTTTCCAGTCCTTTAGCAACAGGCTAACTTGGATTCTTCAAGAGTAATGCTTGAATCTATTTGGGGCAGGTATGTCAAGAACTATATCTCGCCCTCTGAGGATGACTTAGCCAAGGGCTGGTCATGGAAATCCCTTGAGCAGGTAAACATCTCGCTGGGGAGAAACTGGTGCTTCAAGACATCCTTAATAAGAGGATGGTCTCTTTCAATTTAGGGTCAGACACTATGGTCTAGGATGGGTCAAAATCGAGGTAATATACCTCAAAGGATGGTTATAATCTCCTCTTGAGTCAACAACTCTCCTCTGCCACCTTTGTCCCTACAACCTTGTGTTGGGACAAGATGTATCTTCCAAAGGCTTGGGTGTTTTCATGGTTATCCCGCCAGAACAAGATTCTCACAGCAGATAGATTTAGAAAGATGGGCTTTGAAGGTCCTAGCAGATGTCCTCTGTGTGAAGAGGCAGAAGAAGATAAAGATCATATCCTTCTCAATTTCAACTATGCATCAAAATGTTGGCTTTGGTTGTGCAACAAATTAGGGTGGTCATCTGCCTTTCCCAACTCCATCCTTGGAATGTTTTAAGCTTGGCCAACCCTTTTTAAGAATCCCTTTATGGTGGGTTGTGGAACCTAGCTCCCTCTCTGGTTATCTGGGAACTTTGGAAGGAATGCAACAGGAGACTCTTTAAGGAAAATAAGATGGATTGGACCCTTTTAGTAAAAAAAATAGAAGCTTCAATAGTGGAGCTTTTAAATAGCAGAATCTCTAAATTCCCTAGCAATCTCTCGGAAATGACCTTTTGGGATGAGAAGATGAGAGGGCGATGGTTTGGTTTGAGGATCCCTCCCTTTTTTGGTACTGGCAACTCTAATAATCAAGAGCTCAGGAATGCCTGTAAGTGAAAAGCCCCTAAAAGGGGTTGGTTTAAGTTAAACTTTTATGGAGCTTCCCGTAGGAATCTAGGTCCCACAGGCATTGTTGGTGTCTGCATGATGAAGAAGGGAAGGAATTGGCTAGGGCAGCTAAACCTATAGGGCATGTATCCAACAACAAGGCTGAAATTTTAGCCCTCATTGAAGGTCTTCTTCTTTGCCAAAACAGAGGCATTCGCAAATTGGCTATTGAAGGAGACTCGACTATTATTATTAATGGCCTTAGAAAAGGTTCTCTATCTGATTGGAAGCAAAATGCACTCTTGGCTAGAGCTCTTAATCTCCTAAAAAATTTCAAGAAATTGAGCTTCAACCATATCTATCAAGAAGGCAATTCTAGAGCGGATGAATTAGCAAATGCAAGAGCTAATGGACAGCTTATTAGTTAGGAGAATGATCCTCCTCTGTTCTAGCCAATTGGCTTCCTAGGCCTTCTGGTTTTAGTTTATTTTCTTCTCAGATTTCCTCCCCAAGCCTTATGAGATTTTGTGTCTATTAGTATGCAGAGGTATATAGGGATATGCATATCTATATAGACATGCATTCATATATATCATTACTATATATATATATATATGCATGGATATATAGGTATTAATACTCATATAGACACTTTGTAAACTAAAAGGATTAAAAGATTATGGGTCTCAAAAGAGTTAGCTTTATCTATCTTATCTATCCTTTTAGCCACAATTTTGATTATTTTTTACTTCGGCTTTAGCCAAACTTTAGAGCGAGTTGCTTCCCTTTTGGGACTTTTGTCAGCAACTCCCCTTGATTAGTACCATTTTGAGGGTATTTTAGTAATTATGATGTGACTCCCCCTTTGCGATTGAAAGAAAATTGATTACCTGCTTGTTCGTGTTGAGGC
Organism: Cryptomeria japonica; assembly: GCF_030272615.1. NCBI lineage: Eukaryota > Viridiplantae > Streptophyta > Pinopsida > Cupressales > Cupressaceae > Cryptomeria > Cryptomeria japonica. Next base: position 530,107,466 of record NC_081407.1, read on the forward strand.
GGCGGTAATTATTACTTAGATCATGGAGATTGCTCCAAACACATCCTGACCCTCTGATCCCAGTCATCTATCTGTATCTATCATTTCACTATGGCAAGATGAGTTGTATTTCTCGATTCATTAAACTCTTGCTCTATTTAGTTTGTTTGGCTTGGATTTTGGCTTATTCGTTTTCAAATTGCTCTGATGGATACTCCACTAAGACTTATAGGGCTCAAATGACAGATGGCCTTTGTGGGTGAAATCAAGGAGGAGAGATTGAAGGGTATCCTGGTTCATCTGAATCCCCTGGTTACCGGATTGGTTATGAAAACCCTAGGGAAGGATTATATTTTGAATGAGGACCGGACCAGAGCCAATTTAGACATCGCAGCAATGTTCCTAGCAGTGGCTATGCATCTTGAGAAAGATAGGAATGTGGTGGTGAAACTCTATAAAAAGGTCTTCAAGAAGGAACTGTTGGGTGAATTGGAGCAGGTAGTGGTCAATATTGACGAAGAGCTCACAAATCTGAAGCCTCATGATTATGATATCCTTATCAGGATGAAATCTAGACTTGGACTTTTGGATTTATGGTTATTTAAGATTAAGTTTATCGTCCCTACTCTGATAGCTGTTATTTTTCAGCTCGGTCCATGCTTTAATTTGTTTATGAACTGAAATTTAAATTGTAGCTTATTTTTATATTCACAGATTCTCGGATTTAATCTATATATATGTGTAGACATCTAAAAATGGTCAACGCTTGCGGAGTCATACTTTAACATTCGCGCATTGCCTTATTTTAGGGTTTTTGCGTTGCATTAACATTTCTTCTATGTTGCGCACTTGGTCTTTATCGTTTGCGAGCATTGAGTCCTTCTGCATTCCTCATTTTTTTATCACTTTCGAATTAGGTCTTGTCGATAACAATCTTCAGTCATGATTATCGTCGATCTTATCTTGTCACATCATGGTGCATGCTCATTTATTATCATTTTGGACATCGTCAATCCTAATCGATGATGGAATTAGGGTTTTGTCCTCTTGTCAATCTTGTCATCTTGCGATTGATTCGTCATCGATCCTCGTCCTTGTCAATCTTGTCATTTTGCGATCGATTCGTCATCGATCCTCGTCCTTGTCAATCTTGTCACCTTGCGATCGATTCGTCATCGATCCTTGTCCTCTTGTCAATCTTGTCATTTTGCAATTAATTTTTCATCGATCCTCGTCCTTGTCAATCTTGTCATTTTGTGATCGATTCATCATCGATCCTTGTCCTAACCAATCTTGTCATTTTGCGATCGATTTGTCATCGATCCTTGTCCTTTTCAATCGTGTCAATTTGGATCAATTAGTCATTGTTCCTCGTCAATTGGTGCCTATCAATTTGATCTCTTTATCAATCTTGGTCAATTTGTCAATCAATCTCAATCGTTTATCAGTATTGGTCCTTTGTCAATCAAAATCATGATCGAATCGACATTAATTTCTTGTTGTCTTGACCTAATTCCTGGTCCTCTTATTTCTAGGGTTTTATGATTTGATCATTTAATCCTTTTCTTCTTCTTTGTGGGTTAAATAAATCTATTTATTTAGTCCTAGGTCTTTTTCATGAATTAATTAATGGATGAAAACCTATTAATTAATTCACCTAATTTCTATTTCATCTTTTTCCTCAATTTTTCAATTTACTAATTTCTCCTAATTCCTAATTTTCTATTTCTCCTATTTTCTTCAATTTTTCTAATATTTCCCCTAATTTCATGGGAATGGCATTTCAATTTTGTCATAATTTGTCATAATTTGTCAATCAATCAATCAATCTTGCATGTCAATTTTGTCATAATTTGTCAATCAATCAATCTTGCATGTCAAATTTGTCATAATTTTGTCAATCAATCAATCTTGCATAGAAAATGTCAATCTTGTCATAATTTTCATATTTGTCATTCTTGATTTGAAATTTCCTTTCAAATCTCTTCATGCTAATCTTGTCATCTCTCCAATTTGTCTATAAATTGGATGATTTTCTTCAATCGAAGGAATCAATCACGCTTGTAGTATCCTTACGCTGCCATTTCATCTTGTCAATCTTGCTTTCATACTATGCTTTTGCACTTGTAGGTGAGATCCACAAACAAAGTAATTTGATGGAGAAAGAAGGACAATGGAGAATTATGGAGGAGATATTTGCGTTTGTAATGGTTTGCATTTTTGGTTTGATTATCTTGTCTTCATATCTCTATTGAGTGTAATTAGGATTTCTTATCATTGCAATCTAGTTTTTGTGGTTGAGCTAGTTTAATATTGCTTTGATGCATTCCATTTTTCCTATCTACAATATGTATGTATATGTATATATTCACTATCGTGGAATCTGGAGGTGTCCTCGTCGAAGCGAGACTAATCCCCCAGTGTGTACGACCCGCTCACAAGGTAGCAACACACACACACACACACACACACACACACACACACACACACACACACACACACACACAGAGTTAACACAGTCGGGGACTCGAACTCAAGACCATGGGGAGCATACCCACACCTTAAGCTGTGATCCACAACCAGACGAGCTAGGGTCAAAGCCCTATATATATACATATACATATATATACATATATATATATATACATATACATAGATACACACACACACACACACACACACACATATATATATATTATCTTCTGAATATATATAATATATAGATAAATGCATATATATATATATATATATATATGTATATTTATATATACATGTATATGTATATATATTTATTTATGTTTGTATATATATACACATTTTCTCTTGCATTTTTCCATACATTTCACAGATTTATTTATTAGCTTTCTGCAGTAGGATTCAAATGTTTAATTTTCTTTTCAAAGGATATAGAGGTTGATGTCTAACTCCATCTTAGCAGTTTGAGGTTGTCATTTTATTTTGAGCTATTAATTGATTTAGTTAGCTGATTATCCTTATCTGCATTCGGAATGTTATAATGTTACTATGAGAGTTTCTTTCTATAACTCAGCTTTGGGATTTTCCTTGAATGTAAGTCTATGCTTGCGAGGAGGTAGTTCTCTCGATGAGTCTCTGTAGGAGGAGGGAGGGAATTGTTGGTTATATATCCGTCATAAATGGCTTCTATGCTCCTAATATCTCCTACAGTATCTGTGGAGTTTTGCAGTTACATTATTAAGGTTGAAATCACTATTTGGATGGCCTTTTGTGCTAACATCTCATTGAGTGCTTGCTGGAAGGTTTTATGCAGGTTTGGTTATGATTAGCCGAGCAGGGCCTATCCTCTGGAGAACGGGGGGTTTTAATACTCTTTTAGGGAGTCTTCTTGACACTGCTCTCTTAATCACACTTTTACAGTTTACTCTATGTTACTGATCCTGGTTGATAGACCTTCTGCAGATCACTGACATCATGCTTCTAAAGGTTAAGATCCAGGCCATTATGGGCATAGCAGATATTTTTTTGGATCATGTAGCTATTTCAGAATTCCACTTGTTGTAGCTTGGGCATATAGCTTAGTCGGTTGGGCTCTACCCGGGAGCATTTGTATCTGCTTCTATTCTTTTTCTTTCTTTCCTACTCTATGTATCATTAGATTCTGATCCCCTAAGGGATCTGGGCGAGACCGGAGGTATTCTTCCTCCATTCTTTCCTACTGGTGCCCACACTGAATGGAGTATGTAATCTTTTTTTAAATTAATAAAAAAAAAATTTAGGCCCCGGCCTTTTACTGATCACAAAATAATAATAATAATACTATATTACTAATTTCTATTATATACTATAAATTGAGTGATCAATTTTCATCTTTGATATTTATATTAGTTTATATCAATCAATTTATATAGATTAGATACATATTATTTTATAAAGATTTTAAAAAAAAAAATTAAATTCATATTATTTGATCTTAAATTTAATCTTTTTTATATTATTTTTTTGGATTAGATATCAAAGTCATTACATATCATCAGGAATGTCTGAGTTTAGCCACATCAAGGCACCGTAGGAGGGTGCATACACAAAAAATATACAGTTTCACGAGCACCTCCACTTATGAGAAGATGATTACACTAATTACATCATAATTATATGAGCAAAAAAGACCAAAAAAGAGAGTTCTAAAGGACTATGAAAAAGAGATTTTAGATTCTGGAGCAAAGTTGTCTCCCACTGGTGGGATCCAGGCCACCCAGCCCATGTTTCCATCCTGCCATACTTCCATGCGGCCATCAAGTATGTCCTGCTTGTGGGGGTGTGAGGTGCGCTCATGAAACAAGTCAGCTTCCTCCCGAGAAATCTCCATGTGTAGGTGTCTACGGTCCATCTGTCTCATGAAGGCCATGAGTGCTTGCTCAAATGCGGCCTTTCCTAGTTCATCTCTCTCCCATGTGAAGCCGTGGGACAACTCTCTGATGTAAACGATGGTGGCACCTTCCTTTATCCATCTATCAAACTTTTCTGAGTCTAACTTTATAACCACAGTGACCTGCATTCAAACGGTATAAAAAATGAGTCTCCTAAGAGACTCAGTGAGGTGCCTGGTGCTATTATTAAAGACATCATCATTACGGTATTTCCAAATGAGCCAAAGAACTTCTAAAGATAAACAAGACCATAAGATATTTGCAGTTTTCCTACAGCCCTTAATGTAGCCTAAAACAACATTTATGATTTCAACACAATTAGTTTCCAGATTAAGACCAAACAAGTTCCATATTTCCTTTGCAAAGTGACAATCAAAAAAGATATGTTTCACAGTTTTTGGTACTCTACAAATTTTGCAATTTAGGTAGTTACCCTCCTTGTCTTTAATGGGGAGTTTATTTAACAGCAGTCTCCAACCAAAGAATTATTTTTTAGGTTCATTTTGAGTCATCCAGAATTTACCTAACCTATCTTTCCATTCCTTTTGTTCCCATTTTAGTTCCCAGCATCTGTTCAGGTGAAGAAAAATGGCTTCTGCCTCGGTGAGAGACGCATATATGCATTTGGCTTTAAGGGAGGGGAGAGGTGTGCCATCAACCCAGCAGAGTGCAGAAATGGAGGAGTGGGGGAGAGGAGGGTGAGGTGGGGGAAGAGTAGTGGCTAAGGCCGACTTAAGGATGTTATAGGTTCTGCTCTGGGACAACGGGATAGAGAAGGTGAGTTTCAGGTCCTCCCATGTTCTCAATTGGCCAATCTCTAGAATCTCGTCAAAATACTTGATTCCCATATTGTGTCATTTTAGTGCAGAGCAGTCTTGAAGAGATGCCAATGGTTTCCCATTATGAAATAGATTCCACCATATAGATTTGTCACTGGTAATCTGCCCCTGTCCATTTCCATTTACATTGTATTGTACCAAGTGTTTCACCTACTCCCAAGCTTTCCATAGGGACTTAAAGACCCCTGACCCAGCTGGGGCTACCTCTATCTGTCCAAGAAGATGGTCAATCATGGGGAGATCCTTCCATTTCTTGGCTTTCCTAGGAATTGAGGATGAAATATTGTTCCTTATTAGGATTTTCCATGGCTGATCTCCATCCATGTCCTTGAGGATCCATTTGGATGCGAGGGCAATACCTTGTATTTTGAGATCTTTTAGACCCATCCCACCATAGAGTTTATGCATAGTACACCACTCCCATTTCACTGCATGTTGCTTCCTGGTACCTTTTCCATCAGACCAAAGGAAATCCCTTATCTGTTTTTGGATATGATTAAATTGATAGTTTTTGAAGAGCTAGGCAAAGGAGAAGTATATGTTATATGATACCAAGATCTTTTGACAGACCTGAAATCTTCCAGCCAGAGACCGATAGTTCCTATTTCATTTAGAGAGCTTCTTCTCTATCTTATTCCTTACCCAATCCCACATTTCTTTTAAATTTGGAAGGACAGAGAATGGGATGCCTAGATATTTTACAATATGAGTAGGGCCCAGCCTGTTGAGAGAGAATTTTGAGAGCCAGTTCGGGGGGTTGTCATCCCAACCAAGTAGGTTGGATTTGTGCATAGCTATCTTACTTCCAGAGGCTAGGCAAAATATATCTATATTTTTCAACAGAGCATCAAGGTTCTCTTCATCAAGTTTAATTAAAATTGCAGTATCATCAACAAATTGGACATTACAGATTTCTTTTTTATTAGGTAATGATGTGCCCCTGACAGGAGGAGTGACAGAGGTGTCTTTAAGTAGGTAGAACATTGCATCAGCAGCTAGGACAAATAGGGTTGGGGCTAGGGGGCATCCTTGCCTAATAGATCTGGTTAGTGCAAATTTGGGGGATCTCATCCCATTCACTTCAACAGAGGCATTAGCATCACATAATAGTGTTTTGACCAATTTGCAAAACCCAGGGGGGAATCCTAGTGACTGGAGCATCTGAATAATATATTCCCATTCTATTCTATCATAAGCTTTCTCGAAGTCTATGAGTAACATAGCTCCATTCTGCCCTGATTCTTTTGCCCAATGGAGTGATTCCCAACATGTGATTAAGTTCTCTAGTATATACCGTCCTTTGACAAACCCTTTTTGTGTAGTACTGATAATCTTAGGTAATATTTTTTCCAATCTGCTTGCTGTCAATTTCACTAAAATCTTGTATGACACATTTAACAGTGTAATGGGTCTCCAGTTTTTAACTAGGGCTCTGTCACCCTCTTTAGGAATGAGCTTGATAAGACCTTGGTTTATGTTTTCTCCCAGGGACCCAATGTGAATAGCCTCAGAGTATAGAGCATGAAGATCATCCACAATTCATTCAATATTTTCTTTGTAGAATTCTACTAGGAATCCATCAGGGCCAAGGGATTTGTCATTATTGAGGGCCACTATAGCTTCTTTGATTTCTTCTTTAGAAATAGTTCTTTCAAGCATCCTGCTATCTTCTTCCTCAAGGAGTTCGGGGACTAAAGACATGACTAATTTTCTTGCATTATCCTGCTCTTCCTTAACTGGTTCTGCAGAGAATAATTGCTTGTAAAACTGAGCAAAGCACTCTAGAATCTCATTTGGCTCAGAGAGGTTCTTATTCTCTTCCCATAAGGTGTCTATTTTCTCTCTTGCTTGTTTCATTTTGTTCTCCATCCTTTGATTTTCTAGTTTTGCGGCCTTCTAAGGTTATTTTTGGCCTTGATTAGTTGACTGGTGAGTGTTACATTTTCTGGATCCTATTGAAGTTCGGATTTTGCCATTTGTAAGGCACTGTGCAATTGCATCTCAGATGCTCTGGCATCTTTAGCTTTCTTTTTACCTACCACCTGACAAAGTGAGGTCCAGGTTGTAATATTTTGATTCCATCTATCAATGTTTGTCAACTGGTTGTTTCCATATTTGTTATACATTCTGACCAGGTACAGTGCACATTTTAGATCACCATCCTTAGCAAGCTAGTGTTCATTCTAAAATTTGAGCTAGAGCTTGGTAGGGCCATTTTACAATTAGTTACCTTTAGCCCAATCATAATGGGGTGATGATCAAATAGTGTATACGGTATGACAACATATTGAACACCCTCCTTATTTTTAATAATTTCAAAAAAAATCCTTGTTGAAGTAGAATCTATCTAGTCTGCAATAAACCCTCTTATTGTACTGTTGGTGGTTACACCAGGTGTACCATATTGAATTGTACTCTCCTTTTTTACATGCTATTGGGTTAGTCAATCTCATTTTGTTAACCATCCTTTCCCAGTGTATTATCTCTGCACCTTTCCATTCCACCTTGTTCCCTCCTTGTTTATCTTGTGCGTTGATTACCATGTTAAAGTCCCCTCCCAAGAGCCAGGGGATGTCTTCTAATTTAGCAATCCATTCCCACATCTCCCCCCTTTCTCGATAGTCATTAGATGTATAGATTGAGCAAAGACCAAATGTAGTACTTTCATTCTGCATAAAAATGTTCAAAATTTATATAATTTAATTTTAACATTATACAACTTTCATTATTTTCCTAAGTTATACACTTCCTCTCATTAAATTTAATTATTTTTTTAGGATTTTATTTTATTTTTTTAAAATTATATTAATTTATTACTTTAAAATTTTAATATCATTCTTTTCTTTTTAAAGGGAATTAAAATATAATAATAAATAAAGATTTTATTTTAAAAAAAAAAAAATAACAAAAACTAAACAAATTAATAATAATAAAAATAGAAAAATACCTTATGAGATCTCATCCACATCTACTCTTCAAATTGATTATTAAAAAAATTGATAAATATGAATTAATCATCATATTATAGACATAACAAATACAAGTAAAAAATTATTTTTAAAAAAACACATTTTTTTAACTTAGACACTAACTCTACTAGTTTTTGGGCTCCAACCGTGCCCTAAGCACTTAAAAAACATCACACCACCTCTCCAAATCACTAGTAAAGCAGCAATGAGCAAGTTTGCAAGTTGTAATTAGAAGGGTGCCAATTGCAAGGGTGAAAGTAAGGCTTCAAAGGTGAGATGATTAACATGTAACAAGCAAGAGGAAGAGCAGATGCTATGTCTTCATTCAAATTTCAATGCATTCAACAAGTCTACAAGCCGTAAGCTGTGGCCCTTCATACTTGGGATATGCATATTTTATATTAAATGTTCATTTGTAAATTTGTAAATTTGAAATCAATGATCATGACTCTGCCTTTTCAATTTAGATATGCAATATATGGTTATAATTGATGTTTTAAGGTTGTTATATTGTTTTTGAATAAGGGAAAACAGGGTTGTTATATTGTTGTTTTAGTGGAAAATATCTTATTTTTATTAGTGGAAAACAATAGTTAAGACAATTTTAAACACATTTACAAGTTTTATTTTTAATTTTATATTCGTAGCAATAAAATTTTAGGTGTTCAAATTTATTCATTAAAACTTTCTTTCTAAATTTGCTTGAATTACTTATTGAAATTTAATATCAATCAAATTGAAATTTTTTCTTCTATCTATCCTTTACTTCTATGCTTTGTGTAATTTAAAGTAATAAAAAGAAAAACCTTGTGCCTTGAGTTGTGGCATAATGTGATTTAAATTTAAACCATAATTTATTTATTTTGCAATGTTAGTATTTTCAATCTCTTAACATGGGGATGAAGAGAATCAACTAGAGGCTACAAAGATTGAATATATACTCCAACCACATATGTTTGAGGTAGGGGGAGTAGATTAGGTTAACAAGAGAAAATAATTCTAGTAATAATGCATATTTTAATTGCCAAGTTATTGAAATTATTTGCTAAGAGTCCCTATTTAAGAAATCTTTAGAACAATTTGGAACCAAACTACAAGCAAAACATGGGGATACAAGAGGCGCTAGGTTTTGGAAGTATCCCTTTTGTCAAAATAAATTTTAAGGAAGCATTACAAGAGTTAATGAACATCTACATATCTGAGTCAAAAGGGCGGAAGTATGTGAAATGTCACCCAAACAAAGGGTTAAAATAAATAAATTGTGAGGTTGTAGAGAAATAATACCTATAGTTGCCACTATGCCACAAAGGTTCCAAAAGCCATAACTTCATGTTTTTCCATCTGGTTTTAAAGCAGCAAACTCTAAGCAAAAACATATAAGGACTAGTGGTTTATTCAATGTACTAAATAAGGATGAGGGAAATGACCTTTTTTTTAAAATAGCATTCCACTCTATGCGGTTCGGACTCAATATAATAAGGTTTAAGCAAGGATAACAAGATCAGAACCATCATACATGCAACCAAGAAAGATAAAACTTGAGGACAACAATCTTCGATAAGAATTATTCTAAGATTAATATGCCAATGGAGAAAATGAAGGCTTCCTAGGTTACTAGTGGATGCAACATAATTATGGATGAGTGGATGAACAACGTGCATCATCCACTGTCAACATCATAGTCACATATACAAAGAGCCCTTATTTCCTTAGAGTTTTTGACCACAAGGATTTCGATAATTAATTCCAAATCATTAGAAATGCTAAAGAGTGTGATGTAAGTAGTGACAAATGTAACCTAGTGCAAAACTACAAGTAAATGGCCTACAAAGATATTTGGTTGACTCCTCGCGTATATAGGCAAAATTGGTTGGATCAAACAAGTAAATAATACTAGAGATATGCAATATTTATTTGCAATAACCACATTTCACATGCACTACTCACGACCATATGCATCATACTTTATTCTCTTGGAAGTGATGTTTGAATTGTAAGATCCATTACAACTAATGGTGATGATAGCAAAGTAAAATCGCTCATCTAATTCTAAGTTAAAATGCAAGAAAACCATGAAAGAGGTGATAATGAGTGATTTTTTCAATTGATGTGAAATACATTGTCTATATGATTTCTCCACTCTTACAATCATCAAATATGAAAACATAATGCATTTAACTTCACGAAAGTGACTGAGTGCATTGATGGTATGCTTGGCCAAATGAATGTAGTTGTATAGAAGAAAAACCCCACATTATAGTTTTATTACGAACATATTCAACCAGAATTACCCCAATAGAGGATCTTGAAGTGAAAGTTGAGTTTATGAAAGCTTTTCAAAAGATGTATAATGTTGAGGATGCCACCACCATTTGTGTTAAGTGGACAAAACTTATCACAAAGATATCCAAAAAGGGTCAAGATAGGGAGACTGGTGCAAGAGAAACCGATTGTATGGTGGACTATGCATGGGCCTTATTTTTTACAACCATACTAACTGTTTGTCTATTGTCCGGAGTTTCTAGTTCTATTCCTAAGAGGAATTGGCCGTCTACATATCGTCCACTCTATTAAAAATAACAAGCTTACTAATAGGAGAATAGAGAAGCTTGTAGTTGTACATAGCCCCTTGCATCTTACTGAACACAACACACTTGCATACAAGGAATGAACAAACTCAATGAAATGCAAAGCTAAAGGAGCTAACACAGATTGATGCAACACAAACAAAATTGGTTGTTATTGGTTTGGGGAAACTTAACCTCAAGGAGTCCAATAGTTCAAGTGATGGGGATTTTAGCATAGACTTTGAAGATGAATGGAACCTCTGGGCCATTGGCCAATTGAATCTAAATTTTGAATGTTATCATAATTTTGAATATAATCTTTGATATTCTATATTCAACATTTTCATTGCTCAATGCAACGTATTTAGTTACTTTAGTGTTTCAAAGTTTCATTTGTTATTTCTAAATCCTTTTACTTTTTTAATAACTAATTTTTGAAATACTATATCTATTTGCACTGATATCCCTAAATCAGCCCTTGGCCCAACTATCCTTGTGACCCATCCCCCCATTCCAAGACTCTAAAACTATGGTTGGCACTAAATAATATCTTTGTGAAATGGTAGAAGCAGGCAATAATAACAGTAAATAATCAGTAAGAAGCCTTTTAACCAGTTTGATGTACTAGTATTTAATCATTACAGAATTTTGAACAGTGTTCACTGCTTATCATTAGCAGATAATACTAAACCCTACAGTATGTTATCTTAGCCGAAAACTGGAGTAGCTATGTTCTTTTCTAACATTGTACCTAGCATCCTAAAACTCCATTTATGTAGAAGTAGACATACATAATTGTTATTGACAGCCATTGCTTTTTTTACCATAATTTTTTTTGAAAAGATTTGTAGTCTATTTCCAGAGCTAAAGCCAAATCCAACCATGTTGGTAAGGTTTCTCATAAATCATTATGACTATAATTCTAAGACAAAACATATGCTTAAGTATCATGAAATAGACCAACAATAGTTGAGTAAAATATTTCATTCCATAAAATTTTGCTGTTTCCAACTATTTCATTGTATGTGACATTTGTGTGCCCCTTAATTTGGGGTGTTTCTAATACAGGAATGGAAAGTAACCAATATACAAGTGTGACTTTGGATAATGTATGAAATAATGAATACCTTGTGTACATACCCTTCCGGCTTAACAGTTCAGAGAGTTCGAGAGAGTTATTCTTTTATTCATACAACTAGAGAAGGTGATCATCCTCAGAGCATTCATGTCAAACAACACCACTCTCCTGAGTGGGTACACGATGCAGAACTTGAACAGCATCAGAGGAAGATGGTGGAAGGTCCAGTGGTGTCTCTGGTGAATACAAAACTGATGGTGACGTAGGAAAGTCAATATCCATGCAACATGACGAAAGGGCTACTGCTTTCATCTTATTTGACTTTGCAGCATCCAGAAGAGGGTCTGCAAGAAGAGCCTGGTTAAAACAAGAAACTGCCTTTTTCCATTGACCCTCTGCAATGTACAATAACCCAAGATTGTTGCATGCAAGTGCATAGCTAGGGCATATTTCCAGTGCTTTCGCAAATGCTTGATGTGCATCACCAAATCTTTTTTGTTGCCGATAAAGATTTCCTAAATTTGAAAGCACACTGTGTGCTTGTTCAGAAGCAGCAAGGGAAAGTGCCCTCTTGTATACATCTTCGGCCAAAGATGGATCTTCAGATAATTGTAATGTTACACCTACAGCCACAAACCACACTACCAAAAATATAATATTTGAAAAATGTGCCTACCAAATATTGAAAAACACCCAACTGTAGCTATTAAACTTCACACTGAAGATTAAAATTTTGTATTCATATTAAGAATTGAAAAAACTACATAAGACATCTGGAACTCTTGCTGATATAGGTGATCTTACAAAGTTATATGATGAAGTCGATAATATTAACAAGACGATAAAATACTTCCTAAAGCTAGGCAAGACAGCCTTTGCAAAAAAATAATTTAACTGGACAAGTGCCCTTCTGTATCTGTCAAAGTGGATTGACAACAGAACAAAGTACATAGCCAACATTTATCAAACCTAAACAACCCTCTTTGCTTTTCCTTCTTCCACGCCTACTGTCAATTACTAATCACTCCATATACAGATGGTAGAAATAGAAATTATCCATGTCTTATGCCATGGAAAGGACATAATTATAAAGATTGGAGCAAGATTTATGATTCAATGGATCCAATTTGGTACGTATTCCCAGAAACTGAGCTCAGTTGTATTTTGTAGCTAAAATTGTACCAATGGTAACCAACTTTCTTACTCTTTCACATCCCAAGGTTGAAATGTAGATATACTGTGACATCGTTCAACACTGTCCTTCCGGGCCTTCAATATGAAGTTAGATTCTTCATCTTTCTTCTTCCAAGATAATTGAAACATTTGCATTGCTCTATTTGTGTGACTACTCACCTGGATCTTACAATAATATTGTAGAGGTAAAGTAATTGGGGCCCATTTTAATAATGCCCAGAAACACGGGAATATTTACAATAGTTCAAATATTTTCTTTCGTTAACTCACGATTATGCTTGCTTTCTTAATTTACCATACCCCACAGTAAAACATCACTACAGCCGGAAACAACAAATGGAAAATAATGACATGCTCAGATACAAATATTTTCAAAATTTTAATACAGCTGGTCTGCAAGTTTATTCATTCAAATAATAGCAGATATGTAGATTGTAAAAATTGAAAGAATATAAAAGCTACGAATTATCATACAAAGATGATTTTATTATTTGCATTTGTTACGTACAAATATCAACAGAGGGTTATCACTAAAGGATATGACTTTAGTAATTTGCTTTCAGAACTAAATCATACTTCATTACATTTAAAAGTTCAGCAGTAACGATTATCAACACTAGTTGATGCTAATCTATAATAAAGAAAACATCAAGCAATCATCTTCTACCTCCAGCACAACCCTAATAAAAGAAACAGCTGGTCTCTCAATTGGCTACACTTGATCTTCAGAAGCAAAGTCATGAATCGGTCCTTGTCTATGTTGTTTTATATTGTTTAGTCATACCTGTACACATCAAATGAAGATGCTTGAACAAGAAGGAAGTAAGGGTTTGGATTGTTCAAAGGGGGTTTATTACCAGATTTCATCATCACCATATGGTAAGGATCAGAGGTTCACCATTCGTCACAAAATACATGTCAAGTTCAAGGATGAATAACACTGTATTTTCATGTCCTAAAGCATGTTCGATGTGTGCGTAAATATTGAAGTCAAGGAAACCTGCACGGGTAAAGATGAGTTTTTAATTTGAAACTGACAGCCCACAATATCAGGCATGGCAGTATGAGTGATAACTGAATTTCTTAAAAATATGTAAATCAATGTTTGAAGTGTCCCTTATAAGGTGAAAAGGATAAAATGTGCAAAAACATGCATGGAAGCTTCCATGCATGTGCTTGTAACAGTAAAACCAAAGTCAAACATGTTAATTCCTGTAGCGTCGGTCGTACAATTCCATAATTCCGATGCATGATAATTGATTACATGAAATCTGAATGTTAACATATATAATAATAGATAAACTATTATTATATACGTTAACATTAAATGATAGATAAATCAAATATGAGTTATGGTATTTGCTACCGATCGCACCATTTCATGTTAACGAGTTAACAAAGGCTATGATTAGCGATTCATGGTGAATCGCATTCCTTGCGATCAGTCAAGCAAGCGATCTGATCTTAGTGTTTGCTAAGTGTTGTGTTATTATGAGTGGTACGTAGGGAAGAGATGTGTCTTCCCACGTGGGAAGACATATCTCTTCACTAAGTACCCTCTTATTCTCATATATAACATTCATACGGTGAGGAGGAAAACAATACAGCAATCGATAAGTGTTGTGCATCCTTCCCTTCACACTGCAGCAGTTTGGATTTAATTTCAGATTATATCTTCATCTCTTCTATCTTCTTGATCAGCATAAGGAATACCTGAAACAATAATCATTAGAATTAGATTGTTGGAGTTAGAACTCTGAATTTTGATTGAAACTATATTGATCACAAAATTTGACTAATTCTAACATGGTATCAGAGCCAAGTTAAGGAAGATCAAATTAAATTCTGTAACGATCATATAGACTTTCACCCAGCTCTTAGTAGATCACATTCCTATAATCCTAATGGCAACCGGAATTAGGTTTGAAGATCGACTAGATGGAGCATCCAATTTTGTATCTTGGAAATTCAGGATCATGCTTGTTTTAAAAGAAAATAAAATTGACTCCTATGCCAAAAGTGAAATTCCTGAACCCTCTAATGATATGGAGCAAATTCAGTGGAGCAAGGACAGTGAGAAGGCTCTTAAGATAATTGTGGATTCAGTGAGAGATCACATTGTGCCAGTTATTTCAAAATATGAGACGACTTTTCAGATGTTCAAAGCCCTAGCTGACATTTATGAAATCAACAACACTAGCAAGGCTCTCACCTTGAAGAATCAACTACACCATATGGAGAGATAGTTACATCCTATTTCTCGAGGATCACTGAGCTTAGGGATCAAATATTGGACATCTAGTAGACAACAAAGATATTGCTATGATGGCCCTAAATGGACTTCCTACCTCATGGGAATCGTTCATTCAAGGAATCAGTGCTCGTTCTAAATTTCTTAAGTGTGATAGATTGAAAACCAATTGCATTCAAGAGGAATCTTAGCTTGTCACAAGAGGAGTAAAACAAAACAATGGTAATGAGGACATTCAAGTTCTAAATTCTAATTCCCACAAGAAAGGAAAGAAGAAGAACTTTAAGAGAAAGAGGGACAAAGGCTCAAATGGAAAGGGGTCTTCAAAGAAGAAGAGACATTTCTCTTGGGATTAGGGTTTTCCAAGAATGAAGCAGATTCCTATTCTTTATGTTGATGATCTACTAATCTCAGGAGAGGATCATTGTATTTCTCGGTGTAAGAAAGAATTAGCCTCTAAGTTTGATATGAAGGATTTAGGAGTTCTTCACTACTTTCTTGGATTGGAAGTTTGGCAGCAGGCAAATGGTATAATCCTTAATCAAGGAAAATACACCATTGATATACTCAAGAGATTTGGAATGATGGATTGTAGATCCATGACCACACCTATGGAGACAAATTTGCACAAGCTATAGGAAGCAGTTGCAGAATCAGAGTTTGCAGATCCTACCCTCTACAGACAAATTATTGGATCTCTGATGTATTTGGTAAACACAAGACCTGATATATGTTATGCTGTTACTACACTAAGTCAGTTAATGTGTGAACCTAGGGGAATACATCTTGTTGCTGCAAAGCATATTCTGAGATATCTCTGAGGAACTATTGGTTTTGGTCTAATATATAAACATGTAGACCTTGACCTACATGGATTCACTGATTTTGATTGGGCTGGAAGCGTAGTTGACAAGAAAAGCACATCAAGATGTTGCTTCAGTTTAGGATCAACAATGATCTCATGGATATGTAGAAAACAGTCTTCAGTTGCTTAGAGTTCTACGAAAGCTGAATACATTGCAGCCTCCATGGGAGCAAGAGAAGTAGCATGGCTCCGGAAATTGCTTGTAGGACTGTTTGGTCAACTCTTAAATCCTACTATCATCTATTGCGACAATCAGAGTTGCATCAAGCTTTCAATGAATCTAGCATTTCATTACAGGTCTAAACACATTGAGATTCATTATCACTATGTTCGAGATATGGTGGAAAGGAATGTGATCCGATTGGATTATATTAATATAGGTGATCAGATTGCAGACATTCTTACCAAACCTCTCTCCAGGATCAAGATTGAACACTTTAGAGATAAACTTGGTATGGTTGAAAATGTAATTTAATTTTGAGATAGAGTCTCATTTATTTTGATATACTAATATATTTAAGATTTTCAATGTGTAAACTCTTTTATTTGTCATGTGTGTGACTCCATGACTTCATGGGCCCCCTGTGAACATTATTGAAGGGTGACGACTTTTCAATAATGAACACTTGTATCAAATTAATATTGTAAGGTGACGACTTTACAATTATCAATTTATCTATCTTGATGGATATCATGTGACTTGATATCTGTGGACATGTCATGATAGTATATATCTCTGAGACATTATGGTAGATATCAATTGGATATCATTAAATAAACCATAATTATGATAGAGATCTTCATGGTGAATATTATGGACATAATATTCGTGGACATGCCATGAATCGTTATCAGTATGGTAGGCATCATGTGACTTGATGCCAGTGCACATACCTTATTTGATAGCTATGAGTTATGGTGAGTATCATGAGACTTGATATTCATTGTTGAACCATATCTCTGAATATCACTATGGTGTGATATCTCTTCCCTTTCACAATCAATGGATGATTTGTGATGTTTTCTCTAACATGAAATTTGCCCTCCCTAGCTAAGAGGGAGTGTTAATTCTTGTAGCGTCGGTCGTACAATTCCATAATTCCGATGCATGATAATTGATTACATGAAATCTGAATGTTAACATATATAATAATAGATAAACTATTATTATATACGTTAACATTAAATGATAGATAAATCAAATATGAGTTATGGTATTTGCTACCGATCGCACCATTTTATGTTAACGAGTTAACAAAGGCTGTGATTAGCGATTCATGGTAAATCGCATTCCTTGCGATCAGTCAAGCAAGCGATCTGATCTTAGTGTTTGCTAAGTGTTGTGTTATCATGAGTGGTACGTAGGGAAGAGATATGTCTTCCCAGTCAAGCAAGCGATCTGTTCTTAGTGTTTGCGAAGTGTTGTGTTATCATGAGTGGTACGTAGGGAAGAGATGTGTCTTCCCACGTGGGAAGACATATCTCTTCACTACGTACCCTCTTATTCACATATATAACATTCATACGGTGAGGTGGAAAAACAATACAGCAATCGATAAGTGTTGGGCATCCTTCCCTTCACACTGCAGCAGTTTGGATTTGATTTCAGATTATATCTTCATCTCTTCTATCTTCTTGATCAGCATAAGGAATACCTGAAACAATAATCATTAGAATTAGATTGTTGGAGTTACAACTCTGAATTTTGATTGAAACTATATTGATCACAAAATTTGACTAAATTTAACAAAACATAGCAATTTCATGACCTAGTGTGCACCTATGGGTGCAAATATGAGAATCCGAAAGTCAAAAAATGAATCTGTGCTAAGACCACGTGCGTGTTCATATGAAGGATAATTGAAAAATAAAAGGACATGTCTGTATGCTATAAATGGCACACTTCTAATCATCACAATGATTAGCAAATCTTTGAGAACACTAGATGGCTACCATTTTTGGAAAAGTTCAAGTAATCAAATATTGGCACTGCTATAGAGTTGAGTCCCTCCAAAACTATGTCACCATAGTATGAGGTATGACAATGACCCTCTCTAAAGAATTTATATCCAGGGCAACAGGTCTTTCAATGGAAGGCAGCCATTGTAATTAACTGAAAAACACATATAGTATAGAGTAATTGAGGAGAGAATTCTACATGGAAGGAGAAAAATCAACATATACAACAAGAGGAGTTCCCTAGTTAAGCTTGCCTTAGCCATGGCCAGATGTAGCACTCATTGTGCAAAAATATGTTACCTGCGACGAGAGGCACAGTTACATGTTCTGATATCACTTCAAACCTATGTCGTTTGTATCATGGCAAGCATATTAATATGCTGTTTTTCTTGTTAAATATGTTGACTGATATGGCCAGTGAAGTTCCTAGTGGAAGTCCACACCTATTAGCACATCATGGCCTTCGTCTTTAATCACTCAAATGTTATGTGTTTTATGCCTTTAAGATTTTAGAAAAACCCTTGGCCTTGATCTTTAATAACTCACATGTTATGTTTTCATAGTGACTTGTAATAGCTGGTTAATGCTCTTTTAAGTCATAACCTATGGGTTATTTCGTCATGCAAATGACCGGACCCTCGCCTAATACATTGTCATTTACCCAGTTGGTCCCTTTTCCTAAGTTTTGTTTTGAAATAGTTTGTCTTTCGCATGTGGTTCATGACCCACAAATGGCCCTATTTCCCTAGTTGTTAAAGTGTTTACGTGCTAAATAAAGTGCTTTAAGTTATAAGGCTCCCCGTGTCCCCACGAAGGTTAGCCCAAGCAATGTTGAACCCTTGCGGGCGGACGAGCTAAGCCCTAGGTGACCATAGCTTGAATGCTTTCTTTGAGTCTTTCATGTTCCTGCGTCCCCGCAGGGGCTAAGTTATTAACCCCTTAGCCATTACAGGCTAGCGAGGGAATCAATTGGGCAGTCAATGTTAAAAGTAGTGATGCTTCCCGCATCCCCGCAGCAGTTAGTATGTTAGTGGTGAAGACCCCGCATGATTGCGGGATAATGGAGAAGTAACAACACAATTAGTCCGAACAGTTATCCCGTGTGCCCGCAGGTCAGCCAAGTGGGAATGAATTCAAAGCGTGGGTGAGCAAGGATGTGCCATGTGTTTCATGGGCCCGGTGCAAAGTGTAAAGGGATTCGAACTCCACGCTCCCACAAGGAGAATGACATGAATGCCAAATGAGAATGTGGGATAGTGGGAGAAGGACACGCGTTAAGTGGGTCTGGGCGAAATGCAGGAAAGAAGACCCCGTGTCCCTTCAAGAAAATCAAGGTGGAGCCCACACAGCCTACGGGCTTGAGGGAAACAAAGAAAGCAATGACATGCCGCCAAGTTGGAAAATGAAGGTGATGTGGCGAGTCAAAAGGTGTTGACACAATCGTGGTTGTCAGTCTAAATATAATCAACGGCCCAGATTTTAAAAACTGCATAGCTACCTTATTAAAGAGTTGTTCACATGCTTTAAAAATTAAAGAAGACAAGACTATGGTAGATGCGCACTCATGCAAATAAATGCAAAATTTGAGTTATGATTTTCATTATTTCTACATCCAAGTGTTGAATTCAAGAGGCTCTACATTCGTGAAGGCGATTCTCTGCATCTTCTAGGGTTTTCAGCAAGCGAGAAATCAGTAAGTGCTATGTCCTTCTTTGTAGGTGATATAAGGTGAAAATGCTGTTTTCTCTGCGATAATTATAAATTGAGATCACTACATTAGTAAAATTACAAACCCTAGTCAATTTTATCTAGCAAAATGAGTAAGAGTAGTCATGCTCCCGACCCTAGTGAAAAGAAGATACTCTTGAACAGTTGAACCAATATATTCTAGATATCTTGCCAGATTCAAAAGGTGAGGGAAACAAGTTGTTTGCAAATTCTTGTGCTAACTACAGTGATGTCATGATTCCAATGTCTGGGTGGTAGTTATTCAAATATTTTTATGGAAACAGAGATAAAGATGTCCCAATATCAAACCCCTAGACGTATGACTTAGGCAAGTTAATTGTTCCAAATGTGTTTCTAGATGTGGAAATACTTAGGGTTATGGCGAAGTTGTGTGATCCTATTCTCAAGGTTATTAGGAAGAAGGATGGTTCATTGTTGGTAGATGTGGACAAATCAACAATCATAGACACCTTTATGCTAAATAGATAGGCCCTAACAAAGATTGACTTTGATAAACTCAAAGAAGACTACAAGAGGCACTGGAAAACTTTAGGAAATGATGAAATCCCAACGTACATGAAGAAAGGGTGGAATAATAGGAGAATGGCTATCCCTTTCAATGAAGAAGAACCCTTTCAGGTTGATAACTTTGAGAGATATTTTATCAAAACCTAATATGCATTGTGCCAAGTTTTAAGGTGGGACAGTAAGGAGAGGGTGCATGTTGAATTGATGTGTATGGCTATGAGAATTCAGAATCTTGAAGTAAATATTGAGTTTGACTTTGCTTCACATATCTACAAGGAGTTGCATGAGGGATTCCTGAGGATAAGCAAGAATGATAGGGAAATCGCCTTCAAGCACTACTCCCTTCTATGCCATATGATTTTATATTAGAATAGATCTATCTGGGATGAAAAGATAAAGTTGCAGATGGTTGACAAACAGAAGAAGAGACAATTAGTGCAATGTTGGACATATGTGTGAGATAATAAGTGCCCAAATGCAGACTTTGTGACATCACAACTGTTTTGTGATGAAGATAATGAATTGGTCAGATTGTTCCCAAAGAGGTTGCCCCCTAAATTACAGTGTTGTTGAGACCATAGTTACAAGACTCGAACTTGGCTGATTTTTGACTCGGACTCGACACCCTAACTCGGCAAAAACTCGGCCAAGACTTGGCAAATTGAAAAACCCAAGAAATTCAAAGATTTTTTAAGGATTTAAAACCTGTTTCATGCATCCTTTAATAACCCAAGAAATTCAAAGATTTTTAAGGATTTAAAACCTGTTTCATGCATCCTTTAATAAATAAACCTTAAAGACACAATAATCTCATCAAATAGAAGCTACTTTGAACACATACACAAGTTTACATTCATCACATAAGTATAAACGCAAATTTTAGCCTTGACCTGAAAGAAATAAGCTAAACTAAATAACACATTAGAAATACAAATAGTGTCAAATGTCTACAAAATTCATGGAATATGAAATCCATGTCATCAAATGTTCGAAACATATATCAACATAAAAGCTAGAGCCTAGAAGTCTAAGGCTCAGAGGAGCCAATATCATTGATCACTCAACCCTGCAACCGTCCTACGTGTGCGCCTAAGATAGGTCCTGCAGCCATGATCTCTGCCTGTGTCTCAGCCTTTACCTATACTCAGCTAGCTACAACAGTGACTAAGGAAAACATATTTCCCTTGATAGTGACTAATCTAGTAGTATCTCAATCTACAAATCTGTTTCAACTTTCAAGTACTTAGATGGTGCTTGTTTTCCATTTGGAGGTGCATTATAGTCCTATCGCTGCCTTCGAAGGGGTTGTTTCATGCCAAAAAGGTGCTACATTGTTGCTGTTACTGACTGTCCACAAATTTGAGTTTTCATCAGGTCCGCAACATTCAAATAAGCTGCTCAATCGACATATTTTGGTGCCTTTAAAATTATTAAACAGTTGTTAAGTCATTTCATATTGTTATCTTCAAGTTTAGCAATGACAATGCTCCAAAAGTAATGTAAAAAAGCATTATGAATGAATGTGAAAACACTGTTCAAACTTATCAGCAAATAAACTTAATCAACGTTGTCAAGAAAACTCTTTCTATTTGGCAAAATCTTTCAAAAAAAAATAATCAAGGGTTTACACTACAATTTACCAAGAAAATATCAAATATTTTGTAACTATTCATTCTCTTCCAACTAATCCAAGAAAAATGACTTTTTAGGGCAAAAGAGAAAACATATGCACCTTTATTGCACTTAAAACTAAGACTTTTTTTAAAAAAAATTGCTTTTTGTCATGTGTCGGCACAGCAAAGTCCAGGGCTCGGGACTCACATCGGAATCCAAGGTCCTCTGGCCTCGGCAAAGGAGACCCGCTTCAGGACTCGCCGAGCCTGTTCAGGCTCTGCAAGTCCTGTAACTATGGTTGAGACCAATGGAGAGGAGACCTCATAAAGGTCACACACAATTTTGGTGATTGCTTTATCTACTCTAATTATACTATTTTAGACTTTAGGGTTGCCCACAAGCACCCCATATTTTGCTAAGATTTGTTCCCCCTAGTCTTGCATTTTTATAGTTTATGTGGCAGATTATGTGGATTGAAAAAGACTGGATGGACAGGCAAAGGAAGGGCACCTTTTTGCCCTGTTGCACCAATTTTTTTTATTTTTCTATTGGGCCTGAGGTTCTAGAAGAATTTCATAATCATTTGAGGAGTAGATATGACCTAAAGAAAGGTGTCTTGAGAGCATTTGATCCTAAGGGTTATGCTCATTGGTTGAAAAAAGAGCATTTGAAAAGAATAAGCTACCAACATGAAGTATATCATGAAGAAGATGTAATAAGGAATTGCCACAACATGGGATAAGTTGTGCAGAGAAGAAAGAACTGGGCAATTCTAATGAAAAAGGAGAAAGAAAGGAAGGAGTTGGATCCAAGTTTCCCTAGTTATTATGCAGATGAGAAGGATCCATCAAGAGGATCAACCTTATTATTGATAATTTTGAGAAATTGTATGGTGAGTCCCCCATGGAGAAAGCAAGACCAACTCTTGTGCCACCAAAATTGCAAGCAATCAAAGCAAAAAGGTATTAGAATTGTTGAGCCTGATGCTCAATCTGCACATGTTTCACCTCCTAGCCCACCACAACAGCAATATTCTGAAGAAACAAAAAATTGATGATTAGCCTTCCCTTGTGGAGTATTCTGTGACAAAAGAAAGGGTGGGAGATACTAAGGAGGTAGTAGAGAGTATGTGTCAACTCAGTGCAGAAGAGCAGGTGGATCAACCTCTAAGATCACCTCCAAGAGATGACAATACAACCCGGTGCATAAAGACAGAGCAGAAATGCATGGGCCCACTCCTGTAGAGCAAATAGATGATGAGAGAGTGGCTGCTTCTACCCAATTCATGGCAGATGATGATTTCATCAAGTCTCTTGAGTTTTAAGGTTTTTGGATTAAAATGAAATTGAAGAAGTGTCAAGAGAAGGTGGCAATAAATTAGGAGAAGAAGAATCAAAGCATGATGAAATAGTTGCCAATATTTTCAAGGAGATGAATTTTGATGAAATAGATGTAAGTCCTAATGAGGCCAGAAAGATGGTACAAGACAGTGGCATGCTATTGATCCCAAATTGGGATTTGCAACAATTTTTTCTTCTTGATTAGATAAGAAGTCAGGATGATGTTGTCTTTGTTGTAGAATTTGATACAGAGCAGGGTGTTAGGGGATCAGGGTACAACCCTAAGATTGAAACACTTGCTTACTAGGCAAATTCCCCAAGGACCGACAAGCCCCAACTACTACAAGTTATTCAAGTGATAAGGGCAAATGCAATGATAAGGACACTAAAAGACACATCTGCATTGGAGGCATCAACTATGACTCTTCGTGCAGCTATGCTCAGTCAGGCCGCTGCAAGGAATTTACAAGAAGTGGAGAAGTATAAGAAAGAGCAAGTTGAGATTAAAGAAGCTTATAATAAGTTGTACATGGAGAATCTTAGATTAAGAAAGAGTGCAGTATCAAGTGAGGCTCCACTTCCTTCAAACATTGTTATATATCACCCTTCTACTGCTATTACCCCATTGACCACCATGTTCATAGCTGCTCAAGTACATGCTATGAAAGAGAATAGGGTAAGGAGAATGGAAGAATTAAAAGAAGCTTTGGTGAAAGTGAGGACAAGCACTAAAGAGCAGATTATAACAGTCTTGCAAAAGATCCTCCGATATAGATTGAAAAAGAGATAAATAATTTGGAAGTTGTCTATGGCAGCTATCAGGTTTTGTTGCAAGCACTGGATCAATGCAAATTGAATGCTCCCATTCTCAAACCTATGTATGAAAGGTGGCAACCCAAGCATCATGACTTATCAACATTGTGTATAGTCACACAGCAGAATCCAACTGCTCCACCGAGTCTAAAGCCAGCAGAAAACATGGTAAAGATGGTTGTTGATGAATTTCTCTTCATACTAGGAGCAGAGCAGAGAATAAGATCCAAAATTTAGTTCTTCCATACCTTCCAACATTGGTCAGTGCCCAAAATCTTGGATAAGTATTCACAAATGAAGACCCTGGAAGATTGGAAGGAAGAATTCTGCCAAATTCTGCCTATGGTTCTGCTGCAACTACATGATGGAAATCAAGTGAATGTACAAATTTTCAACTTCACTCTGGACAGAATAATTGTAGTTGAAACAAGACATGCAAAGTTTATTGTTGAGGCCAGGCATGTGCTAGATAATAGGTGAAGAGATTATTTGGCACATATTCAATAGCTTCAGGATTACAAGTGGCCAAATGATTATATTATTTTCCAATGGCAACAAAAATATTGCACCCCTTCAGATGAATAATGGAGCATAAAGTAAAATGCATCTTGGAAATATGTAGAACCTTGACAGACTGGTGAGTCACGGGAATCTACCATTATGAAAAGGAAAATGAAGTATATCCAAGTTGTATTTTAATTTAATATCAGATTTCAGTGTCTTAGTCATTTCAACCATTCCTTTGAAACTTGTCAGTTTCTTTCCTGTTTGTCAATTTGTTCCAAGCCAACCATTTCATGTGCAAGCTACATCAACATTGGACTTTCAAGAAGTTTCAAGCTCTCCAAGTTTTCCCTCCAGCATAAATGGTTTTTGTCTCTTGTGCTAATAAAGATGCCTTCGGCATATCCGGCAGTTTTGAAAGGATGTCAAATGAAAATATGGCACATGTAAATGGCTCGAAGCTTTGTATGCTCCCTTGCAATTATAGAAGGGAATTCAAGGCCATAGTCACGGGTTTTGAGTCTTTGTTTTTGGGTGGGTGGATAAAGTGTCGAGCTAAGAGTAATAGAAGAGCTGCAGAAAATGTATATGTTTATGTAGCAGTCTCAATCATTTTTTAAAAGATAATGAAAACGTTGCAGAGTCGTCTCCAAATTGTATTCTCAATTTTCATATGGATCAAATATATCAAGCATATTTTGATTTGTCATTACAATTTCATTGTGATTGTGTGATGTGTGTATGGGTTTCTTTTAATAAAAGAATTAAATTCTATTTGCACATTACTGTAAGTTTGAGGGTATAATTGAGATCAATGAGTAGAATTCTGTGATAATATGGGTGGATTCATTTGTGTAAGACATAAATGATTAGATCCAAAATGATTTGATTTAATATTTGTATTTATATGTATTCATGATCTAAAGCTTGACTCTTTACCCTTGGATTTAGGCACCAATCTGTTGCACAATTAACTTGGGATTCAAAAACAATTTAATATGATTAACTCCTTTTAATTTCTTGTTATTAGGTGTAGGTTTAGAATAGGAATTTGTTCTCAATTATGCAGCTAATGATAAATAACCAGGAATAGAGCCAATTCAGGGTTGAATTATGTATCCATGATTGAAATCCATTAAGAACTATCTGCTTAATTACAATATTTGTTAATATTTGTATAAAATCTTTAAATATTGTAAAAGGTGACCCCCCCTTGGTCTAGCAGAGCTAGAAGTGCATGAGATTTCAATCCTTTGATTGAATCTCATTCATTGGCCACTGACCCAAAGATCTATTGATTGAATTTGGTTCCCTCATAGGAATTTTTGGAAAATCAGTTGGAACCACCAACACATAGCATGTTACATATGAGGAGCTGAGTTGCAGACTCAAACTCAATGATTACTTGCCACAAGTTCAAGCCTGCAATTCACTGAAACCCACCCATAGATAAAAGGGTGAGTTACTTGGCCCAGTTTTGCTCTGCAGCTCACAAGTATTCATTAGCTACCTGAGTTTCTCTCAAGTTTTTGATCAATGGTATGAGATATCAACAATGGATAAAGAAGCTTTGAAGCAGCTGGATGACAAACACGGATCAAGGGTTCTATGGCTGCAACAAGAGGGTAAAGCTGCAACCTAAAACAGCTCGTCCAGAAATCAGTATTGGCTGCAAAATATTCACAAACTTTTCTCTGCCTAGGGTCTGATAAAAATAAATTCTTTAATAGTTCTGCTGCTCTGCATGACATTCTGATATATGAGTGCAAGGAAGGGTGCGAAGGTTCAAGAAATGTTGTTAATCAAATCAAAACTGGGATTAGTCCCATAATGTACAAAAACATTTCCCTAAAATTTGAAGTTCTTTTTGCATAGGCCTTCCAAGAGATATTGTAATGCCTTCAGTTTATTAACTTGAATAGATTCAGGATTGAAAAAATACAAATATTGAACTAAGACTCATTGTGCAACCAATATTGTTTAATCAGAGATACATAATGTTCTGCAATAATTTGTTTAGGCAAAACATTAATTAATACATCAGAATTGGCAAATCCCATGAGATCAAATCTTTTTGTCTTTTCCTGTTCACATACTAATGACTTAAACACTGTCTCAAATGTATATAGCTTAAAACCTAGTTTTTCAATTCAACTTTCCATCTCATATTGTCTTTGAAAAACACAATTTTCTAATTGTATAAATGGCTTCAACATTAGCAACACTTAAACTATTTATGAGACTTACCAGAAAAATGCTAGATGAAGCTAGTTGTATATGACTTAGGAGTAAGAATGCAACAAATTATTTTGTTCCTAAGAATATAATAATCATTACCTAAATTTGACCATGCAAAGCTGCAATTTTTTAGACAAGCTATCGCAGTTTTCAGGTAACTTTCAGCTTTGTTAAACTGCAGTGTACGGAGAGTGTGCAATCCCAATTGATGCCATTGAACAGAATCAGCAGGATCCTCCTCAATTGCCTGCCAATAAAATGATGATCTGAAATAAGCTTTCTTTACTGATTGCTTCTTAAAACGGCATTGCACCTCTGATAATAAGACATGAGTAAAATTTCTCCAGATCCAGATTACAAAGTATTCTAAAGGAAGGCCTTTATAGCTTATAAAAATGTTACAATTTTGTAGTCAAACAGAATAATTTGTAAATTTTGAAGAAAAAACTCATAGTTAGGCATAAACAATGGAAATGTCTTACATCAGCTTATGAGGTTAAATTCCTTATATTTGTGTAATGAAAACAATAACATAGGAATAAAAAAGCATTTCATCTATCCACACAGATTCTTGTAAAAATCAAGTCTACAATACCCAACATTTGCGTACATGACTAAAACCATGAATTTAGATACAACATCAGGCAAGGTATGAGTGTATGGCTAGGTAAGGTAGTCTTCATTGTCATCAAACCATGTAATCACTGACATGCTAAACAATTAAAGCCTAAAGTTACAAATATTAAATCAATTAAAAAAATTAGGTTCATTCCAAAAAACTTCAAATGCATAAAAAGCATCTGAAACGAAAATTGTTTATTTATTTCCCACTACAAAATGTAAACATACTCTAATCGAAAGCACTAAAACTTAGTGTTGACGCGGCTAAAGTCGGATTATCAACTCTCTCTGGTCAACACAGAATAGAATGTTGAGTATCCTATCCTCTCTTGAATAAAGAAATCCCTAATGCTGCTCTAGATGATCAAAGAGGACAACCTCAAGGTTCCAAATGTTAGGTCTTGAATGCGGGCTAACTCAGTGGTTGATGTGCTTTGTTGGTAACACAAGGGGACTTACGTTTACAACAAGTTAGCCTGCATCTGATGATGCTGCGATTCTCAGATCGAGAAATTAAAAAAAAGGGAAGGATTTAGGGATCCTAAGGACAGTGATGATAATAGTTAATGCAACAGGTAGACAGATTTCCATAAACCAATTCTTGTTTCGCCAGAAACACCCTCACAACTCAACAAGAACAGTGCAAGCTCCTAGGAGATTAAAGGTTTTCAGACTATGGACAATCTTCCAGGCACCCAATTCCGGCACAGCCTGAAATAAATACCAACGGTTGAACTAAGCACGGTTCTAGGTTAAGACTAACCATACACGGTGACCTACAATCAACGAGTCCCCAATGGTATGAACCATAAATACATCAAATACCCCCCACATTTCACCATCAGAATAATTGAACTCGAATTAACTAGCTGAAAAGAAACCATGCAAACAGACGAAAAACAAAGATAACAAACAACATATTCAATGTTCATATACTGATTTCAACTGCCATTACAGCAATTTTCTACAGGATGTCCTATTTTATTCCTAATAATCTAACCTCTGAGAGTCTAACAAATTCTAACTTCTAGCTGTCTAACCCTTTACAAAGAGAGGCATTTGCCTTTTATAGGCTTTGCAATTTGAATGAAAGGCCAGGATTGAATGCATCCAATAGCTGCAATCTGCCTTCTAGAAGCCTGGCAGCTTTAACCCATGCCCATTAACTTTCAGTTGTCCTCCCAACCACCTCCTCAGCTACCGACCACTATTTGCCATCAATTCGATCAATCAGGTAGTTGAGGAATAACTGACCTATGTACCCCCTTGCCTTAAATACATTAAACGGGGCCCACATGTAGTCATTTACATTAGAACAATTCAGTTTTACAAGCAAACTGATTTTTTGATATTCTTTGTTGTGCAATTTGAGTGGTTTTTGAGTGTGCATATATTTGTATCATTCTATGTATACCACTGCTCTCCAAAGACTTGAAATATCATCTCCTTGGTCCTTTTGCGTTGTGGTTGCCTCTACCCCGCAACATGTTCTTCATTGACACCGCCTTGTGTAGTCTTTGTGTGTCATCATCTTGCCAAAAACAGATATAAATTAGTATATGAGGCATGAGAGGGGTTGCACGGGTCCGTTGTCTACCAAGCCCAAGGAATGGTTGCTTCTAACCTCCCTACCAAACTTGGCGGCCCATGTTGCTTGCCCTTCAAGCCCTTTACCTATACACAACATTTTGCGAGTTTAGCATGGAGAGTGCAAGTTGGTTCCTTGACTCCAAGAGTCCTTATGACCACTTGTGAGCCCCTCGTCACCACTGGATTATACCTCAAACCTCTTCCCACAAGATGCAGCAAACAGATTGAACCACTTCTTCAAGTACATCGATCTCATATGGAATATAACAACTTATAAATGTACATGTATATTCCTCTTATTTAAGTTGGACTAATTAACGTAGTTTTCTATACTAACATTATTGTTATGCTCTCATACTTCTATTTTTATTATATATAATAACTGTTATCATGTAAAATTCTGCTCCTATTCTGACTTATAAATTGTGATTAATTCTTCCATAATTCTGCTTAATTAATATGTTACAGCTTAACTTTATTTCTCATTAATTATTAGCTTATAAATCGTCAATAATGAATTGCTTAAATTATTAAATAATGCCACATACCTGGCCGTATACTGTTTGCGACTATAAATCTATTTCACTGAATGTTTGAGAGCCATTGCTGCCCCTTTCTTGTAGTTGGAACGATCGTCTTATATACTATTCAATGGCAATGAAAGTCATGTTGCAAAGATATGACTCTTGGCTGTTCATAACCACCACTTTCCTTGCACCCTTTCACATCTATCAGCCACCAATTATTCTCTTAATTAATTCGCTGTCACATGATAATAAACCGTGCATTCCAAGTATCGGTTAGATTACAAATTAATCGGTATTATCATTAACATTATTTGCGGTTGGGTGTTTGTCTTAAACAGTAATTTTGATCTCTACATATATTTATTTTATGCGCCCTTGGGTTTGCTAATGCATATTCTCATTTCACAAATCATAAATATATTATCATAGAATTCAGACTGTTGTGCGAGTGATTGTAACCTTGCTTGTATTATTATTCTTCTTGCTGATCCATATTATTCCAAACGTAATATTACATCCTTTTTCCCTTATATCTCTCAATGTGAAGGATAGGTCACACCTTTTCATCATGTATGCCCTTTGGAAAGAGACACATCCTTTCACCATTAGCACCCTTTGAAAGAATGCAACTCTTCACTATTTCTGCCCTTTGAAAGGGACACAACTCTTTACTATCAGATCTGCACTTCTGATTCCCAAATTATTCACTCTAGGAACCCTGCCGGTTCTAACTCCCCTGAATTTTTGGATTTTTCAAGGGTTTTGAACAATTTTGAATAAAAAATAACAAGTGCACCAAGCAAGGAATTGCTCATAAAATTGAATAGATACCAAATATAGGGCAATTGAATCTATATTATGAATTAGATAACTGCTACAAATGAAACTAATACATAAAACATACCCATAGGTCCTCAGCTTATTTTAAATAAAGAATTCTGGAGTTTGTCGGCCAGAACTGGGAAACTGACCAAAATAGGTGTACAAGTCCAAGAAATTATTTCTTCAAGCCAGAAAAGTGATGGAATACCTTGTATGTGCTAGGCGTTGGAAATTGTGCAACCAAAATGCAAGAAGCAAGGCGTTTCAGCCCTCCAGGACAAAACGTGCCTTTCTTGGACCCCACGTGCCAAACCTAAATTGTACGGCCAGCAACTGGAAATTGTACAACTGCTTATTGAAATGAAGTATGCTGCTAAAAGGGGCGTCCAACCTGATTTGCCCTTTCCTTATTGAAAAATCTGCAAGATCTGGATAAAATAATTGTTGCTGTAAATAAATATTCATTTTGGATATTATTACACTTACTTAAGTTAACTTAGGATAATGCATCTCTTCGTAGTTTGGATTTGAGACACTTAGGGAAGTGTGCACATAGGGATAGAGTTTGTAGGAGAAATTCCACCTTTTGTGGTCTTATTTTGCTGTTACACTCCACATTCGGTGGGTCATCCACCTCTTGTGGAATATTATATTATTTCTCCTACCTACCCCTAGTATTTCTTACCTACCCTTGTTTCTCATTGAGCCACATGTCATATTTGTGTGCTCATACATCCATATGGCCTTGCCTATATAAGCAGGCCTCTATTCATTGTATTGGTTAATCCAGTTGATCATTTTGCATATTGATGAGAATACAGTTTGTTCTTGTCATTCTATTGTCTCTTTTATGCTTTTCATTGTGCCCTTGATCTTGGCAAAATCCTACATGGTATCAGAGCTATTGGAGCTTCATTGATCAGTTTTTGGAGACATCATGGAAGGCTTCTATTTTCGGATTTGGGGATCTTCATTTTTTGGGGGCGTCATACAGCGATTTGGACATCACCGTTGAATCCGAGAGGCCGTTTCCATAAATTTCAACTATAAAGTCGACCTATTTTGGTGAGAAAAAATTTTTCCCCATTTTGGCTATTATCGTACGGATTTCGAAATTTTTTTATTTATTTTTCGGAAAAAAAAATTTTCATATTTTCTGAAAAAAATTTCGAAAAATCAAAAAAGTGCTTTTTGGGGGGTCCGCAGACCCCCCCCGTGATTCCCGTACTTGCAGGTCTACGCAAAACTGCCACTATACCTGCACCGGCGGTACTTTTTTCGGGCGGCCTCTGTCACCGCCGCCGCCGTAGAGTTTCCTCGTGCCGCCGAGTCCTGGGAACCTCCTGCCGCCGCCGAAGAGCTCCCGCCACCGGCTTCCCTCCCGCCGGCCGCTTTACCTTCCGCCGCCGCCGACGCCGCCTCCGGCCATCTACCTCCCGCCGACCAGGACCCAGCCACCGCCGCCGGCAACCTTGGCTCCCGGCCCACCGCTGGCCCCCTCGGCTCAGGCCGCTCCCTACTCTCCGGCGACCACCAAAACTGACGGCCCCGCGTCCGCCACGTGGCAGGCGGCCACTTGCCCGCGGTCGACCTCCGTACACACAGTCACCGTGCCACGTCATCCGTACGGCCTGCACAGTCATCTGCCACATCAGCATATGTCCATACAGTACGGACGCCCAGTTAGCAGGGAGGCGAAGTTTTTGCGAAGGTCATACGGCCGTCAAATTTAAGACAGTGAATTGCTGATGTCAGCGCCACATCAGCAGCTTTTTGAAATTTTTTGACCCCCTCTCCATTGAGCTTTTCAGTTTTGCAGTCCAACTTTGAAAGGCCATATCTTGCTCATTTTTGCTCCGTTTTTGGTGCAATTTTTTTTGAAATGGGCTAAAATTTCGTGATCTTTGCAGTGGTGTGGTTATTTTCTAATTTTGGTGCACAGGTTTTTCGGAATTTTCGGATTCTCTCAGCTGTACCTATCCAATCCTTAATTCTGCAACTTCAAAGGCCTCGTTTGAGCTCATACGACCTCCTTTTCAAGTGCCGTTTTTTTTGAAAGTGCATGTTTTTTCGTCTACTTTCATAATCTATGATCAGATTTCAGAGATTTTGAGTGGAAATTGTACTTTCAGATATTGGTCTTATTTGGCCTATTAGGTACTTGTAAATTGCTTGGATCTTAGTAAGATCTCTTGCATTATCAGTTTGAGTCTCTTTTGGCCTTATTGAGGCAATTGTACAATTGTAATCAGAAGTCCACTTTGCCATCTTTTGCAAGTGGCCCATTGTATACGCACTAATTATAAAGTGTCAAATCATCACTTTTGGGGGGGTTCTTTGATTGAGTGAATTTGGGGGGGTGTCTTGTGTGATTGTGCCTCTCTTTCCATTTTTGTTGCAATGAGTCCTAATAAATTTCCACCTTTAACTCCACATAATTATGCATCATGGAAAATTAAAGTATGGAGTAAATTAATGGAAAAGGGTCTCACACACTACATAGATGGAACAATAACAGCACCACCTGATCCTAAGGCTGATCCAAATGCTCAATTAGAATGGCTCACAAAGAATTGCATGGCTCTTGGAACCTTGCGCAAGTATGTATCAGATGACCTCATTTTTCACATTGAGAAGTGTAAAACAATCAAAGAGGCTTGGGATATGTTTCAGAAATTGTATGGACAAGTTGATGAAATCAAAGGCTATCAAATTGACAATGAGCTCACCAACTTGGATCCCAAGAGTTTTGATACAATCCAAGATTATGTCACCAAAGCAAATGAGCTAAGAGCAAAGCTTAAGGATTGTGGAATTGACAAAAAGGATGCTCAGTTGATATTCAACTTGTTGGACAAGCTTGCACCAGAATATGCAGCATTTGTGTCTAGCTTCCAAACTCATCGTTTGACAGTGGGGAGTTCTTATGTTATGCCTTCATTTGATGCTTTCACAGAAATGTTGATATTGGAACAATCTAAGTTGTTGAACATGGGGTTTCTCAAGTCTTCAAAGTCCAAGGCTTTGGTGGCTAATCAAGGGAATCAAGGAAGTCAAGGCAAAGATTCCAACAAGAAGAAGAAGCACTCTAAGTCTAAGCCACACCAGGAAAAAGGACAATCATCCTCTCCATCCCAAGGCGATTTTTCATCCTCTTCCAAGAAGGGGACACCACCTAAGAAGGATAAACCAACTTGTGCATATTGCAAGAAGTATGGTCATGATGAGCATCGATGCCACACAAAGCAAGTTGATGAGTTAACTAATCTTCTTAAGAAAAACAACATCAACTTGCTATCCGCCTACACAAAGAAGGATTCATCTCCTTCTTCTTCCTCACAGTCTAAGGGAAAAGGGCAAGCATTTGTGGCTACAACAGGTTCTTCACAGCAATGGATACTTGACTCAGGTGCCTCATATCACATGGGTTCTACAAAGGAGTAGTTTTCTTCATTGGAGCCATCTAAGGTACCTCACATTTAC
This sequence comes from Cryptomeria japonica, assembly GCF_030272615.1. Lineage (NCBI taxonomy): Eukaryota > Viridiplantae > Streptophyta > Pinopsida > Cupressales > Cupressaceae > Cryptomeria > Cryptomeria japonica. The sequence goes on from NC_081407.1 coordinate 530,141,381, forward strand.
ATAGGTGATGACACACAAGTAGAGGTTGAAGGGAAAGGTTCAGTTGACATGGATGATGGAACTTTTGAAAATGTTCTCTATGTTCCTAACTTGTCTACCAACCTTCTCTCCATCTACCAAATCACTCACTATGGGAATGGGAAAAAGGTTGAGTTTACACCAGATTCAGTTGTGGTAAAGGAACTTGATGATGATGCCTTGGTAGCAGTGGGACAAGTCAATGACAACTCTAGGCTTTATTCATTCTCCCATTTTGTGCCAAGTTCACCTTCTAGGGCCTTGCTTACTCATTCAAATTCAGAAAGTAAGCTATGGCATGAGCGGTTTGGTCACCTCAACTACCGCTATCTTCAACAGCTCAGCACTAAAGACATGGTCATAGGTCTACCTCAAATCAGTTTTTCAGAGGATGTATGTTCAGGTTGTTCCATGGGCAAGCATCCCGAAGAGAAGTTTGATAAAGGGAAAACTTGGAGAGCTTTGGAAGTTCTTCAACTTGTTCACAGCGATGTAGCAGGTCCATTTCAAGCACCTTCATTTAGTAAGGCCCGCTATGTTCTTACCTTCATTGATGACTACTCCCGCTTCAATTGGGTCTACTTTCTCATTCATAAGAGTGAAGTATTTGACAGATTTCAGGACTTCAAGACTCGTGTGGAGAAGCAATCAGGGAAAGTGGTCAAGATTTTTCGCACAGATAATGGAAGGGAATATGTGAACAAAAGACTTGAGGATTTTTATACATTTGAGGGGATTGATCTTCAGCATTCTGTAGCATACACTCCACAGCAGAACGGGGTTGCAGAACGCAAGAATAGAACTCTCAAAGAAATGGCTAGCTGTATGCTACATGCACGTTCTCTTGATCCTGCCTTTTGGGCAGAGGCTATCAGTTGTACAACACACATCCAGAATCGGGTCACAAAGCTTTGCAAGGTATTACTCCTTTTGAAGCTTGGGCTAGTAGGAAACCGATTGTGAGACATTTCAGAGTCTTTGGGTGTCCAGCATGGGCTCGCATACCTCCGCAGAAACGCAAGGCATTGGAAACACAGAGTCGACCTTGCATATTTGTTGGATATCCTGAGGGTGTTAAGGCATACAGATTGATGGATCCAGAGACACATGAGGTGTTCATTGAGAGGAGTGTTCACTTTGAGGAAAGCTCTCCTAGCTTAGCCTCTCTACCTCCTCCACCTTCCTCCATTGTGGATAGTGATGTTAGTGATTCAGATGATGAGTCTCCTTCAACTCCGACTCGCAGGGTTACACCTCCGCAGGGTCCACTTGCAGTTGAGGAGCCTCGTTCTCCACCTCCACCTAGACCTCGTTGGGCTCGACAGACACTTGAGTCCGCAGGTTCTCTTGTTGGGGATCCTTCAGATACACGGAGAACTCGATCACAACATCAGGATCTTCCACATGCATTCATTGCTACCGCTTCCGATCCACAGACATTTAGGGAGGCATCAGGGGTTCCTGAGTGGGACCAAGCTATGGAGGAAGAGTATAGTTCCTTGATGAGGAACAACACATGGGATCTAGTCCATCTCCCTAAGGGGAGAAAGATGGTTCGATGTAAGTGGATCTATCGGACCAAGTTTGCAACGGATGGTAGTGTGGATAAGTATAAGGCTCGGCTTGTTGCGAAAGGTTTCTCGCAGGTTGCAGGTGTTGACTATACTGAGACCTTTGCACCTGTAGCCAAGATGAACTCCATTTGTTTGACACTTGCTATTGCTGCAGCTCATGGTTGGGCTGTACATCAAATGGATGTGAAGAGTGCTTTTCTTCATGGTGATCTTGCTGAGGAGATTTATATGGAGCAGCCACAGGGTTTCATCCAGGATACTTCCTTGGTTTGCAGACTAAGGAAATCTCTCTATGGCTTTAAGCAGGCCCCCAGGGCTTGGTACGCCAAGATGGATTCCTTTCTTCTCTCCGCAAGTTTCACCAGGTGTCATTCTGATCCGAATGTCTACATTTTGCGACAGGATGACTCTCACTTGATACTTGTGCTCTATGTTGATGACTTGATCATTACAGGGAGTACTTCATCCATCATTAACAGGGTCAAATCTGCTTTGCATGACAGATTTGCTATGACTGACTTGGGTCTTTTGCACTACTTTCTCGGGATAGAGATTTCTCAATCACCTTCCGGGATTACACTATCGCAGCCCAAGTATGCTTTTGATCTACTTGCACGCTTTCATATGGCTAATTGTAAGCCTGCCCCGACTCCCTTTCTTTCAGGAGTCAAGCTTGAGGCTCAGTGTTCTTCTCCACCAATTGATGCCACTTTGTATCGTCAGCTTGTGGGTAGTCTCATCTACTTGACTCATACCCGCCCTGATATTTCATTTGCCGTTGGCATGGTTTCCCGCTTCATGCAGGAACCACATGAGCTTCATTGGAAAGCTGCCAAACGCATCCTTCATTACATCCAGGGTACACATCACTATGGGATTCACTATGCAGCAGGCACAGGACTTCGCTTGGTTGGTTACACAGACTCCGAAAGGGCTGGCGATCTAGTTGATCGTAAGTCTACTTCTGGTTACAGTTTTCACCTTGGTTCGGGCCCCATTTGTTGGCAGAGCAAGAAGCAACATGCTATTGCTCTCTCTTCGACTGAGGCTGAGTGTCGAGGCGTTGTTAACGCAGCGACTGAGACCATTTGGCTTCAGCAGATCCTCACAGAGTTTGGATTCACCACTCCACGGCTGACAGTTCTACATTGTGACAATCAGAGTGCTATTGCAATCTCGAAGAACCCGGTCCAGCACCAGCGGACCAAACACATCGAGATTCATATGCACTATATCCGAGAGCTCATCCAGGAGCAGGTCATTGATTTGCAGTATTGTCCTACAGCAGAGCAGGTTGCTGACATATTCACCAAACCTTTCACCGAGAGTAAGTTCCAGCAGTTGCGAGCTCTCTTGGGGGTGCGGGATGTGTCATTAGGGGAGGTCAGCTGACTTCTCCTTCCTCTCTTATGGGGAGGACTTTTTCCTCTTTGAGGTTTTGTCCTTCTTCTTTGAGAGTCTTTTGTACATTCATCTCTCTTTTGGGGGGGAGTTTTTTCCCACTGGGTTTTCTCCCTTTCTCTGTTTGTGAGAGATTGCATTGCATGGTTTTGCTTGCATTTGCATATTGTACATGGGTACCTATCATGGCCTAGTAGCCGGGACCCATCTTGCATTGCTGACTTGAGTCTTCGTTCCCCTGAGTTGCACTTAAGGGGGGGTGTTGGTGTAAATAAATATTCATTTTGGATATTATTACACTTACTTAAGTTAACTTAGGATAATGCATCTCTTCGTAGTTTGGATTTGAGACACTTAGGGAAGTGTGCACACAGGGATAGAGTTTGTAGGAGAAATTCCACCTTTTGTGGTCTTATTTTGCTGTTACACTCCACATTCGGTGGGTCATCCACCTCTTGTGGAATATTATATTATTTCTCCTACCTACCTGTTGACGTGTATTTTATACACAATCATACACAGAATAAAATACCCAAAGGCATCTTATCCTCTCTTGAATAAAGTCGCTAACTGCTGAAGATATCGCAAGAAGGATCAGTTAGGATGACTCCAATGTTCTTGTAAGTAGGGTCTCTACGTGTGGATAAGCACCAGTGGTCGTTGTGATTTGCTATATCATCAAGGGGCCTTACGTTGCCGAAGATTTTGCTGAACTAAACAAACTTCAAAAAATAACAAAAGGATAGGGTTTTGCAAGAGGTCTAATTTAGTCTAACCCTAAGAATGACTTGGTGTGGACAAGACTTGGCAAGATTCTACCAACTTCAACATTGCCATAAAGTAACAACTCAATTGAAATTGATGCGATCTTCTAAGGTAACAAATGATTTTTCAATACATCACAGATCAAAGACACTGCCACGAAGGTACATATCCAAGATACAACAATGATTGAAGGTTAAGTGATTCAAGTATTCTCCAGTTGACCACGCAAGGCGTTCCTACAATCAGCAAGAAGCTAGTGGTTTGGAAAGCGAATCCTACCAAAGATCAAGTCCAACACTTTGTCTTTCGAATTAACACACTACTTTGATTGAGAATGATTCAAGGAAAATGAACAACCATGAAGATAACCAAGAGAATTGCAACAAAACACCATAACTTCAATATTTCATTGATTCCAAAGTCATCATATACAACAATTGTTTGAATTCTTTCCTCAAAACTCAATCTTGCTACAAAAGTAAATTGCTTCTAAACTCTAATCTCTCTAATACATCAATAATCTAATCTTCTTCTCACATCTAACTATGAAAATGAAATGAAATGAGGGTATAAATAGCATCCTCAATTACAATGAATGGTCCAGATCAAAAGCAGATCAATGGTCAAGATCATGACACCTAAACCCTAATTAGGGTTTTATTACAAAAGTTCCCCTTTTATTGCACAACATTAAATGCATAGCCAATTATTAAATTTGGCACGAAAATCTAGGAGACAGACCAATGACAATTAAGGTGCCATGTCATCTATAACAACCTCTCATCTAGAATCTTATTCCCTTTCCAATGCTCCTTTTTAGCATATGCAATGAATCTTGATACGATTCCCTCGATCTCAGCAATTGGAATCTCGGGAAGATTCTTCATTCTTTCTTCCAAGTGGATGACCTGATCAAATGCATCTAGAAGAGCTGCGTCCCATGTAAGTTCAAGTTCCTTAGTCTTTTCAATCAGGAGCATGGTAGCAAACATCTGGTCCTGATGCTCATCTGTGATATTGGCGTCCTTGCAAAAGATGACCTTAATCCTATCCTCCAATTCCTGCAAATCCACATCTGTCTCAACTTCGATCCTCCTGCCAAGAATGGTACGAAGTACCTCAAATACTCTGTCCTAGATCGGGTTGATCACCTCCTCAACATGACTGCAGCTAGTACTGATGTCCTCAAAGAGAACTTCCTTCATCTGGAGTAAGATTGACCACTGAAGTAAACTGTGAGGTCCTCCATCCATAATCTTTTCCTGCGCTAAGACCTTCCTCGATGTTTGTCTAATTACTTTCAAGACAGGAATGATAACATCCTTGGTATGAGCAAAAGCGGCTACCGTTATCATCAAATTGTGGATGATCTCAAGAACCTGAATAGCTCGGTGAATGGTCTGCATCATCCTTGTTGCAAATTCTACGGCAACTGTATGAGATTTATCCATCCAAGTACTCATACGCTGGACCATACTCCTGAATCTCTCTGCCTCACCAATTGATTGAAGGGGAAGTGCCTGTATAGGTGATCTTGCTGGATCCTGACGTCCTAAAGGCTGATTGAGATGGCTGAAATATGTTCTCCATGCACTGACCTCCCTCTCAAGCTTTCTACTCTTCTCCATTTCTTCTCTAAGCTTGTCCTTCAACGCCTCAAAAGAATCTGTGGCATCATCTAATGTCTGCTCGGCTGTGGATGGACCTAGCTCAAATGTCTCTATATCATATTCCTCTGCTAGGATCTCACCTTCGCACTTGTCCACGGACGGTGTAGCTATCTGTAATTTTCTGGATCCAGTCTCATCTCTAATCATCTTGGACATCTTGGTAGCCTTTCTCTTCTCTGTCATTTCCTGGGAATGTCCAACAAGGCTCTCTAAATCAATTACATTGTCCTCGTCCTCTATTACGATCACCTTGGTTAATCTTTCCTTCAACCAATCTGGGATGGCTGATCTTGTCTCTCTAACCTGTATCTCCTTATGCAATATTTCTTCTTCTCTGTGAGGAGATGTTACTTCGTCATTATTCTTGTCTTCATGTAACTCATAATCTTGGAGAGATCCACTTGGCGACCCTTGAGGTACCTGTCCTTCTTTATCATTCTGAACCATCGACTCCATAGACTCTTCCACTTCAAGTGTCCTTTTCTCTTGTCGAGAAGATGTACCGGATGAATGACCTCGGCTGGCCTCTTGTTTCTTCTTGGAAGATTCTCTCTTTCCAGGTCTCTCTTTCCTCTTCGAGCCTCTTGGATGGAGATCGCTCCACTTGCACTTCGAAGGTTGCCCTCACTTGTATTTCTGGGATTAGGATTACCTTCGCTTACACTAGCTCCACCTTCGGCTGGTTTCTCTTCCAAAGTGAAAGTCATAGCTATGCCTTGCTCTCTCAACTTCTGATGCTGCACATCAACCCATCTGCGAGTACAAGACAAGACTGGAGCCATCACAGCATCTAGATCCACGACCTCGGGCTCATTCCAATCTACCCTTATTGATTTGCTTTCTCGATCATAGGATGACTGGAGATGTCTGCCACTGTCCTGAGCTTGGTCGGCCACTCTGTAAATCTTGCACTTCCTGATGAAATCCAAAGGCAATCTAGAATGCATCTTTCTTTTCACTTCAAGATCGTCTAAGAGATTCATCATAAAATCTTCAATCTGAAACTCATGCTTAAACTTCCTACCGACTGTCTCCTCTATATATCCATGTGGATCAAAGCTCTCCCTCAAAGCAAAGAATGAAAAAGAATACAAAGCTAACTCCTTCTCTGCGTCATCCATGGCTAAAGCATTAGGACATACCTCAACTGAATTGCCCAATATGATACGTACCGGAACTCCATTTCCATGTCTGTGTCTGAATGCCTTCGCATAAGCTGCCAACTGTCTTGTTACCTCAAGTAACACTATTCTGTCTGTCGGATATCTCGGCAACATGTATGGAGGTGAAGGACATCCATGAACTCTGATATAAGTAAATTTCGGAAATTGGATAAACCAAGCACCGTACCTCTTTACTAGTTCCTGTGCATCCTGAGATAATCTGTTGTGAATCCCGCCTTGCAACGTCCTTGTGATGTTCATAGTGAAGGTATCATTAACTAACTTGTAGTTGCTTCCTAGCGGATGATGCAAGTGAACATAGGAATCACAAACTCTGACCTCGCCGGGTCCTCTTCCAATCACTCCTCTGTGAGGTAGTCCTGCATACTCGAAGCTCCTGATCAAGGCATAGATGACGTATGAACTCATGTGGAAGGACTTGGTAGCTTTGAGTCTCCTCAACTGTACGTCCAAGCAATGGCTAATCATTCTAGCCCAATGAATTGTTCCTTTACCCTGAACTATCACCTGGATGAAGTAGAACATCCATTTTTCAAAGTAAAAAGCTTGAGGTGCACCTGTGACTCGGTTGAGCATTGTAATCAAATCTCTGTACTCCTCCTGGAAATCAATCCTGTGTGGTGTGTTCGGTACCTTGCTCAGGCGAGGACGACTCTTGAGTAACCAGTTCTTGTTAATGATGCTTAGGCAAGCATCTGGATCATCTTCGTACATGGACCTGGCTCCTTCTATGCTCTTGTAAATCATATCTCTGTGCTCTGGAAGATGGAAAGCCTCACTTATAGCTTCCTCTGAAAGATACGCCAAAGTGTTTCCTTCCTTGGACACGATCGTTCTGGATTGAGGATCATAATGACGAGCACACTCGATCATCAACTCATGACACTGTACTGCTGGAGGGAAGCCGGCCGCCTTAATGATGCCACTTTCAATTATCCTCCGGGCGATAGGTGATGGCTTGCCAATGTAAGGGACCTCTCGAAATTTCTTTGTACTGAAGTTGCCCAAGTTGGTATCTCCAATGTTGCTCCATTTAGACACGATCTTGGTCTCCACCTCTTCGGTCTTTTGATCTTCCTTCATGAGAGCAGGACGACTGGTGGATGCTCCCGCCTTCGGGGTCGCCATACCTACACAACATTTCATAATAAGAACTAGATTTTGCAATGCATAACATAGACTAGATTAAAGATTAATTTTAGGAAACCTCATGATAAGTCTTTGAGTTATCATTTCCTAAAAACGATTAAGCTAATGGAATTTCAAAATTTCAAAATTCAAAATTTGAAGCTATGACGATCAACATTCAAAACTCAAGGGACCACATCGCCATACCTTGCTTGAGAGTTAACTCTAAAATTAAAAAAAAGGAAATTCGCCTAGGCAACAATCAAAATTTGGTGACTTCAACGTGATCTCTCTCAAGCTATCAATTTCGCCACCTTTGGGATGCCTTTGATGTGATCTTTTAATGTCCTTGGCAAGTTCGCTCCATTTGAAACTAAGGTTCGCACTCCCTTTCAATGATGCTTCGAACTACTTCCTTGGAATGGAAATTCGCTCCACTTGAATACCAGTCGCACTTCTCCAAAATCGCATATGAAAGATGATAAAATGATAATGTGAAAACGAAAATTTTCACCCTCCTTTTATAAGCGCTCACCTCTCATTTACCTCTAGGCCGACTTTTATAATATAGCAATTAAAAAACAAATTTTAAACAAAAAAACAAGGCCGACTTTTGTAAAATATATCCAAGCGCTCTAATTTTTATAATAATAAATTAATTAATTGCCTTTATAATTAATTTTTTCGATTTTTTAAATAGGCAAAATTAATTAATTAAATATCCAAGCGCCATTTTTTATTATATAAAATAATAATTAATCAATTAAATGCCATCGTTTTTTAATTAATAAACTCGATTTTTTAAAAGGCAAAAAATTAATTAATTAATGTTTTAGCGCAATTTTTAAATGCTATCAATTGATTTATCGATTTTTTCCTAGCATTTAATAAATTTAAAAAAATTGTTTTAGCGCCAAAAATTGGGAGAAGGGAGAGATGCAAACCCTTATCGCCCTGGTCCCTGACTGAGGGACAAGAGCGAATTACCATTTTGATCTTGATTCTTGCGCCTTCGACGTTTGAAACCATCATCTCCATGTTGAAAGTGGCATGTTTACAAGGAACTTCGAACTTGAGTGACTTGATTTTGTAAATGAATGCCTCTTGGGGTGATATCGCCCTGGTCCCTTGGTGAGGGACAGGAGCGATCTTGGTGTTTTCTCCTTGATCTTGCTTCTTTAACCACCAATCTTCATTATATGGCAAGTAATGATGTTATCCTTTCGTTCCATGCTTGTTCTATTCGTTTTTAACAAGGCATTTTAGATGTTTAGATGGATTTCGCCCTGGTCCCTTGGTGAGGGACAGGAGCGAACCTTGTATCTTAGCCTAAATTTGTTGCTTTGTAACCCTTGTTTCTTGTTCATTGCCTTCCAAACGATATCCTTGACCTTGTGTATCCTTGCCTCGTCAAGATTTTGAAGGAAAATGAATGATCTTGTGAAAATCGCCCTGGTCCTTGACTGAAGGACAGGAGCGATATAATCTCCTTAGCTCAATTGACCACCTTTTGACGTTAGATCTCTTTGCATATCATCTTCTTAAGATACCTTTGATACTTTGCAACCGCGCATAACCTTGACTTGGCATGATTTTTGAAGGAATTGGCCAATATGGTAAATATCGCCCTGGTCCCTGACTGAGGGACAGGAGCGAATTTGGGCATCCTGGGCTCATCCTTGTTCTTGCCAACTTGCAATCACTTTCACTATGAAGAATGAGGTCCTTTGATCTCTTTTGGCCACTTGAAACTTGATAAACCTTCAAAACTTAGGCCTTCATGAAGATTTCGCTCTGGTCCCTGGGAGAGGGACGAGAGCTATACTGAATTTCGCCCTGGTCCCTGACTGAAGGACAGGAGCGAACTTGGGCTTTTAGTGCAAAATCTTCATCATATTAACTTGTAATTGTCTTCAAAGTGCAAAACGATGTCCTTTACTCCCTTTCAAACATTTAAAATGTGAATGGCAACTTAAATTTGGCCTCATTTGAAAATTTCGCTCTGGTCCCTGCCTGAGGGACAGGAGCGAATTTAGGCATTTTAGTGCAAATCCTTTATCTTTGGCGATCTTCATAACTTCGTCCTTCGTCAAGACGCTTCAAAATGTCCTTGCCACCCTACTTCTTGACTTGGAGTGATCTTAAACTTCGAAGAAAGGCAAATTAATCATCATTTCGCCCTGGTCCCTGGCTGAGGGACAGGAGCGAATTTTCATGTGCAAGCTCAATTACACTTTGCCAACCCCAAAATTTATCTTCAACGATCTTGTTGTGCATCCCTTCATTCATCTTTGGCTTGGAATTCATTCAAACTTGGCAAGAAATTGACCTAGGGCAAAAATCGCTCTGGTCCCTGACTGAGGGACAGGAGCGCCTAGGCCAATTTGGAGTTCATTAGGTGTCTTGCCATCTTCAATATGCATTCAACGGGTTCATTTCACCTTCCTTTCTTGCCTCAAACCCAAAACTTGCTTGCTTTTTGCCCGAAACATGCCTCATGAGGAATTTCGCTCTGGTCCCTGGGAGAGGGACGGGAGCTACATTGAATTTCGCCCTGGTCCCTGACTGAGGGACAGGAGCGATTTTGGCATTTTGGTCCATTTCCCTTCACGAAGGCACTTCAAATTATATTCAATTGATGAAATGTATCTCCTTTGATCTCTTCAAATCGTCAAGTTGTTTAAATCCTGCAAGGACAAGGCAATGTTTGGTTTTGAGCTCCGGTCCTCCACTGAGGGACAGGAGCGATTTTCACTCCTGGGGCATTTCCGTGCTCATGAAATTTTTCAAATTATATTCAACGGAAAGATCATGCCTCCCTTTACTACTTCCACTCGAAAAATCATCTTGATCCTGCAGGGACAGTAAGATTTTTGAAAACGAGCTCCGGTCCTTCACTGAGGGACAGGAGCGATTTTGCTCCTACAGGCCAAAATATCATGATTTCGGGATTTTGATCACTTCACAAGGTAAAAACAAGTCATTTCCAATGCCCGGGATCAAATATCAAAATTTTCAAAATTTGGTCAAAATCACTCAATTGGACAAAATTCGCAATTTCATCATTCATACTTAGACAAATTTAGACTCTTCATTCAAAATTCCAATTGAAAATAGACCAACTCACTTAGCCTCTGGCGAATTCACTTTATTCAAAATTGCATCCTACGAAAGGAAGCTCAAAAAAAAAAAGCTCTCAAGACCGACTGGACTTTGGCCTGAAAATGACAAAACAGAAACCCTAAGGCTTGACCCTAAATCCAGACAACTGACAAACTACCAAAACCCTAAAAAGCAGAGCGAAAGGCGAGCAAAAACGAGCAAAAAGAGGGGGTCCCCATTTAAATGGGGCGATGTGTGAAATGGTCACAACACTACCCCTAGTATTTCTTACCTACCCTTGTTTCTCATTGAGCCACATGTCATATTTGTGTGCTCATACATCCATATGGCCTTGCCTATATAAGCAGGCCTCTATTCATTGTATTGGTTAATCCAGTTGATCATTTTGCATATTGATGAGAATACAGTTTGTTCTTGTCATTCTATTGTCTCTTTTATGCTTTTCATTGTGCCCTTGATCTTGGCAAAATCCTACAATAATCTCTGTTGAAGCACAATAAGACTCTTGAATGAAGCCTTAACAATTGCAGTAATTCAGCTGATCTTCCACAGCCTCACAATCACAGATCCACAAAAAAATTTCGTTCTCCAATGGCCAAACCTCTAAAACCCTTGTCAAAGAATTCCACAGAGTAAAATAACAAGCAATGTCAAATAATCAATAATAGAGGTTGAATTGTTTGATTTGCCTTTATAAACCCAAAAAGGCATAATTCTCCAAAAAGTGTGATTTCCTCTTGAAGGGAGTTAAATACATTTAAAATGTATTTAATATACTTTATACAACATGTGAATTAATTCCCCACTTGGGCATACCCTTTCGATATTCACTTAATATTATTTAAGTGGCCCACTTTTTAATAAAGTTAATTATATAACTTTATAATAACTCCAAATGGCACGTTTCCCAAGAAAGTATGCCCAAAGTCATTTAAATACATTTAAATGTATTTAATTTACTCTCCATAGTTTAATTTGTTTTTTGGGCATCCAAATTCACTTAAGTGATTTAATAAAAATCACTTTATCATATTTAAGTGGCTTTTAATTTTAATAACGTCACTTTATGACTTTATAACATCCATATAAGTTCATTTAATAACTTAACCACTAAAATATTAATATCTCCCTCAATATTTAGTATTTTGACGTGCCATCTGAAGCTAGAGTCAACATTCAATAACCCCCATGTGTCCAGGTGCCCTGACTAAATATAGCACTACTGCCAGATTGACTTACTATAAATAATAAATCCCTCAACTAAGTCCACACAATGAGTGCAAACGCCCTGGAACTGAACCCAAGACTGAACTGAAGAAGTGGAACTGCCACTGAGACTCTCTATCCAAACATGTTAGCTTACGAGAGTCCAAATAATAGGTTAACCCATCAGCAACTGATACTAACTAGAGTGGGGACATTACATTACCCTCTCAAATGAGGTTCTCTTCTCCCTTTTATATCTCATGTTTGAGGGAGTCACAACTTTTCATTTTATGTCTTTTGACCATTCATTAACTTAATTATATTTAATTATATGCTTTTATATTTTAATTTAATTTTTAATATTTTAATTTTATTATTATTATTCATTATTGCATTCTATTTCAAAATGGGGACATTACAATACCCTTTTGTTTTATGTGTCTTTTCCATTTCCACATTGTGATTCCTAATGTCATAACATTTTCCCATTGATGTAGTGTGTTTTCTTATCATTTTGATTTGAGGTGTTTTGTTTGGATTATTTGTTAGTATAAGCATGTGTCATGTCCCCTCTTTAGCTCTGTCTAGCAGAGACATGTGAGTTAGCCTATTATGGAGTCTTGTAGGTTGGTAATGGTGGATAGAGACTCAGTCAGGATATTCAGTGTTTGGATTTGGTGTTTCTGGCAGTAGTAGACCAGTTTGGAGCAGTTCCTTGATTTTAGGAGGCAGATCCTACATTTTAGGAGGCAGTTCCTACTTTTTAGGAGGTTGTGACAGCGTCCAGGGTTGGGGTTGCATGAGACCATTCCTTGGTTTCAGTTTCAGGAGATTTGGGTGTGTTTCCTAGTTTCTAGGAGCATCCCTAGATTTTAGGGATGAGACTGCCAGTTGATCCATGATTTCCGACATCAGTCACAAACAGGTGACAGGTTCCGTTTCAAACTTTTGGAGTCATTTGAGCCTTCTGCAACTATTTGGGTTATATTTTTAATATATTTAAATATTTCCTAAGTTAGCGTTTAATTAATTAAATAAGGCTATGTTTATAGCCATTTTGGAGTAATAAGGGGTTTTTGGCTTCATCTGGATGCATATGCCCATGTGTTATAACTCGTTGGAAAGGTCTTGAACTTTTCTAAATGTTTCCCATTTGTCAGGGACCCTTTTGATGAACAGAATTCTTTTATATTAAAAAAGTGGCGTTTTTTGTATACTTGGCGACTAAAAATGAGAAATAAGACTTTATAAGCCTAAGCGCACTTTAAATACACTTTTAGGGTTCGAGCTAGAGGGAAGAAGTTATAAGGAGATGGTAACCTAATTATCAAGTATCTTCTACACATTTTACATCTTGGATTTGAGATTTTGGCTCTGGAAGAGCTTTTCAGCATCTGGGACGCCAACCCCAATGCCTTGCCTGTTTGGGACGTGGCCCCCAATACAGTGGTTTGGATTTGCTTGCAGTTATTAGCATCTTGGAGATTGTATGGCACACTTTCTAGAGGTTTCAGTGATTCTAACAGAGTTCAGCGTGGGGTTTGGGGGTTTCTATCTAGTTGGGTGTACTTGGCAACCGTACGACTGTACCTGGCAGCCACTTTCATTCCCACGTGCAGCACTTGGAGGTCTGGAATCTCGTCGCAGCTTCATTCCTGGTTATATTACTCTTTCAGCATCCAGGTTGGGTTCATTCCTGATTGTAATCTTCCTGAAATTATTGGAAATCTTCATCTGGTCAAATATTTGATTTTATATTCAGAAATCTGCCTTGAATCGAATTTGTTTTGGTTGTATACGAACTTCATTTTCAGTACTTTGTTCATGTACTTGTACTTCATTTATTACTTGTTGAAAAATCATCAAAACACAAAAAGAATCCAACCCTTCTGCAACTTCTGTCTATTTCTAAAAGAAAATATTAATAAATGGGAAAAATCAATTTAAAATAATAAAAATTACAGCAGATTAGCAAAAGAGATCCATCAGGGATCTTTCAGTGGTATCAGAGCCTGCATCCTGCCAGCCTGTAGGGTTTATGAGAAATTGTCACATCTGGGTACTGGATAAAAAGTTTTGATAATTCATTTCAGCATCTGGATACTGGATAAAAGGTTTTGATAATTCATATCAGCAACTGGGTAGTTGTCAGCCTACACATTTATGCTTACAGTTGACAACTAGTAAGATAATATGCTGGCCAAAGTCCCAAAATTGTTGAGAACAAACTTTTATTTCGACCTCCGGGATCCGTTGGGATATCGGTTTAGTTACAGGTAAATACCATGGCTAGAACTAAAATTGGGCACTCAAAAGTTTCATCTTCTCCAACACGTAAAAGTAGGATGCCTCCTGCCAAGATATTTAATGATACAGTTATGAGCAGCTATCATCAGTATTGTTCTCTTCCTAAGATGATACGTGAGCTCCTTTCCTTCACACAATTTATGGGTGTACCCGGAGCAGACGAAGATAACTTGGTAGCTACAAGTTCAGATCACTGGCAAAGAAGGAAAGAAGAATCAAGGGTGCAGGAATCAGGAATGGACAGAGAACTTTCATTTAGGGGTAATATACCTCTACATAAGAATGTTTTGGTGCCCTCAAGTTCCGATGAGTGGGACAAAAATTTATGTGATGGTTTTGTTAGACATGTTGATTCAACTCAAGGAGACATTAGGACAGCTTTGGATAATGAATTGTCCTCACCTTCCGTGCAGGGGATTTTCCAAGAGGCAACTGATTTAGAGGTTAGCAATTCTGATTTTTATGACAATAGTGAGGTACCTTTGCATCAGCTTGAGGTATCAATGTCTACACTTGTACAAGACGGTGCCAATGGGCTGTCACATGAAGGTATTCAAAATTCGGGTACCAATGATGCTTGCAATGTTGAGAACTCATATCATCATGATTTTGATTTTATAGATCAGACCTTAGAATCCAGCCCAGTATGTTCTCTTAGTAGCACTGGACCCCAGGATCGTGAGCCAGTGGGTTGTGCGGACACATGGGATGCAAAAGAGAGTGATGACAGTGCATTTTCAGCAGTATCATCATTGACGGATGTGGTGTTCTCAGAGGCACAGAGCAGCAGTACTTTGGATGAGGTTGTATCCATGGCCGAGTGCATACACGATGTTGACTACAGAGAGGTACAGGATAGAGATACAACTTCTTTCCACAATGTAGATTTTGAGTTTGTACAAGTACAAGAGAGCCAACATTCTCGGACTCCTCATCACCTGATCAGACAACTCAAGGTTGATGACAGGCGTATAGACACAGTTATTGAGCATTTCGATGTCGCTTGCTAGTTGTTGGCTACACATAGTTGGAGCACCCTTGTGATTGATGAGCAGAGCAGCAGTGATTTTTCCTTACCAGAGTTTCATGCTCTTTATGGAGCCATTGGGATATTGAAGCATGAGTATTTACAGTTAGTGGCTGACCGAGATTATCTCCTTCAGAGGGATTTTATTAGTTATGGTGCTTTGTTGAGGGAAGAGGAGGAAGTTGATATCCTCTCTCAGAAGCTTGAGGCGACTGTTGTTGCATGGGAGGATACCTAGTTGTCCCTTCAAGAAGCGAACTCCAGATTGGAGGAGCTTTCTGATAGATTGAGAGTGGCACAGACATCATCAGTGATAGATACAGTACAGTGTTCTACTGTGACACTGTGAGATTCACCAGAGAGTTGTGATTTGACTCACGATATTACTCCATCATTGTTTTCACAGGCAACTAACAGTTTCTCAGTTGGTTGGGAGTATGATACTCCTGTTGACTTGTTTCCTTCTCTGGAAAGCAAATCTTCTTTTACACCTCTTACAGCTGATGAGGGAAACCAGTATGTTTCACCGCAGAGCCACAGTGACACCTCTTACAGCTGATGAGGGAAACCAGCATGTTCTACTGTGACACTGCGAGATTCACCAGAGAGTTGTGATTTGACTCACGATATTACTCCATCATTGTTTTCACAGGCGACTAGCAGTTTCTCAGTTGGTTGGGAGTATGATACTCCTGTTGACTTGTTTCCTTCTCTGGAAAGCAAATCTTCTTTTACACCTCTTACAACTGATGAGGGAAACCAGTATGTTTCACCGCAGAGCCACAGTGCTCAGTTGAGGTGTATTATAGATTTTGGATCTCAGACATATGAGTTGTCTTCGGATTCATGGTTTGAGAGCAGTGGGAGTGATGATGAGTTTGATGGACAAGATTATGACACAGAGGCATTGAGTGAGCCTACGAGAGTCCATTTAGATTACCTTGCGAGGAGTGCACTTCATTTCTCTTTTAGTCCGATTGTAGATGATTGGATGGCTCGCAGATGTGAGTTGGTTCGGGACTTATACTATCTGTGTTGTGATAGTGCTCTCCCATCTTCAGAGGATAGAGTTATTGATTGCAGGCACCTGATCCAGCAGTTTGGGATGGATTGTTTGCGGGATCAGCAAACAATCAACCGTTATGATGAGCAGCGACCATCAGAGTTTTTCATCTCCTTGACATAGACACTTCATCCAGGATCATGGGGGAAGGATGATGCATGGATTAGTAGGTGTGTTGTTGTGGATGGTTATCACAGGTGTGAGAGTTTCGCAGTGGCTGTAGAGAGACACGGTATCGAGGATGCCTCTTACTATCATTGTCTCTTCATGACAGATGGATGTGGATTTAGTTTTATTTGGGATCCAGGTGTTGATTCATTTGATACATCTTATAGGGATTATAGTATGTTGCTCCAGATATTAAGATTATATGGCACTTATATCAAAGGAGAGCAGCAGGAGCAGTTTATGTCCTACAGGTGGTTTGTGTGGGATCATGGTATAGACATGTGTAATACCTTTCTTTCGTGGATCCTTCATGGGTTGCTTCACTTCAGATGTATAGATGTAGTCGTGGGTGTATAGTGGTTGTTGACACTTGGACGATATGTTCGGAATTTCATGAGGATGGAGCTGGAGTTTACCCACTATCCATCTCAGTTTATCGAGCAGAGTGGGACGACAGTTGATCCACAGGTTGATTGTCATCAGATAGCTAACGTGGATGAGTTATGTGATGTTACTCCTAGTGAGTACTTTGAGCCAGTTGATGTGGTAGTTTCACCTGATTCTCTAAACAGGGTGATTGTTTCATTGCTGGTTGGTGATTACATATTTTTAGATGTCAGCCTGGACAGTGATGATTTTAGTCAGTATTATATATTGTCTAGTGAGTTGGCATTAGATCTTCCGGCACATCAGCAGCAGTGTGTGGCAATTGTGTGTCACTTGTGTCAGATGGGGTCAGATCACAGAGGGTCTTCCATGGATTGGCATTCATTGGATATTATGACGGATGTTATGCATGTTGGTGATCACCGACACACTAGTGATCTTGGCATTTATGGATATTTGATCTATGGAGATGATTTAGTTTTCCATTGCTCACTTGAGGTATTCAGTGGGAGCTATGCTTCGCTCTGGGACCCAAGCAGTGTTGATTTGACAGCACAGGTGCTTCAGCATTTTGAGGAGCCATTCCAAACCGGGGAATTGCATGTTGTTTATATCAAAGATGAGCAGCAGTTACATGCAATAATTTGTTTACGTCTTATTTGGGATGGTGGAGGATTGGTGTTTCAGTTGCTTGTGGGCAAGCATCTCCGAGAGGGGAGGACTGTCATGTCCCCTCTTTAGCTCTGTCTAAAAGAGACATGTGAGTTAGCCTATTATGGAGTCTTGTAGGATGGCAATGGTGGATAGAGACTCAGTCAGGATATTCAGTGTTTGGATTTGGTGTTTCTGGCAGTAGTAGACCAGTTTGGAGCAATTCCTTGATTTTAGGAGGCAGTTCCTACTTTTTAGGAGGTTGTGACAGCGTCCAGGGTTGGGGTTCCATGAGACCATTCCTTGGTTTCAGTTTCAAGAGATTTGGGTGGTTTCCTAGTTTCTAGGAGCATCCCTAGATTTTAGGGATGAGACTGCCAGTTGATCCATGATTTCCGACATCAGTCACAGACAGGTGTCAGGTTCCATTTCAGACTTTTGGAGTCATTTGAGCCTTCTGCAGCTATTTGGGTTATATTTTTAATATATTTAAATATTTCCTAAGTTAGCGTTTAATTAATTAAATAAGGCTATGTTTATAGCCATTTTGGAGTAATAAGGGGTTTTTGGCTTCATCTGGATGCATATGCCCATGTGTTATAGCTCATTGGAAAGGTCTTGAACTTTTCTAAATGTTTCTCATTTGTTAGGGACCCTTTTGATGAACGGAATTCTTTTATATTAAAAAAGTGGCGTTTTCTCTATACTTGGCGACTAAAAATGAGAACTAAGACTTTATAAGCCTAAGTGCACTTTTCATACACTTTTAGGGTTCGAGCTAGAGGGAAGGAGTTATAAGGAGATGGTAACCTAATTATCAAGTATCTTCTACACATTTTACATCTTGGATTTGAGATTTTGGCTCTAGAAGAGCTTTTCAGCATCTGGGACGCCAACCCCAATGCCTTACCTATTTGGGACGTAGCCCCCAATACAGTGGTTTGGATTTGCTTGCAGTTATTAGCATCTTGGAGATTGTACGGCACACTTTTTGGAGGTTTCAGTGATTCTGTCAGAGTTCAGCGTGGGGTTTGGGGGTTTCTATCCAGTTGGGTGTACTTGGCAAACGTACGATTATACCTGGCAGCCACTTTCCTTCCCACATGCAGCACTTGGAGGGCTGGAATCTCGCCGCAGCTTCATTCCTGGTTATATTACTCTTTCAGCATCCAGGTTGGGTTCATTCCTGATTGTAATCTTCCTGAAATTATTGGAAATCTTCATCTGGTCAAATATTTGATTTTATATTTAGAAATCTGCCTTGAATCAAATTTGTTTTCGCTGTATATGAACTTCATTTTCAATTCTTTGTTCATGTACTTGTACTTCATTTATTACTTGTTGAAAAATCATCAAAACACAAAAAGAATCCAACCCTTCTGCAACTTCTATCTATTTCTGAAAGAAAATATTAATAAACAGTAAAAATCAATTTAAAATAATAAAAATTACAGCAGATTAGCAAAAGAGATCCATCAGGGATCTTTCAGCTTGACTCTATTTCTCAATGAATAGAACATTGATGATTTCAATCCTATGCTTCTGAAGTTCTCCTATAGCCCGTGTTTGTTCCATTTTCCCTAGAAAGAGTCAACTGTTGTTACCCCTATCAAACTTAGCTTACATGTCAGATTTGTGGCCTTAGATCGGGTGTTTCTTATCATGTTATGAATGTTAGTTAAATTCCCTCTCTTGTCAAGTTTTAAAGTTGTTTTGTCCCAATTTAGTTTTTTAACTGACATTCTTGTAGATTATCTTAGGTTGTACCATGCCAAACAAATGACAAAGTAGATCTTGGTGATTGGAGGCTCCAGCATAGGAATAAAGAAAGAAGTCAAATATTTGAGTCCAAAGAGTTAGGCACGGGTTAAGAAACTCCCCAGAAATTTTTGAAATTGCAATTCCAACACAAAACAATACCAGTAAAAAATAACAGCCAAATTTCAAGGTGCCAAAGCCAGTGAAGAAAAGTGTTCAAAAGGTGGAAAAGCAAGTGAGGAATAGTGTTCAAAAGGTGGCAATAACAAACAGAAACTCTGCCAATGCAAAATAATTAAAGTAACAATCAAATTGAACCAATAAAGTGGCTCTGCCATCTAGAAAGCACAACAAAATGTTGGTAAACTGAATCTAAAATCACGCCAAGCGATAAAAGATGGCAAGGACAAAGAAAAAGGGTTTAAGTGAAATAACCATCATAGCACAACTTTCCATTGGCAATGCCACAAGAAAAAGCTGCCTAAGGTGGCAAGAGGGTTGGTAATTTGTGACCCCAACAAAAAGACATGATAACCATTCATTTTAAGCACTAAAAAATGAAATGCCTCAGCCATGGAAAAGTTTTGCCAAGAACAAAAAGTGGCAATTAGTCATTAAAATGCTGTCATCACTTAAGGAGCATGAAATGTTGACTTTGATGCAAGGTTGCACCAAGACAAGGGTACTTGGTGTTGTGACCTTTTTCACACATCGCCCCATTGCTAACGGGGACCCCCTCTTTTCCTACTTTCTGTGTTGTTAAGTTAGGGTTTTGGCTGCTTACTGGGCAATTTTGTGTTTCCTGTGCTCGAGTCTCGGAGTTTTGATCATGCCTAGTGCCGTTTAGGGTATTTGAGGTTATAGGATCAAGTTGCAAACGTTGATATTTTAATGATCCGAAATTTTGTCTGTTAACTTTCTTGAGCGTTAACGTGTTTTTAAACACGCGCGTCGGTGATTTTAAAGTGCCAAGGTATTCTCAGACCTTTTGGAGTTGTTTTCTCGCTCCTAGGTATTATTTAAATTGATTTCGCACTTTATCCTGACAAATTTCCTAGTGTTTTGCTCAATTTTTTGGAAAATTTGCCTAAGTCCAATCTAATTTTGAAGTTTCTAGGCGATCTTGAGTGGTTAAAATGCCAAATTCCTAAGGAAAATCCATAATCCAAGGGTTAGAAGGTCAAATTCCATGCTAGAGATGCTTTTCCCCTCATATTCCAGACTACCCACCCTTTTGCCCCACTCAAAATCCACACTACACATGGGTTTCCCTTGAAATCCATACTGACTATGATTTTCCACCACTGTTTATCCATACCTGGGTCGTTTTTCCCCTAGAAGCATTAAAATTTGACAGTGCCAGGATTTCTCCAGAATGCCTTCGTTTTTCCACCGGGAGTGCGGACTATAGTGCGGATAAAGTTGAGGACGATTCCATGCCTGGGTCAATTTTTCACCGAGCTGTTTTGTGACAAGTTAATGCAGATTTTTGTGCAAACTCTCGGTCCATACCCAAGTCGATTTTCCACTGAGAGCAATTTGATGAGTTTTGAGTTTGGATTTTCATCCAGACTGAGGTCGAAATTCCACCAGGGAGTGTTTTTTGCAAATGAAGTGAATTTGGAGTGTGGATTCCTTGTCCATGCCCCCATCGATTTTCCCCTAGCCTATTTTGTATGCATTTTGATGAGTTTTAGAATGGATTTTTATCCATGCTAACATTGATTTTCCCTTGTGGGGAATTTTTGACGTTTTAAATGACTTTTAATGGGATTTTTTAATCCCTACCCATATCGATTTTCCCCCAAAGGCTCAATTTTGACTTAAAATTGAAATATTTAATAAATGAGCCCCATTTTAATTGTTTTTAAATGGTGATTGACGATTATTTAAAATTTTAAAAACAAAATTAAATAACTTGCAATGAGCATTTAATGTTTTTACCCTTCTAGAAGCAAGTTGGTTTTTACCAAACAAGTATATAAGCAAGTGTTTTATCCCACATTGCTTGTGTGGTGAAAGTGAGAGGCAAAAGCAAGTATAAGAGAGGAGTCTCCAGCAATATTTTATTATTAAATCTGCCAGGTGTCTCCATGAAAGGCGATTTTTCTCTCTTATTGGCGAATTTTGGCGAAGTGTTGAAGTGAAGTGTTGGATTGAGGATTCTTTTCTCCTCCATTTTTTTCCAGCTTGGCAATCCTTTCCATTGGTGCCATTGAAGATTATATCCAGATTTTCGATTTTTCCAAGTTCAACGATTTTGATGGCTTTGGCGATTTTTGCAGAGTTACCCGGGGACGCGTCCCCGACCTGAAAACCCCCATCCTCGTCCCAAGGAAGTTTTGGGGACTTGGGGACGGCCAGGGGACGTTTCCCCCCGTCCCCAAATTGCCCTGTATTTTGAGGGGACGTCCCCTAAACGGGGGGACGCCTGCCCTAGCTCTGGGGGATGTCCGTACGTCCCAGGGATGGCAAGGGACGGCTGGGACGTCCCCAATCCATCCCGGGGATGGCTAGACGTCCCCCATATCTTAAGGCCATTAAAAAATATTAAAAAAATTTAAAAAGTTGTATTTTCAATTTTTTTTTTAAATTTTCTAATATAGGCCCCTTATTAATTCAAATTGTTATTAAAAATTAAAAAACTAAAAGATAACATTAATTAAATTTTAAATTTATTAATTTAATTCATAATTTTGACAATGAAACTATATGGCAGCAGTGTAGCCTTTGGGCATTTTGACACAAAGATTAGAAAATCGCCCAAAAAACGCCAAACTCGGTGAGTCAATAGAAAAATAACACCCAACGCCTTTATTAAAGAATAAGTTTTTTTGGCCTCGCGGGGCGCTGCCCCTCGACCCCGCCCTGTATCGCAGGGCGCTGCCACTTGACCCCGCAAGGGGCGATGCCCCTTGACCCCACCTTGGGGGCGCTACCCCCAAACCCCCGTTGAAAAATATGGGGGGAAACTATGTCAATAGAAGTAGGGAAAATTTAACCTCTTTGTTTTGACATTTTGTACGTTATTTCTTTAATATCTATTATGATATGCATATTGACAATGTGAATGAATTGAAATTCTGATTTATGAATGCATACTTGCATATTGTCTATTGAGCATTAACAATGTTCTATGTTCAGAATTTACATTCTAAAATGTTTTCAACTTTTCATAGTATCATACACATGCTATATCCATGTTTTATTGTTTTCATATGAATACAATGTATGTATGCATGCTTTATCCATGTTTTCATATGAACATTTAGAATTTTGAAATTTTCCTATATATTTTAAATTTTTCCTGTATTTTATATAGCCGTCCCCTTTGCTATCCCCCGCCGTCCCCAAATTTGGCAAAAAAATTTGCCGTCCCGGAAACGCGTCCCGCCGTCCACTGCCGTCCCCGTCCCGGAAACTCGGGGTAACATTGGATTTTTGGTGATCGAGGGCTTTGGCAGTTTTCTCCACCATTATTGTTGGCTGTCCCAGACTTTCATTGCAGCAGATTCGAGCTTGATTGAAGACATTTTGCAGAATTTTCAAAATGGTGCCATAGCTGGAAATTTCGATTTTTTTATTTGGCAAGTGTTTTGTACCATTGTTTGGCGTAATTTCCTTCACACTTGGTGGCTGCCATCATTCCCAACTTGCTGATATGTTGCAAATCTGAGTTTGTCCTCCATCATTGCAGCTTGTTTGACCTCCATAGCTGGCTGGAAAATCAATTTTCAGACTTATACCTTGTTCCCAATTATTTTGTGCCTTGAGAGATTTTATCCAAGGAGCTGATTGGAGGCATTTTCAATCATTTTTCAGAATTGTCTTCCATTGTTGCAGACCTGAAACTCTATTGTAGGGGTGCTGTCCTCATAAAACATTTTTTTCCAGCCACCTACCTACCTTGCAATTTCACTTGGGAAGCATTTTTGCTTCATTCCGGAGTCTATTTCTGAGTATTTTATCATTCCTAAGGGTGCTGGTAAGTCTGAAAACTTCATTTCCAGATTTGTCTTCAGACTTAGTTTTCATTTCCAGCCCCACATACATGCTCAGATTTCCTTGTGTTTGCGTTGGAAGGTTGATTCTCATCAATTTATGCATATCTAGATGATTACAACATGTTTTAAAAGTTGAATTTTCAGGTTGTCTTCAGATTTTGTCGACCTCCATTGTTGACTACAGAAGGTGTCCTCAGACATACTTTGTGTGAAAACACAACCTTTCACACCTTTCCTTAGTCATCGTTGATCCGGTATACTCCTTTGCACTTTAGTTTGCATAATTTCTAAGTATAAGGAGGTATTAATGAATTTTATAGAGGGTTTCCATGCCCTAGCGTTGTCACATTTTGAATCTAATTGTCAAGATCTACTAAGAGTGGATTATTTTCCTGACTTTATATTCTAATTAGATTAAAATCTTTAGAAAGAAAGGAATTTTATTTATTTTCCTAAGTTCTAACTTCAAGCTTCGTACAGGTGTGATGTCAAAGTCTGGATTTAAGGAAAGGAAAGAACTACTGAAGATACTAGAGACTGGATTCTATCTAGAGCTCAAGATTTCATCCAGATGGAAGGAGATCATAGATACAAACATGCATTTCCTAGACATGAACCAGATGCGACAGCGGATGTTCGGAGTCGGAAATCAGATTCCTTCCCCGGCATATGCGAACATTATGAAGAGTGGTATTTTTCATGCTACTGGATTTCCACAATCCATACAATGAGCTTATCCTGGAGTGTGCACGATGTTATGATCCTCTCACGCGAATGATCAAATCTCCTAAGGGCATTGTTATTGCCTACCTTGTTGAGGATGCTATTGCTAAGGTGTTCGGAATTCCACGCGGAACGGATATGAAGGATGCGACCAAGGATGAATATAAAGAGCGGTACACGAAGAAGATGGGTGCCTGCAAGAATATGATAAACAAAGAGTGGATGATTGAGCCTAGGCTTCATCATTCCAAGGCTCCCAAAACACTCATGTGCACAGACTTCAAAGAGGAGTATAGTGACTTGATATTCCTACTCAACAGAGCGATGGGGATGCCGCAGGGAGCAATATTCGATGGATGGATGTTCAGTTTTATCCAGAATTGTCTTAGAGGGACATTGGGAAATTGGTCTAAAAGATTATAAGTGACAATCTGGACTTTCAGCTGAGGAATGTAGAGCGGTCCAGGTCATTCGCCATGACTTCTTACTTGGTATACCTGCTTGCACGGTTCGTTTCATACAAAGGATTGATATGCAAAGGTGAAGTTGGGAATGGGCAAGGACAATTCATGAGTCATGAATGCTACCCCCAGTTGAGCATGTACAGAATTGAAGACTATAAGAGAGTGAATGATGTATTACCTATGTACATTACGCGGATGCTGCAAGGCGGAATCCATAGAAGATTGTCCAAGGAGGCAACAGAGCTGATAGAGAAATATGGATCGTGGTATATCCAGTTTCCCACTTTCACGTACCTTAGGATTCATGGGTTTCAATCCGACCTACAGACTTCCTAGGTATCCAACCGACAAAATGATCTTGTTGGAAGTGGTGAGACAGCTTCTAGAATTTGATGCCATTCAAAGAGAGAAGCATAGGACAGGCATGACATTCCCTATTTCAGTTGGGAAGACGTCAGAGGTTTGCTAGTCTACCTTAGCTACCAACACTGCGAGTGAGGAGCTTGCATTCTATTGATTTGCTACCTTCAAGAAAAGAGAAAGATTTGATCCAGATAAGAAAGTTGGAAAGATCAGGGGAGAAAAGTTCATCCACAAAGTAGACATAGAAGATTATTAGGCCAACCTGATGGACGAGCAAGCAGTGAAGAGACGAATTTGGTCCAGAATCTCAGTGGATTTCATGAAGAAGAGTGGACTTTTCCTCAATCTTGATCAGGTGTTAGATGACAGGGATCATACGCATCCACAGTATGAGAATGAAATGAAGAAAGCAATCTTATTGCCAAATTGGTCAGAGTCAGAAGAGATTGACCTGAATGTATTGATGAGAGAGGTCTTGAGTTTCTCCCGTGCATGGGTAGATATACAGATAAATAAGTTAGTTGAGATGGGTGTTCCCTTCACTTATGAAAAGATGAAGCCGGAAGAGTCTGCTTCCAAAGATGATCAGAGGACTTTCAGTGATGTCAGGATTTATGTAGACGAAGAGAGTCAAGCTCCCAAGAGAAGGAAGAACACGTCAAGAGAAGTCAAGGCCAGAGGGAAGAAGATTGAGGAGTTGAAGAAAAAGAAACAGAAAACTATCATTCCTCCACCTATCACTCCTTCAACACCTCACAGTGTCTCATCAATTAAGGTGATTTAAATAACAAAACAAAACAAGGAAACCCAGCAGTGTTCCAACACAATGATACTACCAGAGAATATTCAGGAGTTACATGCCACAGCGACATCTGCACCTCCAAATGAGAATGATGATCAGTCGGGATCCCCTACTGTCCTTTTAGAAGTTAGTTTGGGAAATGAGATATACGATTTGACCAGGAATAATCCTGATGATGATGATGATGATGATGTTATCTTGGCATTGAGAGGACTTGATCAAGAAATGTGTCTCGCTGATGGTATGGCGATGGCCGCTATTCCTAATTGGCTGATGAGAAGTATGGAGAAAAGTAAGAAAATGATAGAGGTACAGCCTATTGATGACTACCTAGCTAAGAGTGCTAAGGATAAAGAACCCAAGAGAGCAGAGATTTGGTCACATATAGTTAGAGATGAAACAAGAATGCGGATTGCGCAGGTTGTTGTTCCTATTGCAGGCGTGACAGTGGACATTGCTACTCCTATGGATTTCCAGATCACTTCAGTTGCCCTTGGTCGTACATCAAGAGAGCAAGAATTTCAGGAGGTTGGTGAAAACCTCAAGGCAATCGACGCAAGGTTAGACAGAGAGATTGCAGAGAAAG
The DNA here is from genome assembly GCF_030272615.1 of Cryptomeria japonica. NCBI lineage: Eukaryota > Viridiplantae > Streptophyta > Pinopsida > Cupressales > Cupressaceae > Cryptomeria > Cryptomeria japonica. The sequence continues at coordinate 530,167,753 of NC_081407.1, forward strand.
GAAAGGTACAGAGAAGAGAATATCAAACTTAGAGAGTATATTGCAGGGATAAGGCGTGAAAATCCCACCCTTATTTCCCCTATTGCAGTCGACCGTGGAATACATTCACACTATGAGGCAGCGAGAGATACACTCTCGGAGGTGGAAAAGTGGATTGAGAGTACAAGAAAGCAGGCAGATGATTTCCTTAATCAGTTTGTCCATGCATATGATAGGACAACAGGGCTCGTATTCAAAATCCAGTATTTGGAGGGAGTTTGGGAAGAATTCCGGCCTATCCAAGAGAAGACTATTCCATGACTCTAGGCTTTGAAAAAAAATCCTAATTCCACCTTGGTCAGCGAGAACATTGTGCACAGTGGAGACAAATACGATTTCCATGGCCGGTATTGTTCATTGGTGTTAGAAATTAGGATCTAAGGATACTAATCATTATAAACAAGATTATAAAGTAAATGAAATATGAAACATACATGCAAAATGTACACATTACACAAGATATACATGGGGAAAACCCTTTCGAGTAAAAAACCCCATAAAGCATCATTTAATTAAAACACTTACAAATATAGTCTATAATAAAATAGACATGAACCTGGGGACACTCCTCCAATACTTCCACATGGCCAATAATACCTCATATGCATAGTGATACAACTCACCATAAAGCTCCAAATTCACACACCTCTCAAATGAGAGAGAACCTCCTTAAATATAGGAGGAAGGGTGACTTCACTAGTCACACCATTTTAATAACCCCCACTCATAAATAATTAATAATCTAATAGTTATTAGATTATAATTATTTCAAATGGGATATGCTTATAAAGCATATAATATATAAGGTTTTATAACCTTATATTAGAACATTATATATAAATGTTATAAGGATGTGATCCCTAATAACATTATGTTCTAACACTCCCCCTTAATGTTAATAGGGGATCACATGTCAATTTCCATAGAAGAAAAAATGAAGCACCCCAATAACGTAGGTCTTCTTTGACAGTGATAAACAGGGACACAAATATATGCCAACATGAAGATCATGCATTCCGGACTACATGAAAGTCATCTTGTCATAATTTATAATCCCAATGTTTTAAAAATGATGCTGTGAGGCCTTAAAAATTATATTGGAGCCGCGGTCTCCTCAAATTAGCCTCTCCCCAGGTTCATTACATAGTGCCCGTAGATCTTAATACAATGCTTTTACAAGTGGAAGATTTACAAGGAGAAGAATTTACAATATGCCCGTAGGACTTAAAAAAAAACTGCCCGTAGGTCTTACGATAATGTGCCCGTAGGACTTAAAAATAAAAGGATTTAGCCACTAGGTGGTGTCATTGACATGCACACTCCCCCTCAATGGCATCACCTAAGGCCAAGCATTATTTGAATTTGGAGCATATAATGCCTAAAGGTCTTATGCCTATTAGGTCTTAAATCTAGGATTTAGCCACTAGGTGGTGTCATGTACACTCCCCCTTAATGGCATCACCTCAAAGCCAATCACTGCATAGAGGATTTAAAAGTGATGGCTAAAATTATAATATATAGTATGTGCCCATGATCTTCAAAGTGTCTTTATTATAGAATGATTTCACTTGAGTGAGGTGCTCATGATCTTCAAGGTGCCTTTATTATAGAATGCTTTCACTTGAGTGAGGTGCCCATGATCTTCAATATTCATTTTGATCTTTAGAAATGATATTCTCTAGAAAGAGTAAAGTAACTTCAAGTGATATGGTACTTTCATATGTATCCAAATGGAATTCTTCAATAAATCTTCAAGGCCATATTGATTCTTCAAGAGCTACATTCATATTTTGTCCATTTGATTCAAAGACACATAGAAGATAGTCTTCTTAGTCTTCTTATTAAAGTATTGCTCCATCCATGTAATAGCACTTGCACCATATGTTTTGAAGGCATAACCTCGCCATAGAAGAAACAATATAGTTAGTAACTTAGTAATCAACTTCATTTTTGGTGCAAAGACAGAACATAATATTATTTTTTTTTGTCATTCGCCAAAGATCATATAATATTCCTTATAAATATAAAATACAGTCCAATGATTGGTAGAAAGGAGATCAACATATATTTTCATGGGAATAGGAATAATAATTTTTTGTCTTGTTTAAAATACAAAAATAGACATGCTACTACATATAGTAATGATCCATAAAAAAATTAAGCAACGGGTGAGCTATCCTTTCTAGGTTTGCTCCCCAGACAGTTTATAAGGGCGATAGACACCCATTATAAATAGTATGATTGAAAAAAAATGGATCAAATATAGAATAGAATAACAAATCACTTGGATCTCCAAAAAAGGATGCTAATGAGAAATTTTTATATTTACTTATGCATATTTACTAGCTTGTACATATCATAAAAAAATATTTTACCCTACATTTATAGATAGATAGATGATTTCCTGTTTATCATTGTGATAGTTTGATATCAAGAAATTTGCTTATCAAACATACTATAATCAAGAATATTCTTAATGTTAACATAAGTCATATCCTCCATCAAATACCTATAAAAATTAAATTTGGGATAAATCATGATGTTCCTTCCTTTATTCCTACTAGTTCACATGTGACTTTTTGTGATGCACTTAAAGGACTAATATAAATAATAACAGGTACTTTGGGAGGGTCACATGAAAATATAAACTAAGACTAGATGAATCAACTGTATTAAAAATTCATATGGAAGGATCAACACCATTAGTTATGAAGTGCTTGTTTATTTGTTCATGTCTCACTAACAAGTTATTTATAAAAGATAGCATAAAATGACAAAAGAGACATTACTACATCCACTCATACTAAATGACTATCAAAGATATTATAAGGAAGAGTTATAAGGGAATTATGAAATATCAACACTTATAATGGATGATCTAGGAAAGGACAAGTCTACACCATCTCTTATAACATTGTGAAACAAACCCCATTAAGACTATTCTTCATATATATACCTAATCTTCCATGAAATCAAATTATTTATTTTGTGCATATCCAACTATCATTGCAGTCTTAATCTATTTGACTTGAATTCTTTTAAACAGTTCACTTCCCTTGTGCATTTTGAAAAATAAAATAAAATGTAGATTTAATGTTTGCACTAATGAAGCATTTCCATAAAAAGCTTTTACATGTTTATTCATAAAGTACATATGACTCTCTATGACATGTCTAACTTATAGATAAAAAAATTGTGCTTTCACATGGCACATTAAGAGTTACATCTCTTTGCTTCCAAGTGAGTCATTTTTTCCAAAGATATCATATTTTGTCCATCTTGAAGTGTTAAAAGTGTCCATGTAAGGGTTAGAGTCATTTATGTCAAAAATACAAAAATACAAAAATTGTAAAAATTGTAAAGTTGCAACATTACCAAAAAGTGCAACAAAAGTGTAAAAATGAAATCCATTGGTCATGAGGTGGTTAGAGTAGTTATAAAGGAGTTGGAAATGGTTTATAAAACCATGTTTGGTCAAAATCAAGAGGGTAGATCAGTTTGGAGGGGATTTGACAAAGATTATCCATCAAACCCTCAATCTGTCATGAGTTTTTAAGGAATCTGTGGCTATCATAGGTCCATTGAGGATCCCATTTGGTGTAATTTTTATATGTAGAAGTTATTTAATGATAGATTAATGAAATATATTTCAGATGAATCATTTCTTATGCATTTTTGTGGAGTATTTGGCAAGATATGTTTATCTTTACAATAATTGTCAAAACCCTACCAAGAGTTACCCGGTTTTGGGAAAATGATCATAACTTTTGATTTAACCGTTGGATCTGGCTCAAATTTTGAGAGGAATTGTGTAACTTAGTATTATAAATTATGACTGAAGCGATTGTATTTAAGATCAATATTGTAAACGTTATTGATGACTGTTTGTTATAGTTCATGGTGAAAGGCAGATTGATGAAGGCAACAACAGTCCGGTTGCAACATTTGGTGTGGTCACATGAGGAATAGTAATGAAGAAAGGCTATATGTTTTGGAAAGGTCTTTTAATCTTCTTTCCATTTATTTTTGTCTTACTTAATTTGGTTAAGAATTAAATTTTGTGTGGTTATTTTGGTGAAAATAGTTTTTAAAGGATGAAACCCTGAACTAGGGTATTCCATGGCAATAAAGAATTTGTTCTCTCATGTTATGGTGAATATTATGATCTGAAATCTTTAATGAAGGTTTTTAGGGATGTAATATAACCTTTGAAATTGGTTTGGAGTTGAGAAGAATGTTTTATCTTTTTATATGCCTCTTGATTCAAGTTTAAAGTCTACCCTTGAAAGAAGGTTTTATGGTTTGTGATAGATGCTCTGTATCAATGCTTTTTATGATAACTAGTTCAATATTAATTGATCATTGTGGTTGGCCCATAACAATGCACTATCAATATTAAAGAATAGTTACCCTTTCACAAAAGACACATCATTTAGATTTTTTATAGAGTTTTGATCTATTAAAGAGAACACATTTCTTAAAAAAAAGTATAAAATCAATAAGATTGATTGATATGTTTGAAAAAAAAACTATTTGATATATGGTAAATTCAATAATGGTTGTATTTATGTATGTATTTCCAAATGGTGTAATTCATTCGATGAGAATTTTCTTAATTGATTTAATGTCAAAAATCAATCATGTAAATATATTTTAATAAGAGAAGAAATTATGGGATGGATTTTTCTAAGGTTATTAGAATTTTTATCATGGAGATATAGTTAGATACATTATTGAATTGTATATATGCACTTGAGATCCTCTAGTCTTGTTAAAAATAATCATAATTAACTAATATCATTTAAGTACCTAATAAGGTGAAAAAAAAATGCATTCTAATATTTCAAATGAATATGCACCTTTCACAACTCTTTAATAGTATATGTTAAATTAATATGATGATACATGTAATTCAAAAAATAATTCAACATTTCCAAAATTGATGGAGGAAAGTAATAATTTAAATAAAACATTTGTCTAATAGTCTCAAATAAAAAAAAATTCTTGGAAAAAAATATTTACCTCTTGAAGTGCAATCCTAAACATGCTAACCCCCTTTTTTTTTTTGGAAAAAATCTCCTTATAATCATGCCACAGAACTAATACAATATATGATGCATCTAATCCTCAAAAAAAATAGAAATGAACAATTATGTCACTTACTCATATTTGCCACATGGATTCTAGGAATTTTCATAAAGAGATTTTTCATCCAGTTCAACTTATTTTTTTTAATATAACTTGTAAAAATGATTAGTATAGCCTAACCTGCTCTGATACCATGTTAGAAATTAGGATCTAAGGATACTAATCATTATAAACAAGATTATAAAGTAAATGAAATATGAAACATACATGCAAAATGTACACATTACACAAGATATACATGGGAAAACCTTTTCGGGTAAAAAACCCCATAAAGCATCATTTAATTAAAACACTTACAAATATAGTCTATAATAAAATAGACATGAACCTGGGGACACTCCTCCAATACTTCCACATGGCCAATAATACCTCATATGCATAGTGATACAACTCACCATAAAGCTCCAAATTCACACACCTCTCAAATGAGAGAGAACCTCCTTAAATATAGGAGGAAGGGTGACTTCACTAGTCTTAGTGATCTAGTGGTTTACACTTAGTCGAATTAAGAGACAAGATGAGATTTATGTATTTTTGTCAGTTGGACTCTTTGAAGAAGAGTCGGATAGATGACTTGGTCTCTTTGTTGATTCATGTTCATAGTTTGCAAAAACTCATGCCAAATTGGGAGAACACTTTGGACGCTTGCTCGAATTCACTGGACCTAATTGATTTACAGCAGGATACCTTGCCTAGCATTTCCATGGAGGAATTAGATTCAGTATTGGCCAGATTCTTGGAGTATGCTAGGAGAGAGAGAGAGATGCGGGGAGGAATCTTCTAGAAGATTCCCTATTTGATCACTAGGTATCTTTCTATTGGGCCATATGTAGGTGGCGCCATTTTTTATGTAAACCCTAATTAAGGCAATTCTAGGGTTTTGTTGGCATGATCTTGGTCGTTGATCTTGGATCAATCTGGGCCATCCATTTTGTAAGGGACTCTATATATCCTCCTTGTCTCTCATTTGTAACGGAGATTTTTTGTAGAATTGTTGGTATATGCTGCAGCTATTTGAATCATAATCATTGTTCAATTGTTGGTGATTTTGTTCTTCAAGTGTTGTGTTTGCATTCATTGTTCTCAATTCCTCCAAGTTAGATTAGAATTTATTTTTATAGATTGAGTGAAAGATTTGTTGAATATATTTGTGTGGAATCCTTAATCCATACCACTAGCCTCTTGCCGCTGGTAAGTGCGCCTTGTGTGGTCAACTAGAAATTTGAGTAAGCTTAACTTCAACTATTACGCGTCCCTTGACAAGCATCAACTTGGATGGTGTCAGTGTTTGATGGTGATAGCCTAAAAATCTTTAAGTATACCTTAGACGATTGCACTAAGCTTGTGTCAATACCTGTTTGTGAGACCTTGCCTAGTTTGATTCCACTAGATTTGTTCACCATTTCCTACATTCCTAGGCTTAGAATAGATTCCTGAACCCTATTCCTTTTGCCCATTTTTTAGTAAGAATTAAGTCTAGAGCTTCATTGATAAATCCTAAGTTGTCAGTACACCTATTCCGCATCTTCATGATCGAAGAAGATAATCCAAACATTTGCGTAAGTCCCCAAGTGAACACAGCAATTCACATCAACCATTGAGTTACCCACTCGTCAAGACCTGACATGTAGGAACCTTGGAATCATTTTAGTTGATCTCATTCTTAGCATCTGAGGTGATTTTGTTCAAGAGAGGGTAAATTACCTTGGTATTTTATTCTGAAATGTTATGTGCATAAAACACAAATCAACACTTGGAGATGCCGCCAATTTTTTATTAAAAAAATTAATAATTTATAGAAAATCTGAAAATAGGTGTAAATTTGTAAAACTAATTATGAATATAGACGGTGTATAAGGAAATTGAAGTAGGCAATGGCCCAAACCAACAAGTTGAATATTTCAACGCTGCAAATCCTTTTGCTATTATATGTGATTATATATATGATAATGTGAATATAGATTATATATATAAGAATATGAACATAGATATACTCACAAGAATGAAGAAAGAAAATATATATCATAGGAAAATCCCCGACTCTCAAGGATCTAATAGAATTCATCCCCATTGTGCATACCACAGAGTCTACATAAAGGAATTAAAAGAACAACAACAAGAATATAAAAAATATGAATATCTTTTGAGTTTTGCATCGAATTGCAAATAGTTGAATGGCAAATACTTGTCGTCTTGTTAGCTCACGTTGACTCCTGCCTTGTGTTGCCTTATGTTTGCATGAGAGACAACGAGAGTCTTCCGGAGACCACAGTTGAAAATCTCCTGCAATTGGAGACATCTGAGGCAAGGTCTCCGGTACTGGGACACTCTCCGAAACGCCTCCCAGTGGATCGGAGACGGGTCTCCGTGCAGCTATGCTTTGATGCACTATTTGAGTGGTCTAGCCAATAGGAAAAGGCACCAATGGTGGCAGAGACATAAAAAAAACCATGCCATCCATTTAAGTCATTTTTGAAACACCTTAAGGCATACTTCAATCAGCTCCTAGCCACTTAACACTGCCAAACCACATTTTTGTGTTTGCACAACCAATGTCGATTAGCACCAAGTCTAAATTAAAGACATTAATCAAAGAATGTCATGTGTTTTGAGTGGCAGTACCAAGTCAGAACTGCCCCCTTCATACCTTACTCAGCCAACATTCAAATTTCCAATATGCCTAAATGAAAGATTAAAGCAAAAATCATTTGAATTGTGATGCCAATCTGTTCTAATTGCCCCATATTGAGGAGAAAGCAGACTTAACGAAGAAAGAACCTGTTTTAGCTGTTTAAGTGTTTTATTTCCTCTTTGCAATGGATAGAGATAGAGATAATATTGATTAAAAGTGGGATTTTATTGAGATTATTTTATTATTATTTGATCTTTAAAAGTTGCTTTTGATGAGCTGATAAATAAGTTCTTTGAACACATAATTTATAATGTGAGTCTATGCAAGACTTATGCTGTAGAAATTTTTGTTCAAACTTTGAAGTCAATTTATTGTGTTTCGTTGTGAGATTTGATAAGTCAGTAATAAAGAAATTAGTGTTCAACTTTGCTTAGCATTTGTTATCTTTCCTCATATGTAGTTTGATATGCTTTTACAGAAGCTCCCTTCAATCCTGCATTGTGCTTCGTATTGTTAGTAGAATGTTTTTTTGTGTTGAACCAACCCAGTTATTAGTACAAATCCATCAGTCTCTGTTTTAACCAGTGAATAGAATTTGTTTCTAGTTCATATTATTATTCACTTGCATACGAAAAAGTTCTGTTGATGAGATAAAGAACTTTTTTAGTCTTGTGCTTTAACCTCCACGATCAAAATCGCAGGCCTAGTTTGGTTTCCCATATTTTATTTTCATACAAAAACCCCAGATGATAAAATTGTTTAGTGTACATAAGTGGCAAACTTGTCTATTGTTTTGATTTTAGTAAGTTTAAATCAAGAAGCTTCCCCTACAAATTTGAGAGGATTTTCTCACATGCTACTCCAACTTGATTTATCCTCATAAGTAGAAATTAAAATGATAACAATTTTCGACATCCAACTTGGGGCACATGTTGATGAAAGTTTCCATCTCACAATAAATGACCATTGAAGTAGAAACAATATTGAAAGTTTCTATTCAAAATAACTAATTCAGCAAACGTCCACAGATAACCAATGAGTATAGTAGAGAGATGTTTTCCTAAAAGTATAGGTAGTGAAGATCATACATCCCTCTACATACTATTAATATATCAAAGCAGACTAGGACGGCCATGGGACGCAAGCAAATTAACGGACTCCATTGGAAAAATAATAGTGGTCTATTGGGCACATGATCAATGTTACTACTAATAGCTTTGATCATTAGATGAGAATGGCAACAGCATAGGGTATTTTCAAAAGATCACCTTTACCTCATTATGTGTATCATTAAAATTTAAAATATCAGGAGGGCATCCACAAAAACCCATTGAACACAAGTAATGAATGGACTCTAATTCAAGTATAAAAGTGGCAAACAGGGCATATGATCTATAAGTTTGATCATCCTGTAATAAGATGAACCAGAGTAACATAAATTGTGAAAAAATAACAAGAAATTGCAATTTATCACCAATCAAGCTGCGTCCCAATTTTTTATCAAAAAATTCACCTTATTTTTTTCAAAATCTTGCTTCTATTGATTTGTTCTTGACTTTATCCTAAGTTATCGGGTTCGGCCCCCTAGACCCCTGGTACTGGTCCAGTACGGTCCTGGTTCGGGGTTCGGGTCCGGTTCGCCTATGGTTCGGACAGGGTTCGTGGTTCACAGGCCTGGTTCGAACCAAGGCGAACCCAAGAGGACCAAGGGTCAAACCCAAGAGAACCCAAGTCGAACCCAAGGGTATGACAGCCCAAAAATGGATTTTTTTTTTTATGCAAAATTTAATTTTTTTTGAATTCCACCACAATTCTCGTACGGGAGAATGCACCTTGATCAAAATTTTGACTTCTTTGGCCTTGTTCTTGATGTCTTAAAAAAGCAGAAAATTGATGCACGCCATGGAGTTCCGTGTGGGTTTGAAGGTTGTAATTTGGTGTTGGCGACGAGGGCGCTGCCCCTCGACCCCGCCCTGTACCACAATAGGGAGCGCGCCCTGGGCGCTGCTCTGGGACCCCGTGAGGGGCACTGCCCCTCGACCCCGCAAGGGGCTCTGCCCCTTGACCCGGCTGGGGGCACTGCCCCCAGACCCCCGCAAGGGGCGCTGCCCCTTGACCCCATTGGGGGTGTTGCCGCAAACCCCCATTAGAAAATCCATTTGATGATCGAACTTTAAATTGTTGAAAGTTGAAACAATGATACTTGAATATATTTATCATTTTGATATTAAACTTGATGTATATGATTCTATTATGGTATGATCATGATGCTATGATTACAAGTTTATGTTGGTTTTGTTGTTTATATGATGCTATGTGACATGCTAATATTAATTCATGCTTATAGGCTGCATATATATATAATTTACATGTTTTTGTACTAACGAACCCAAACCCCTTTTCAAAATTTTGCCGTACCGGCGTACCGGGTTCTTTGAACGCGAACCGGTGCCCGAACCCGAACCGGTATCTTCGAACCCGAACCGGTGCCCGAACCCGAACTGGTAACTTAGACTTTATCCAATTAGATCTGCACAAGACTCATGATTCCAATTTGATGGCAATTGTTTGCCAGATTTTTTTACTGTTTATGGATTTTTTCTTTTCCAAAACCCTAATATAATTTATTCCCAATAAAATGCAATTCTTCAAAAAAAAAAAATTATCTTTTGGTTTGCCAATATATTCCTAAGAGTGACTTTTGCTACTCCAATGAACACTGCAACAACATACGGTATTTGGTTTGCCAATTTATTCCTAAGAGTGACTTTTGCTACTCCAATGAACACTGCAACAACATACGGTATTTGCCTACACAAGATTTTCCTTTGCTTTTAGCCTGCCATAAATTCATCATACCACCAAACAGAGGCACAAACATTACAATGAGTGGGCTGATTTTACTTCTCTGTACCTTCCACTAAAGAAATCAACAAAATTTGATTCAGATTACTTCTCACTGTCACGTAACCATATCTAAATGATTTGTTTCCAAGGTTTGTGCCAGAAGTGTATTGGATAAAAACTGAAATTTGCTAAAATACCCTAGTTGCAATGTAATTTTCTGCGTACTCAAATGCGGTATTTATGAAACTGCTGGCAGTAAGTAGGAAATTAATGAAGATTCACTAATAGAACCTAATTAAAGCTAAATTCATTTAACTAATATTCAATATTCTCAACAAAATTGAAAAATAATAAGAGACGTGAATTTACTTCTGAGATGACTCAATTTATTGCAATTTCTTTCAACAGCAAACTTATTTAATGCAAACTCATAGAGACTTAATTGACTATCCAAATACAATTTACGAATAATTACAATAATGAGCCCAAAGTTACTACTGTACTTAAGAGAAAATGTCTTATCATAAAGTGTTATACTAATTTTTTATTTTTTGAACAGACGAAAGATTTATCACGCTCTCCATAATTTAGGCAAACGTTCATGTTACAATAGTCATCATTATTCAATGTTTCTGGTTCTGTTACAACAGTCATCGTCATTCAATGTTTCTGGGTCTGTTACAATAAAAAAGTTGAGTTGTCTAATGACTAAAGATCAAAAAGAAATATTTTTTACAATCATGGGACGGATGGGGGAGGAGATGGATTGGAAACAGATAACAAAGCTGATTAAACTAACTGCTGACTTCCTGAGAGGAGCCAAAAGAGAAATCGGACTCATCAAATTTTTTAAGAAATGAAGTAATACAATATTGCAAAAAAATTAAGAACATACAAATCATTCAAACAAGAAAAATATAATAATTAAAAAGAAACAATATAACATGAAAGTTGTACCTGTTGTAATGTGTAAATGGCTCTTTCCTCCACTTCTTTCAAATCTGTTTCTCCTTCAAAACCTGCTGCAGTCTCATGCTGTGCTCTGTCAACCATAGCAAGACCTGCCCAAGCCAGGCAAGGCTGGACAGTTGCTGGATCAGCTTCTCTCAGTATGGAAGCCATTTCATTGGCAGCCCATGAAAGTTGCTGGGTTGGGTCCTTGGATCTTTCTGCATCTTTTACTCGATGCACTGCTACAGCATATCTGATAGACATTCGATTTGGCTCCAATTTTGAGGCCTGGCATAATGCACTAGTACATTTCTGTCAAGAACTCCTAGTTTCTTTCTTTCAAAAGCCATAATACATAATAAATTCTTGGATAGAAACTAAGACAATATGAAATCACAAAAAACTCTCAAACAAATGAATTTACTTAGTAACCTTAAATAGGAATTTTCTGAAGCTATAGCACATTTGACTTTCAAATATCTAAATATGAAAAAGCAAAGAAATATATAGTTATGTTAGAATAATAAAATTGACAAGAAATCTGTGAATTCTTATAAAGCTCACTTTTATGTTTTTACTTTTTTGTTAATTTTAGATATAACCCCAAGAATAAATACTTTTATCAACATGTACACATTTATTTCTCTCGAATATCCTTACACAATTTATTTCTTACCATCCATAATAGTGCTCTTGTTTTGCACGTGAGCTTCCATTTTAGAATAGAGGTTGCATAGATATTTAGATTGAAGATTTCAAACACATATGACAACTATGCATTTTTCTACATCTATCTTATCCAATACTAGATGCAAGCTTCCCTCAGAGAACATTTTGCATTCTTAGAGAGATGCACAACATCACTTTTAAGTCCTTACCAAACCCAGCTGCATAGATTCTCAACAGCTCATTTATGAAGCATGATGGCTGGAAGATGTAGAAAGAGTTCCACAAGTACATAAATTTCAATGTATAGTGATGGTACCAAAAGGGTGTGATTCAATAATAAGTTAGGTGGAAGTTTCATGAATCAAAATGGTTTCTGAATTGTTGGCATGAGTGGCACGTTGGCCTCCCATTCCATGACATATCATAGGTATGGTGGGACATTGCCAGACCAAGATTTTTTATGGATGAGATTCTTCCCTAGAGGATTTAGGGTACATTAGCTCAGCTCATAGATCCTTTTATAACATTGTCATGCATGCCTCTCCACCAAACTCCTAATAATTTGTCCGTGTGATCTCTCTTTTAACTTTTTGACCTAAGATGAAATGTTGAAAATATTCAACAGAACTGGACAGCAAAGGATAATTTGTTCATAGAATTATAGATAGAACTTGAACAAGAACTCAAGCTCAATTTTGTAAACCCTGAAATGTGCGTTGTCACCACTGTGATAGATATTGTGAAATCCAACACATGTGAACCGACACGAAATTTGAGGAAGTACTTGTGTGCAACATATTAACAATGTTGGCTTAAGTTTGATGAAGAAAATGACATGCACTACTGGATTAGGCAAGTACCAAATATGTAATTTTGGTCTTATTAGTCCTCAGCCAATAATATGAAGAACAAGAAAAGGTGAATTTTTTGAATGATCAAGTTAAGGAAAATGGCCCTATGCATATCCTTAAAAATGACAAAAATTCTATAAAGATGTCCATATAAATATTAGTTTATGGAAACATTACATCAATTGTGAAATTGTTGGTACAAGAACAACATGATACTAGAGGACCTCTACATTAGTTACAATTAACAGAAATTTAACGTTATTGTAACATGATGGTAGTTTATATTATGAGGGATCACGAGTAGAACCATGCAGGATCTGGTTTTCCAATATTGGTCCCAAGCAAGACATGATGAAATTCATGTCCAAAATGACATGAGAACATAATACCATTTATGAGCATTTGGAGGACATGTCACTATGAACTAGAGGTATGATCCCATAATTGTAAGTTTGAAGACCATGACATATCTACACAGCAGCTCCAGCATATTATGATATGTGAAGCCCATGCAGTCCATTTTATGTTGTTCCCAGCCAAATAAACATTATGCAGAGATCTTGTGATATTGTTTTACTAGAATTCTTTATGAGTTCAATTAGAGCAATCCACAGGTCACTCCACCCAAATAAATTTTGTGGGAGATAAAATATTTCCTTTTGGCTGGTTATGAAGGCTGCCACTTGGTTTTGGACAATGGCATATTGTGTCAAAGACAGATTTTGTGCCAACAGAACATAAAGTTACCAACTTTGGATGAATTTGGCTCAAATCTAACTAGATCCAGTTCTTTTGGAGCAGCCAGATTTGTCCAATCCAGAACAAATTTTCCGATTGCTATGGCAATTTGATGTGGGCAGGGTGGATACACAGTGGAAGAGTTGAAATAATATTAAATTAATATGCTTGTTTGCAGCAAGCTGCACAACTTACAACACATGTAAATCAAAGGTACAATGTTGGTTCTGCTGGAAATCCTTCCAAAATAAATGGAAAATTTAAAGTAAACTTGGCAAAGAATTTCATAGATTGAGATTACAAAATTAGGATTGATTAATGCACACAATCTGAATATATGACTGCTGAAAATCACCTCTGAAATATATATAATAACCAGCATAGAAATCAAAACTGATATTAGTCAATATCAGATGATAGCTACTGTCATAAACCTCCTAGATGGCTGATGCTTAACAGCAGATATGAATGTTTCAAAAAAATCAAAACTTATTATTGCTACAGATGGTACGGCAGCTACCAAAGAGAACTCAATCTTGAGTTTGGTTCTACAACCACTCCAAATAATTAATACTTTCGAGATTTGAATCATGTAATTTCCATTAAAGGGGTACAGCAGCTAATCTCCTCACAGTTTGTATAGCTTAATCTCAACATAATATAAAGATTGAGTCCCTTTTGGAGAGTAATAAGGTAGTCAAAGTCTCCTCAATATTAATGCTGACACTCATTTTTTACTAGTACAGCACCTTCAAACACAATATTTAAATCATCCAAGTGTGTATGGAAATCAATGAGTAATATTTGTTACTCATAAAATTATACAACCCTTCCAATACGGTACAATAGTACAAGAGATAAATTAGTGCAGCCAATAATATATATTGAAATACATCAACATAAATAGTACAGCCAAACCAATAACGGTGCAGGACAAATAATAAAAAACAGATTTGTTACTGAAAACTCGATAAAATAAATACTCCAAAATCACCTCAAACTGGTACTGAATAAGGAATCTTCAAACTCACAGAAATTTAGACAAACCAGATTGGAATTGGAAAATATCTACAAACTTCCCACACAACAATGACCTCTAGATGAAACTACCACAAAGGATTGAAAGGATGATTTCGTCCTCAAATATGAATACCTCAAGGTTTTTGTCTTTAGGCAAGAAGATGAACAAAGTTCAATCTTGGAGAAAAGGAAATTGTTTCATAAAACGGGGTTTCTTCTATGCCCAACTTCCCTTTTATAACCCTCTTCTAATTTTAAATTCCCTTAGCCCGGAAATGTCTAGAAAATACATTTTTAAATAACATTATATTGAAACCTTTTTTTCCAACTTACTTTTTAATGATAAAACATAAGTTGTCTTTTTATGATAATAACATAACGTTACTTAGGACCATTGTTTGCAAACTCTGCGAGTACTCTCCGAGTTGCCGAGTCCTCTCTATATTTTTTACTGGGTGAGTTGTCATAAGTTTAACTCCCGTGTTTTTATAGATGCAAAAAAACATGGGTAAAAATGTTGACGCAAGTAAAACGGTGGTTAAAATGCATTATTCACATGTTTTTGCTATAAAAACATGCATTTTCTCTTTCAAGATGTCAATTTTTAATTTAATACAATTTGTAATTGAATTTTACAAAAAAAACATGTTTCTTTAAGAGTTTTAATTTTTAGTACTTTCTAAGTTGCCGAGTTTTTGGCAAGTATTGGCCAAGTTTTTGCCAAGTTGAAAATTTTGGGCTTGTCAAGTACTCTCCAAGTTCAAGTCTGCGAACTATGCTTAGGACTATTTCAATAAAATTATTTCTTTCACTCCACCCCATTAGCCTATGCATAATAAAATAATAGGCAAGGGGAATCTTAATGACTTAAGCTTGGAAAGTGGACGTGACATTTTAGATCTCCCAAAAGAATAAAAAATTTCAAACTTGGTAACTATGGACAAATGAGATTAAATTAGGACTATCAAATTGCATATAAATAAGATTTGGTTTGAGTTATCAAGATAAGATAAGCATATTAATGTCCATGAGTGACCAAAAGTAGGTCAATGGGACTCAAGAATACATCAATGAACAATAGAAATGTCTAGGAAAAGAGCATCCTTGGAAAGCAAAATAAAGGAACTAAAGCTCTAAAATAAAAAAGGAGTATAGCACAAACACGAGTGGTTAAGAAACCTATACTCCCCCAAGTTTCTAGAATGGGGACAGGGAGACACCGCTACAAGATTTTTTGGGGGGGTATTTTTTAACGGACATCTATTAAAAAATAGGGATTTTTAAAATATAAAGCAATTTCAAATTTCATATGAAGCCTTATTTGTAGCTAATGGTTTGATCAGTTAATTCAATAATTTGTGGCTTGCTCTCCCTGCCTTACACAAATGGATCTTTGATGCCGTCAACCATTTTTTAGAGGTAACCTCGAGATTTATCCTTCTTGTTGCAGCTTCTCTATTGTTGTGTTTGACTGTGAGCAATATCAAAATTTCATTCTCTATGGACAACATTGGATTTGGGGTCAATATGTGCTTATGCTCAAACCATGGTATCTTAAATCCAATCTTTCCACTGGGTCTATCAATGTTGAGCCAGCATGGATTTGTCTTCCAAATCTACCGCTTCAGTGTTGGTTCAAAGCTTGCTTCGAGGCTATCGGCAACTCTCTTGGCAATCTCTTAGCTATGGATCATGACACCATGCTATGCAAACCCAGTGAGTACTCGCCGAGTGGCCAAGCACCGAGAGAAATTCATGGGGTTTACTCACGCAAACTATGAAACGAAAAAATTGTCAACACCTCACCTCAGAACTCTCAACAAACTTGCAATAATTGCCATTAACTCGTCATCATGCAAAAGGGTATCCTTCAACGAGAGTGGTGAGTTGATACATTTCACAGCAAAACCACCACCATGCGTTCTTGATCTTTGCATCAAACCACTTTGTGGCCTACCGAAGCTTGCGATTCTTTTAATTTAGTAAAAATAAGATATCGATTGGTTATTCTAAGGTAAAATTATTGAACATTTAGTATTTAGGTTAATTAAATAAATGTAATAATAAAGTATGTAAATAGTAGAAATATTTTAAATATAGTAATTTAAAAAATTAGAGATATTAAATTTTGAATTATTTTATTTATTTAAGAGTTATTTTATTTTATTACATAATTATTTAAGAATTATTAGTTATATGATTATTTAAAGTTATTTTATTTTATTTTAGAATTATTCAAGAAGTATTTTATTTTTATTTATTTAATAGTGAATTTGTAAAAAAAAATTAAATATTTTGATTATGTTTTAGTTTTTAACGTACAAGTCATGATCTATTATAGTCTTCCCTTCCCAGAGTTGCTTGACCCCAAGTAATCTAAACCTGTATGCCAATATCAAGACACTAGATTATCTGAAGGATGCTTCACTATATCCGTACTACACCAATATGATACAAGAATCTCATCACAAGAATCAAGTCTCACAAATCAAATTATGAGGAGATAAGTTTGCATCCAAAATGGAAGATGCATCACCAACGGAATTGCACTCATGATGCTCATCCCAAGTGATAGGGGTGTTGTAGTCACTAATTAATTCCTCATCACTTCCGAGCTCATTAATTCCTTCAATCAACTGTTTGATCTCCATAGACCTTGTATAACATTCTTGTTCCTTCCATGTGGCTGCAATAGGTGACTGAATTTCTGCTTTGTAGAGGTAAAAAGTGAGCTAAACTTAGGTCTAAGCTCATCAAATTCTTTCTCCTTTTCTATGAATTCTCCATAAGCCTTTTATGCAAACTTGATGGCACAATCTCCATCTAAAAGCAAATGCAACTAATTTGATTTTATTACTTCTAAACAAAGAAACGGGACTCGAGACTCGGACCCGACTCGGCGAGGCCTACTCGTCCTGGGACTCAGGACTCGGAATCAAAACTCGGCACAGACTCGGTTGGACTTGGCAAAGTGAAAAACTCAAGAAATTTAGAGACTTTTAAGGATTTAAAACTTGTTTCATGCACCCTTTATTAAATACACCTTAAAGACACAATAACATCATCAAATAGAAGCTAATTTGATTACATACAAAAGTATACATCAATCACATAAGCATAAACGCAAATTGTAGCTGAAGGAAATAACAAACATAGATATATAAATATTGTCAAATGTATACAATATTACAAAACTCATGGAATAAAAAATACATGTCATATGATCAAATGAGATGCAAACTCTTCCTTTCCAACTCTTGATGCACCAAATGAAAGTATATGTTGTTATATGGAGCCTAATCAGACTCAGAGGTTAAAGTTTCCCTACTTTAATCGGTGCAGTTTCCCCCCTAATTTTATGATGGGGGTTTGGGGGCAGTGCCCCCAAGTTGGGGTCAAGGGGCAGCACCCCTTGCGGGGTCCAAGGGAAGCGCCCCTGCCAGGCTCCCTGTCACAATACAAGGCGGGGTCGAGGGGCAACGCCCCACGAGGCCAAAAGACTTATTATTTGATAAAGGCGTTGGGTGTTATTTTTCTATTATTTCTCCTCACAACTCACTTTCCTCCTCCTATTTTGCCAAATGAATGAAATGAAGTTCACTTTTAGGGGCATAGCATAATAAAATAAAATAAAAACATCATGAAAAAACCTTTTAAATTGTGTTTTTTTTTCACTTTCATTATGCCCAACATCAGCCGAGTCCAGCCGTCGGGACTCGCGATTTTGGGCGAGTTTGGGCAATTTCGCCGAGTTGGCGATTTTGCCGAGTTTGACCCTCTGAACTCGTCCAAATCTGAGCCTAGCAAACTCAGGGAGGGCAACTCATCTCGGGAATTGCCCAAACTCGGCGATTTTGGGCGATTCCTGTTTCTCTGGATTATTCTATCTTGAATATCATGAAGATCTTCCCACACTTTTGACATGTCCTAATTTCTAGAGAGCAATGAAGAAGTTTGTTCATATGCCAACATCAATTTTTTCACAAATGTGACAACTTCTTTACCGTTGCTTGCCATCCATTCTTTAGTCTCTTCAACTGTCACTTTCCCTTCTTCGAAGTCCCCAATTGTTTCCTGTGGAAGAGTCAAGAGTGGAGGAGCTGATGCATCTCCTTGATTAATGGGTTCGATCAAGTGTTGGATATACTTCTTCAACAGCTCAACTTCCTTCTTGTACTCCCTTTTATTTCCTATTTCCTTCTCCAATCTTTCCTTGATGGAAGTGATTGAATTATCCAAGTCCTCAACTTCCTGCCCCTTGGTGGTTGGACCTAAGTTGATAGTTGTTATTTCATACTCCTTAGGAGTAATATCTTCTTTTGCCTTATCAACTTTTGGCACAGCTATTTGAATTGAAAGACAGCCTGCTTTGTCCCTTTGAATCGAAGAAAACCTCTTGGCTGTCTTCTTTGCTGCAACCCTTTCCAACCTGTCCAAGAAATTCACTGTATCATCTTCTTGTTGAACCTCCACAAGCACCTTTACCTTCATCCTCTCCTTTAACTAATCCGGAATTGTGGGTTGCTCGATACCTTCTTCTTGATTACATACTTCACCTGGATTATCCTCAACTCCCTGAAGAGCAAAAATCATTCCTTCTTGGAATTCCTCGTCTAAGATAGCAATCTCCTCATTTTCTGATTCAATTATTTTTGTATTTGAAGGAGATTGTGGTTCTTGATCCTCCTGCTAAACTAATTCCACATTTCTTTTTTCATGAATTGGAGAAGGGATCCTCATCTCAGTTAGTGGTTCATCCTCAAGAATTAATTTATTGTTCAAATTTCTGGATGTGGCGGAATGAGATGGGCCTGATTTCCATTTCTTTTCAGCAGCTTTCTCATTTACAATTTTCTTCCCTTTTGACTCTGCAGAATTTTCAGCTGCTTCCTTTCTTTTTCTCGAATTAATACTTACAAGCAGCCCAGCACTTTGAGATGCTCCATTATTAGAAGAATATGACTCCATGACGCCCATCAAATTGTAAGTAAGAGACATATTTCCTCGTTTCAGCTCTTGGACTTGTTGATCAACCCACCATTGTGTATATTTGACAACTGGCCGCATCAGGGTGACCAAATCTGCAAGTTCTAGATTAGACCATCGTACCAGAGAAAGAGGCCTCTTCTCATCATAACATGGTTATGTGTATTCTCCATCATCCTCTAATTGGTCAAGCACACGGAAAAGCTCAATTGTTCTGATCAGATTTATAGGGAATCTTGACTTTAGCCTTTTCCTAATATCAAATTCATCTGCAACATTCGCCCAAAACTCTTCAAGATCCATCCTGTGCTTGTACTTTTCTCCATTCACCAGCCCAATATGATTATGGGGATCGAAATTAGCTCTGGATTGGTAGAAGATGAATGGATACTATTGCATCTCCAACATTGCACTTTCAGTTGCTTGTGTTATTGAACAGGATTCAATCATTTTTCCAATAAAAAATGGAAAATAAATTCCAATTTTATGCTTAGTTCTGTGGAAGCTTTCATATGTCTCTAATTCCCTCAAAACTTCAAGCAATATCA
Organism: Cryptomeria japonica; assembly: GCF_030272615.1. Classification (NCBI taxonomy): domain Eukaryota; kingdom Viridiplantae; phylum Streptophyta; class Pinopsida; order Cupressales; family Cupressaceae; genus Cryptomeria; species Cryptomeria japonica. The sequence goes on from NC_081407.1 coordinate 530,188,182, forward strand.
TTTTGTTGGTGGGATAAACTGGGAGTGTGTACGAACATCCAGTAAATCCCTGAACCCTCACATATGTGAATCTTGGATACTGAATGAATCAGGATCCAAATTTGCCTATCAAGTCCTTAGCTTCCTAAGTTATTCTCTGATGAGTTCCCCTTTGCAGTATTCTAGTGATATACATTAAAAATGAATCATTCACTCGTTTGAAATGAGACTTCTCATGAAGTTGTAGCTGTGGGTAACAATCATATGCCTTGAATTCATTTTCACCATTACCCACTTACCCTTACAAATCAATCCTATATACCTATAATTTATGGCCAGTAGGTAAATAATATAAGAACTCATGTAGAAAGATCTTGTTTTCTCTAAGTTTCTCAATTGTTCATCCAGGTTATTGCTAATTATCTTGGCACAATTGAACATCTTCACTCCCGAGGTGATTTCATCAATAAAATAATACATCCATGCCTCAAATGGCGCACCCTGAGGGCTGCCCATTACTCTATTGAGTAGTAAGATTATATCTCCTTAATCTTCTTTGAAACCTGTGCAAAGAAGATTCTTTGGCATCCTCTTATAGGTAGGCATGGGCTTTTCCAGCCATAATTTGTTGATATTTGTCACACAAGGTTCAAGTTGTTCTTCATAGATCCTGGTGGTTTCCTCCTTGGTTATGAATGAGGATCTGTTGTAGTTTAGAATCCCAAATGCCTCCTAGATAGCAACTTCTCCAAGATATGTCAATACTCTCCCGTCAGGTGCAATAATCCGTCTTTCCTAGACATTGTAGTGCATTGCACATTCTACAATTAGCTCACTGCACTCCACTACTAATGGAAAGTCGGCTGCCTGGACTATACCATTCATCATCATTCTTCGAGCAATTGGTGTGGGTAAATACCCTTCATGTCCGTACATTCTTCTTCTAAATTCCTTGAAATCAATGTGACCAAGGTTGGTGTCTCCAACCTTTCTCCATTTTGAAGTGATTTGGGACTCGGGCTGCGTTCCTTAGTTGGCAAACTTCATTTGAACCTTTCTCGAAAGTCCTCCTTGAGTGGTCATCTACCTCCTGAAAGAGACATGGAAATTAAATGAATATTACTTTCAATAAACTCTAAGATTCTAATCCTGATTCCGAATTCTTTTGCCTAAAATTTCACCTTCAGCCTATCATAAAAATTAAAATTTCTGCAAAAAAAAACCAAACTGTGAATGGAGGAAATCTGCACAACACTTAGTAAAATTCATGAAAAATAAGTGTTTGAGACCAAAAAAAAGATGAAGGAAATCAGTCAATAACTCTGATTTTGAACTTTAAAATTATACTTTTGACTGATTTTGATGGTAGATATGCCTTCACTTCTGAAAATTCTTGATTAATTCCTTCCTTTTGCCCAGAAAATTCACATGTTATCCTTCGAATAATCTTCCTTCTTCTTGAACTTGGGAGAGAAAGAGCTCTTCAACTTTTGAACTTGAGAAGAAATGAAATGTTGAAATTAAAATAAGGCTAGAAAGTTTAAATTTTTTGGCATCTTTATGCTTTTTATAGATTCATCGAACTTAGTCTCTTTCTCATCCTCCTCAAAATTGCAACTCTATCCCTCTAGAAGATTTCCAAAAGAAAGTTTCTATTCTTGCTCCTTGGCGTCACTTCACACTTAGCCAAATTTATCCTCATCTTGTCCATATAGGCGAATGTGTTGGCAAGGAATCTTTTAGATTCTCCATGTGTTTAAAAAAGAAATCTTTCCAAGTGCTGGGCGAATTTGAAATGTGTTGAAAAAAAATATTCTAAGTGTTGGGCGAAATTTCTCTCTTGTATTTCAAACTTGGTCAAACTTTATCCATGGCGAACTTCACCATGTGCTAGGACTTTTCCTTTGATCTTGGCAGACTTTACACATTGGCAAGTCATTTAGATTTTCCTAGGCAGACTTTACAAATTGGCAAGTCATTTAGTTGTGGTATCATGCCATTTTTCATCATGCTTGGCGGACTTTATATGTTGCTAGGACTTTTCCTTGCTAGGAGGTGGGCAGACTTTGCCATGTGTTATGCCATTCTTCCTCTTACCCTGGCGGACTTTGCCATTTCATCATACCTTGGGCGGAGTTGAGGTGTTGTCAAGACACTTTTATGTTGGGTGGACTTTGCATGTCCTAAAACATCTCCTTTGTGGCCATGGCAAGGTTGATGCATTAGCAAGTCATGTCTTGCTTTGTGTTGGGCAGAGTTTGCACATGGTTAGACATTTCCCATTATGCCTTGGGCGAAACTCACGTGTAGTTAAGACATTTCCTCTTAACCTTGGGCAGAACTCATGCCATGGCAAGTCATTTTCCTCTTGACCTTGGGCAGACTTTGCATGTTGGCATGTCATTTTGGCTATGTGCAAGGCAAACTTCACATGTTGTCAAGCGATTTCTCACCTCGACTTTGGCGGATTTTCCTATGGCTCAAGCCATTTCCTTCTTAGACATGGCGGACTTGAGCATGGCACAGGAAACTGCCTTCTCCATTTAGAAATTTTCTCTTTGCCATAAACACTTAATGAATTTTCTTGCTCATCGCCATATTTGTCTAGAACTTCTAGATCAATGCCCTATCTGGAGATTTTTCCTTGCTTTTCATACTTGGAAATACAAACTTTTCATTTCAAAGACAAGAACTTTATTGCCTTGACATGACTGAACCAATCCTAGGTCAACTTTCAAAAAAGCTGAAAAAAAGAAAAAAGCAAAAAAGCAAAAAAGCTGCTTCCCGATTGGTCCCAAAATGCCAAAAATGAAAAAGCAAAAAAGCAAAAACAACAAAATTCCACAAAAATGGGAAGTTGTGAGAATTGACCCTAAGCAGTAGGATTTTTCGTCCTTTGGCTTACCTTAGCATTTCTATGACGTCAAAATGTCCATCTGATCATAATTGTTCCAATTGACCTAAGGAGTACTAGAAAACTCTTTGAAAACCCCCTACTCTAGACTTGCAAAGATTGGCGACTAAAAACCCTAAAATGAGCAAAAAACTGGGGGTCCCCATTTGCAATGGGGCGATGTGTGAAAAAAGGTCACAACAAATCCCAAGGCTAAATTGGGAGTGTGTAATTCCCAATACCTAACAGCTTCTAATGTGCTACTCCAATTACAATGGGAATATCAATATGCCAGGTCTTTGTTTTGTTATCATGTAGCCCAACAAAATGCCCATCCTATAGAAGCAAATTGGACCTATATCCCTACTACACCAATAGGATACAACTAAACCCGGTGACTCTTTCAATCTCTGTTACACTAAATCCCTAGATCCCAATGCCAAATTGGGAGTGTGTAATTCCCAATACCTAACAGTAATGTGCTACTCTGATTACAATTGGAATTTCAATATGCCAAGTCTTTGTTTTGTTATCCTGTAGCCCAACAGAATACACATCCTATAGAAGCAAACTGAGAGACCTGCAAGATTTAGGTTCTTCTATAGAAAGGAGCACCTCATACTAGAGTGATCTATGTAATCCCTTATACCAGCCATCCATCCCACTCTTATGTGTCATCAAAAATATGGTCAAATCATCTATATGTGGGATGAAAGAAAAATAATGAGAATACCTCACTATGTAAGCAATGTGAAATTCACTAGCTTGCTCCATTGGAAATTCCAAACAATCACTTTGATTCCATATCTCATCATTCTCATTCTCATCACAAGAATCAGGTCTCACAAATCAAATTATGAGGAGATAAGTTTGCATCCAAAATGGAAGATAAATCACCAACGGAATTGCACTCATGATGCTCATCCCAAGTGTGAGGGGTGTTGTAGTCACTAATTAATTCCTCATCACTTCCAAGCTCATTAATTCCTTCAATCAACTGTTTGATCTCCATAGACCTTGTATAACATTCTTGTTCCTTCCATGTGGCTGCAATAGGTGACTGAATTTCTGCTTTGTAGAGGTAAAAAGTGAGCTAAACTTAGGTCTAAGCTCATCAAATTCTTTCTCCTTTTCTATGAATTCTCCATAAGCCTTCTATGCAAACTTGAGGGCACAATCTCCATCTAAAAGCAAATGCAACTAATTTGATTTTATTACTTCTAAAGCATGTTTGATTGTTTGCAAATTTGTTATAGTGCCACCAACCATAAAACCCTTTGATCTCTCTTCAAGTTGAGCTGTCCAAACAGGGTATTCAATGAAACTATGTGTGCTATAAAAAGGAGTTAAGGTTTGAACAACCTTCTCCTCAATGACCAACAATTGATCCTTCAAATCTTGCAACACACTAGGTCCTTGATCATTATCAGCATCACAAAACAAGATTTCTGATGTACCTTCCTTAGCATAATTTCAAAATCAGCTACATCTCTATCATTACACTTGCAAATTTCTGCATTGAAGTTACGACAGCTCTATGCTAAATCAATGAGTCATCAAATTCGTTCATGCCTTCATTAGTTTCTGATTTAGAAAACTCCAAATCAGCGAATCCTTCGATCCCAGCATTATCATGAAGACCAATGTACTCTCCTTTTGCAGAAGCATATGAAGAATCAGTTTCATCCTCCCTTGTAACAGCAACAAAAGCTTCAAAAATAAATTCCTCATCCTGTATTTCCTTGCAGACCTCCTGACGAGATGGCATAATGACACCAAAATTTTCAGCAGGCTCAACATTAGCATGCTTCCCTACTGAAATGTCTAGAATAGTAATTTGACAATCTTCTTGTTTCTCTTTTTCAACCTCTCATTCTGTGATTTTTCGCTCTTCCTCTAGCAACTTCCTTGCTTGCATAGGTGGTTAGGCTCCTGTTGATGTGTTTTTTATGCACATGCGAACACAGAATAAAATACCTAAAGGTACCTTATCCTCTCTTGAATAAAGTCTCTGAATGCTGAAGATGTCGCGAAAAGGATCAATCGAGATGACTTCAAGGTTCTTTGTATGTAGGATCTCTACGTGTGGATAAGCTCTCTGTGGTATGATGTGATTTGCTGGAATCACAAGGGGACTTATACTTGATGACTGAACGTCTAATTTGCTTTGAATATTGCCGGAACACAGGATTTTACTAGCTTTGATTTGAAAAAAGGAAAAAAGATGAGGGCGAGGAAAGGATCTAATCCTAACACTAAGAATGTAAGAGCAATGAATGATCTTTGATGAAATTCTAACTAAGTCTTGTTTTGACATCCCAGGACCATCTCCACAAGGTTAGTGCGATCTTCGAAGGAAAGCTTTATGATGTTCAAATCATCACTGCAGGCATAGACACCATCAGGCTGATGCATATCAATGAAGAAGCGACAATTGAAGTTAAGCTTAAGCTAAATGATTCCAGTTGACTACGCAAGGCAAGTCTGCAATCAACAAACTGCTAGTAGTATGGATATACGAATTTCAACATCAATCAAGCACATTTCTTCCACTCATCTAATAACACGAAATCAAATATGAGAAGTATAGAGACCATGCAAATTGTCGAATCGACCCATAAATTTCACCATTTCTTCAATGAAGTTACAAGTCTTTTACAACAACATCTTGGCAACAATCTTTGCCTTCTCTCTCTACTCTACTCTAATTGCTATTCTAATCACCTTCTAACTACTCTCTATTCACTAACTCCTTTCTAATTGCTTCCAACTGCCTTTACAAAATGAAGAGTCGGGGCTTATATAGTGCCCTTAATACAATTCGATGGCTAAGATCAATTTGAGATCAATGGCCAAGATTCAATAATGAAAACCCTAATTAGGGTTTGTTACAGCCATTACATAACATTTAATGCTTGACCAATGATAAAATTGTATTAATTGGACACATGTCTTCTCTGAAAAATTTGACCAATAGATAGCTGGGGTAGTTACATCGAAGTTTGTGCCACCTTCCATGAGTTAGGTACATTGAATCTGGACATGCTGAGGTGGACCAATCCGACTGGAGGAGTGATGACTGGGATGTCAACTCATCTGACACTTGGTTGATGTCAATTTGATGTTGCTGGGAAGCTTAACTTCAATTGTCGCTTCTTCATTGATATGCATCAGCCTGATGGTGTCTATGCCTGTAGTGATGATTTGAACATCATAAAGCTTTCCTTCGAAGATCGCACTAACCTTGTGGAGATGGTCCTGGGATGTCAAAACAAGACTTAGTTAGAATTTCATCAAAGATCATTCATTGCTCTTACATTCTTAGTGTTAGGATTAGATCCTTTCCTCGCCCTCATCTTTTTTCCTTTTTTCAAATCAAAGCTAGTAAAATCCTGTGTTCCAGCAATATTCAAAGCAAATCAGACGTACAGTCATCAAGTATAAGTCCCCTTGTGATTCCAGCAAATCACATCATACCACAGAGAACTTATCCACACGTAGAGATCCTACATACAAAGAACCTTGAAGTCATCCCAATTGATCCTTTTCGCGACATCTTCAGCATTCGGAGACTTTATTCAAGAGAGGATAAGGTACCTTTAGGTATTTTATTCTGTGTTCGCATGTGCATAAAAAACACATCAACAGATCCCAAGTTCCTTCCCATGAGAAGCAAAGATTTTTTCTTTTGAGTTCATTCCTGTTGTCTTCATTCTCCCTTGCAATAGAAGAATACTTTTCCTTTGTCCCTTTTCTCTTTCTAATGGATAAATGTGGATCCAACATCTCTAGATGCTATATCAATGTTATGAGATTCTTTTTATATTCCAGGAAGATTTGCAGCATTTTTGTCATGAGCTCCTGGTTTGTCTTCATCTTTTACTGATACCTCAAGCTAAGCTCTGCTAGCACTATATGAATCCCCACCAAATTCGTTGACCAGAAATTTGCAATTTTCACAGGTAACATTAATGTCTGATTCTCAGTATTTTAATACAAAATTTGCTAACCTATCTCAAAAACTCAAAAATTCCATCTCAACGCTTATAAATTCTCTCACTTAGCTGTGTGGCTGGTCTCCAATGGTAAACCACCCCTTAAGTGGAAGTATGGTAACTCTTAATGACAAACAACTCCTTTATTTTGGTGTGTCAGTTATGTTTGACTCTTGAAACAACTTAATTGACCCCCTTGTGAGCATAAATTTCTATCATTGGCTTTTTCTTGGGATTGTACGACCCTTATAATGTTGTGGTGGTCCTTGGTAGCTAGTATGAGGTGGCGGAATCCTTAGAACTCATGCACTAACTCTTAAAGTCCCACCTAATATGCCACATCAATCTTAAAACTGCCAAAATAAAGCATCAAACCTACAATATGGGCAGCGGCTAAAATATGAATGTTTTAGAGACTTCCTTAAGCATTTCGACCCCACTTGAAGTTGCTGGAAATTGGGAATGCCACATTGGCATTTATGAAACCACTAACTCTCCTCTTTGACCTTCGATTTAATCACTTGCCTATTTTAGTACGGCTTCCAAAGAGGCTGTGGTTTGTACGGCTAGATGAGGCTCAACAGATTATAATAATATTATATTTTTTATATTTCTTTTCCCCTTCCACAAGTATACAATGGCAATATCAATAATTTATGATTTGCTTCACCAACACAACCACTGATAAATATATTCATTTGTTTAGGAATCACAATAAATTTATCATCTGCAGACCTAGAAAGACAAACCAATCTGTTCCAAAACCCTTATTGCAAACATTTAGCACAAAGGCGATTCTTGTATGAAATTGATCCAAAAGAATCTGGGGGTTTTCATCCCCAAATCCTACTTCTCCACACATCATCGATCCCTGGCTGCAACCGCACTGTCTTCCAAGTTTTCTTCCGTCAAGAAAACCATTGGGATTTTCATCCCTCTAGTGAGAAATCAGGCCGCAGGCACAAATCTCCAAAAGAGAAGTAAACAACAATTAGAATGAATCCTTTTGCCTCCTTAGCCCTCTTTTATAAACTCCCCCAGAACTTTCCGAATAATATCTTTTTAAAATTACTTTCAATAAACTAATTTTCCTTAAAATAAAATATTATTTAAAACCTAAGTTACCGATTCGGGTACGGATACGGATACGGAATCGGGTACATATGCGGATACCGAATCGGGTACAGATTCGCATAATCAGCACACAAAAAAAATCCTTGGGTACAGGTATAGGTATGTCCGTATATATATATATATATGACACAAAATCAATTCCAATGATATAAAAGCAGCTGAGAGCAAATGTAATCTTGAATTTATTTAGTTTATGACAAACTGAAATTAAATCAAAATAAACACTCATACAGTGGATTGCAGAGATGCAGCAAGTGATTTGATTAATGATGCTCAATTAGGTCTTGAAACCCTCGAAAATATTGACAATACCAGATCCAGTCATCAAGTTAGTAGGACAGCAAAATGTAGTGATAAATAATGCCACTATAACTATTGGAAGATCTCAGACCTGATTACTAATCAATATGATAACCAGTTGACCAATAAGAAATCACTAATACCAATTTAACATCCTTATGACAGTATGAAGAAATCAACAAAAATAGAAATAAAGATCAGATTGCACCAATGATGACAGGCTGTGTATTTATGACAATTGTAATTTGAATAGTAGTTTGGGTCAGATCACACCCCTTATAAAAGGTTGCAGCGTATATGAAATTGCAATTTAAATAGTACAGTTTGCAGCCAACACTACTCTATTAATTTGCCCCAAAATTAGGCACAGCAGATGATGAATAATCACTGAGGACCCAGCCACCTGGGAAGGTCCCTGGAGGAATCCAAGGGGAATCAAAATCAGGATCCAGGGGTTTTAGTGAAAAATCAGTAACTTAGTTTAAAATCCATTTAATTTAATAATAAACTACTAGTTGATCTTTATTAATAAAAATAAGGTTAGTTTGAGCAACTAAATATTAAATTATTAAATTAATTTTATTGCTCAAAAAGGGGACATTACAACATGTGAATGAGCAAGTGTTTAGGTCGAGGAATTTACTATTCGATGAGGCCCTTCCATTGGTCAATCTCCATGCCATTATTTTCTATTTCCACAGAAAAAGCTACATTCTCTTCTGCACAAACCTTTTTTTTATTGACATTGTTGTTTGCAGTACCATTTATTCTTGATCTTTATCACACATGCTTGCAGCTTTCTTTTATTGTTACAATCAAACATTGGGCTTATCATTTTCCCCTCCCTCTTCAAGAAGGCTATAAGCTTCCTTCTCTTCTTCCTTTATTATTTCACTGTATCATGTTTCCCATTGGCATAATCAAATTGACATCTCCCTATTTTCCTTCCGCACATCTACACATTTGCACAGTGATTAGAGCCTCCTCAGAATTTTTTATTACTGTCATTTACATTTCACATATTGGAATAATAATAGACTTTATGTTGGCGTTAATATTGTATGGGAATAAAACCGTAGTTAATTAGGTAGTACTTTACTTTGTTAGTAAGGTAACCGAGGGATGGTAGTACACGTGTGACGATTGCCCCTCACATCCCCTCGGTACCTTTATATACCATGGAAGGTAACTTGTAAAGGCACACATGACTATGAATGGAAATAGTATCTCTTATATTTACTTGATCTTATCTGGTATCTATGGTATTATTGTCTTTCGTTAAGCATTCTATCTGTATGTTCTAAAACTGTTCACCCGGAGGGTAAACATCTGGCGTCGTTGCCGGGGATCGAACCCGGGTCACCCGCGTGACAGGCGGGAATACTTACGGCGGAAGTGGCACGTGCAAGGAGATTAAAGAGCAATAAAATCAGATTAAAGTAATTAATCTCGGTTCAATGGACACAAACAGGAATAAGGGGGATTGGAGAAAATGGTTGTGTTGTCCTCATTTTTTGTTTTCAAAAAATGAAGGACCACTATGGTAAAATTTTATGAAAAAATCAAAAAATTTACTCTATGGCACGCTTCCCGAGGCAAAATTTCAACTAATCCTTGGACTGGCTTGATCCTCAGCCCATTCTCGAACTACGTTTCGAATTTCGTCCAATTCTGGGTTCGTTTGCTATGCCTTTCCTTCAATTTCAGGTTTTAAAACCCAGACTGCAGGTGGAGAATTTTCTTCAAACTGCAAGTTTTAATGATATTCATTGTTATGGTCTTTGTAGGGGAATTTTTGATCAATTACATGTGCACTTTTGTTTTAAATATGTCACTTGTAATTTATTTTAAGTTTCCCCTTTAATGTTTTTATCTTTTTATTTTTTTTTGGTCATTTTTAGTTAAAATAGGGATTTTTTGGCTCAACTGCAAGTAAACTTGCAGTTTGTTCAAAAAACCCCTACTTTAATGGTTTTCACATGTAATAGGGATTTTAAATCCCCATTACATATGTGCAAGTGTTTTTAACTTGTAGGGATTTTATTTCCCTTTTACAAGTATTTTTAAACTTGTCATTTGTCCTAAAAAACCCGATTTTGACATAAAAGTGCATTTTTGACAATTTTAAACTTGTCATTTGTCCTAAAAAACCCGATTTTGGCTTGATGAGTGAAAAAGTGAAAAATTAAACTTGCTATTTGTCTTAAAAAACCCGATTTTGACATGAAAGTGGGAAAAGTGAAAATCGAACTTGTTGTTTTCTATCTAAAACCCGATTTGCTTCATTTTGGACAAATCGAACTTGTCTTTTGCTCCAAAAAACCCGAAATGCAAGGGAAAAAACGATTTTTGACCATTTCAAGGCGAATTTTGTGGAGAAATTGTTGGAGGAAGGAGGCGTTTTGGTTTGCATCCTATCTTCATGCATTGTTGGACATCTTTCACGCCATTTGGAGGATACATTTGCTGGTTTTTTGCCCTAAATCAGCAACCACGTTTTTCTTTAATGCCACATTTTGAGGGGTTAAATCTTTAACAAATTGCAAACTCCTTAAGCGTTTTGTCTTCTTCTACCTCGGCATGGAGGGTGAGAGGGTTTTCGCACCATTCAATGATGCCGTTAGAGTTTATGATGGTGGCCACGTGATTTCCTTTGGCCGCGTTTTTAACTTTTGGCAGCGTTTTTAACCTTTGGCGTCATTGCTTCTTCAAATACCTTTGGCGTCATTGCTCCAACAAATACCTTAGGCGTTTTGCTCCAATAAACTTGAAATGCACATTCTCATTGGCATTTTGCTCCTCCAAGTTTAAGATTGCTGCCATATTTGGGGCATTTTTACAAAAAACGTGATAAGGGTTTGATATTCCGGTTTTGCTTCTTCATCTCAAGAATTGTTGCATTGTTGGAGAAGCATTTTGCATTTTTAAGAAAGGTATGTTCTTCCTTTCTTCTCTTCATTTTATTTTCTTATTTTTCGTTATTAGTTACATTTTTGGCATGAGATGTTCTTCCCCTAAAAATTGGTTTTCGTGAAAGAAATCTTCCCCTTTGAAATGCAATTGTTAAATTGCATTGTTCTTCTCAAAATTCCTTCTTAACTTGTATTCGGAATTTTTAATCTCGATTACAAGTTCGCTGGAAATTCTTGTTCTTCCCCTACGGTTAAGGAATTTAACCATTTTTTGTTAAAATTCCAAGCTTGAAAAGTGTGAAATACCCCTCCCTTGCAAATTCGGGTTTTAAAAACCGGATTACATGTTGAAAAGTTCTTCCCATTTTCATGAAAATGACTTTCCCGGATATTCCCATTTCTACTCATTCACGTTCCCCATATCCGTACTTTCCATTTCCATCATTTCCCACAAGTCAAAATCCCTTTTTTCATCCGTTTCTCCATTTTCGAATTTACAAGTGTACTTGTATTCGGGTTTTAAAACCCCGATTGCGTGTATGTCCTTTCCAACTTGTATACTTGCGAAAATTTTCCCAAGATCCGAAATTGGTCAAAGTCAAGATTTTCCCATTTCTACATATCTCCCCTCTTCCTCTCACAAAATCGTGAAATTCAGAAATCAAAGTTTTACCCATTTGAAGAAGAAAGAATGATATTTGCAGCTGATTATGATGTTGCCTTAACTCTTTTAAGTCTTCATCACAGCATTCCAGGTTCACAATCAATGTCAGATTTGCCGGCATCGCCAACTCCAAAGAAAATGAAATACAAATATGACAAATACCAGAATGAGGTTGCACCTTCCCAGGTTTCTTCTCCATTGGATCGCATCAGGGACACGGAAATAGGGCATGTTGATATGGCAGAATTCAGTCACAAGGTAGAAGATCCACAGGATAACAACTTGCAGTGGCTGTTGGACAGCCATATCCATCATGCATCTTCTTTCCCAGTGGCTGCCCTAGAACCTGAGTTTGTTCTTGCATACGCCCATCATTTTGACAAAGAGTCAAGAGTCATCAAAAATGATGATGGTGAAGCTATAATTCGTCTTGATGCGGATACAATCGAGAAGGTCTTCAAGATACCTCCTGCACCTGTTTATATGGAAATCACCAAAGAAAGTGCAGCAGAGTATTATGTGAAAAGGGAAAAAGATTGCAAGCGACACATCAATAGATGGATCCAAGAGCCTCGTCCTTCCTTCTCAAGATGGGCAAAGTTGTACCGTTGTGATTTCAAGTGGGAGATAGGAGACACCATCACTCTTCTCAGCAGGATGATGGGCCTTGAGCACTCTAATGTCTTTGAGCCATGGATGTATCAATTCATTATGTTCATACGGCAATCGCATCATATTTCATGGGGTGAAATCATCAGCGATGCTTTGTGCGAACAACTTGCAGCAGTTCCTACCACTATGACCTTCTTCATGAATTCTTATTTGGTATATTTAGCAGCATCACTTAGACACTTTCCAGGTCTTTCTACTAAGGGTGATCGCTCACTTGTACCAGTTTGGGAATATTATGACCAGTTGAGATTGAAACCTAGCAGACTGCATTTCAGAAGAGTCCAAGATGCATTCTTTGGATATTTCATGTGTCAGTTTGACGTGGATCTCAGAAACAAAAGAGTATCAGATGAGGCATGCGTCAAGGTGTATGCGTCAAGGTGTCTGAGTATGGGTGTTTATTCCTGCAATTTCCCACCTTCACCTATATGAGGATTGGATGCTATGATGGACAGCCATACATGCTTCCAAGATACCCAACTGATAAGATAATTCTTATGGAGTTGGGAAGACAGATCATGGCTGTTCATACTTTTCAATCTGCTAGACACAAAGTTGGAATGGTGATCTCTAGCACAAACCCATTGAAAATTGGTCGATACTCCCTTGTCACATCTGTGAAGGCTAAGGCCATGGAGGCTGAATTACAGGAAATCAAGCTTAAGAGGTTCAAACCTAGAGCTGATTTCGATTATAGAGGTATGAAGGAGAAGATCAAGAAATCCTTTGTGCATGTTCATCGCATTGAAGACATCTGGGTAGATCTCCGCACAGAAACCGAAGTTCTGAAGATGGATTACTGTAGGCTCACTGTTGAGCAAATTGTTGACTTGAACTTGGCGGATATCCCACAAGGGATGATCGATGACAGGCATATACTTGATCCTGAATACATTTCACGAAGGGTTGAGGAAGCTCCACTTCCTTTGATCCAATGGTCACACAAGGAGTGTGTCTCCATCCTTGACAGATTTCAGCCTATCTTGGCCAATACTAACGCATGGCTGAAAAGTAATGCTGTTAGACTTATCAAAATCAAGGTTGGTAAAGAAGATGATTCTACAGGGCCTCTTGGACGGAAGTCTGAGATTCAGATTGATAACAAGGAGGGTGCTTCATCTTCAGGCACAAGGATCAAGTTACGAGTCAGTTGTATAGTAGTGCTTCCTCCTGAGGAGACGACTACTCGTGGGAAGGAGAAATCACGGTTCCATGTTCGGGTGATCGATCTGGATAATCCAGAAGAGGGGTAGCAATCTGACGATGCGCCTAGGTCTCCAGTTTCAGACTCACCTCACGAGGTCATTCCTCCAGTTTCCATTGAGACGCCTCTTTCTCCTCCTGATTTGCTCATAGATGAGTCTCCTCAGAATGCAGTTCCCATTTCAGCATACGAGCCTTCTCCTGATCAACAACGAGAAAGTGTGTTGGAAATTCCTGAAGATAATCCCACTTGCATTCAATTATCAGAAATTGATACTTCCACTTCTGGTTTTGAAGAATTCATGAGGCAATCTTCATGCCCATTGGTAACTGAACAAACCGTGGTCGCTATTAAAACAGATATTCCTCCCAGGGTGACCACGGTAATTCAAACAGAAACTGCTTCTCCTTTGCCTACGGCTGCTACTGGAAGTGAGTTGATGACTTTGTCTCCATGGCTTAGTTCTTTCACCCCGAAAAGAAAGAAGCAAGAGATCTCACCTGATGCCTTTGACTACCAGCAACTCAAACAGTCTAGATCCAAAGTTGCTAAGAAGGCGAAGACTCTCTCTAGGGTAACTATTGATAGCAACAAGATGAAAGTAGCTGAAATTGTGGAACCTATTGCAGATAAACCACTTGATGAAATGTCAGCTGCTGATTATAAGGTTACAAGGGTAGAATTGGGCAAACAAACACATGAGGTCATTAAACATGATGCTCAGTTTTCTGTTGTTTCACTAGTGCAAAGGTGTGACGATCTTCTTGCAAAGAAAGACAAGCTAGAAGAAGAAAACCGACAGCTCATGGCAGCCATTCATAAAATCACAAAACTTGCTGCTGAAGGGAGTAACTCGATAGGTTCTTCTGGTTCCCAAGAATCGATTCGTGGAGTGGAAAGGGCTGCTCAGAAAGTACAAGCACTGGATTCCTGGGTTGATCAGCTTCATGATCAATGTGTACAAGTGGTAAAAGACATTTTTCAAATAATGTCTAAGTTGGAAACCATTGAGGAGAAACTGGATCAGACTTTCAACACTTTCAAAAAGAATCTGGAAAGTGTTGAGAAAAGTCTGGCAATCTGGCGTACCATGCCCCAACAACAGCTGAGTATTTTGCAGGAGCACGCCATCATCTCTTCGAGGGTCATGTACTTGGAATTTGAGGAACTCATGGAAAACAAGACCCTTGTTCTTAAATCCCTCATTGAGGAGATCAGTGATGCAAGGAGATTCCGGGATGAAGTCTATCGAGGTATTGTCTCACATTGTGAAAGGGCCTCTTGTAATATAGTAAGTCAAGATGGAGAGCTGTTTCCAGAAGAAGAGGTTCTTGCTGATTTACAGATGAGGATTCATAATGAATGGAGGAGCGAACAATTCTCGGCAGCTTCAATTCAAGCATTGATGAAACACCAAGCCTTTTTGCGTGAGATCCAGTCTATCCTAGATAAAGACAATTCCGCACTCCTCCGCTGTCATGACACTATTGTGAAGACTATGGTTGTTGCTAAGAACACCCATGAACCGAATCCCGAAGAACTACAAGTAAGCATCAGGAAATTTCAAGGATTCATGTCTTCACAAAAGGCAACTTAAGTGTTTTTCAACACTTAGTTGAATTTTCCCTCTTTTGTAATCTTTAGTTGTAATTTTGTTTTGACAAGTTACATGTAAAAGTAATTTTTGTAAAATACAAGTTACACATTACTTGTACTTTTGTAATTACATGTAAGGCAACTACAAGTTGTGTCCGATTAGGACTATAGTTGGAATAAGTCTTAGTTAGTTTGAGTAACTCTTAGTTAATTGAATGAAGTCTCAGTTATTTATTGAATGAGTCTTGGTGGTTGAGAGAATCTCTCAAGTTAGTTAGGATCCTCCCACCTTTTTCTCAAGGCTCCTCTTCTATAAATACTGGAGGAGTCTATTGTAATTTTTATCTTTTGGGAAAGCAAGCAAAAACTCTGCCAAATTTATAGCAAGAAGTCTTTGAGCTTATGTATGTGAATTGAAGGTTTTGAAGAATAAAAAAGAAGGATTACTCAAGTTTTATGTCTTTGAGCTACATGTTTGAGTTTGAATCTTTTTATTTCTTCTATGCAAAGTGTTTCTAAAGGAGCTTAGTCCAATCTGATTTGAAGTCTTTGAGCTGCAAGTAGAGAAGATTAATTAAAATAGAAAAATCTCTAGAAGGAGCAGCAAGTCTTTGAGCTTGCGTCTATTCTTGAGGAAAAATTACTGTTTGATAAGAAATAGCAGCAAGTCTTTGAGCTTGCATTAGTTCTTGTCTTTGTGTGAAAAGAATAGATTATTCCAGTCTTTGAGCTGTTATCTTTTATTCATTGTAAAAATTTAGTATAGCAAAGGGTAGATAGGACTTCCAATAGTCAAGTCTTTGAGCTTGATATTGCTGTCCCGTCCCGAAGGAAGTGACGGAAGTCTTTGCGCTTTCAGGAAACTTCATTTCCTTTCTCTCATTTCACTTGAAAGTAGTTACTGCTGTTCATTTTCAATCGCTATCCTTTTCTGTGAAGAGAAAAGGATATTGTCTTTCTTGAAGAAAGAAGGAAGACTGCTGTCCCACCCTATTTTTATTTCAGTTTTAGTTAGATAGGGGGAGCCTTCCCTTAATTAGGAGAGTTTTTACTCGTGTGCTGTGGTTGAAACCACAATTTTGTATATTTCCCCCAAGTGTACAAAATTTTCAACCAACAGGTTGCAACCGTTAGAAGAAAAATTACAGACAGGGAGAAGAACCCCTGAAACAAGTAAGGACACAGGCAAGAGAGTTTTGCCATCAGGAGTCCATTGTTACCTCTTCCTTCTCCTTTGCCGACTGGGTCTTCGGACGATTTTTCTTGCCTTTCTGAGTGTTGCTCAATCCCCAGGCTACCTGCAACACGCATTCCTGATGGCAAAACTCTCTTGCCTGTGTCCTTACTTGATTCAGCGGTTCTTCTCCCTGTCTGTAATTTTTCTTCTAACGGTTGCAACTGTTTTCTCCAATCCCCCTTATTCTTGTTTGTGTCCATTGAACCGAGATTAATTACTTTAATCTGATTTTATTTTTTTGCTTAGCTTAGGTGTTCTGGTAGGTTGTCTTAGCTTGGTAGGTAGTTTCCTAGTCCTTAACATTTGGTAGTGGGTGAGAGGTATGTCAAAATTGAAGAGGGCTCCCAAGGTTGCTAGTGTTATCAATGTTGTCAATATGGTGAAAGTTGCTCAATATTGCAAAGTCGTCAAAGTTGTCGCAAAGTTGTCAATGTGGTGGAGAATGGTCAAATATTCTAGATATTGGATTCTCCCTTGCAACAAGTAACAAATTTTAATTAAAAACACTTTTTAATATTTTTTTTTTTTGTATATTTCATATTTGTATGGATTGTAATTGTATCATTCTAATAATCAATAATGGTAGTGATAGACTGATAGTTTATACTTTATGTAATTATATTTTATAATTTCGATGTTTGAACATATATATATGTGTGTATGTGTGTGTGTGTGTGTACGGATGTACTCGAACCTGTACCCAAGGGAAAAAAATTTTACCAAATCCGCAAATCCGTACCTGATTTTGTACCCGTACCCGTACCCGAATCGGTAACTTAGCTTAATTAGATGAATGGAATGTGATGTCCCCACTTTGAAATAGAATTTAATAATAAATAATAAATAATAAAATTAAAATATTAAAAAAGGTTAAATTAAAATATAAAGAATATAATTAAATATAATTAAGATTTAATTAAGTTAATGAATAGTCAAAAGACATAAAACGAAAAGTTGTGACTCCCTCAAATATGAGACATAAAAGGGAGAAGAGAACTTCATTTGAGGGGGGATAATTTGGGAACCAGATGTGCAGATCTGATTTAAATAAGAAGTACAGATTTGATAGTGAAAGGTTGTGTCCCTTTCAAAGGGCAGAAATAATGAAGAGTTGCACTCTTTCAAACGGTGCTAATGATGAAAGGGTGTGTCTCTTGCCAAAGGGCATACATGATGAAGAGGTGTGGCCTCTCCCTCACATTGAGAGATATAAAGGGAAGGAATCAAAGCATCTAGTAACATCACCATGGATCAGATCAAATCAGAACTGTTATTAAGTTACAAGTACTAACATCCTTGTTCTTGGTGGTATGCATGGGGATGTGCTTAATATGTATGCTGAATATATGAAGCATGATAATGTTATTATGCAGAATTTAATAGTAATATTAATATAGACTGCAATATGTATGGCAGTCATAATTAAACATGCATTCATAGTACATAAAGATTTATATAGTACAGAATAAGGATAATAGATTTATATATGATAATGATGTTAGCAAGATTTATAATAGCTTGATATACAAACATATATACTTGAAATAATATTAATAAGATTATATATATATATATATATATATATAAGAACGAATTCTATATATTATGGATTAAGATTATAAATAGATTACTTTGATTATTTATATATGTGTATATGTCCTATCTCGTAATCAATCAAAGGAATGAATGGAGGAAGTAAGTTAGGGAATCGTAGTTTACCAGTTCTCCCGAGCTAAGTAGGCCACCCCAAGGGATGGAATTGTCAGTGGGACGTTCCTACCTCTTGAGGGCCAAGAGGTGAGTTGTCATAGTGGGACGTTGTGCGCTCTTGGGCTTAGTTTGGATGAGCAGTTTACAGACACCCTCACGAGCCTTTCCTACCAAACTAGACTATGATTGGTTATGGGTAGAAAGACATGTTTATCATTTTATGTAATATATTTGCTATTATATTAATCCATGTATTTATTTGCCTATTCCTAAGTTTATTGAATGACTAGATGAAGTTACTCTTATATATTGAAAAAATGATAAACTATATTGTGGAATTACTAATTTAGGACAAAATTCAGGTAATCACTAGTTGGGGACAGTACATGGAAGATCTTATTGTTGATGAGAGGTGAAACCTATGTTCATGCCACTTGGAGTTTGTTGATTACAAATTGCAGTGTGTGGTTAAAGTAAACTTGATTAAAAGTTTAGCTTCAATTGCTACATGCTCATCGTTCATAATGTTGGTGCGCATGGGTGATATGAAAATCATTCGCTTACCCTTAGGAGATTGCACCATCTTTGTGTAGTTGTTCCCGCATGGTGAAGCAAAGCTTGGTTTGGTTGTGTTGGTGTCTGTTTTATCATCTACCAAACATTAGGATAGGATACCGAAAGGTATTCTATCCTCTCCTGAAAAATCACTACTGATTCCAAGGTCTATATGTGCGAACAAGCGACTTTAGTGGAATAGCTTCTTGGGTAGTGTATGCTGAAATTTTGAAGGGGGACTTACGTTTGACAAGTATTTTTGAACTACTGGACTTAGATGGATTTAGCAATTCAGGCTCTTCTTTTTTGGGGGGGGATTTTTTGGGATTTAGACTTTCAAAAGAAAGGGAAAAAGAGATAGGGTTTAGGAAGGCTAATCTAATCCTACGAATTTCGGAGACAGTATCAACTGGGTGCTTTCGAGAAACCAAACCTTGCTTCACCACACTAGGGACAACTACACAAGGCTGGTGCAATCTTCAATGGGTTGTGCTTATGATCGAGATGTTGGGATGCACAGGGTATGGGCTCAGACTAACTTTGCACAGTAGAATGGAAATCATCCATTTACCAAAAGTATGAGCGGAAATACACCATCAATTGACACTTATCAAATCCTTCATTCAAATTAACAACAATGAAAGCAAATCTAAATTAATTCTAACTAAGTGTTGAGGCAATTGAAACCATGCAAATCATTCAAATAATAGAGATTACAAAGCAACGCACATGCAATATATTATCTGGAAATGACCTTAAGCAACAATACATCAAAAACCTCACCCTTTTCAAATGAGAGGAGGCAACCTTATATAGTTTCTCAAAAATAAATGAATGGCCGAGATCAAACAGTGATCAAGGGCCAAGATTGAAAGTCCTAAACCCTAATTAGGGTTTCCCGAAATACTATCAGTTCAAGCAAATGAAAGAGTGACAAGTGGCGTAGCTGCTAATTTTACTAAGTTGAGTGGCCACTTTCCTCTTTCAGAGATTCAACGTATCTGGACACAATGAGCTTGACCTCCTCCATGGTGACACTTGGCAAACCGCCAATCTCGAAGTCGATGAGGTCCATATCGTCGGCGCATGTGGCAAGGATGCCTTCCCACTCCACTGCTTGGGTGAGGAAGTTGTCATCGATGGAGAGGAAGTTTGCAATCTTCAAAAGATCGCCTTTGTTAATCATCCCTGAATCTCGGAAGAAGCTTGCCTGAATCCTAGCTCTCAGGTTCTCTGCTTGTAAATGCTTCTCCCTTAGGCTTTCCTTCTTCCAGATCTCTGATGCCACACGGAATACCTTGCCCAAGATCTCTCTAACACTTGCCTCTGTCTCAAACACTTGGTCTCGGATTTCTTCAGAACCTCAATCCGAGTGACCAGAGCATAGTACCACGTGCCGAAGTCGTACCTGTCTCCTGTCTGTATGATGCCTGCATCCACTAAGCTCCTCTTTGACATGCCTCGGATAACCTTCAGGTGAGGGAGTATTTCATTCTGAATTTCTTCCACTTCTTCCCAATTGGATGCTAGATCCTGGATACGATCAATCAACAAAGAAGTTGCCTCATGTGCCGATACTAAGTTTTCTACCAGGGTGTCAGCACATACCAAAGTGTCTGAAATCCACTCCTCTTGAGTGTACAATCCCTTCATATCATCATAGTCCTTCACTGATCCCTGTTGAAGAGGTTGTGGTGGAGTAGTCGGGACTTCATGGTTGAGCGGGCTGGTAAGATGGAGAACATACTTCTTCCACTGTTGGTTCTCTTCTTCCACTTTCTTCCTCTTTTCCTTTTCATGAGCCAGCCTCGTCTTTACCTTGTAATCATCTGCAGTGACATTGTCCCTAGTCTTCCCTTCTTTGGGCACTGCTATCTGGACTATCCTGAATCCGGCACTGTCTCTCTGAATCAGGGAAAACTTCTTGGCTAGTTTGGGGCGGTTTAGCTATAGCGGGTTCCTTCACCTTCTCCAGGAATGTTGCGGTGACCTCCTCAGTTGAGTGGGCCTCCTTGGGAACCTTGGCCTTTATCCTTGGTCTCAGCCAATCCGGAATGGTTGATTGTTCTACAGTGTTCCGATCAAACTCATCATCTGCCTCTCCTGGGTTCGCTGGTATGCCATCCAAGAAGATTATAGGGGCCTCAATCTACCCCCTGTCTGGAGTTCGAAAGACCACCTCCACCACTTCCTCAACTGGCTGGGAAAGCACTCTTACTTCATCATCAATCACACAGATGTTCATCTCTTGCTCCCCAATTGTACTTTGATCAAGCGCAATGGAAGCAGCACTTAGGATGGAGTGACTTTCGCTGGATTCTCTTCTCTCACCTACAGCCCTTTTCCCTGTGACCTTTGTGGAGCTTCCACCCAACTCCTTCCTCTTTCGAGACCCAACACTTTCTGGATTCCGAGCATCACTGGCGAAGGTACAAGGATTGACGGACAGAGTATCATCTACTCCCATTAATTCATAAGTTAAAGCCACACCTTTGGCCTTCAACTGTTTTGTCTTTTCAGACGCCCACCACCTTGAGTACTCAACCACCGACCTCATGAGGTCTGCTAGATCTGATTTTTCTTCCTCTGTCCAATCTATCAAGACTAAGGGTTCATTCTTCATCTTCTCAAAACCTGGCTACTGAAGTTCTAGGCTTTCTTCTACCTGATCGGCAACTTTGAATACTTCCGTTGCTCTCACCATACTCAAAGGAATTCTTGACCAGAACCTCTTCCGGATCTCGAAACTATCGGCTGCATTAGCCCAGTAGTCTTCTAGATCCAGTCTGTGCTCAAACGTTGTCCCTTCGATCTTCTTTATCCTATGGAATGGATCGAAATCTTTTCTTGCCCTGTATTGATAGAAGGGATACCAGGCCAGTTCTTTCTCAGCGGTGGCTGCAGCCTGTGATGATGGACATGTTTCCACCCCATTACCAATTGTAAGTGAGGACATCCCTGCCTTCTTCTGCTTATCCCTTTGAATCACTATATACTCCTCCAATTGTCTCACAACCTCGAGCAACACCACTCGGTTGGTAGGGTAAGCTGGAAGCTTGTATGGAGGCCCAGAGAATCCCTGAATTCGGAGGTAAGTGAACTTTGGATATTGGATGTACCAACACCCGAACCGACCGATGAAGTCCATAGACTCTTGAGAGAGCCTCTGGTGCAAGCCACCTTGAAGGGTCCGGGTAATGTGCATCAGGAAGGTATCATTCACCCTTTTGAAATGGAACTTCTCCTCCATGTGGAGCTGGGGATAGCAATCATATACTGGAAATTGGTTCTCCTTGTTCCCAACTTCTCCTCTACAAGTGAGACCTCTGTACCTGTAGGTCCTGGCTAAAGAATAGAACAAGTAAGAACTCATGAAGAAAGTCCTATTCGCCTCCAGATTCCTTAGCTGGCTGTCTAGGTTGTCGCTGATCATATGGGCCCAGTCTATCATTTTTACTCCATTGATTATTTCATTAATGAAATAATACATCCAGGGTTCGAATGGAGCTCCCTGAGGATTTCCTATTATTCTATTGAGCAGGACAATCATGTCCCCAATGTCCTCCTTGAAGTATGCTCGCACTAGGCTCTTCCTCTGGAGTTTGGAGGCGCCCTTCCTCGGCTTGTCTAGCCAGGAATGGTTAACTATGGCATCATATTCCTCCAGGTGGTCGTGGTATAGACTGTCAGCTTCGTCCTTTGTCATATATACTGCGTTGTGGTACTCAAGGATCCTGAAGGCCTCTCTGATGGCCTCATCGCTGACATTCGCCAACACTCTTCCATCAGGTGCAAAAATATTCTTACTAATGGGGTTGTAGTGTTTGGCACATTCAACTACTAGTTCATTGCACTGCATGGTGGGGAGGAAGCCGGCAGTGTGCATGATACCACTCTTCATCATTTTTCGCGCAATGGTGGTAGGCACAAGGTTGTCCAGACCAAACATTCGCTTCTTAAACTCCCTCAGATTGATGTGTCCGAGGTTGGTGTCGCTGATGTTCTTCCACTTTGAAGTCATCCTCGATTCTGGAGGAGCATCTTTGTCTACCTGGAATTTCATAATGTATAAGGCCTGCAGACAAACAATGGAAATTTTAAAGTTAGAAAAGGATTTGCAAAGTTTTGAAAATAACGGAGCTGCTAAATGGCTAAGTGTTGGAAAATTTTCCCCTTTTTTATTCTCATACTTAGCCATAAAAATCGAATTTTCACCTTAAAACCCTCAGTCTTAAGGTTGGTTGTGGTTACCACCAAGTGTCAAAACTTTCAAAAAAAATCATACTTGGCCAAAAAAAATCATTTTCTTCCTCCAAAATTTTTTTGAAAAAATCATTTATTAAATTCTGGAAAATATTCAGAAAATTCACAATTTTAATTTCACCTCTGACTTGGATAGAAGTAAGGCTAGACTTTTCTCCAAAATATTCAAAAAATTCAAAAAAGTTGCCTTTCTCCAGAAATCTGTAAACCTTCTACCAAAAAATATTATCCCACTTCCAGCAATATCTAGAATTTTCTCTAGATGATCTTCAAACTGACATACTTTACTAAGCTCTCCTTAGTAATTTTGAACTTCTTGGTGTAATAATGAAGTTGATAATGAAGTATTTGTAGACAAGGTTAAATCTTCAAGCAAAACCCCTAAAATCATCCAACTCATACTTCTAATTCTTAAAAAAAACTTTCCATTTTGATTTAAGTTTGAAGATATTCATCAATCCTCCAATATTCCCTTTCAAAAAAAACTTTCCATTTTGAATTAAGTTTGAAGATATTCATCAATTCTCCAATATTCCCTTTCAAAAACTTTCCATTTTGAATTAATATCTCAATAATTTTCCAATATTCCTTCAATATTCTTTTCCTCAAAAAAACTTTCCACTTTGGATTTATTTTGAAGATATTCAATAATCCCTAGATATTTTCTTCATTTTGAATTTAATTTTGAAATCTCTGTGGATTTTGTGACATCATGTTGACTTTGTTTGACCTTCCATGTGTAGGTGGATTTTTTCGAATTTTATCTCCATCTTCTTCAAATTTTGGCGGACTTTGGATACCTCTCCAAGGTATGGCGGACTTTAGGCATCTCTCCTAGCCTATGGCGGACTTTGAAGGTTGCTCCCAACACTTGGCAAGCTTGGGCGGACTTTGTTGTTAGCTCCCACATGACCTCCAAATGCATGGCGGACTTTGGCTAAGGCAACTTCATGGCCTCCATTAAGGTGAAAATTTGGCTAAGGCATTGGGGCGGACTTTGAAGGTCCCTCTTCATGACTCTCCTAAGGCATGGTGGACTTTGGTGTCTTCTTCATCTTGGGCGGACTTCTAGCGCTTCTCCTCATTGGGCGAACTTTGGAGAGTGCTCCCACATGCTTGGGCGGACTTTGGTCACTCCTCCTCCTTAGCCTCCAACCTTGGCGGACTTTAAACTTGGCACCTCCTACCTTGCTCTCTTACTTTAGCGGATCCTACCTTGCTCTCTTACTTTAGCGGACTTGGGAGAGGGCTCCATCATGACCTCCATTGTTGATGTTATTTGGCTAAGGCATTGGGGCGGACTTTGAAGTTAGCTCCCACATGTCCCCTTTAGCCTTGGCGGACTTTAGACTTGGCACCCACATGACCCCTTTAGCCTTGGCGGACTTTGAGGTGTGCTCCTTCATGGCCTCTATCAAGGTGAAAATTTGGCTAAGGCATTGGGGCGGACTTTGAAGGTCCCTCTTCATGACTCTCCTAAGGCATGGCGGACTTTGGCCTTAGCTCCCACATGACCTCTCTAGCCCTTGGGTGGACTTTAGGCATCCCTCCTCTTGCTTGGGCGGACTTTGGTGGTGCTGGCCATCATGGCCTCTTCAACACATGGCAGACTTCTGGCTTGGCACCCATGTGACCCCCAAAGGCATGGCGGACTTTGAGGTGAGCACCCATGTGACCTCCCAAAACATGGCAGACTTCAGGGTGAGCACCCACACAGCCTTCTAAGGCATGGCGGACTTCAGGCAAGGCTCCTTCATGGCCTCTCTTGCATCGTGGTGGGGTTTGAACCTGCAAAAATACTTCAAAACCCTTGTTAGCCAGACTTAGAATAATTTTCAAAGAAACTTCAAAATTTCATAGTTTAATCTAATTTAACCGGATTAACTTGAAATTTGAAATCCATGCTTAGGTGGATCATCTAAAGGAGCAAAAAGCCTAAAATCTAGGGATTTAGCTTTTTAGATCGAAACTTGGAATTTTCAAGTTCCGGTCGAAGCTGGTCAGTGGTACAAGTGTAAACCCTAGGTTTGCATCCCGAAAAAGCAAAAAGCCTAAAATCTAGGGATTTAGCTTTTTTAGGTCAAAACTTGGAATTTTCGAGTTCCGATCGAAGCTGGTCAGTGGTACAAGTGTAAACCCTAGGTTTGCATCCCGAAAAAGCAAAAAGCCTAAAATCTAGGGATTTAGCTTTTTTAGGTCAAAACTTGGAATTTTCGAGTTCCGGTTGAAGCTGGTCAGTGGTGCAAGTGTAAACCCTAGGTTTGCATCCCGAAAAAGCAAAAAGCAAAAAGCAAACATCCCTAAACAATAGGGAAAACTTTCTAAAAATAGCCATGCCAGGGATTGGGCTGAAAATGCCGAAAACAAAACTTCCTAAAAAATAGGAAAAAGCAAAAAAGCAAACTTTCTAAAAATAGAAAGTTGTCCAAATTCGTCCAAATCGATTGCGATCTTTGTCCTTTGGCCTTTCTAAGCACTCTGGTGATGTTCACATTTCGGAATCACATAACTTGCAAAAACTAACTTTCAATCGTCAGGGCCTGAAATGCTCTAAACTGGACAAGGCTTGGTGAAACTGCAGCAAAAGGTCACAGGACGCTAACAAAACCCTAGAAAGCAGGAAAATCAGCGGGTCCCTAGTAGCAATGGGGCGATGTGTGGAAAAAGGTCACAACAGGTTGCACCAAGTCAACAATGGTTTCCTACATTCTTAGGATTAGCATATGCTTTCTCAACCCTTATTCCTTTTTGACTTTATTTTCTAAGTTAGTATAGATCCCACGTTCTAGCAAAGTTCATAAACGCAAGTCCCCTTGTGATTCCAGCAAATCACATCAATACATTGAGTCTATCCCAAGCATTAAGTCAAATTGTTCGCATTGTAAACCTTGGAGTTGTCTCATTTGATCAAATCGTATAGCATATGAGGTTTCTTTGATCAAGAGGAAAGAATACTTCGTATTTTATTCAGTGTTTGAGGTGTCCTAAGAAACACATCAACACTTCCATCTCCACATCTCACTTCCAACATTGCAAATCTTTATGCATTCTAATCTAGATTGTGCATTTCCGGTGTATCATTATCAAATAAATCTTTTGTAATCAGATTCAATTAATTAAATATTTTTTGCTATTTACAAAAATCAATCTAATAGCATTAATTACAATAACTTGTAATTCATAACATTACATTTCTTGCAATCATACTCTAGTTTCATCAATGTAATCGAAAATTTGAAGTAGCTTAAAGTTTATATTACGCAATGTTTATCCAATACTTGATATGGTAGGATCTTTGATTCTTTTATGGTTTGGATACAATAATCTTTTGTGCACCCTTGCATGACAATTTTTATGCAATGGGAAGTTGACAACTATAGTTAGTGGTGCATGCATGTTTATAAGTTGGCAAGCCTTAAATTTCTTCTTAAACCTAATGAATAATTACTCAAAGGCTATGGAGAAATTGCCCAAGTTCTTTAACCAATGAACCTCTGCAACAATTGCCACTCCACCAAGCTTGATGGCATATATAGATGTGATCAACTAGTACTCAGCCATTGCTAGCTTATATTGTAGCAAAATTCTCCACAAGGAACCATGCCTCCATTGGCAATCATCACCTAAATATTCATGATTGGATAGTGGAAGCAATTTAACTCACTATCCATCTTCTTATCAATAAAAATCTAAATACTTCTTGAATCAATGAGATTTGCTAACCTTTTCTTTTATGATTTTACCTTCGATTCACAATGTTTAAGGTGCAATAATGCCAGCTAGGGCGTGTATAATAATGGAAAGGCATTCTACAACACTAGAAAATGATTCTTACCAATTAATAAAGCACAAAGTTGACCTAGCTCAGCAATTGAACAAAAGGTTGGCATTGAGGGACCATCGATTGTAATGGCGACAAAGGTGTCAATTTGGAAAGCACAATGTTCTTTCAAGCATTAATTTTTGTGGTGTTCAATAATCCACCAACTCTTCGAGACCAAATCAATGCTTCAAGAAGTTTGTATGCATGCTCTTGTCGTTTGTCTGCTAGAGATTCAACAGTTGACCATGTCTTTTAGAACGCCCATCTAGCAATATTTAATTCCGCATAGCTTCAAGGTTAACTTTATTAATTATTCACTACTTCCCTTTCTTAGGGAGGACCTTTACTTGGGGAGACTTAGATGATAGGGGACAGCTGCAAAGTACTATGGCATACAAGTTAGGTGGCTTTGTGGATTCCTAAGGAAATTCAGGTGTGAAGCTGTCATTCATGCTGATCCCTCCTCTCTCACTCTAGGGGAGTTGAAGCTATTTAGGTAAGAGTTGGATTTTCTGTTCCAAATTAAATTCAAGTGATCCTGAATAAATAGGTTGACTCCTTGCCTCTTGGAGAATATGTGCAAATGTTAGCCTCTCTAGCTTTCATAGGAGAAGACTATCCTTGTGTATATGTTGTTATATTGATGTAATTATCTGATCCCTGAAGTAATATAAGTTGCATTTCTCTGCTCAGGAAAGGGGAAAAAATATCCTGCATAGGCAGAACAATCCAAATGTGATGAAAAGCTGTAAGGGCACCTGCATTCATTTGATTAGAACTGACTGCATAAAATACATGACCACTAATACTATAGTTTATTGTTTACTAGTCACCACAAAATGTTTTTATCAAAATGATAATGATCAAAGTAGCAAGACTACCAGGTCCAAGCATCTGCCAGCACTTGTATGGTCACCAGCTAGAGAATATGCAGCAGCAAGATTTACCCATATATATCCTGCTTTGCTATCTGCTTTTACTGCTGCTGCAAGGCATTGCTGTGCTGCACTTGCAGCTGCAAGCTGACTAACATATACCTCTTGACTTCCTCGAGCTCCTGCACCTGTCAAACAGAAATATGAAAGGCAAAATTTTCTCAAAAATTTCTTCAAAGGAATCAATGTAAGACACAAATAAAAATGATTTATATTTCACTGGACCTTTAATCAAGAATTTGCCATTTCAATTTATTAAATTCCGAAACAAAAAAGAGATCAAGAAAGCGACCCGTGAAAAGAAAGAAAAGTGTCAAGAGTTTAATATGGAAGTGGAAAACAAAATATCCAGTTTTCAGAAGTACCAAGTTATGCAGAAATAATTCAAAAATGCACTACCTTCCTGCCATAGATTCAAGAATGTACGGCAAAAGGAGAAGCAGGTGATAGAATAGCTATCACACAGCATTCAATTAAAAAAAGGCCAAATATTCTCTATTACCTGTACATATTAACAATCTTGAACAGTAAGAAAAAAATGTAAGCTTGTCTGTGTATTCTTACACCAAAAAACTAAATGAGGAACAGCACTGTGGACGTGAATAAAATTGAAAACAAAATTTTCTTAGTGATTCTTCAAAAGAATCAAATATATTATTTTGTTGGTACGTTCACCAGAGAGCTTGAAAATTCAAGGTGATTATAATCCAAGACAGAAGAAAAGATTAAGTGAGATCTAAAAGGAATGAAAAGTATCAAATGTGTAACCTGGCAGAGGAAAGCAAAACTGAAATATTATTATACATTTTTCAGAAATATCAAGTTCAACCAACATTATTAAAGAATGTATTACCTCTATGTCTGAGCTTCAAGAATGTATAGATAAAGGAGAATCAATAGAATGGCTGTCACATGGCATGTAATTCAAAACAGGCCAATAACTATAGAATAAAAAATGGTAAGCAATAATGCAAACTTGTGTGTATAATTCTTATACCACAAATATAAAGGAATGCTGCTATGGAATAGATAAATGTGACGTTGCAAGGTTAACACTTTATATGTGCCATTCTAGAATAGCAATCAAAATCCTTTCCATTTTTTATTCCTTTACTTTCTATACATACACCACGATATTACTTACAAGCCCTCCCATTTGCTCATTTAGAGCCTTGAAAGAGAATGGATATTAAGAATCTTAGAGAGATATTAATGATAATAGTGAACCCAATGGTGAGACTCAAAATGTCAGAAAAGAATATTTCTTTGCAAGCATATCCAGAAATTCATGTCACAAGTTTATTGTTTAAATAAAGATTGAGCTCTAATACCATGTTGAATTTCGCAAAACAAACCTACAAGATCTAACAGCAAACTAAAACACCTTCCACAAATGAGAGTAACAAGAAAAATATGCCATATTCCTCAAAAGAAAACATTACCAAATGAAATTACAATGCAAAACGATGTGCTTATATAGGGAGCACAAGAATGCCCTAAACTTAATTTAAGAGAACTAAAGTGCAAGCATGAGGAGCTAAAAAAAGCTCAACTACAGCTTGAACTATAGTGAAACTAATTTTAGCCTAATTAAATAAAAGCTAAAAAGCGCCTAAGTTTAGCTTAAATGAATACAGTAATTAAAGGACCTAATTAAATAAATAATTAGATAATTGTCCTAATTACTCCAACACCCCCCCTTAAGATAAACTTAGGAAGTAGCTAAAAAGCTAAAGATGAATGCAAAAAGCATGCATGAATAAGTCTTGGCAATAAAGGCCCGATCCGATACTCATGTACAAACCAATGCAAAGGAATGCAATTCTCACAACCGGACAAAAGGAGAAAAACCCATAGAGAAAACTACTTTCCACAAGCGAGAAAGAGAATTAAGGACTAAGAAGCCTCCAAAGGATGTCCCAAAGGAATAGGAACATGAAGAACATCCTCAAAGCACAAAAAACCTATAGACAACTGTCAAACAAAGAGATTGCTATAGTGCTGAATGAAGAACCTCCTCTAAAACAAAGATGACGATCAGGATCAAGAAGACAAGAATCTCATGAGTGCCCCCAATGACACTACTTGAACAGTCAGATGGAAAACAAAGGCAAAACATCTGGTAATCGAAGATACAGATGTGTTGTGACGTATTCACACATCGCCCCATTATAAATGGGGACCCCTACTTTTTGCTTTTTTGGGTTTGTTTTTCTAGGTTTTTTAGGGTTTTGTCTGTTAACCTTTGCATTTTGAGTGTCGCCAGGGGGATCACTAGGATGGCAGGCTTTGCTTGAGCCAGAGTGAGTCCACAGGGCCTCAGAATTAGGGTTTCTTTGAGAGTCTTCCTTAGGGCCTGGTTTTGCTCTTATTGCTAATTGTGTCTTGCTTGGTGAGTGAGTATCATCCTTGAAGGTCTAAGTTAGGTCAAATTGGTGAGTGATGAAGTCTGGAATGTCATCCTGATCTTCAAATACCCTGAAATTTGGCTAAGTCTGGAATGTCTTCCTGATCCTGAAATTTGACTGTCTAGAAAACTGAAGAATCCTCCAAAAACTAGATTTTGCATTATAACTCCTGGAGGTCCGAAACCACTCTCAAACATCCTGACAGTATATATGGAATATAACTTAAAGTATAAGAAAGAAGAAAGATATAAAGAAATGTCACTTATACTTAAATGCTATACTCCATACATGAATCCTGACGGAGAGACCAAAATGTCAAATTTCGCTCCTGACCCTTCCAAAGGGTCCAAAGCAAAATTCTCCATAAGACATTCTAGTTTGACCCAAACTTAGAACTAACTCATTCCCAGGCATTATTGAGGGCAAATCACTTGTTTGGATGAAGAAAAGTGAGAAATGAAATCAAGATTTGAGCCTAAATGTGAATTTCGCTCCTAACCCTTCCAAAGGGTCCAAAGCGAAATTCTCCCTACACCTTTTTTCTCCTTGTTTGCACTGGAAACCTTGATTCCTTGGGCATGGTAAGGGCAAATTGACATATTCTTGCCTTAGGAAGTGATTTGAGATGTTTGAAAGTGTGGATTTTGTATAAAGCATGAATTTCACTCCTGACCCTTCCAAAGGGTCTAGAGCGAAATTCACCTTTTCCTCTATTTTGCTCTTTCATATGGCCAAGTTTTGGATTTTTGAGGCATAGTTGAGGAGACTTAGATGCATGTTTGCCTTGGAGAGGAGGTTTAAGACTACAAAGTGATGGAAATCAACCTAGAATGGAAATTTCGCTCCTGACCCTTCCAAAGGGTCCAGAGCGAAATCTTCCATTTGACCTTCTATCTTGCCTAAAATGATGAATAGAGTTTGAAAGGACCTTGAAATTGATCAAGTTTGAGAGAGAATTGGATAAATCAAGATTTTCGCTCCTGACCCTTCCAAAGGGTCCAGAGCGAAAATCCTCATAACCCTCATTTCCTTCCTAATTTTGGCTAAGTGTTGGTCTCTGAGGCATGTACGGAAGTGTTTGACATGTTTTTTGCCTAAGGGAATGACTAGAGGTGGAGGAAATGAAGGATTTTAGCCTAAAAATTGAATTTCGCTCCTGACCCTTCCAAAGGGTCCAAAGCGAAATTCTTGAGAACACTCATTTTCCCCTTAGACAAGATTAGGACCTTGGTGGAGATGCAAGAAGAATGGTCTATGTTTGCCTCCCAAAGAGGATTGGAGTTGGAAGAATCAAGCTCAAAACATGATTTTCGCTCCTGACCCTTCCAAAGGGTCCAGAGCGAAAATCCTTATAGCTCTTATTTTCTTCCTTGTTTTGGCTAGGCGTTGGCATGTTGGAGGGTGAATTGGTATGTTCTTGGTAGTTGGACGCTTTGAAAGATGAAGATTTTGCCTAAATCATGAATTTCGCTCCTGACCCTTCCAAAGGGTCCAGAGCGAAATTATTTATTAACCTCATTTGCTTCCATGCTTGGGCTTCAAACCTTGTTCCTTAGGTGAAGAGTGATGGATTTTTGCCTTGCAATCAAGATTGGGATTGAGAAGATGAGTGATCAAGCCTAAACCAAGATTTTCGCTCCTGACCCTTTCAAAGGGTCCAGAGCGAAAATCTACCTAGCCCTCATTTTCTTCCTTGATTGATCAAATTTTAATATCCAAGGCATGTTGAAAGGAAGAATGGACATGTTTTTGCCTTTGGGAATGTTTGAAAGCAATGAAAGGTGGAGATTTTGTCCTAGAAATGGAAATTCGTTCCTGACCCTTCCAAAGGGTCCAGGGTGAAATTTCACTAGAACCACCTTTTTTCTCAATCTTATGCCAGGCCTAGTGCAGACTAAGTGAATTGTGATGAGAGAAGTCCTTAGGAATGACTTCAAGTTACTTGTGATCCATGAATTTGAAGGAATTGAGCAAAACCAAGATTTTCGCTCCTGACCCTTCCAAAGGGTCCAAAGCGAAAATTCTACAATCACCTACTTTCCTTGCAAGATAAGTCAAGCTTTGGGTTTTTATAGCTTGGGTGAGTGTGAAGAAATGTTTTCTTGCCTTTTGGACTTGATTGAGGTTGAAAGGATGGAGGAATAAGCTCAAAACAAGATTTTCGCTCCTAACCCTTCCAAAGGGTCCAGAGTGAAAAACCCTAAAAACATCTTTTTCTCCAAAATTTGTGTGAAGTCGGGCCTAGGCCTAGGTGAGAAAAGCTCTTGGGATTGCCTTGGAAAGACTTTTGATCACCAAAAATGCAAATTTTGAGCTTAAACATGAAATTCGCCTCTGACCCTTCCAAAGGGTCTAGAGCGAAATTTTGGATAGGTCCTGTCCCTGGCTAGGTTTTTGAGCGAATTTTCCTTTTCAAGGCTTTTGAGGATTAAGTAGATGTTGCCAAGTTGAGAAATGGATTCAAATGAAGGAGTCTAGAGGAAACAAAGTGAAAAGAATGGAGCTAGGTAGGAGAAGACAAGAAAAACATGAATTTCGCTCCTGACCCTTCCAAAGGGTCCAGAGCAAAATTCTTCAAACTACCTATTTCCTCCTTGTGTCAAGTCAAGACTTTGAGTCCTAAGGCGTGGTTGAGGTTGAAATGATGTTACTTTGCCCTGCAAGATGAATTGAAGTGAAGGAGATGAGGAATTGAGACCTAAGACTTGAATTTCGCTCCTAACCCTTCCAAAGGGTCCAGAGCGAAATTCCCAAAATCACCTAGTTTGCCATGCTAAAGGTCAAGGTATGAATTCCTAAGCCTTGGTGGAGAGAAGGCTAGCATGTGCTTGTCTTGGGAGGTATTTTGGAGTGGAGAATGATGGAATTTGAGCTTAGTCAAGAATTTCGCTCCTAACCCTTTGAGCGAGATCCTTTGAAACTCCTATTTTTCACCCTGTTAGAGCTAGGCAAAGGGGCTAGTTGTGAGATTATGATGAAATGAGGTCTAAATTGGCCAAGAATGCAAAATTCGCTCCTGACCCTTCCGAAGGGTCCAGGGCAAAATTCTTATAGGGCCTGTCCCTGGGAAGGATTTTGAGCGAACTTTATTTTGAAGTCTCCTTGTTGATGATTTAAGGTGGAAAATGCTTTGTTGAAATGAACATGTCATATGTACTTAATCACCTTTTGGTTTATTTTGCAGATGGAGAAAACTAGGCCAGGGCAAGGACGACCTCTTCCAGTCCAGCATCATCAAGGACGACCAATTCCAGTCCAGCATCGTCAAGGACGTTCCACAGGCAAAAGGGAAGACTCAAGGTGTTCAAGGAATTGCCAGCTACCTCCAGAACCTTCACTTCGCCACACTAAGGAACCACAAGATGACAATGTAAGGCGTTGCCAACATTTCAAGGACGGGCACACCATCCATCCATCACGTCAAAGACAGAGGAGAATCAAATAAGGTCAGTGCAAGGGTCCGTTGAAGAAGCAGATAGTTTCAGAAGAGTTAATTAAAGCTAGCTTCTCAGCTTCATCAAATTGAACATCAACCAAGTTACAAGTGTCAGACAAGATGGCATCCCAGCCATCATTCCTCCAGTTGGATTGGTCCACCTCAGCGTGTCCAGATTCAATGTACCTGACTTGTCGGGAACGGCACAAACTTCAAGGCACCTACCCCTGCTTCCTATTGGTCCTCACTCTTGGAATGTAATTTTCTAATTGGCTAAGGAAGTTTGTTGTAACAAACCCTAATTAGGGTTTTTGTCTTGTAATCCTAGCCATTGATTCTAAATCAATCAGAGCCGTCTGTTTGTAAAGGGTTCTCTATATAAGCCATGGCTCCTCATTTGTAAAGCTTAATAGTGCGTTAATAGATAGTAGTCAAGAGATTGATTAATAGAGAATAGGAAATAGTTAGAGTAGAGTAGAAAGAGAAGGCAAAGATTGTTGCCAAGATGTTGTTGTAAAGGACTTGTAAACTTCATTGAAGAAATGGTGAATTCTATGGGTCAATTCAACAATTTACATGGTCTCTATACTTCTCAAATTTGATTTCATGTTATTAGATGAGTGGAAGAAATGTGTATGATCAATGGTGAAATATGTATATCCATACTACTAGCAGTTTGTTGATTGCAAACTTGCCTTGTGTAGTCAACTGGAATCATTCAGCTTAAGCTTAACTTCAATTGTCGCTTCTTCATTGATATGCATCAGCCTGATGGTGTCCATGCCTGTAGTGGTGATCTGAACATCGTACAGCTTTCCTCAGAAGATCGCACTAACCTTGTGGAGATGGTCCTGGGATGTCAAAGCAAGACTTAGTTAGAATTTCATCAAACGTCATTCATTGCTCTTACATTCTTAGTATTAGAAATAGATCATGTTTCAACCTTACTCCTTTTTCTTTTTTTTCAAAATCAACGGCCAGTAAAATCTCACGTTCCAACAATATCCAAAGCAAATCAGACGTTCAGGTAGTCAAACGTAAGTCCCCTTGTGATTTGTAATGTCCCCATTTTGCGAGCATCAGAGTTTGTAAGAATTAGCCTATCATTTGATCCTCGTAGGCTAATAATTATTGATAGAGGGCCTCATGTGGCAATTACTTGGTGATTAGAGACATTACTCTTCAGCTGGATTCAAGTTTTGGCCTTTGCACAGGTTTTTTGACTCAGATTGGCACACTTACTATTTATAGTAAGTTACTATTTTGGGAGAGTCAGGGTTCCTATTAATAGAAAGACACCTGAGCAGAGCTTATTGGCAGTGTCAACCTTGATTGGGCCTTTGCAGCTATTGCAGTTGTGGGAAAGAATACTTCAGTTCTTTCATTTGTGCAAATTCGTGAAGTTTTCTACAAGGGTTTGAGTTTATTGTTGGAGAACATTTATAATTGGTTGTGAATCATCCTTCTTTGGCACATGGAGTTATATCATTCTTGTTGGGAGAGATTATCAACAAATTATTCAAGGTTTTAAGAGCAGATTGCAAGTTTGTTCTTGCTGCTACAGTGCGCATGAACAATGCGCTACAGTGCCGTGAACAGTGCGCATGAACAGTGCCGTGAACAGTGCGCTACAGTGCTGTGAACAGTGCGCGTGAACAGTGCGCTACAGTAGTTGGAGTTCTATAGAAGGGGATTTAGAAAGGTTGAACAGCTATATATATTTGACAAGGGATTTGCATATGAGGAGAATCAAACCAATATATTAAGGCAGCCATTGAAATACCAGGTTTTCTATCTATGGTCATTGTATTAGAAAATCATTACTTCATTGCATCATTTTCTATTATGATTATATCATGAAATATTTGGAGGTTGCATATGTTTAATGGAAATATAATTTGCATATTCCACATTCATGGTAACATTCTACGTTGATCAGCCATTTAGCTTTCATGCCAATTGTTTGCTTAAATGCCTAATGGCTGTAGGTGTACTTTCGGATGCATGACAAGTGTTTGTCTTAATGTCAACTAGCTGTACTAGTTAATTTCAGTCATTACATATGTGTGGAAAGGTCTAAAACAGCTAGTATATCATTTCTATAACAACTTTGCATTGTTAGAAGCTTTCCATAACTTCATTTGCAGCCTACAAACCCAAAGAAGACAAATAAAGAATTCACTATAGCGGCTTCAAACATTGTATGCCAAATGTTTGACAATATTCCTTGGTGTTCATATAAGCAAAACAGGGTCAGATTAGCCAAGGGATATTACAGTGGTATCAGAGCGGTTTCCTGCCAACCTGTTGGGTGATGGTTGCATTCAATTGGTGGGAAAATCATCCGTGTACAAATCAGTTTTGATTTGATTTTCAGTTAGGTAGTGAAAATGGGCTACATGACAACATTGTTCAGCGATAAACAGGCACTGAAAGAACTT
Organism: Cryptomeria japonica; assembly: GCF_030272615.1. Lineage (NCBI taxonomy): Eukaryota > Viridiplantae > Streptophyta > Pinopsida > Cupressales > Cupressaceae > Cryptomeria > Cryptomeria japonica. The sequence continues at coordinate 530,224,339 of NC_081407.1, forward strand.
GAACAATCACAATACAAGCTCAGCCAAGAGTTGTTGCGTTTAGAGCAAACGCTTCCAAAGTTTGGGTTGCCTAAAAGATTCAATTCACTTCCTACCAGCAAAGGTCGAACACCACAAAACAAAGAAGTGATTAGCATGTTTAAGGAGTATAGCACTCTTCCTCAAAAAATTAAGAAGGAACTTCCTTTCGTGAGTTACATGGATTTGCACCCGAGTCTTTGCCATAAGACAGAATTTGTAAGGAAGAAATATCACACTATAGCTCATGAATTGTTTACACATGAAATGGATAGAGAATCTTCTACACATAAGGATGATACAACTCTTCATCAAAATGATTTGGTATCTTCAAATTCCTATGAAGTATGCAGAAATTTATATGATGAATTTGATAGACATGCTGATTTGATTCAAGAAGACACTAGCACAGTTTTGGGTAATGATTTATCTACATCATCCTTGCAAGAGGTGACTCAAGAAGTTTCTAATATAGAGGATACTTCTGATTTTCATGACAGCGATGATGAAACTTTGCATGAGCATGAGACAGCAGTGTTTTCACATGTGTAAAATGATCCTATTGAATTGTCACATGAAAGTACTCAGAAATTGGGTACTAATGATGCATTGTATGTGGAGGATTAATGTCATGGTGAGTCTGATTTTCCAGATCAGACCTTTGAAAACAAGCTAGAAGATTCATATGTTGATACGGAATCCCAAGATCGTGCTTTGGATGGGCATGCAGTTACTTTGAGAGTGGAGGTGTGTGAAGATACTGTCATACCAGCAACTTCTACCTTATCAGTTGAGCCATCCTTTGAGGTACAAAGCAGCAGTACCTTAGATGTTGAGGTGTGCATGGATGAAAGCACACATGATGCTTCTTATCATGTAGTGAGTGATGACGAATCAGCCTCATATCATAGTGCATATTGTGAACCGGAAAACTTGTATGGGGGTCATAAGCTACAAAATCCTCATCATTTGGTTGGGCAACTAAAAGTGAATGACAATATGATTGCCACAACCATTGAGCATTTTGATGTTGCTCGTCAGATGTTGGCTACCTATGGTTGGAGTACTCCTTTGACAGATGAGCATGGTGATAGTGGTTTTTCCCTTGCAGAGATACATGCACTTCGAGAAGCAATTGGAATGATGAAACAAAATTACCTAAAACTACTTGCGGACAGGGATTTTCTTCTCGAGTTGGATTGCATTTGTTATGATGCATTGAAGGGAAAGGAGGAGCAGGTCGATGAGCTCACTCATGAGCTTGAGGTGACTATGGACTCATTGCAGAGTGCCGAGTTGGCTCTTCAAGAGTCACAGTTACAGATTGAGAAGCTTACCGAGGAGTTGAGTTTGGCGCAGTCTCCACCAACTGCAGATATAGTACAGTTATATACAGAGGCAGTTGATGAGGATTTTATATCCACTGGTTGTAGTGAGGATGTGGTTACATCTATCACAGATATAGGTACGAAAGTTTCAGCTGGGATGAGTACCTTGGTTGAGAGCAGTAGAGAACCGCTAGTTGCATCAAGTTCTCTTGAGGTCAGTACTGTGACAGTTGATGCAGGACAGTTTACTGGTAGCTCTTGTGTCACTATGGTGGATTCTCTTGAGAGTTGTGTGGTAGTACACAACGCTACTCCGTCCTCACAGGGCATTTGCAGAGTGTCATCTAGTTGGGAGTATGGCTCCCATGTTGATTTGTTTCCATCTCCTGGAAGCAAATCTGTCACTTCATCCCATGCAGCTGATTTTGGATGCCAGCTTGTTGTTTTTCAGAATCAAAGGGATCACCTGCTCGATTCAAGTGTTGTTAGTGACGAGCCATTGACAGAGGTTGGAGCATTTTACCGCGACTACACAGTGAGGAGTGCTCATCATTTTTCTTTTGATCCACACACAGAGGACTTGATGATGCATCCGTGTGGATTGGCTCCAAGATGCCATCCTTTGTGGGATGGGTATTCATCATCTTCAGAAGATGGGATTAGCAGTTGCGAGCGCCCGACTCAGCAGTTTATGGGGGATTACTTGCAGGGACAGCTGTCAGTTATACATCATGCTGATATGTATCCAACAGGGTTTGCTACTTCTATGTCACAAAGTTTTCTTATGGGTACATGGTTACAGGATGACTATGGTGTCAGTGGGCATGATGGTTTGGTTAGTTATCACATCCATGGGAGTTTACCGAGAGTTGTAGAGAGATATTGTGTTATAGACGCTTCCAGATATTTTTATCTCTATATGGCGAATGGATGTGGGGTTCAATTGTTTTGGGATCCAGGAGGCGACAGGTTTGGCACAGTGTATTGGATGGGTCCCATTGGTTTGCTTCACCACTTCTGGCATGGTGAAGTTGAGATCAGAGTAGTGCAGAGGAAGTCAGAGGGTATTAGGCTTGGCAGACTTCCATTCCAGGTTTGGGATCCAGGGATATTGTGCGCAACTATGTTTATGTTGGTGCTACAGGAGTCGGTTAAGGATGTGTGGGACATTTCACAATTCTCCTTTTGGGCCTCCCGAGGATTGGAGTTTCTTTGCAGTGGAGATTGCTTGGGGACAAGCAATTTCAGGGAGGGCGGACTGTAATGTCCCCATTTTGCGAGCATCAGAGTTTGTAAGAATTAGCCTATCATTTGACCCTCGTAGGCTAATAATTATTGATAGAGGGCCTCGTGTGGCAATTACTTGGTGATTAGAGACATTACTCTTCAGCTGGATTCAGGTTTTGGCCTTTGCACAGGTTTTTTGACTCAGATTGGCACACTTACTATTTATAGTAAGTTACTATTTTGGGAGAGTCAGGGTTCCTATTAATAGAAAGACACCTGAGCAGAGCTTATTGGCAGTGTCAACCTTGATTGGGCCTTTGCAGCTATTTCTAGACTCAGTTCCACATACTTACTATTTATAGTAAGTCACTATTCAGGGTTTCTATTTTTAGACAAGCATCCAATCACATGGAGAACAGGGAGAGTCGACTCCTGGCTCAGACGGTTTAGCAATCAGACAAGTACATCAAGAGATATTAAAGTTTAAGTGACTTAAGTGATTTATTTAATATTTTAATATTATTATAAAGTTCTAAAGTAACTTTATAATAATAAAGTCACTTTAATATAATAAAGTGCGTTAAGTGAATAATTTAATGTGGGAATAAATCTTTTATCCCACATTGGCCAGGAAGGTGTTTGAGCTCTCTTAAGGAAAGAATAAAAGGAAAGGCAAGAGTTCATTCTCAGCATCCAGTTGATGAATAGTATTTTGATTGATTTTTATTGTGGAGCCTAGGGCTTTCGCAATTTTCTTCTTTGATCATAGGAAACGAAAAATTCCTATTGATAGCAATTTTGAAGGTGTGAAATAACACCTGAATTATTGCAGTTGTGGGAAAGAATACTTCAGTTCTTTTATTTGTGCAAATTCGTGAAGTTTTCTACAAGGGTTTGAGTTTATTGTTGGAGAACATTTATAATTGGTTGTGAATCATCCTTCTTTGGCACATGGAGTTATATCATTCTTGTTGGGAGAGATTATCAACAAATTATTCAAGGTTTTAAGAGCAGATTGCAAGTTTGTTCTTGCTGCTACAGTGCGCATGAACAGTGCGCTACAGTGCCGTGAACAGTGCGCTACAGTGCCGTGAACAGTGCGCGTGAACAGTGCGCTACAGTAGTTGGAGTTCTATAGAAGGGGATTTAGAAAGGTTGAACAGCTATATATATTTGACAAGGGATTTGCATATGAGGAGAATCAAACCAATATATTAAGGCAGCCATTGAAATACCAGGTTTTCTATCTATGGTCATTGTATTAGAAAATCATTACTTCATTGCATCATTTTCTATTATGATTATATCATGAAATATTTGGAGGTTGCATATGTTTAATGGAAATATAATTTGCATATTCCACATTCATGGTAACATTCTACGTTGATCAGCCATTTAGCTTTCATGCCAATTGTTTGCTTAAATGCCTAATGGTTGTAGGTGTACTTTCGGATGCATGACAAGTGTTTGTCTTAATGTCAACTAGCTGTACTAGTTAATTTCAGTCATTACATATGTGTGGAAAGGTCTAAAACAGCTAGTATATCATTTCTATAACAACTTTGCATTGTTAGAAGCTTTCCATAACTTCATTTGCAGCCTACAAACCCAAAGAAGACAAATAAAGAATTCACTATAGCGGCTTCAAACATTGTATGCCAAATGTTTGACAATATTCCTTGGTGTTCATATAAGCAAAACAGGGTCAGATTAGCCAAGGGATCAGCCAATAAAATCTCACGTTCCAGCAATATCCAAAGCAAATCAGACGTTCAGGTAGTCAAACGTAAGTCCCCTTGTGATTCCACCAAAATCACATCATATCACGAGAAGCTTATCCACACGTAGAGAACCTACATATAAGAACCTTGGAGTTGCCTCGATTGATCCTTCGGCGAGATCTTCAATAGTCGGGAAACTTTGTTTAAGAGAGGATAAGGTACCTTTAGGTATTTTATTCTGTGTTTGGCCGTGTACAAAAGACACATCAACAAGATGGCAAATGAATCTACACAAGTGACCCCAACCTCACACTACTCGACCATGCAAGAGTAAACTGTTAGTCAAAAATAGAGGTGCCAATACTCTGAAGAACACTAATCAATTGAGGATAAATTGCCTCCACAAAATTGGAATGCAAGAGTGTCTATATGGTAAAAGATCCATCTCACCAAAATACAGCCACTACATCCAGATAGTACATAGAAACAAATACCATATACGTAACTCACTCCAAAGAGAAACCAAAGAAGCATTAGCACCAACAGTAGAAACTCCCGATAATACTGACAAGGGAGGGAGATGACAGGTCCACTAAAACAGAGTATCACCATGTAGTGCATAAAGGAGAATTTGAATGTGCACAAGAAAGTACTTGCAACTGAAAAAGGGTATACAACCAATGCACACATGCATGGAACAAGAATCTCTAGGATTCGATGTTGTTGTGGAGGGACACACACCGAACAAAGGTGTGATGGCAAAACAAAAGGCACTACATGATCCCCCATGGCACTTTATAATACAGTGTATGTACAAAATGAGGCACAAGAGAATGTGTAAAATCTCCAAAAACCATACACAAGAGTGGCACTTTGTCTCAATGCATCTACAAACAAAGAAGTGCATGAAACGAATGCTCAAAATTCCCAAATAGGACAATGTGTTGAAAAGACATGTAAAACAAACCAAGAGAAGCCATCCAATGCAAACAGAAAGTTTCCAAGAGCCAAAATGACTAAGTAATCAGCCATAAAGTGAAAACAAAAAAGACTAAATAAAAACTACTTGGGGAAAAATCTAGAAAAAATAGTAAAATATTTGGATAATGCATTGAACCACCTTTCCAACGATATCTAGTAAACGGAGTCCAAATGTGCAAGTTATGGCCCCAAAAGTGCAAAAAAGCAAGCTGACTTCAATGGCCTGTTGTAGTCACCAAGAGCAAAATCATATCAGACCTCCTGCAGATTCAAATAGTCCTTTGAACCAACTTTCCAACGATATGCGGAAGTAGAAAAATAGACGTTGTATGAGCAAGTTATGGTCAAAAAACCAACTACATGTCACAATGGGCTTGGAGGCTTGAAAGGGTTTCCAAAACTAGGAACTTTCCAAAAATAGAAACTTTTCGAAAGTAGTAACTTTCCAAAAATAAAAAGTTTTTAAAAAATAGAAAGTTTTCAGAAATAGAAACTTTCCAAATTGGAAAAAAATTTAAATTTTTGACACCCATTTTCTCCAAAAAATTGCCCACGTCCAGATCCACACAAAAAGACAAACCTAGTGACCCTGCAACACTTCTGAGAAAAGAAACCCTCAAAGCTTGAGAAGGGGTTTGTTGAATCCGCACTCTGATACCATGTAGAAGTAAAGATTGAGCTCTGATACCCTGTTGAATTTTGCATTACAAGCCTATAAGATCAAACAACAAACTAGCCTTCCACAAATGAGAGTAGAAAAATATGTCATATTCCTCAAAAGCAAAGATTACAGGATCTAATTACAATGCATAATGATGTGCTTATATAAAGAGTACAAGGATGCCCTAAACTAAAATTAGAAGAACTAAAGTTCAAGCATAAGGAGCTAAAAAAAGCTCAACTACAGCTTGAACTAAATTGAAGCTAGTATTATAGCCTAATTAAATAAAAGCTAAAAAGCACCTAAGTTTAGCTTAAGTGAATAAAGTAATTAAAGGACCTAATTAATTAAATAATTAGATAATTGTCCTAATTACTCCAACATTATCTTATTTTTTATGAAAATTAACACTATATAAGATGGCAATATTTTAGGCAAAACCATGGATATAAAGTCCAAAGTAAAGTTGTCTCAATGGGAAAGCACTCCCAAGACTATGATACCTTGAAGATTTACCTTGGAGGACTTCGCAGCAACAAAAGGATATATGTCTTAGTGGCCAAGCCTAAGAATATAGAAAGAGCATATGCATAAGCAGTTTACCATGAGAATACAAGAAGGATCCAAATCTCCTCACAAACTTCAAATCAGCACGGTTTCCCCAAGCAAAAGGGTAACATAAATGGAATGGTAAGTGGAATGCTAGTATTCTTCAAAAGCAAGATATTAAAAATCATTTTGGGCAATCCAATGTAGATGGTCATGCCGATGAGAAATGTTGGAAGCTTCATCTCAAATTGCATCCTGAGAACCACAATAAGAAAATAGCAGCTCCAACAAGAAGGGTGATTCCCATCACAGGCTGCACTCTTTCTTTAGCAGTGCTACCTATGATGTAGAGCTTGATGGAAACATTGGTACCTATGATTATCATGCCATTGTCAATGATGCCTTACCTCAGTACCAATATACAAGCAAGCCAGTGATATGTTGATCAGTACTACCACTATGCCCAACTTTGATTAAATAACCAAAAGTTAACATAGTGCTAATGTAATGTCCCAAAATTGGTTTTTTTTTTATTTTTACAAATATTTGATGAAATGCATAACCCTCACTCTTTTTGATCACCAAGATCATGATGTAGCCAAGGTGTGTGTGTGTGTGTGAACCCAAATCCAAATTGGCAACATAGGTTGAAAAAGATCTCTTGTGGATAGTCTACATCATGTTTAATATGTATATGTGCATAGAGTATATATGTATAATATACATACAATATGTGTACATATTCATGTAGTCATATACATATTATACATATACACATACACATACCCACACACACAAATGTTGTAGGGCTGAATATAAACTCCAATCCAAACTGGCAACTAGGTTTAAAAAGATCTCTTGGACATAGCCAGAAGATGGGTGTATTTGAAAAACCATAGTTACCAAATTCAAACATATCTGGATTTTTGGACCTGACAGATTTGTCCAAATTCAATCCACATTTTTCAATCTCTCAAAATTTCACTAGATTTGGAAATTTCTGACTCTGAAAATGAATTGAATTTTTTGAAACTCATAACTATGCTGAAATCAGATATTCCAAAGAACAAAATTTGTTACAACTTCCTTCCTCTGGAAAAGATGGTGCAAGCCTACTTTACCAAGAGATAAATCTCTTGCATTTGGGAAAACTTAACTATTTAAGTTGAGACTTAGCTAAACATATGATCATGGAACATCTAGGTTTGGTGCTTCTAGGACAGATTTTAAGTTTTAACTTCTTCTAAATCGGTTCAAAAGAGGAGAAGCTGGCTACCCACACATTTGGAGAGACAACTCCCCCACCCACCCTCCCCCACCCCCGACATGACAGCATTATGTAACTGTTTTGTTTTGTCTATTAAAGAGATGCAAGGTCTCAAAAAAAAATGTAGCTCAATTAACATCTAAAAGATAGAGAAAATAATGATATGTATTATACGATCAATTCAGCTCAGATATCTAAGTTTGAAAAAAATAACTCAGAACAATTAAAGAATTTTCATAGTGAGAAATTGTGTAGCCTTGCTCCCTCCTATAGAGTAGTCTGTTTTGGGATGAAAAAGAGTTGGATTTAGATGAACATGAAATGCAGAACAAGTAAGCCTACAAGACGAAAACTGATCTTGATTGTATACTCATAAAGCTCATTCTTATTTATGTAAGGTTGCAAACAGATATGGCTAGCAATCCATAGACAGGCAACCATAGCTTCATCAACTGAACTACAACCCAAAACATTGGTGATTAAACACTTCAATGCAATTCAATCCACAAAATGTGCTACAAAAATTGAACTGTAATTTTCTTATCTGATACATTCTGAAACTGTGCCTGATTAATATACCAATAACAAATGGCATTATTCAAGGATGGCATCACATTCAGAAAAATAAAACCTAATTGATAAACTTGATTGCTAATATTATTTTCTAAACAGAATCGGAAATTATATAAATAATTGTATAATATATAATAAAAAAAAAATTGCAACAATTATTTCCCCTAAAAATACATGATAAAAAACTGAATTTTATTCATCTTGGTAATGTTGTTTTAAAATTATTGTTCTGGTCAAGAATATAGTGAAATTAAAGATTGTATAGCATTCTAGACTGCAATTTGTGCCAAAGTTACATGATTATTTATATTTCATGTGTGAGCCAATAAAAGAAGAACAAGCAACAGTGAATGAATTAAGGATTGGTTGCTGAAAATATTGCTCCTTCTAAGAAATTAATGTCAACTACAGGCTACCCAGCATCTTTGTTATGAAATTCATTGGTGCATAAAATTGTTCATAAATGATACATTAGTTTCCATGCTAACCTTACAAAAACAAAATGTTCATATTTGAAAGCATTCTTAGAGGTTAAAAATCAAGTATCCAGTTAAAATACCACATCTACAAAAAATATCAGGGAGTCATAGTTTAACGTGTTTACAGCAATTCTCCTGTATAGTTTTATCAATCAGGATAAAGAGATAATAACCTGCGGTTTTGTGCATTAAATTCCCATACCTGCAACAATTGAACCATACTGGCGTAAAAGAAGGGCCCCATAGTTGAGAAGAGCTCCTGGATGGTTTTTATCTTTCCCTAGTAAGGCCTGAAAACATTGTGCAGCATACTCCAAATCGCCACTGACAAAAAGAAATTGTTTCAAACATAACAACTCAAGGACCCCATGATTTTTTAAATCTAATGGTAAATTAATCACCTAACATTCATACAGGAACCAAAAAAGATTATCCAGTACATAACCTAATGAATTAAAGTCAATTTAATCTTTTACTTTCATACATGCTTATGGCTAAAGGTTTCAAAATATTGCTTTAACAACTTTTTAAGACAGAATCCTGTCAATCAGTCATATTAAGTGCATTGATTTTATTGGCATTTGCCATTATAATTCCTGAGTTTTGCACAGAAAAGTAAGGTGATATGTAAGATCATTTATGAGACCCTATATCAGAGATTTTGAGCTTTATTTCATATTATACTCCTACCCTATTCTTTCTATGCCTCTTGGATTAGCATTAACCATACCCTAATAAACTAAGGATAATTTTGGCAGTTGAGATGGTGGTTAAACCACCTCATGTAAATTATATGCACCATTGTACAGTTTGTATGGCATTGATTGGAGAATGATAATGCAGTTGTTGCTATTTTTGGTTCAATCTTTCTTATTCTTTCTTTCATGACTGTTGGTTGATTTCAACATGTGGCATCAGAGTTGTTCCCATGAATCCAGGCCTGTGAAAAATGGAAATTGATTGAGACAAATGTGTCTTTGCAAAAGAAGTAGCAGTTTCCAACAAAACATTTGCCTCATGATTCTAGCACTGACAACAACAACATCAAATAAGATACTTCTTTGAAGTATTCTGTAATGGATCTGCATGCACTGTTCCAAAATTCCCATGTTTTATGTGCACACTTGTAAGATGCAAGAACATGTGAACTGATCATTCTGAATAACTGTTAGTTGCATTGGTGAAAGCATCAGTACTACTTGAAGAAGTATATGTCTTTGGATGAACCTCTACTGACAGCCCTACTCTTGTCCTGATCAATGGAATAAGCATGCAGTTCTGTCATTTCAACCCCCAAACATTATGTAAAAACAGTTGAGCGATGCATAGGTCATCCACACTGCATAACACAATATCCTCGCTTTCTGCCCTTTCTCTTATGGCAGTTTTTCTTTTTTTCTTTATCTGTCAGCATAAGGCTCATTTACAACTGCAATGTCCCCATTTTCGGCCCTTCCTGTATCCGTGGTAGCCCCATCTTTCTTGGAGGAAGAGATCCTTATTGGTTTGGGATTTGAGTTTTGGCAGTGAGTTTTGGGGATCGTATCAAGTCCGTTGACACTTTCTGGGAGTGGGTTAGTCATTTTCTTGTGCGCTCCAAACATCTTGGAGGAATATGCTATTTTTGCAAATTTTTCTTTTAGTAAGTCAGATTCCCTCAGATTTCAGTTCTGGACTGTTTCCGCATTTTCCCTACTCTCAGTATTGTGTGAAAAATAATTAATTTTAAGTTGTCCAAGAAGCATATTAAAAGACAACTTTAATTAATTATTTATAAATGATGTGACTAAAGTGTCAGAAATGTTTAAATAATGGAATAAATCACTTTCCAGAGCAATAAGGTTTATTTAAAATATAAAGTGATTTTTAAATCATTTTCCGGAAGTTTCCCGAGAAAGGTTATAGAAGAGGACTGGAGGTCTCATTTGAAGATTCATTCTGCAGATTGTCTATTTCTCTTTGGAGGTTTGGGAGATTTGTGCTTGTGGCCAAATTCCTTTCAATGGCTGCCTGATAAACGAAAAACTCGAAAGGCTGAAGTGGAGGATGAAAATCCTCTATCTTCAAGAGTGATTCCATCCAGGGATTGACAGTGTGCTGAGGATTTTGAAACGGGGAAGGTGACCCTCATTTCATTTTGAGTGATTCCATTTAGGGATCACCTTCGGTGCTGAGTGAAGATGTTTGGATAAGAGTACTGCTTGCGAGTCGAAGTAGATATTCAAACAAATTGTGGAGATGTTGTGGGGCAGTTTTTGGTGGTCATGAGTAATGAGTCATGATTTTCTGGTATTCATATTAGTGTATGTTTTACATAACATTGTTGGACAAGCTAGGAAAGGAGGGCACAAAATACCTACAGGAAGCCATGAATTATTTTGGTGTTAATAATTAAAGTTCGTGGAAGATTTACAGCAGGTAATATGAGAGCCTAAAACCCTTCATTTGTTGATGTCTCCCTTCCAGCAGGTCGCATAAAGAATACAAAGGGTATGAAAGGGGTTTAAAGGTTGCTTAGGGCAAGCAAAAAGTCTACTAGGATTCGTAAGGAATCGTAAACAAAGCTTTGATAACTACCGCATGACAGTTGGATAGGTTCTATAGAATAAGCATAACATCTACTGTCTTTTGTTACACAGAAACACTCCACACTTTAACTTGACTTCGACTTTGAGTGGCAATCTGTGCAACATAAGTCTGTCTTCAACTATCCATCCCATATTTTGTATAAATGACACATTTATATCTCACCAAAGGTAGCTTCTAAAGCTTCAAATAATAATTAAATATTAACTTTAAAGCAATCCTATCTTCATCCATTTGAAAGAGGCATAAAAATAAATACAAAATTGAATTTTCATCACTTTCTTTCCACTTTTTCTTCCTATTTTAGGTAACCAGATGAAGGAAGGTCCCAACTTCAATGCTTTTCTCCTTTGAATTGCTTTATTTGGTCTTTGTCCTTGACATAGGCACTTTATTTCTATTTAGAGGAGGTATTTTTACCACTTCCTATTTTTCTTTCCAGCAGGTACGGATTTTCAAGTGTTTCGCCAATTGAAGATAAGTGCTTGGAATGAAAATTGGAACTTTTTGGAGTGATTGCCACTTTAGTGGAGAAAAACGACATTTTTTTCCACAAAAAAGTTTCACTTTGGAGTTGGGTGCTCAACTTTATGTTTGGTGGGCTTTAGGATGTGGCATGCCAAAGTAAAAGCTCCACTTCTTAGTAATTTTGCCAACTTTTATGTTTGTCAGGTTTTTAACATTGGGGCATCATTGGAAAATCTCCACTGCTATTGCTAGCACACAATGGTAAATGCTCTGCTACTTAGCCAATTCACCATCCTTCAAGTTTCTAACACTATTGAGCTAAAGAGATATCTCCACCAATGAGGAAATTGGTGTGGAAAATCCCATCAAAAATCCTACTACTTAGAAACTTAGCCAAAATTTAATGCTTGGTGGGATTTTCCAAGCTAGTCACCAACTTGGAGGAGTGAATGGTTAACCATTATGCCATGACAAAAATTCACTTCACGTGAACTCATCATTTTTTCCTGTAAATTTCTTTCATTTTGCAAATTTCATACTAAAAAAGCTCTTTAGTTCATTTTTGAACACTTTATTGCAAAACTTCTAACTTCGATGAATTTTACCCTTCCTTGTTAGTGTTCTTTCTTTTGGATTCCATTTTCTCCTACTAGAGCCTAAATTTGCAATGAAGACCTTCTAGCCTTGTCATCCACTACCATTCTTTCTAATAATAGAAACTTTCTAAAAAATAGTAAGTTGAATTTTTTAGCTCTTCTCACCATTCCTTGAAAAAGGATAACAACTAAAATAGCAATTTCTAAAAATAGAAATTGGATTTTTTTTACCAACACTCAAATATGGATTTTCCATAATGAAATTTTCAAAAAATTGGTCTTTATTGTATGATCCTATATCAGCAAGCCAAAGCATATTTTCCTAGCATCTGCCACTCAAATTGTGTATCATAGCATTTCTCTTAACCTCATTCCTCCCTTATTTTGCCTATGCTAGAAGCGGCTAAGAATTTGGAGCTCGATTATTCTCATGATGGGCAACTTGCATACCATATTGGTGGACCAAGACATATAAACACCTAAGGACTTGGCTGTTGACAATGAAGATAACATAGTCGGTATTGATATGACAAGAATGTCTTGGTTTTTGGCTACAAACATGATTGAAGATGATGTTTCCTAGAATTACCAACAATGGTTCGGTATGGGAACCATGGGGCACACATAGGCTATAGGAGAAACTTCAAAAACTCTAAAAAAATATTTACGAAAATGACTAATCTGCAAGCAATAAAATCAAGCCTAACAACTAACATCTAATCTAAACACACATAAAAGAGATCAATAAGAAAACACATTATTGGAAAGGAAAAGCATTACTAAATCACAAAAACATGTAAATGACAACATAACCTACCTACCTACCTATGAATAGAAGGGAACATGCTAACTAAATGAAGCCATTGATGGGCTAAGAAAATTTATATCCTCTCCATTTGAGTAGGGGCTACGACTGCAACAATGCATGTTCCAAAACCTTTTGCAAGATTTTCATGAAGATCCTATGTTCAAGCAGATGAGAATGATCATGTAGTGAATATTACAGCACAAATTCGTTGATGAGCATTGGTTCTGAATGATCATCTTCCATACTAAAAAGCCTCTCTAGCCTGTGACGATATTGTGCCTACTATTCAAAGTATTTTAATTTAACCAAATATTGCAACTCTAACACATCTATAGGAACAATGACCTTTACATATCTGATTTGATCCTTATTACCTATCACTTCTACATGCTTAACCCTGAATTCATCCAAGCATCATTTTTCCGAAAAGGTCTAAGGTGTTGAAGAAAAATTTCAATCTCATTCTTTTGACTTTCCAGATCCCCTATTGCTTCAGCTGCATATCTCATTCATGCAATTCTTTTTCTGCATTTAATTCCATTAAATCTTCATTTGACAACCTCCCAACGTCTGAACATTCAAGTATTAGATCATTATTGTGTTAGGAAAACAATCTTCCTCTCATGGCGAGCTTTGCCATCCATCATCCCATATTAGTAAAGCCTTTGGAAAACTGGCTTTCTTTAATTTTAACAATGCAATCAGTTTCAAAGAATATGTCTTAAGAGGAAGGAAGCAAATAATTTCACCACTACTATCTTCACTGATTGGCAATTTTTCTTTTCAAGCATATCCAAATCTATTTTCAACTCTTTGACTACTACTGAATTCTCAAGTCCTAATTCTTCCACTTTTCCTTGTGAATGTTCTTCAAATGATCCTTCAAACAAAGATAAGAACTCTTCTGATGCATTATCTTCTATTGTCCAGTCAATGTTTAATTGCTCAAGGAAAATCCTTGGATCCTTGTGTTCTATGGATACTTGAGAGACTTTATCCTCACCGGTAAACAAATGATATGTGGTCTCTTGAAAACAAGTCACTGTTGGTGGGTTTCTCCCATGGATGTTCTTCCTGCATCTTCTCTTCTGGAAATCTTTGCTCTTTTAGAACAACTTGACTCCACAAACATAAAGAATGGTTGAATATATTTAGCTTTCTGGCACAAGCTGATCTAACTTGAATACATTTTGGCATAGACTCACCATCAGGCTCATTGTGAAGGATACCCAAAAACCATTAATAATCTAGCTTAAGAGCTGCCAAATCATGCAATGCATCTCTAGACAATTTTAAGCATCATGATTGTTTGTCCTGTATAAAGAGCAAAAAATTATGTGTTACCCCTTTGATGCTGCCCTCGATACAATTGAGCTCAACCTTTATGCTGAAACTATTATTTTATATCAACCTTTCTGCTGAAACTATTATTTTATATCTATCATATCAGTCACCAATTTCTATAATAAAGGCTCATCAGTAGGAATTGGAACCATGTGCCTGATGATATCTTTTCTGATTTCACCAATTTACAAAGCCTCTCTTTCAAAGACTCATCCACATGCCAGTGGTTCTTTCCGTTAATAGATATGACGTATCACTTGATGTGAAAGCATCAACAATCACTTTCATAGTGCTTTGGTTGCATGTACATGTTATTCTCTCTCTTAATTGCAATGAATTCTTTAACACAAAATCTTCATTGAAAATATTCCAACTATATTTCTCCAAATTCATTTAAGCCATAGAAAGAAATTCTTCTATAAGTAATGCATTGTACTTCCCTTCTTGGCCTCTTTAAGTCCATTTTTGTTCTCTCATTAAAAAAGTGGAGTTCCTACATCTCTACCAAAGATAGTTTTTAGTATGGGTCAAAAACTTAGCAAGTTACTAGCTGACTTGCAAGGAAAAACTAGCTAGTGAGTTGCAGGCAAGTTTTCGCTAAGTAACTCAACACAAAACTTGCAACTTCTGGCAAATATGTACAAAGCACTTTATGCCAATTGAGAAAAATTGTCTACAAGCAGAAAACACACAAAAAAACCTCTTCATTTTTCATTTTCTCATTTATGTAATTGTTCCTTTGACAAGTTTGCATTGATTTATCAATGGTTGGTTAATATTTAGAAGTGGAAAAATTTATTAAATAGAAAAATGATGTAGAAGCATAACATGTTTTTAATCACAAATCCAATGAAATTGGGAGAAAGCCATATACCTATGCAAGTAAGCAACTCCAAGGTTTGCAAGTGCATCCAAATAGTCTGGCACAATGGATAACAGAGATGATAAAACAGAAACTGCACTCTGAAAATCAACATAGAAAAGCAGGATGAGTAGACCAAATTGCTATCCAAAATACAACGTCAACCAGAGAAGCCTTCTGGATTAAGAATACATGATACAGATCACAGTATTGTTATCCAAATTAATAAGTCAATGAGAAAATCTTTCTCGATTAACCATAGAAAATACAGATGACATGAGTTTTATTGAGAAAGAAAAAGAAACTAACCATAGAATAGACAAAACAGAGGAAAATCAAAATTACAACCTGCACACGGCCAGTTCTGAGAAGCAGTAAGCCAAGGGTATTCCAAACAGATGCATGCCGATCATCTGCCTGTACTGATTCTTTCAACTTGCAAACTACATCTTCAATTTCATCCTTTTGTAGTTCCTTATCCAAAGTACAATGATCTCCAACACTACCTTGCAAAAGGCACTGACAATAGCACTCATGGAATTAATTATGTCCATAACAAAAATATACAGGAAAGATTCTGAAGAGAAAATTTGTATGATAGCTGATATCTGACAGAAAAATTGATTTTTAATAGCAATCAAATTTATGACTGAAATGGAACTCAACTTTGAAATGACACTTTATCATAAGTTAATCTCTTGATTGGTCAGAACATTTAAATATGGCCATAATTACAAAAACAAACTTCCATAGAAAACATCCAAGCTGGAGAAGCCTAATACAAAATCAGGTGGGCTTGCATCTCTACAAGAAAAAGGGGACACAAATGACCTTAAACATATGATATATCCAGTTACCAATTATAAAAAGATTGTTCATTAGGGTTGCAAGTCAAGCTTTTACAATACCAAGCAAAGCAGAGCAATGGCAATTTTACCAAATCAAATTCTAATACAATGTTTACCTTGATTTCAACTCGACATTTCCTGCAGAAGAAATATTTCAAATTTTGTAATGACACTATATTTGTATGAGCTCTATACAAAACACAAAGCATTTGCAAAAAGGCTGTTTAAACCAGGCTATCTGACATACCTGGGCATGGTGGATCTGAACTAAAGAAAGTAACTGAACCCTGCTTTGCCCTGTTTCTTCTTCAGATTGCGTTAAAATTTCAGTTGATTTCTCGTATGAAGACACTGCCTGCATGTATAATTCAAACACATTTATGAACTGTATAAACTTATTCACCTGTAAGAGAAGAGTTAACCCCTTGAATACACATGCCATGAACATACACAATAACTAACCTTAGTAGGCTGACCCATCCTTTGATACATAAGACCAAGAACAAAATGAGCATGGGCATTTTTGGGCATCTTGCGAGCAACATGTACCAGACCCTATTAGAAGAAGCAGAAAAGGTAAAAATAATGCTCTTTTAACTTTTAAGTGATAAACTTCAGATATATATAGGCTATGGTTAGAAAATGGGATCAAATATATCATGTCATACTTAATGCATTAATATCCAAAGTACACAATGATTTACTGTCACTAATTAATATCAAAATGATTTGAAATTATTCCCCTCCTAGCATCTCATCTATCAATTAAAGTGCAGCTCTAGTTTAGTTAACGGGAGTTGCATCAATATCAATAAAATTTGCTGAAAACATATACTACTTGTAGACAGCAAAGTAATGACTATCTTATAAATATGTTTTAAAATTGGAACCAAGTAGTGTACTAAAATACTGTTTTGATGGTAGCAGTCAGTACGAGACAGTTGTGGTCCAACCAGCACACCTCTCAGCCAAGCCCACTATAGTACACAGAAATTTGAGAGGGTAAAGCAGCTATCAAGAGTTAACATATATCTCCCTATAGGATAGCATTGTGCACTACTATATAGATAAGTAAAGAGGACTATCAGTGTGTGTGTTTTCCTGTTCTAGTATTTTCAGTTGTTATTAGTTGACATAACACAAATCATCTTCTTATATTTTTACAGCTTGACAAGTTTGGTCATTATACTTTTTAATTTCATAAACAAGCACATATCAAAAAGCTGGAATCATAGAAGCAAGTGCATTTGCACAGAGCAATCTGGACTGAGTCAATACAAGTCACTATGAGCTTAGATCTATCATCATCTGGAGATTCAATATCTCCATCATTAAAGCCAAAATAAAAACGATTAGCTATTTAACCCAAAGTAAGGATAGATAACATGATATTTTCATTATATGCTTCACGATGATGTTCTGATCCTACAACTATTCCATTTGATCTAGAAGCTGCCCCCACTTGAGCCCACCTCGAGCATGATATCCATGGCAGTAAAGATGTGAAAGATGCCAACCACTGATTTTGACAGCTGATTTGTTTGTTTGATTCAATTTTTTGGCCAACGTATAATTATTTTGCTTTTTGAAGAGATTTTAGGATAACTTGCGTGTTATTGACTATTTTGAAAGTTGTACAATAAAGACTGTACAAATAGGAAACTAAACCAATTCTGAAAATAGAAAATCAGAACTCTGATTTTATTGCAGCAAATTACAAAATTCAGGAAAAAGTTTATTTAAGACAACTAGAGCCAAATTTGGCCTACCAGGTGTCCAACGCCCTACCTGAATGAGCTTATTTTGATGTTGGAGGTGGTGCACAAAGCCATACAAGAGCCTCCAGGTGCTGCAAGTTGCTCCAAGATATTTTATTCTTCGAGTAGATAATTACCAAAAACAATTTGAGAAATTCTAAGGAGACCTAGATGGAATTCTATTTCTTGCCAGGTAAAACCCTCCAGGGAATATAGTTTTTCCCCACTAATTTGCTGACACAACTCCAGAATGATGCAATTCCTCCAAAAAAACCATTGACTTCTTATTAACTGCTGACAATAATTTTTGAACAAAAAACCAGCTGCAAACCCTTCTATTTATTTTTATTGAAACCCCAGGCAAGCTGGGAACTGTACGGCTGGCTCCAAAATGGCACAACTTTCAATGAAATGTCTCTTATTCCTGCTCAGATCTGAAAATCAGACCCTAATGATGCTATATTACTCCAATTAGCTCTTGAATTTGTGGTTCTAATAACCTGATAAGAGCTTCCTTTGCTGAACAAATTGCTGATTGATGCAAGGGATTTCGTCCTATCACCAAGAAATGGAGGTTTTCGTCCCCAATTCCACTCTAGAACTCTGCCAAACTCATTGCAGACCCGTAGAAGATAATATTCTCTCAAAAAATAAACAATTCTATGCCAAAATGATTGTCAAATTCACTTTTTATTTCAACTCTAACCCTAATTTCAAATTAGGGTTTCATCTCCCATTTTATTAATAAAATAACTTTATTTTATTTATGCTTCCTTATGAAAATCAAACCACAAGGGGCCTCCATCATTATTTTAATTCGGCCCCCTCATTATTATAATAATATTTGCTAAAATGCCTAGTTAAGAGGGCCAATGAATTATTATAACTTATTTCCCCATAAAGTGATTATAATATCACTTTATTATTATTTTATTAAATCCAAACTTAGGAAATATTAATAAAATGAGATCCGGAGCTCAGATTGGAATTCCGTCTGAAGTTCTATAATCACTGCTGATGACTGAACCCCTGCAGGCTGATTGGCAGTTCCTCCTAAAAAATGGAAACTCGCCCTAAAAAATAGGAACCTTGCTCAAAGTGCCAAAAACTGTCCGAGAGGCTCCTGCTCAACTGTGTGGTCCCCCAGGTGGTCAACCAGTCAACTGCCATTTCTCCCTAAAAAAATAGGAGACCTCCCTAAAAAGTAGGAACTGTCGTCTGAACCAGCTCACAAAGCAAGGCTCCATGACTCCTGAATGGGTTCCCTCTTCACTCCACTGGCCTACGGAAACCAAATGATAGGCCAATCCCTGCTCAACTGCCTATCACCTAGGAAGGGGACATAACAAGATGACAAATTTAGTGACTTGGTAACTATTACATCAAGGATAAGGTAAAGGTGATAATTATATCTAATACCATCATTGAAACAGTTGTTCCTTGCACCTCACAATTGAATTTCCCCATCAATCACACATATGATACCCTTCAAATTCACATTATTATATGCATGCATCACATATATTCCATATCAATATCCACACACACAGTTTCTAGTTATAGGAATTATCCCACGCTAGTAGAAAGGTAATTGTAGCTATTATAGGAGTTATCACAATACACTTAAGAGCCAGATGGCTAATTACCCAGCAAAGTAACTCATGGGATCAATATAAGTCAATTGCTGCCTACGATATCTTTATTTCTGTTAGTACATACGCATGGAGATCCTCTGAGTCCTGACAGAACCTATTGTACCAGATCAAGGTGCACATCGCTTTGCTTGCATGGCTACAGCTAAAAGGCCATAGTCAGGATTACAAGAGCTATCACATTAAATTGGAGGAAAAAGGACCTTGTACCATAGTAAGAAAGCAGGAAGTAGGTGAAGAGGGTGGTACAGGAAAGAAGACTACATTATCATGTAACAATTTGACAGAATTATATTCTAAATTTCACTACTAGTTTTTTATGTTTGACAGTGGGAGATGTTTTAGGCACCCACTTTGCAGTTAAATTCTATTTCTAACACTTCTTTTAGAAGTATTCAGCTATTTGGGTTACTTGAAGATTTAAAAATCCTACATTTAATCCTCAAATGCACCTTACAAGAACTACCAAGTTGGTGGATCATAGCCCCAATAGCAGATAATTATTTATTTCTGAAAATGGAAAAAGGATTGTATAAATTCAGAACATGTTAAATAGTTGATTCTTGAGTGAATGCATAAACTAATAGAATTTAATTAATGGAACAGAAAACTACACAGTAATTAAGATCATTTTCAATTTGATGAAAGAGAAAGCAATAAAGACCATATGCCATGACTTTCAATTAATAAGAGACGGAAAGTAAAAAGCATGTCCCAACTCCAAACACATTCCCAAAGGAAGAATACCCTTGCACTGATCCCAAAAGAATTTGTAAAGAATTTGTAGACTATTCAAATCCAGTGTTGACATCTGTCTCAAGCTACAAATAATTAGAGAGAAGATAAGCTCTATTACAGGATTTGCAATTGCATTTAGGAAAACAATAGCAACTATAGTGAGCTAAGTCACGAACATAACTGTCTGCCTTATATCATATCTGACCAAAAAGAAAGAAAAGAAAAGAAATTATATCAATGTCAATGAATGACCAATAATAGTTCAAAAGAACTGGAACATGCATGAGTTACAATAGCAAAAACTTAGGGAAAAGGGGGCACCTAGACGTGAAGAAATTATAACAAAGCAAGAAAAAAAGGAAAAACAAAGAAATAGACACATTGGGGTTAACCTGAAAAAGGTAACTGCCAAACAAGTATAAAAAGATGTGTGATAAGAGGATCCCACAAAGCAGTCAAACCAGATGACGAAAACCTAGGCAGGCAAGAGAATTCTAAGAAAAGGCTTCAACATATTCAAACCAAAAGGCCATTAGAACTAATTAAAAATATATCACAATGGCTAAGAAAACCTGAATAACAGCTAGGCACTAAAAGGAAGAGGTAACTTCCTTTCCTAGATACAAAAGATAGTGAGGTTAATATATATTCAACAACAAGAGAACCCACCCAGAAGCTTCATCTTATGTTTTTTATTACTACATTAACTTATCCTAATAGAATATGCTAATTTCTTAGAGACAGCTACATCAATCAATGGAATATCATGTTGACAAGTTCATGAATAACACATATTCCTAAACTTAAAAATAGAAACATACCGACTTAAGACTCTTGATTTTCTCTTCACGAGCAGCCAAGACACCTAAATATTGTTGATCTGGATCTGTGTCATGTCCAGATTCAAGTGTTGGGTCTCCTTTCAACTTTTGACATGCTTTTCCTGGTTTACCAACCTTTTTGTTTTGTTCTTCAATATCTTTGACCATTTTTTTCACCTTTACAAAGTTCTTTTTTTTCCTTTTTTCATCATTTGTGCTTCTGCATATGGCAAGAATTTCTCTTCATCAGACTTGCTATTAAAAAAAGAGAACAGTACCAAGGTTCCGTTGCTCTGGCTTTCTAATTATATACAGTACACATCATATCATTAACTAGGAAACAGATATTGAAAATTTGAAATTTAGTAATTCGATTTGAACAGCATTGCTACTAAAAATAGAGAAGAGCAAAGGTTTCACTGCTTTATCTTTCTTGAAAGTAACATTCCAATTGCATGCAGTGCAAAAAATATTATTGAAAAGAAAAATGTCACTGAAACATACTAATTCCTCAACTGTACGGCTTTGACATTAGGGAAAGACAATGTAAAGGTCTCAATACTTTTGAATTTATTGAATACAACATTTTCAATTATATGCAGTGCTCAACATGTTATTAACTAGGAAACTGACACTAAAATATACAATTCCTCACTTGTAAATGCACATATATGATTTCTAGTTACTAAGTTTAAAATAATACTAGTAGTATAAGAAATCAACATTATTTATTCCAAGTCTCCAAAGAATTAATAATCTGTAGAAAACGAATCATTAAGAAGCAGGCAAATTTTATTTACCGTCTACATTTGGTATATTATTTGAGCATTGACCAGCCAAATTAATATAATTCCAACTAGTCTACCAATCTAAATTATTGAATTGTGCCTTTTTCTTTACTAAGTTGTTAACAAGAACTATTTCTTTTATTATGGTTTTTTGTTTCTCTTTTCAGTTCAATAAGGTTGCGATCATAGCCATGTTATAGCTGTATTTGGCTTGTTGACCTTTTGGGATGGCATCCACCTTAAAACTACTAAAAACTCATGAAACAACTTGAGATAGAGATGTAGAAATGCAAGCAAGGCACAGAAACAAGAACACAAAATTTTCTCATGGAAAATCCTTTTGGGTAAAAAGCCAAGGCATCAAAAGACTTCCATTAACTTATATGGGCACCAACCCTAATCATAGAAGAGAGCACCAACTCTCAAAGAACAATTATTCCTAAACACCTGAAGCACCAACTTCAACAAAATGAGGCACCAACCTCAATTACAAAATATTATTGAAATTGAAAGCTACAGAACAAAACCAGACTATTCTTTTATATCTAACAGCTCAAACCACATAGAGAAAAAACAGCACTCCAAAACTACGAGTTCACAGCTCCTCCGTAAATACAAAAACAGTCACCCAGCTACTAACAAAAGCTTTGATACCTCCCTTAAGAACTTACACCTCAAAAGTATTACATCTTCAAACTCAGAAATTCTTCAAGACGAAATCTATATTGAAAGACATGAGCACGATTTCTTTTTGAAGCACACAAATCAAAACTTCAACCCAGCCCTTTTAAAAACTGTTACTACACCACCCACACTTCTGCCACACGTAGACCATTGATCAGATTATATTTTCTTTTAAAAGAACGGCATACACAGCCCCCTTTCAACAAAAAATGTATACCATATGCTCTACACAAAGCTTAATTCCCTGCAGCCACGACTTCAAAAGCATTTACAGCAGATCAATAAAAAAAAATTCTTCGACGTGGGCTCAACATCTTCTATATCTTCACGCAAAAGCCTTATTCCTCCTTAACCATATATCTGCTAATAATTTTTTTTACTTTAGATAAGAAGATAGATATATATATATATATATATATATATATATATATATATATATCTCAGAATCAAAAAGAACGCGTAGCTTCTGCACAGACTGCCACACAAAAAATGCACCCCATTATTTTTTAAAATAAATATCGCTTCCGCTACGCTTTTCACAATAGTCCCCAAAAAAATGTCTTCAAAGCCATGACAAATGGCACACACACTCCAAAATAGCGTATTTTCAAGGAAAATGACTTTATTCAGACCCACCTTCAAAACGCATAGCTATGACGTGTTCACATAAGCCAAAGATTCGATGCCTGAAATAAAAAACATAGCCACCACTTCTCATAAAATCTGAAACCGTAGCCCATAATAAAGTATGTGTATTTAATTAGGCTTCACAAACTTTATAACAGCAGCCTATATTTAGGCTTCCCTCCACAAATATTAAAAATCAGCTAATAATAAAAACATATCAAAAATTCCTTTGACAACTCAAAGAGGGCATGGCAAAGATCTGATATAACAGCTGACCAAGTGACACTTGGCACTTACACAGCTGATGCAAACACTCAACTAGCTGAACCACACACACACCCAACTCAAGTAAGCAAGCAACTAGGTGAAGCTGACAACCAAGCAGCTGAAGCAAGTCAAGCACCTCAAGCACCTCAACCAAAATTGAGAAAATCTAATGAATAAACAGTAGCTCGAAAAGCACTTCAAACTCATTTCAATAATACTATGAGCAAACCTCTAGCTTGAAAAACATAAGCAACTACGTGAAGCTGACAACCAAGCAGCTGAAGCAAGTCAAGCACCTCAAGCACCTCAAGCAAAATTGAGAAAATCTAATGAATAAACAGTAGCTCGAAAAGCACTTCAAACTCATTTCAATAATACTCTGAGCAAACCACTTGACATCAATGACAAAATGTCTAACAATCTCCCCCTTTGTCATTGATGGCAACTCCATCTGCAACTGCCACCTTCTGAAACCAACAAAACAAAACTGCTCCCCCTGAGATACTGCTCCCCCAAATTTACTTCTCCCCCTTCGACATCAATGACAAAACCAACCTGTAAAAAGTTAAAACTGAAACCATCCTGCAAAACTGAGACGGGACTGAAAGAATATGACAATAAAACTTCCCCCCAAGTCCAAACTAAAATTCAGTGATGGAGTGAATACACTCCCAAGTTTTGTCTCTTATTATCATCAAGAATATACAAGTCGTTTGCTGCCCTATTATAGCATTCGCAATGTGTATAACATCCAAACTGATCTTACAACAATCCGGACTAAAAATTAAATTGTAACCTTAATCACATAGCTGACTGACACTCAGCAAATTTGTTTCAAACCCTCTACAAATAACACATTCTCAACCTCTATTTTGCCATCATTCAATAAAAGTGTACCTTTACCTGCTACCTTTGCAGAAAAATCACCTCCAAACCTTACCTTGCCTCCATTAAACTTCTTGAGGGTCAAAAGCTTACTTTCATCTCTAGTCATGTGTTTGGAGCAACCACTATCCACATACCAAATATCTTTTTCATCTGGTGCAAGAGGGGCTGCTTGCACAATCAGAAATTCCACAATTAGAAATTCCACTGGCACTTCCTTCTCTTTCTTCTTCCAAACCATAGCAACCTCCTTTGCCGTTTCCACATTCTCATCCTTCTTGCTCTGTTTAGAAAAATCTGCCATTTCATTTTTACAAACTTTTGCAATGTGACCAGGATTATTACATTTATAGCATACTCTATTGCAATTCCTTGGAGGAATAAAAGAATTCCTACTCCTAAAACTGAAATCATTCCTTGTAAACCTTCTACAATTGATGGCTTTGTGCCCAAAATAGTTACAAGAAAAACAAAAACCATGTAAAAAGGAAATATTGAACCTACTCATATGTCCTTGCCTTGAGATAGGAGGCCTCTTGAAAGTATTATTTTTTACTTTAGATGATGAATTCCTTGAGCTCTCACCATTGAGAATCCGTAGTTCTACCTTTGAGCTTTGACCTTCTTCAAGGCCAACTCCACCCTTGTCTGAAGATTGCTTTTTTGACCTTTTGAGAAAGACAATTTCAGCCTCCAATTTTTCACAAATTTCTTCCTTCAACTTAATCTGATTTTTCAGATCCTCTCGAAACTTCTTTAGCTTCTTCAATCTGAATATTCAGGTCATCTATGAGCTTTTCAGCATCATCAAGAGCTTGTGATTTCTTCATTTTTTCTTCACTTTCTTCTTTGAGCAACAGCTTCAAATTCTGATTTTTCTTTTTGAGACTTTTAATCTCATTTAGAAGCACTCAACAATTCTTGTTCAAGATCCACTTCTTCATCTTCTTGATTTTCAGCATGAGTTTCTTCTAGAACCATAAACAAAATCTCATTACTCTGAGATTCTTCATCACTCTCTTCAGATGAATCACTATCCTCTTTTGAATATAGACTCTTTTTGGATTTCCATGTCTTCTTGTCTTTTCTTTTGTACTTCTTTTCATTACTGCTATCTTAATTATTCTCATATGGACATTTGGCTGCAAAATGTCCATCTTTTCCACAATTAAAACACTTGAGAGGCATCTTCTCCTTGTTCTTCCTTAACTTTCTCATGACAAATGGTTCTTCTGAATCAGAATCATCATATGAACTATCACATGAACTTTGCTCGTTTTGCTTGCCTTTCTTTGATGCTTTGAAGGCAATCTCCCTCTTTGATGACTCTCTGTTTGTCCTCATCTCATATGTAGTCAATATACCATGGAACTTGTCAATGGTCATCTGATCAAGATCAGCCACCTCTTCAACTACAGAAATCTTTGCATCAAACCTTAAAGGTAGAGACCTTAAAAAAAATTGTATAACAACTTTATCATCAATTGTTTCTCATCTTCTTTCATTTTCAGACTTTCGAACTGCATTCTATGAGTCTGAAGCTTAGCTTTCTTCACTTTTTCATCTCCTTCGTAGGCATTTTTTAGCTTATCCCACATAGCTTGAGCACTATCACAGTGCATAACTTTCACAAACTCTGATCTTGATAATCCACACAAAATAGCATTCATAGCTTTTGCATTGCATTCAAAAGCTCTCTTTTCATCAGCAGTAGATGGAGGATTCTGAGGAGGTGTGTAGCCCGACACAACACTGTTCCAGACATCAAATCCAAGAGACATTAGATATGCTCTCATCCTGACACACCAAAAGGCATAATTAGAACCATCAAATAGAGGGGCTCTATTCGTTGCAAGACCTTCCAAAGCATTCATTTTCAAGTTCTAACAGAATCAACCTTCAAACTTTTAAGCCTTATCAGAAGGTACCTGCTCTGATACCAATTGACAATTACACAGCAAATACTAGGGAGGAGGGGGCGGGGGTGAATCCGTATTTGAAACTTTTTAAAACTATTAAAAACTCATGAAACAACTTGAGACAGAGATGTAGAAATGCAAGCAAGGCACAGAAACAAGAACACAAAATTTTCTCATGGAAAACCCTTTTGAGTAAAAAACCACGGCATCAAAAGACTTCTATTAACTTGTTTGGGCACCAACCCTAATTATAGAAGAGAGCACCAACTCTCAAAAAACGATTATTCCTAAAAACCTGAAGCACCAACTCCAACAAAATGAGGCACCAACCTCAATTACAAAAGATTATTGAAATTGAAAGCTACAGAACAAAACCAGACTATTCTTTTATATCCAACAACTCAAACCACATATAGAAATAACAGCTCTCCAAAACTACGAGTTCGCAACTCCTCCATAAATACAAAAAAAAATTCAACACAATCACTCAGCTAGTAACAAAAGCTTTGATACCTCCTTTAAGAACTTACACCTCAAAAGTATTACATCTTCAAACTCAGAAATTCTTTAGGCCGAAACCTATTTGAAAGACATGAGCATGATTTTTTTTGAAGCACACAAATCAAAACTTCGACCCAACCCTTTTAAAAACTGTTACTACAACCCACACTTCTGCCACACGTAGACCAATGATCAGATTATATTTTCTTTTAAAAGAACGGCATACACAGCCCCCTTTCAACAAAAATGTATACCATATGCTCTACACAAAGCTTAATTCCCTACAGCCACGACTTCAAAAGCATTTACAGCAGCTCAAGAAAAAAAAAATATTCTTCAACGTGGGCTCAACATCTTCTATATCTTCATGCAAAAGCCTTATTCCTCCTTAACCATATATCTGCTAATAATTTTTTTCTAAGATAAGGAGATATCTATATATATCTCAGAATCAAAAAGAATGATTCAATTTAAAAATATTCATGTAGCTTTTGCGTAGCCTACTGTTGGTGTTGGAAATAAGCCACACCCCGACCGACGATGGACTAGTCCAAGAGGGGCCAGTAGCTCAGTGGTAGAGCATTCCAGCAACGTATGGAAGGTCCTAGGTTCGAGTCCTAGCTGGTCCATGTCTCAACATGGTATCAAAGTCAAGTCCAGGCTAGGAGCCCCAAGCACACGAGATATGTGGCTTAAGGGGGGGTGTTGGTGTTGGAAATAAGCTACACCTGGACCGACGATGGACTAGTCCAAGAGGGGCCAGTAGCTCAGTGGTAGAGCATTCCAACAGTGTATGGAAGGTCCTAGGTTCGAGTCCTAGCTGGTCCATGTCTCAACACCTGCCACACCAAAAACGCACCCCATTAATTTTTAAAATAAAAATCACTTCCACTACGCTTTTCACGATAGTCCCCCACAAAAATGTCTTAAAAGCCATGCCAAATGGCTCACACACTTCAAAATAGCATATTAATGTCTTAAAAGCCATGACAAATGGCTCACACACTTCAAAATAGCATATTTTCCAGAAAACGACTTTATTCAAAACCACCTTCAAAACGCATACTATGGCGTGTTCACATAAGCCAAAGATTCGATGCCTGAAATAAAAACATAGCTGCCACTTCTCATAAAATCTGAAACCATAGCCCATAATAAAGTATATGTACTTAATTAGGTTTCACAAACTTTATAACGGCAGCCTTCATTTAGGCTTCCCTCCACAAATATTAAAAATCAGCTAATAAAAAAAAAGGTATCAAAAATTCCTTTGACAACTCAAAGAGGGCATGGCAAAGATTTGATATAACAGCTGACCAAGTGACACTTGGCAATTACACAGCTGATGCAAACACTCAACCAGCTGAACCACACACCCAGCTCAAGTAAGCAAGCAACTGGGTGAAGCTGACAACCAAGCACCTCAAGGACCTCAAGCACCTCAAGCAACTCAAGCACCTCAAGCACCTCAAGAAGCTCAAGCAAAATTGAGAAAATCTAATGAATAAACAGTAGCTCGAAAAGCACTTCAAACTCAGTCCAATAATACACTAAGCTGAAAAACATAGGCTTGACAAAAACCACTTGACATCAATGACAAAATGTCTAACAAAAACGACATCAGTCAATAGAATAATGCATAGTATGTACCTTGATAGTGAATGAATAATAATCAAAACACGCCATATTTTGGTCAGACAATGTATTTATTTCATCAAATGGGGAGCATTTTTTCTGAAAACAAGTAACAACAATCAAGAAATTTTGCGAGTACATATAAATAACAAAGGCACTCAAGAAAAATAGTTTCAGTGATTCCATAAAAGAGTTTTATCCTTGCTTTGGATTTACAATTAAGCTGTGCATACAAAAGTCTAATAGATGCAATGGAGGTTCTCAAGGTTCATGGTTCAAAACCAAAAAAAATATAATATTTCCATTGGACAATCTTTAAAGAAAAGTTATGTATTTCCAACGATCCTTCAAGTTTCCAGAACACAAGAATGTGGGACCTGGGTACATGGGGATGCATTTCAGGGACAACAAAAAAAATCACTAATTATAGGGATGGCAGGGGAACAGCTATTAAATTAACAAAACAAACTTGAAGCAGCTGAAATTTCAAAAAAGTAAATACAATGTGTTGAATTTATTAGAATAATTTATTCTTTAAGTCAGTTACCTTTTTAGTGGTTCTATTAATGGTCATTTAGTTAGTCATTTAACTTTTTAGTTCGTCATCTTAGTTGTCGACTTATTTAGCTTTTTAGTTCGTCATTTTGCTTTTTAACTTTATTTAGCGTTTTAAGCATTTTAGCTTCAAGTTGAAGCTTTAGTTTAATGGTTCGTTCTTTATAGAACCTCGTCTTGTAATTCTTTTATATACAGTTGTATATTCATAATTAATTCATCCGATTATTCAAAGATCATTCAATTATTTTTCATGGTATCAAAGCGGGTCGATGGGGTTTTTCAGAATTTGACGAATTTTTTAATAAAAAATTTGTAGCCTCTCTCTACCTAGAAATAATTGCCAAAAAAAATTTGTTCGATTTTTTTATGAAAAAATTTGAGTTTTGTTCTTTTGAATCGTTAGGGTTTGTTTCTAGATCCCGGGATCAATTTTGGGTGCTTAGGGTTATTGGCATTTTTTGGATTTGAGGGTTTTTGCTGAAAATCGCGAAACTGGTTGAGGATTTTGATCGCGCAATTTCCTGGTTTGAGCAAAAGTCTCTGAAATTTTCATGGGCCTTTTCTGCTTGTGCGTGGGTCGTTTGTGTTTGTGTTTAGGTCGTTTTTGCTCTGCACACTGCACCTTTTTCCGTTTTTGCCTGTGGACAATTTTCTGGAGGTCTTGTTCCTGCAATGGCGATTTTCTATTTGGTTGTGGGTGTTTCTAAGTGCCCACGTTTTTCCTGCGGCAGTGCATGGTTTGAGGATTTTCGTCCGCATCGTCTAATTTTGTTTCCGTGAAAGAGGTTTGCAGCAATGATGGATTTTTTTTATATGGCGCGATTTTGTCTGCGTTTTTAGCCCACGACTTCCATTCTCTACTCTTGCGCGACGCGAGTAATGTATTTCTATGATTTTTGTGTGTTTCTGTGCAATTTTCCAGCGGTTGCGTTTTTTTTTGGGGTAGCGTCTGTATTCCTTGCGACAGCGGCGCTAAATCCGTTTTTTTTTGTGTGCGGATTTTTTCTTCTACAACTCTCGTGACCACTGCTTGTGCGGCAGCAATTTTTTTCCGACAAGGTTTGTTTTTTGATGGGTTTTATAAATATTTTTCCTAAAAAATTATTGATAGTTTTTTAATTATTGTCTTTAAAAAATTATTTCTTTGGATTTTTATGATTTTTTCCGTCAAAAAAAAAAATTATTTCTAGGTTTTGTTAATTTTTCCCACAAAAATTATCTTTTTCAGTTTTCTGATTTTTTCACAAAAAAGTCATGGAAGGTTTTGCTTGATTTTTTCCTCAAAAATCAGGGTTTTGCCACGTGATGTCTATTGTTTTGTCACGCGATGTTTTGCGGGTTTTCACAATTTTTTCCTCAAAAATTGTTTGCGGGGTTTATAATTTTTCCTTAAAAAATATCATCTGCAATTCGCACAGTTTGTGTGGGATTTTGTTATGATTTACCGTTTTTTCCACAAAAACGATGATTTGTAACCTCAGATTTATAGATTTTCACGATTTTTTCCTCAAAAATTATCTATAATTCGCGAAGTTCGCGTGAGATTTTGTGATTCGCAAAGTTCTCAGGGTTTGACAGTTTTTTCCTCAAAAATTGTGCTTTGTTGTAGTCTATTTTGGGTCGCACCTGGAGTTGTTAAGGCAAACATTTGCAACCGTGGTATCTTGCAATCTGTTTTGGAGTTGCTGGAGCAAACAATGCTCAGTACTCTTCTACAAAAGTTTTTGTGATTTTTGCTAAAATCGTGTTTGTTGCTGTTTGGAAGGTTTGTCGATTTTTCCTCAAAAATCATGGTTTCAGGCTCTATAATTCGCATGTGAGGGTTAAATCAGTCGGACGGAATCAGCTATTCTTGGCCATTAACACTTTGTAGATCCTAGGAGGGTCTCCGCAACAACAAAGTGTTCTGGCGTTTGTGATCAAAAAACCTATAGTGTCTTATGTCGAGTACTTAGTTGATACAATGACCATTAAGGGAGGGTGTCAAAAAATAATTAATTCTTTTAGTCAGTTACCTTTTTTAGTGGTTCTATTAATGGTAATTTAGTTAGTCATTTAGCTTTTTAGTTCGTCATCTTAGTTGTTGACTTATTTAGATTTTTAATTCGTCACTTTGCTTTTTAGTGTTTAGCTTTTTAGCTTTATTTAGCGTTTTAGCTTCATGTTGAAGCTTTAGTTTAACAGTTCGTTCTTTTTAGAACACCATCTTGTAATTCATTTATATGTGGTTGTATATTCGTAATTAATTCATCCGATTATTCAAGATCATTCAATTATTTTCAGAATTGGCAATAAGAATCCCCAATTTTAATTTTCTTTTTGTATTTTTTAGCATTTTTCAATGTATTCCTTACAAAGCCATTTTAAATTTTTATGCACCAAATGCAGCAGACTTTCTAGTCCTGAAAAGCAGGCTATCCCCTCTAAGTCCTCAAGTCCTAGGCATTCCCAAGACATCAGGGACGTCACTTGAACCCTAGGAATACTATATATCTAAGATGAAAGAGAAACTACTTAATAAAAGATTGGAAATTGAACAATTATGGTAAATGACAATATCCAGTAATAGATATATAGCTAACAAGTATCCAAAAAACAATCAAAGCTCTAGAAGTTGAAAATATGAGAAGATGGAGACTTTTTGGAAACTGGACTATTGTGAAAGGTCAAATCAACTGAAAACGAGACATTGACGTGTGAGTCCATGGAGAACAATACGGTGGTAAAAAGACCAATAAAATGTCAAGCTGGTATAAATGTTGCTCACACGGTATTTAAAACAGCCTATGGCAGCATGAATTGGATTGAAAGGAGTTATATTTTTTTAAGAAAGTCAAATAAAGGAGTCAAGAGACACACCGTTGGGCATGGGTCCTAATGAAGGACTGAAAATAACAAAGAAAGAAGTTGCATTTTAGTAAAAATGTCAAATAAAGGAGCCAAGAAACCCATTGGTGGGCATGGCCCCTAACAAATGACTGAAAATGACTAAACCCCGAAAAATTACCACAGAATGGCCATATAATCCAAGATTAGCACACGGACCAACATAGACATCGTTCTTGTTGTTTTGATGCCCACTTTTTCCATCCTCCTGAATCACCATCATTTATTACATTCATTCCTTTCCTAATTAGCTGTTTGCTATTGGAAATAGCTATGTTTAGGTTGTTACAGCTAGGATGAATTGATCGAGAACATAGCAGCTCACTATGAGAAGCACTTCTCTTCACTTATATTTGATTAGATGGTTAGCAGTTCAAAACTAGAACTACAAATTTATTGCTTGCCATTGTTTTCCAGCACACTCAATATCTCAATGACAGACTTTGTGAAGTTATCAGACGCAGTTATTGTTTAGCTCCTAGGAATTTAGGACCATACTTTGATAATAATTAAAATATGTTATCCTCGCCCTTATGAATGATGAATTGTGTATTTACTTCAATGTATGATATTGATATGTGATATGTAATGATCCATACACTTGCTTTCGTTGGTCTATAATGGAATAATAATGGATATGATGCTAAGATAGCTGAATGATGAGTAGTATATCATACACTTGATGAATCTAGAAACTGTTCCAGGGAATGCCGATGGAATTTGTGTGTGGAACTGTTGTGACCTTTTTCACACATTGCCCCATTGCAAATGGGGACCCTCTCTTTTCGTTCTTTCTAGGGTTTTTTGTTAGTGTCCCGTGGCCTTCTGCTTCAGTTTTGCCAAGCCTTGTTCAATTTTGAACAGTGCAGGTCCTAAAGATTGAAAGTTAGTTTTTTGCAAACCATGTGATTCTAGAGTCAGGACACCATCAAAGTGCCTAGAAAGGCCAAAGGACGAAGATCGCAATTGATTTGGACGAATTTGAACAACTTTCTATTTTTAGAAAGTTTGTTTTTTTTTGCTTTTTCCTATTTTTTAGGAAGTTTTGTTTTTGGCATTTTTAGCCCGATCCCCGATATGGCTATTTTTAGAAATTTTTCCCTATTTTTTAGGGATGTCTTCTTTTTCGGAATGGGGACCTAAGGTCTGCACTGATACCATTGACCTACTTCGACCGGGATCCAAAATTTCCAAGTTTTGACCTAAAAAGCCAATTCCCTACATTTTAGGGGTCATAATGCTTCAGATGATTTGCCTGAGTATGGATTTCAATTTTCAAGTTAATCTGGTTAAATTTGGTTAAAATGTGAAATTTTGAAATTTTCCAAAATTTTTCTAAGTCTGGCTAATGGATAAGGTTGAGTGTCATGACAGACGTTCAGAAAGTCCACCCGAGCAAAGTCTGCCATGTTGGAGAGATGATCAAGGTCCGCCCTGTTGAAGGGATGCTCAAAGTCTGCCATGATGAAGGGAATCAAAAGTCCGCCCTAGGGGAACATTCTAGACTCCGCCATGTCTTGGGAAGCCTCCAAAGTCCGCCTTGGTGATGTTTCAAAACTCCGCCCTATGCCTTGAGTGGGGTCACTTCAAAAGTCCGCCCCCTTGGTGATAGACCAAAAGTCCGCCTTGGCTAGGAGAGGCATCAAAGTCCGCCTTGAAGAGGGAATGATGGAGGCCTTCTAAAGTCCGCTATACATGATGAAGGAGGTGCCTTCAAAACTCTGCCCTCCAAGCAAGTAGCCAACCTTCAAAACTCCGCCCTATGTTGATGACCAACACTTAAACTCCGCCATGCAAAGGAAGGGCATCAAAGTCCACCCAAGATGCTAGCAATGGAGAGGTTCGCCTTGTTGAGGTCACCCAAAGTCCGCCATGTTGGAGAGGTGCTTAAGGTCCACTCAAGGAGACCTTCCAAAAGTCTGCCAAGTATGTTAAAGAGGCCAAGAAGAGAGAACTTAAAACTCCGCCCTCCTTGGTATCCTTCCTAAACTCCCCCTAAGGAGACCTTCAAAAGTCCGCCCTAGGAGATGCATCAAAGGTCCGCCCAAGGTGCTAATTATGATTGAAGACCCTCTTAAAACTCTGCCCTATGCCTTGAAGAGGTAATGAAAGTCTGCCCAAGTTTGATAAAGAAGATGGTGGAGCCATAAAAGTCCGCCATGCATGGTAAGAAGGAGAAAGGCAGCCCATGAAGAGAGCCTCTAAAAGTCCGTCCAAACTTGGAATTAAAGACAAACAAACATGTTGGAGTCCTTCCTAAAGTCCACCCAAGCATGAAGTTGAACACTTAAAACTCCGCCCTACTCTTGGAAGTCAAGCAAAGTCAACAAGAAGCCAAGTGATGTCATCAAATCTTCCCAAAAATTGAACTCCTAATCAAATTAGAAAGTTGGAAAAAGAGATTTTCAAAGATCATCGAGTTGTAAAGTCAAAATGGAAACTCAAAATTAAAATTGGAAAGAAGATCTCTGCAAATCAAAAGGATTTTCATACTGAGTTCCAGATTAGAAACTTTTTGGAAGATACTATTTTATGAGCCTAGTTCGAATTAATAAACTAAAAACAATTTAGAAACTTGCATAAGTAAAGGATTTTCGAACTAAAGAAGATGACAACACTTTCCGAAAGATTTGAGTTAGATTTAGAAACGTGAGTTGGATGATTTTGCGTGTTTCTAATTGGGAATTCAACTTCATTTACAAATACATCATTTGTAACTTCATTTTTACACCAAGAAGTTTGAAATTCTTAAGGAGAGCATAGTGAAGTATTTGCAGATTGGATTTCATCTGGAGAAAGTTTTGATATTGCTTGCAGTTTGGCAAGCTTCTTGACAAAGGATTCACAGATTTTTGAGTGAAGCCAGTGGGTATAAGGAAGAATTGTTAATTCTTTCTGAGTTTTCTGAGAAAATTCCAGCCTTATTTCAATCTATTCGAAGGTGAAGTTGAATTTATGATGCAGATTTGTGCATTTTCTGAGTTTTTTCAGAGTTATGGAAAATGATTTTTTTAGTGGATTTATTCGAATTCTTAGTGAAGGAAAATCATTTTTTTGACTAAGTAAAAGAGAGTTTTGGAGTTATAACACTTGGTGTTGATTTATGATCACAACCATCCTTGAGATTGAAGAGTTTACAAATGAAAATTCAGTTTTTATGGCTAAGTATGAGAATAAAATGAAATTTTCAAACACTTAGCCATTCGCAGCCCCTATTTTCTTCAATTCACGAATTAATTTCTAACTTAAGCTTCGTTGTCTAAATGCAGATTCTAGGCACTATGAAATTTCAAGTGGACAAAGACGCTCCTCCTGAGTCAAGGATGACTTCAAAGTGGAAGAATGTTAGCGACACTAACCTCGGGCACATCAATCTAAGGGAATTCAAGAAGCGAATGTTTGGTTTGGACAACCTCGTGCCTACCACAACCGCACGAAAGATGATGAAGAGTGGCATCGTGCATGCTGCTAGTTTTCTTCCCACCATGCAATGCACCAAATTAGTAGCTGAATGTGCCAAGCATTACAACCCCGCCAGTAGGGATATTGTTGCACCTGATGGAAAAGTGCTGGCGAACATCAGCGATGAGGCCATCAGAGAAGCCTTTGGGATCCCAGAGTATCATAACACCGTGTACGTGACCAAGGACGAAGCTGATAGCATGTATCAAGACCACTTGGAGGAGTACGACGCCATCGTTAATCATTCCTGGCTTGGTGAGAGCATACTTCAAGGAAGACATTGGAGACATGATCGTTCTGCTGAACAGGATAATGGGAAATCCTCAAGGTGCTCCATTTGAGCCCTGGATGTATTATTTCATTAATGAAATATTGAATGGAGTGAAAATGATAGACTGAGCCCGGATGATAAGTGACAACTTGGACAACCAGCTGAGGAACCTAGAAGCAAATAGGACCTTCTTCATGAGCTCGTACCTGTTTTATTCCTTGGCTAGAACCTGCAGATACAGAGGTCTCGCTTACAAAGGGGAAGTGGGAAACAAAGAAAACCAGTTTCCAGTCTATGATTGTTATCCCCAGCTCCACATGGAAGAAAAGTTCCATTTTAAAAGAGTGAATGATACCTTCCTCATGTACATCACGCGGACGTTGCAAGGTGGACTGCGGTGCAGAGACTCTCTCAAGAGTCTATGGACTTCATCAGTAGATTTGGATATTGGTATATCCAATACCCGAAGTTCACTTACCTTAGAATTCAGGGGTTTACTAGGTCTCCCTATAAGCTTCCAGCTTACCCTACCAACTGAGTTGTGTTACTCGAGGTTGTGAGGCAATTGGAGGGGTATATGGCGATTCAAAGAGATAAACAGAAGAAGGCAGGAACCTCCTCTCTCACGATTGGGAAAGGGCTGGAAACATGTCTATCGTCACAAGCTGCTGCGACTGCTGAGAAGGAGCTGGCTTGGTATACCTTTTATCAATACAAGGCGAGGAAGAATTTTGACCCGTTCCGCAAAATAAAAAGGGTCGAAGGGATGACATTTGAACACAGAGCTGATCTCGAAGATTATTGGGCTAACGCAGCCGATAGTTTCGAGATCAGGAAGAGATTTTGGTCAAGGATTCCCTTGAGCCTGGTAAGAGCGACAGAGGTGTTTAGAGTTGTTGACCAAGTAGAGGACAACCTTGAGCTTCAGCAGCCAGGCTTCGAAAAGATGAAGAATGAACCACTGGCCTTGATAGATTGGGCAGAGGGAGAGAAATCAGATCTAGCAGACCTCATGAGGTCGGTGGTTGAGTATTCTAGGTGGTGGACATCTAAAAGGACAAAGCAATTAAAGTCTAAAGGTGTGGCCTTGACCTATGAATTGATGGGAGTAGATGACTCTTTGTCCTCCAACCCTTGTATCTCTGCAGGCAATGCCCAGAATCCAGAGAGTGTTGGGTCTCAGAAGAGGAAGGAGTTAGTTGGAAGCTTCGGAAAGGTCACAAGAAGAGGATTGTAGGGGAAAGGCGGGAATCCAGCGAAGGTCATTCCATCCTAAGTGCCGCATCTGTCGTACCTGATCAAAATGCCATTGAGAAGCGGGAGATGGACATATGTATGGTTAATAATGAAGTGAGAGTTCCTTCTCCTTCGATCGAGGAAATAATGAAAGCAATCACCCAAAGCCTGGACAGAGAGCAAATTGAAACACCTCCATCTCCAGTAGTCTTCTTGGATGGTATAGTTATTGATCCAGGAAGGACAGATGATGGGTTTGACCAGAATACCGTAGAGCAATCAACTATCCCTGATTGGCTAAGGGAAAGGATAAGGGCTAAGGTCCCTAAGGAAGCTTGTTCTGAAGAGATCACAGCAGCATTTCTGGAGAAGGTGAATGAGCCAGTCATAGCCAAACCGCCCAAGCCAGCTAGAAAGTTCTCGTTGATTCAGAGGGATAGTGCAGGATTCAGGACAGTTCAAATAGCTGTGCCAAAGGAAGGGAAAACTCGGGACAGTGTTGCCCTGGAGGACTATAAGATCACCACTATAGAGCTGGGTAAGCCCACCCAAGACCAAGAGGTCCAGTACTTTGATGACTCTTGTAAAGCCCTTAAGGCAAGTTTAGCTCAGGAGAGAGAGAAGAGAAAGAAGGTTGAAGAAGAAAATCAGCAATGGAGGAAGTATGTTCTCCATCTTACCAGGCCACTTAACCATGAGATCCCGTTTACCCCTCCACAGCCTCTTCAGCAGGAATCGATGAAGGATTATAAGGATATGAAGGGCACGTTCACACAAGCCAAGGAGTGGATTTTAGATGCCTCAGCACGAGCTGATATACTAGTGGAAAATTTGGTGTCAACACATGAGTCGGCCTCTTCGTTGGTCAGCCGTATCCAGGACCTAGCTGCCAATTGGGAAGACGTGGATGAAATTCAAGATGAAATACTTCCGCATCTGAAGGTTATCCGAGGCTTGTCTAAGAGAAGTCTAGTGGATGCAGGTGTCATACAGGTCAGAGATAGGTATGACTTCACACCTGGTATTATCCCTTGGTCACCCAGATTGAAGTTTTGAAGAAATCCGAGACTAAGTGCTTTGAGACAGAGAAGAGTGTCAGGGAGATCTTGAGCAAGGTGTTTCATGTAGCATTAGAGATCTGGAAGAAAGAGAGTATAAGAGAGAAGCACTTGCAGGCAGAGAACCTGAGAGCCAGGATTCAGTCAAGCTTCTTCAAGGACTCAGGGATGATTGACAAGGGCAATCTTTCGAGGATTGCAAATTTTCTCTTCATCGATGAGGACTTTCTTGCCCAAGCAGTTGAGTGGGAGAGCATCCTCGCCACATCTACCGATGATGTGGACATCATTGACTTCCAGATTAGCAACTTGTCAAATGTCACCATGGAGGAGGTCAGGCTTATTGTGACTAAGTACATCGAATCTGCGAGAGAGGAAAGTGGACGCTCACCTCAATGAGATTAGCAGTTGTGCCACATGTCACTTTCTCATTCATTCAAGCTGATAGTGTTTTGGGAAACCCTAATTAGGGTTTAAAGCTTTCAATTTTGGCCCTTGATCACTGTTTGATCTCGGTCGTTCATTTATTTTTGAAAAACTATATAAGGCTACCTCCTCTCATTTGGAGAGTGTGAGGTTTTTGATGTATTGTTGCGTAAGGTCATTTCCAGATAATATATTGCATGTGCGCTTTCTCTTAAGGCTTTGTAATCCCTATTGTTTGAATGATTTGCATGGTTTCAATTTCCTCAACACTTAGTTAAAATTAATCTAGATTTGCTTTCATTGTTGTTAATTTGAATGAAGGATTTGATAAGTGTCAATTGATGGTGCATCTCTGCTCATACTTTTGGTGAATGGATGATTTCCATTTTACCGGGCAAAGTTAGTCTGAGCCCATCCTCTATGCATCCCAACATCTTAATCATAAGCACAATCCATTGAAGATTGCACCGGCTTTGTGTAGTTGTCCCTAGTGTGGCGAAGCAAAGTTTGGTTTCTCGAGAGCACCCAGTTGATACCGTCTCCGAAGTTCGTAGGATTAGATTAGCTTTCCTAAACCCTATCTCTTTTCTCTTTTTTTGAAAGTCTAAATCCTGGAAAATCTAAAAAAAAAAGAGAGAGCCTAAAATTGCTAAATCCGTCTAAGTCCAGCAGTTCAAAAAACATTTGTTAACGTAAGTCCCCCTTGAGATTTTCAGCATACAATACCCAAGAAGCTATTTCACTAAAGTCGCTTGTTCGCACATATAGACCTTGGAATCGGTAGTGATTTTTCTGGAGAGGATAGAATACCTGTGGGTATCCTATTCTAATATTTGGTAGATGATAAAACAGACACCAACAGGAACTAGAATAGATCCATGCACATGCTTGATAGCATAAGCTTATGTAAAAACTCATGTTAATCACATAAATCCCCTTAATTGATGTGTCAATCTTACCATATCAACCACTTAAGACCTTACATAGATGGAGTTGAATTGTCATAAAAAATAAAAAAAGAACTTTTAGAAAAAAACTGTGTAACATGTTCTTTCAACAACATTTCAGATCATAGTCAATGATAGATGAACAGTATGAGTACAAATTACAGACTTGAGCTCTATTTCAAGATAATTCCCATGAAATTAAAAAGATATCATTATAGGAAATAATAAATGTTTTAGTCTGAATAGCCAGTTCAAAATAACTAAATGAACTAGCCCTTATGATATTGAACTAGCTAGTCAACTAATTCATCAAAATGCATATTAATGTATGACTGAGGTTTCTTTAACAAATGAATAATCAATCTCCAATCTTAGTTTCACTCCACCCCAATATCTCTAGTTATAGTATTTGCAAATTTCCATGGATTATCCTGTGTAACTGATGCAGAGAAAAGAACTTCAAACCTTATAAATGCACAAAAACTCAAAATGGACTCTACAATGCAACTAGATGCATCCTAGGTGCTCATTCCTAGACACCTTGCCACTAGATCTATTAAGCGTATACTCTTCTCATCATTGCCAATCTTCCCATTCAATATTGATTGATCAAACCTCTTTCCTTGCATTTGACAACCTACCAAGACACCTCTCTCAATTAAACAACCCAATCCAAACTTCAACACTTCAAACCCTCTTTGCCAAGGACTAAAAATTGTCTTTACATTAGCATAGCCGCAATACATTCTCAATTTGATTCACTTCCATACAAAGGCAGGCCTATTCAAGCCTTACACAACATATTTAGAGCCTATACAATCATTTCTTCCACTGATCAAACCAAAGCAAAACATCACAACATCAAACTCTCTCTTTCTTAGGTTCTTTTTAGGATAGCAACTCTGCAACATGAGAACAGTCATTAATAACTTTCACAAAACAAATAATTAAGCCAATCGCTTCGGTGAGATTGAAGATAACATATATACAGATTTTTCCTCCAATTTTTATGAAGATCCAACGGTGGAAAAGGAAGTTATGGATTTTTTTGTCTTGCTGGAAACCCTAGCTTCATCCCAGACCTGTTCTCACCAAAAATGGCATAACTCATGCAAAACTTTATGAAATTTGATCAAACCAAAAGAATATGATAGTAGAGTCATGTATTCATCTTTTCTTATTGGTTTTAGTTCCGTGCCGTACCGTACAAGTCCGTACCAAAGGGTTTTGCAGACTGTTAACACAGAAAATATAATTTTTTGACCTATCTATACTAAAAATGCAATAACTTTCACAAAACACCATGAAATTTGATGAGACCAATTGAAAATGAAAGTAGATTCACCGCACTAACTTCTCCAACCATTTTCAGATCATTAAATGTGAAGTACAATCCGTACAAACCAAAAGAACAGTCTGCAACATGAGAAAAATTCAAAAATAATGTACTAAACAAGGATTTGTTTTCTCTATTCCCTCTCCAACCCCCAAATTCGTGTTTGAAGGGTACCCCCAATTGTTCTCAACCACCTTTTGATTAGTTTTTTAACAAAACACTATTTTGATACTTTTTGACAAAGTTGCTTGACAACTTTTTGAGCAACATTGACAATTTTTTAGCAACTTTTACAATTTTTGACCAAATGACCCACAAACTTCCAAAATGACTCCAAATGATCATTAATGGTATA
Organism: Cryptomeria japonica; assembly: GCF_030272615.1. Classification (NCBI taxonomy): domain Eukaryota; kingdom Viridiplantae; phylum Streptophyta; class Pinopsida; order Cupressales; family Cupressaceae; genus Cryptomeria; species Cryptomeria japonica. The sequence continues at coordinate 530,265,464 of NC_081407.1, forward strand.
AAATGACCACATTAACATGAAACAACATAGAACAAGACAAAAACTCAAACTTTGACTCCTGGAGGCCTGATAGGCCTTTGGGTGCTCCTGCACCAATAACATTTAAAATGGTAATCCACCATTAAAAAAACCTTGTATTCTCAAAAGAAATAAGATGCTTTGATTTAAAAGAATTGCCAATTTAACCATCAGCTCCTTTTTATGTCATTATTGTGTTCCAATTCACATACTCTTTTTCTATTTGCTATACTACAAATGGCATCACTGCCATTTCAGGTTTAGGTCAACCAGACATCTATTGCTTGTCATTGAGAAGTCTGTCTACAATGAGACATGTCAATTACAAACCAAGAATCTTTCAAAGGAAGAAAATTTTATCAAACACCGTACAGCCAAAATAGAGAAGACCAATTGACTGAAGGCTCGAGGTTTCTGTGGAACATTGTAGTTCATAAGTTTATCCAGCAAGAAGCCTCTTCGACCAAGGGGCAGCCAAAAACATCGAGAATAGCCTCCTTTATAATATACATGTCAAATAATTGATGGTCATCTGCCCAGATTCTTGACATGCCATTACATCATTTTGCAATATGCATGTATAGAAAAAGAACAAGAAATGTGGAGAATGAATCAGCTTGAGGGGCAAGGAGAGAAAATGAGGTATAAAGATGTCATCAACACAAAGGCAGTTAGTGATGAACAGTCCAAAAGGAAAAAAAGGGTCACATAACAAGAGAACTGTACAACTAGATTGAGAACTTGAGCATCTAGCAAATCAAAAAGAAAGAAAAGGGAGGTTGTTGTAGGCAGGAGCCTGGTGAAAAGAGGAGTCTTTTTAACAGAACATGTGAGGTGTACAAGTAGATCAAGGATTTGAACGTATAGCGAGAACATGAAAAGAGAGGTTGTTGCAGGCAGGAGCCTAGCGAAAACAGAGGTTCTTTAGTAGAAAATGTTTTGATGTTATTTTGTACCATACTACATGATCCATCATCAAGATGATAATTATGAGTAATAATAGAAGACTTGGGCTCTTTTCAAAAAGAACTCCCATTAAGATTCAAACATGCCAATGTTGGCCTAAAGATTGATGTAGAAAAAAATTTGGTCTCAATTAGAAAATGGTGGGCCTTGATGTGTTGTTATTGATTGAGCAATATCTCAGATGTGCTTCATGCAAAAAATTATTTAATCTTCTTTTGTTAAAGGTTCTATGGAGTGATTGTCTATTTTTGGGTTTCGAGAATTTATTTGGGCTCCACTCCTATTGGAACCATGTCCCTATTGATACCTTTCAGTCGAATCTTACCTGAGTGTTTCTAAGGTTTCACTTTCTTTCTTTGTGTTATGGTTGTGAACTTAGGGGTTTAGAGTTTTATTGTCTAATTCCAACCCAACAATCAAATAGAATTGTTAAGTGTTTGTCTATCCTTTGATCGGGTCACCATTGTTAGGCTCAATTGATCACATTGTCCCAAACAAAATATTTCATATTGAGTTATGTTTCAAGACAAAATCCTCTTGTTCCTTATTTTTAAGACAATCCTTTCGTTTCTTATTTTTGAGCCATACTTGAATCATTGTTACTTGTGGGCATCAATATTGTCATTGTCGCTTCTAGTCATTTCTAGACGACACCCATGTAGGGCCAACAAAAATGCATCAAACAAGATGAAGATGAGAACTTGGATGATGAAGCTATGACAAAGACATTTTAAGGTACGGAAGTAGTCATCAAGGCTTGTAGAACATGTCTAGACAAAGGAGCACTTTTTGACATTTTCAAGTTAAAAAAGGTGCATAAGTGATGATGAGCATACTGTTGTCCTCATTTTTGTTTCCAAAAATGGACCATTACATAAAAATTTTGTGATAAAATGAAAATTTTACTCTATGGCATGCTTCCCGAGGCAAAATTTCGACTAATCTTTGGACTGGCTTAATCCTCAGTCCATTTTTGGTTAAAATTCCAAGTTGAAAAGATGTGAAATACCCTCCCTTTCGAAATCGGGTTTTAAAAACCGGATTACATGTTGAAAAGTTCTTCCCATTTTCATGAAAATGACATTCCCGGATTTTACCCTTTCTATTCATTCATTTCGCCACATATCCGTACTTTCCATTTTCGTCATTTTCCGCAAGTCTAATTCTCATTTTCAATCTATTTCTCCATTTGCAAATTTACAAGTGTACTTGCATTTGGGTTTTAAAAATCCGATTGCATGTATGTTCTTTCCAACTTGTATACTTGCAAAAATTTCCCCAAGATCCGAAATTGGTCAAAGTCAAGATTTTCCCATTTCCATTTATTTCCCCTCTTTCTCTCACAAAATTGTGAAGTTCAAGGATCGAAATTTTTCCCATTTGAAGAAGGAAGAATGTTATTTGCAGCTGAATATGATGTTGCCTTAACACTTTTAAGTCTTCATCACAATATTCCAGGTTTTCAATCGATGTCAGATTTGCTGTCATCTCCAGTTTCAAAAAAAATGAAGTACAAATATGACAAGTATCAGAAAGAGATTGCACCTTCCCAAGCTTCTTCCCCTTTGGAACATATCAGAGACACAGAAATGGGGCACGTGGATATGTCAGAGTTTGTCAAGAGGGTGAAAGATCCACAAGATAACAATATGCAGCGGCTGTTGGACAGCCATATCCATCATTCATCTTCCTTCCCGGTGGCTGCCCTAGAACCTGAATTTGTTCTGGCTTGCACCCATCATTTTGACAAAGAGACAAGTCATCAAAAATGAAGATGGTGAAGCAATAATCTGCCTTGATGCAGACACAATCGAGAAGGTCTTCAGAATACCTCCCGCACCTGTTTACATGGAAATCTCCAAAGAAAGTGTAGCTGAGTATTACGTGAAGATAGAAAAAGATTGTAAACGACATATCAACAGGTGGATCCAAGAGCCACGAGCCTCCTTCTCAAGGTGGGCTAAGTTGTACCGCTATGATTTCAAATGGGAGATAGGAGACACCATAACCCTTCTCAGCCTGATGATGGGCCTTGAACATTCTAATGTTTTTGAGCCCTGGATGTACCAATTCATCATGTTCATAAGGCAGTCTCATCATATATCATGGGGAGAAGTCATCAGCGATGCCTTGTGTGAACAACTTGCAACAGTCCCTTCCACCATGACTTTCTACATGAACTCATATTTGGTATACTTGGCAGCATCACTTAGACACTTTCCAGGTCTTTCTACCAAAGGTGATCGCTCACTTATACCAGTTTGGGAATATTATGATCAGTTGCCTTTGAGACCCAGCAGACTGCATTTCAGAAGAGTCCAAGATGCATTCTTCGGTTACTTCATGTGTCAGTTTGACAGAACTCTAAGGAACAAAAGGGTATCAGATGAGGCATGGGAAAGGGTGAGCGAGTATGGATGCTTGTTTCTACAGTTCCCCACCTTCACCTATATGAGAATCGGATGCTATAGTGGTCAACCATATATGCTTCCTAGATACCCAACTGATAGGATCATTCTTATGGAGTTGGGAAGACAGATCATGGCTGTCCACACTCATCAGTCTGCTAGACACAAGGTTAGAATGGGGATCTCTACAACAAACCCATTAAAAATTGGCCGATATTCTCTTGTCACATTCGTTAAAGCTAAGGCCATGGAGACTGAAATGCAGGAAATTAAGTTCAAAAGGTTTAAACCTAGAGCTGATTTTGATTGCCGGGGTATGAAGGAGAAGATCAAGAAATCCTTTGTGCACGTGCATCACATTGAAGACATTTGGGTAGATCTCCGCACAGAGGTCGAGGTTCTAAAGATGAATTACTGCAGGCTCACTGTTGAGCAAATTGTTGATTTGAACTTGGTGGATATCCCACAAGGGATGATTGACGATGGGCACGTACTTGATCCTGAATATATTTCACGAAGGGTTGAGGAAGCTCCACTTCCTTTAATCCAATGGTCACACAAGGAGTGCATATCCATTCTTGAGAGATTTCAGCCTATCTTGGCTAACACCAACGCTTGGCTGAAAAGTAATGCTGTTAGACTCATAAAAATCAAGATTGGAAAAGAAGATGATTCTACGGGGCCTCTTGGACGTAAGTCTAAGATTCAGGTTGACAACAAAGAAGGTGTATCATCTTCGGGCATAGGGATCAAGTTGCGAGTTAGTAGGGCAGTAGTGCTTCCTCCTGAGGAAACGACAGTTCGTGGGAAGGAAAAATCACGATTTCATGTTCAAGTGGTTGATCTAGATAATCCAAAAGAAGGGCAGCAATCTGATGATGCTCCTAAGTCTCCAGATTCAGACTCACCTCATGAGATTATTCCCCCAGTTTCCATTGAGACGCCCCTTTCTCCTCCTGATTTGCTTGTGGATGAATCTCCTCAAAATGCCATTCCCATTTCAGCATACGAGCCACCTCCTGATCATCAACAAGAGAGTGTGTTGGAAGTTCCTGAGGATATTCCTACTTGTATCCAGTTGTCAGAAATTGATACTTCCACTTCTGATTTTGAAGAGTTTATGAGGAAATCTACATGACCATTGATAACTGAGCAAACCGTGGTCGCTGTCCAAACAAATATTCCTCCCAGAATGACCACGGTTATTCAAACAGAAACTGCTTCTCCTTTGCCTACAACTATTACAGAAGGAGAATTGATGGCTTTACCTCCATGGCTTAGTTTTTTTACTCCAAAGAGGAAGAAGCAAGAAATCTCACCTGATGCCTTTGATTATCAGCAACTAAAATAGTCTAGATCTAAGGTTGCTAAAAAGGCCAAGACTATCTCCAGACTAACTGTTGACAGCAACAAGATGAAGGTAGCTGAAATTGTTGAACCCGTTGCGGATAAGCCACTTGAAGAAATGTTGGATGCTGATTACAAAGTTACAAGGATAGAATTGGGTAAGCAAACTGTTGGTGTAAATAATTATTCATCTTGGATATTATTACACCTTACTTAAGTTTACTTAGGTACATGCATTTCATAGTAGTTTGGGTATGAGACACTTGGGTGTTTGTGCCACATTGGGATAGTGTGTGTAGGAGAATTTCCACCTTTTATGGTGTTGATCTTGTTGTTACACTCCACATTTAGTGGGTGATCCACCTCATGTGGAATATTATATTGTTTCTCCTACCTACCCACACCTATTTCCTACCTACCCTTGTTTCTTATTGAACCACATGTCATGTTTGTATGCTCACATATCCATATAGCCTTGCCTATATAAGCAGACTCATATTCATTGTATGCAACAACAACGATTGATGATCCAGTTGATCAGTATTTTCATCTTGATAGAATACAGTTTATTTCTATCATATATTTTGTCTCTCTTATTTGTGCTTTCCATTGCCTCTTGATTTTGGCAAAATCTCACATGGTATCAGAGCCATTAGAGTGTCATTGGTTTGCCAACTGAGAGAAATTTGATGCTATTTGGGGTTTGCATTTTGGAGCTTTCTATTGCAGGTTTTTATTGAAGCCTGATGGGTCAAATATGAGGTCACCATTGGATTTAGGAGGTCCAAGAAAGTCAGTTTTGCCTTTTGTTTCATCCAAATCGGACTTCAGAGGCCAAATCTAGAGGCATTTGAAGTTTGACGCTGCGGTGGAAATTTTCTAGAAATTATAATTTTGCAAGCATTTTTCAAATAGCGATATCTCACTCATCCGGACTCGTTTTTTCGAACAATTTTTTTTGTTTTGGCGTAGAATTTCGTGATTTGTACAATGGTGTAGGATTTTTCTGTTTCTCGGATACAGGTTTTTCGGAAATCGTGAAATCCTGATTTTTACAACTTTGGAGGCATCGTTTGGGCTCATATGGACTCCTTTTCAGGTGCCATTTTTTTTTAAAGTACATATTTTTTCATCTACTTTAATAATCTGCCATTTGTTTGCAGCGATTTTAAGTAGAAATTGTACTTTCTGTATTTAGCCATTTTTGACATATTTGGTACTTGTATTTTGCTTGGATCTCAATTTAGATCACTAGCAGTATTTGTTGAAGTCTCTTAGATCTCATTTTGAGAAGTTGTAAATTGAAATCAGAAGTCCACTTTGCCTTGTTTTGTAAGTGGCCCATTGTATACGCACTAAGTATAAACTGCCAAAATCACCATTTTGGGGGGATTTCTTGATTGAGTATTTTAGGGGGGTGTCTTGTGTGATTGTGCCTCTCTCTATCTTGTGTTTTTTCATTTTGGTGCTATGGGTTCTCCTAAATTTCCACTCTTAACTCCTCATAATTATGCATCATGGAAGATTAAAGCATGGAGTAAACTAATGGAAAAAGGACTCATTCATTATGTAAATGAAACTATTATAGCACCACCTGATCCTAAGGCTGATCCTAATGCTCAAATTGAATGGCTTACTAAGAATGCTATGGCACTTGGAACTCTTAGAAAGTATGTATCAGATGACCTCATTGTTCACATTGATAAGTGTACAACAATTAAAGAGGCTTGGGATATTTTTCAAAAATTGTATGGTCAAGTTGATGAGATTAAGGGCTACAAGCTTGATAGTGAACTCACAACTTTGGATCCCAAGGATTTTGATACAATCCAAGATTATGTCACAAAAGCAACTGAGCTAAGAGCAAAGCTAAAGGATTGTGGAATTGACAAAAAGGATGCTCAATTGGTTTATAACTTGTTGGACAAGCTTCCTTCAGAGTATGCAGCCTTTGTATCTAGCTTTCACACCCATAGGTTAGCTCAAGGTTCCTCATACACTTCTCCCTCATTTGATTCATTCACGGAGATGTTGATACTTGAGCAATCTAAGTTGACCACGATGGGGATTCTCAAATCTTCAAAGTCACAAGCTTTGGTGGCTAACAAAGGGAATCAAAGTAATCAAGGAAAAGGCAAGAATCAAAAGCAACCTTCCTCTCCACAACAAGGTGATTCACCACTCTCACCTAAGAGGAAATCATATAAGGACAATTTTTTTTGTGGATATTGCAAGAAGTCGGGACATGATGAACATCATTGTTATAAAAAGGATATTGATGAGTTGAAGAATCTTCTCGAGAAGAACAAAATCAACCTACCTTCTAGAATGTCTACATCAGCTTCTTCTTCCAAGGATAAAAGAAAGGATCACTCTTTTGGGACAGATAAAGGAAAGGGACAAGCTCTTTGTGCTACTACAAGTCATGATTCAGGGAGATGGCTTCTAGATTCAGGGGCTTCTCATCATATGGCATCTTCGCAGTCTATGTTTTCTATATTTGAGCCTTGCCACATGCCGCAGATTTTGATGGGCAATCATACATACATGGATGTGATTGGGAAAGGATCTATTGCCATTGGGGATAACTCCTTCAATGATGTGTTGTGTGTACCCCACTTGACAAATAATCTTCTTTCCATCTATCAAATCACACATGGGGCAACTAGGAAAACTGTGGAGTTCACAACTGATTCAGTTATCATTAAAGACTTGGAGAGTGGAGCTATCATTGCGACTGGGTGGTTGATCATGCATCTTGGTTGTACTCTTTTTCAGATTTTGGTCCTATTGATAAGGTTGGTTCTTCCTATGTTGATGATTCAAATTTTGAGAACTTTGGGAATTTGAACTTGGGGATTCGCACATGTGACCCCATTCTTGAGCCTTGCATTTCATCTCCTTCTATTGATATCACACCACCTATTGCACCTGATGATGCAGCTAGTGCGACAGTTTTGCCTTCTTGTGATTCAGTGCAGCAGGATATTTCATGTCTTCCAGCTTCAGTTGATTGGGATGCCTACTTGACAGACATTGCAGGTTTGTTTGTGGGCTCCTACATTACAGATTTGGAAGACACCATTGATGACATTCATCTTCTCTTTGATGAAGATGATCCTTCTTTGATTGTTGCGAGGGATCACTCTGACCCTCTTGTGCATTCTCTACATGATCAATCTTTAGAGGTTGACATGATTGTGGATACTTTTGTACAACACTTGGAGGAGGTCTCTTTATCTTTTGAGGAGACATATGAGTCTTTGGATATTGTTCTACATTCATCTCCACTAGATCTTGGAGTGCCTTTTTCAGCAGTGTGGCACAGTTTACCACCTTTGGAGGGGGTACCTTTCAGCATCGACATGGGGACACTTGAGCAGTTTTCAGAGATTCCTTTCATCATGAGTATTTTTGCTTCATCTTCCCTTCATGGTTGGGAAGACTTTTTGGATACACCTTTGGTTTTCTTTCTTCCTAAGGGGAGGAATGTTGTTCGACGTTCATGGAGTAGTTTCTTCATTCATCTTCGAGCTTCTATCATTGGTGCAGATTCTAGATTGAGAGGGAGCTTCCTAGTCTCTCTTCTTCTTCTTCTTCTCTCATATGGGGGGGGACTTTTTCCTCACATGGGGTTTTGTTCTTCACATACTTCTATGAGAGTTCTTCGTATCTAGTTTTCATCTCTCTTTTGGGGGAGGGTTTTTTCCCATTGGGTTTTTCTCTCTTTCCCCGCTTTGTGAGAGATTTTCTTGCATTGGTTTTCATGCATTTGCATTTGTACATGGGTACCTAACATGGCCTCGTAGCCGGGACCCATCTTGCATTGCTTAGTTGCATTGTAGACTTTAGTGCATTCCCCTTGCACTTAAGGGGGGGTGTTGGTGTAAATAATTATTCATCTTGGATATTATTACACCTTACTTAAGTTTACTTACGTACATACATTTCATAGTAGTTTGGGTATGAGACACTTGGGTGTTTGTGCCACATTGGGATAGTGTGTGTAGGAGAATTTCCACCTTTTATGGTGTTGATCTTGTTGTTACACTTCGCATTTAGTGGGTGATCCACCTCATGTGGAATATTATATTGTTTCTCCTACCTACCCACACCTATTTCCTACCTACCCTTGTTTCTTATTGAGCCACTTGTCATGTTTGTGTGCTCACATATCCATAGAGCCTTGCCTATATAAGCAGACTCATATTCATTGTATGCAACAACAACGATTGATGATCCAGTTGATCAGTATTTTCATCTTGATAGAATACAGTTTATTTCTATCATATATTTTGTCTCTCTTATTTGTGCTTTCCATTGCCTCTTGATTTTGGCAAAATCTCACACCAACACATGAGGTGATTAAACATGATGCTCAATTTTCCGTAGCTTCCCTGGTACAACGATGTGATGAACTTCTAGAAAAGAAAGACAAGCTAGAAGAGGAAAACCGACAACTTATGGCAGTCGTTCATAAAATCACAAAACCTGTTGTTGAAGGGAGTAACTCCATAGGTTCTTCCGATTCCCAAGAATCAATTCGTGGAGTGGAAAGGGCTGCTCAGTAGGTACAAGCATTGGATTCCTGGGCTGATCAGCTTCATGATCTATGTGCACAGGTGAAGAAAGACATTTTTCAGATGATGTCTAAGTTGGAAACCATTGAGGAGAAACTGGATCAGACTTCCGATACTTTCAAAAAGAATATGGAAAGTGTTGAAAATAGTTTGACAATCTGGCATACCATGCCTCAACAACAGTTGAGTGTTCTACAGGAGCATGCCATCATCTCTTCCAGGGTCATGTACTTGGAATTTGAAGAGCTTCTAGAAAACAAGGCCCTTGTTCTTAAATCCCTCATTGAGGAGATCGGTGATGCAACGAGATTCCAGGGTGAAGTTTTCCGAGATATTGTCTCACGTTGTGAAAGGGCCTCCTACAACATATTAAGTCAGGATGGAGAGCTAATTCCAAAAGAAGAAGTTCTTGCTGATTTACAGATGAGGATTCATAATTGTTGGTGTAAATAATTATTCATCTTGGATATTATTACACTTACTTAAGTTTACTTAGGAAATGCATTTTCATAGTAGTTTGGGTATGAGACACTTGGGTGTTTGTGCCACATTGGGATAGTGTGTGTAGGAGAAATTCCACCTTTTATGGTGTTGATTTTGTTGTTACACTCCACTCTTGTTGTTACACTCCACATTCAGTGGGTGATCCACCTCATGTGGACTATTATATTATTTCTCCTACCTACCCACACCTATTTCCTACCTACCCTTGTTTCTTATTGAGCCACATGTCATGTTTGTGTGCTCACATATCCCTAGCCTTGCCTATATAAGCAAGCTCATCTACATTGTATGTAACTATTGAATCATTATTATTGATCATTTTCTATTGATGAGAATACAGTTTATTCTTATCCTATATTGTGTCTCTATTTTGTACATTTCATTGAGCTCTTGATCTTGGCAAAATCTCACATGGTATCAGAGCCATTGGGGCTTCATTGATTCGTCTTGAAGAGGCATTATTGCGACGTCAAGAGGCAGATCTGAGGAGCAGCATCTTTTGGAGGCGTCCTAGACCAGATCCAACCCCGCCATTGCGTCCAGAAGGCCGTTTCCATAAATTTTGGTTATAAAGTCGGCCTATTTTGGTGAGAAAAAATTTTTCCCCAGTTTTGCCATAATCGTACGGATTTTCGAAAAAATTTATATATTTTTCGAAAAAAAAAAAAAAATTTATTCTCTGTTTTTTTCGAAAAATCAAAAAAATTGAAAAATTTCGAAAAGAAGAAACAAAAAAAAAAAAATTTGTGTTTGGGGGTCCGCAGACCCCCGTACCCCGTACCCCGTACCTGCAGTCTGTGTTGCAGGTCTGCGCGCTGCGTTGTTTCCTGCGCCGCCGCCCGCGCCCGTACCCTTTCTGCAGGTCTCTGTCGCCACCGCCGCGTCGTGTCCTCTCCGGCCGCTTCCACCTGCGCCGCCCAGCTCCCGGCGCCTCCCCCGCTTCCCAGCCGCAGCTCCCACCGCCATCCGCAGGTCCCCGCCGTGCCACCGCGTCCTCCCGGCTCCGCACAACGCCGCCGCCGGCAGCCTCATCCTCCGTCGCCGGCACTCAGCTCCGGCGCTCCTTCCGCCGACGACCACCGTCTCAGACCGGAGGACCCGCGCCCGCCACATGGCAGGCGGCCACTGGCCCGCGGGTACAAACCTTACACAGTCAACTGCCCATACGCACAATCATCTGCCATGCAGATCTGCCCAATCAACTTTTCCATACACCACTATACAGTGCCCAGTCAGCAAATCCGTACGGTACGTACTGCACAGTCATCTACCACGTCACATGTCCGTACAGTACGGACGCCCAGTCAGCAGGGGCGACGTTTTTTGCGACGGTCATACGGCCGTCAAATTTAACCCAATGACTTGCTGACATCAGCGCCACGTCAGCATTTTTCAAAAAATTTGGCAGGCCCCTCTCATTTGCATTTTTGATTTTGCAGTTCAACTTCAAATGGCCATAACTTGCTCATTTTTGCTCCTTTTTGGGTGCAATTTTTTTTGAAATGGGCTAGAATTTCGTGCTCTCCGTAGTGGTGAAGAAATTTTTTGATTTTGATGCACTGATTTTTCAAAAAATGTAGTTTTTGGTGACTGTACCTGAGTAATCCCAGTTTTTGCAACTTCAGAGGCTTCGTTTGGGGTCATACGACCTCCTTTTCAAGTGTCGTTTTTTTTTAAAGTGCATATTTTTTCGTCTACTTTCACATGATGCTATCAGTAGAAATTGTACTTTCAGATCTTGGCCATTTTTTGGCTCTCTTGGTACTTGTATATTTGCTTGAATCTCAGTTAGATTCATTGCACTATTGATTGAAGTCTCTTGTATCTCATTTGAGAAGTTGTAAAATTTGCATCATAAGTCCACTTTGCCTTGTTTTGCAAGTGGCTCATTGTAATCGCACTAAGTATAAAGTGTCAAAATCATCACTTTGGGGGGGGTACTTTGATTGAGTGAATTTGGGGGGGTTGTCTCTTGTGCTTTTGTGCTTTTGTGTTCCTTCCTTTTTGTAGCTATGGGTTCTTCTAAGTTTCCTCTCTTAACTCCACATAATTATGCTACTTGGAAAATTGATGCATGGAGTAAACTTATGGAAAAAGGACTCACTCATTACATTGATGGAACTATTGTTGCTCCAGCTGATCCTAAGGTTGATCCAGTTGGTCACTTAGATTGGCTCACTAAAAATATCATGGCAATTGGTACCTTAAGAAAGTATGTATCAAAGGATCTCATTTTTCATATTGAGAAATGTACTCTAATCAAGGATGCTTGGCAAAAGTTTCAAGACTTGTATGGTCAAGTTGATGAGATTAGGGGATATCAAATTGATAGTGATCTCACCATGTTAGATCCCAAGAACTTTGATACTATACAAGATTATGTCACTAAGGCAAATGAGTTGAGGGCACAACTCAAAGATTGTGGCATTGATAAAAAGGATACTCAATTGATATTCAACTTGATAGGCAAGCTTCCACAAGAATATGCAGCATTTGTTTCTAGTTTCCAAACCCATAGGATGACAATGGGTTCAAGCTACAAAATGCCTACATTTGATGCTTTCAATGAAATGTTGATGATGGAACAAACTAAGTTGATAAGCATGGGCATTCTTAAGGCTTCTAAGTCTCAACCATTAGTGGCAAATCAAAGGAACAAAGGAAATCAAGGAAAGGACAACTCAAACAAGAAGAAATGGCAATCAAAGCCTAAGGACAAAGCACCATCTTCTCCACAACAAGGAGATTCATCCTCTTCCAAGAGAGATAATTCACCAAAGAGACAAAGACCTACTTGTGCTTATTGTAAAAAGATTGGTCATGAGGAACATCGTTGCCATTCTAAGAAGATTGATGAGCTCACACATATCATCAAAAAGCATAACATTGATTTACCTAAAGTCTACAAGAAGGATGATTCATCAACTTCCACTTCCTCACATTCAAAAGGAAAAGGGTAAGCATTCATGGCTTCTACAAGTGGGAAGACTCACTCTTTTGGAACAAGAAAAGGAAAAGCTCTATGTGCTACTATCAGTCATGATTCAGAGAGATGGCTTCTAGATTCAGGGGCTTCTCATCATATGGCATCTTCGCAGTCCATGTTCTCTACATTTGAGCCTTGCACCATGCCACAGATTTTGATGGGCAATCATACATACATGGATGTGATTGGGAAAGGATCTATTGACATTGGGGATAACTCCTTCAATGATGTGTTGTGTGTACCCCACTTGACAAACAATCTCCTTTCTATCTATCAAATCACACATGGCGCAACTAAGAGAGTTGTGGAGTTCGCACCTGACTCAGTTTTCATTAGAGACTTGGAGACTAGAGCTATCATTGCGACTGGGGTGGTTGATCATGCATCTCGATTATACTCCTTTTCAGATTTTGTTGATGATGATGATTTCACATTTGATGATTCTATACATGTTGATCACACTTCTTGTGATGGTTCAGATTTTGAGGAGAACTTTGGGCACTTGAACATGGGGATTCTCACATGTGACCCCATTCTTGAGCCTTGTATTTCATCTCCTCATATTGATATCACATCACCTATTGCACCTGATGATGCAGATAGTGCGACAGTTTTGCCTTCATGTGATTCAGTGCAACAGGATATTCATTGTCTTCCAGCTTCAGATTCATGGGATGATTACTTGACAGACATTGCAAGTTTGTTTGCGGAATCCTACATTGCAGATTTGGGAGACATCATTGATGACATTCATCTTCTCTTTGATGAAGGTGATCCTTCTTCGATTGTTGCGAGGGCACACTCTGACCCTCTTGTTCATTCTCTACATGATCATTCTTTCGAGGTTGACATGATTGTGGATACTTATGTACAGCAGTTGGAGGAGGTCTCTTTATTTTTTGAGGAGACATGTGAGTCTTTGGGACATGTTCTACATCCATCTCCACTAGATCTTGGAGTGCCTTTTTCAGCAATGTGGCACAGTTTACCACCTTTGGAGGGGGTATCTTTCAGCATCGACATGGGGACATTTAAGCAGTTTTCAGAGATTCCTTTCATCATGAGTTTTCTTCATACATCTTCCCTTCATGATTGGGGAGACTTCATGGATACACCTTTGGTTTTGTTTCTTCCTACGGGAAGGAATGTTGTTCGACGTTCGTGGAGCAGTTTCTTCATACATCGAGCTTCTATCATTGGTGCAGATTCCACATTGAAGGGGGGCTTCCTAGCTTCTCTTCTTCTCTCATATGGGGGGGACTTTTTCCTCACATGGGGTTTTGTCCTTCACATTCTTCTATGAGAGTTCTCTTGTATGTTTTCATCTCTTTTTTGGGGGAGGGTTTTTTCCCATTGGGTTTTTCTCTCTTTCCCCACTTTGTGAGAGTTTTCATTGCATTGGTTTGCATGCATTTGCATTTGTACATGGGTACCTAACATGGCCTCGTAGCCGGGACCCATCTTGCATTGCTTAGTTGCATTGTAGACTTAAGTGCATTCCCCTAAGTTGCACTTAAGGGGGGGTGTTGGTGTAAATAATTATTCATCTTGGATATTATTACACTTACTTAAGTTTACTTAGGAAATGCATTTTCATAGTAGTTTGGGTATGAGACACTTGGGTGTTTGTGCCACATTGGGATAGTGTGTGTAGGAGAAATTCCACCTTTTATGGTGTTGATTTTGTTGTTACACTCCACTCTTGTTGTTACACTCCACATTCAGTGGGTGATCCACCTCATGTGGACTATTATATTATTTCTCCTACCTACCCACACCTATTTCCTACCTACCCTTGTTTCTTATTGAGCCACATGTCATGTTCGTGTGCTCACATATCTCTAGCCTTGCCTATATAAGCAAGCTCATCTACATTGTATGTAACTATTGAATCATTATTATTGATCATTTTCTATTGATGAGAATACAGTTTATTCTTGTCCTATATTGTGTTTCTATTTTGTACATTTCATTGAGCTCTTGATCTTGGCAAAATCTCACAATAATGAATGGAGGAGCGAACAATTCTCGGCCGCTTCAATTCGAATGTTGATGAAACACCAAGTCTTTTTGCATGAAATCCAGTCCATCCTGGATAAAAACAGCTCTGCGCTCCTCCGGTGTCATGATACTATTGTGAAGACCATGGTTGTTGCCAAGAACACCCATGAACCGGATCCTGAGGAACTACAAATGATCATCCAGAAGTTTAAAGGATTTGTGTCTTCACGTGCTGCAACTTAAGTGTTTTTCAACACTTAGTTGTATTTTTCCACTTTTGTAATCTTTAGTTGTAGTTTTCCTTTCGACAAGTTACATGTAAAAGTATTTTTTATAAAATGCAAGTTAACTCATTACTTGCACTTTTGTAATTACATGTAAGGCAACTACAGGTTGTGTTCAATTAGGACTGTAGTTGGAATAAGTCTTTGTTAATTATTGAAGTCTTAGTTAGTTATTGAATAAGTCTTGGTGGTTGAGAGAATCTCTCAAGTTAATTGGGATCCTCCCACCTTTTTCTCAAGGCTCCTCTTCTATAAATACTTGAGGGGTCTATTGTAATTTTTATCTTTTGGAAAGCAAGCAAAAACTCTGCCAAATTTACAGCAAAGAAGTCTTTGAACTTTCATGTGTGAATTCAAGAATTGAAAGGAATAGAAGGAAATTGCTCAAGCTTTGAGTCTTTGTGCTACATACTTGAGTTTGTGTTCTATATTATCTTTCTTGCAAGTGTTTCTTAAAGAGCTTAATCACATCTGTTTTGCAATCTTTGTGCTGCAAGTAGTTGAGGTTAATATAGATTAAAATAAATATTTTGTTGAGAGAAGCTGCAAGTCTTTGTGCTTTCACTTGTTCTTAGGAGAATTTAGGAGTAGATTTTGTGAGAAATAGCTGTAAGTCTTTGAGCTTATACTACTTCCCGTAGTTTTAAGTAGAAAAGAATAAGATATCCCAGTCTTTGAGCTGTTATAATTTGTTCTTTATAGCATTAGTATAGAAAAAGGTAGATAGGACTTCACATAATCAAGTCTTTGAGCTTGATATTGTTGTCCTGTCCCGAAGGAAGTGACGGAAATCTTTGCGCTTTCAAGAAACTTCATTTCCTTTCTCTCATTTCATTGTGAAAGTGGTTTGTTGTTTATATCAAATCGCTATCCTTTTCTGTGAAGAGAAAAGGATATTGTCTTTCTTGAAAGAAGAAGAAAGATTGTTGTCCCATCCTATTTTATTTTCAAAGTTGTAGTTAGATAGGGGAGTCTTCCCTTAATTAGGAGAGTTTTACTCACACACTGTGGTTGAAACCACAATTTTGTATATTTCCCCAAGTGTACAAAATTTTCAACCAACACATACCTTGGAGAGGGAGTGTCATGTTTGAACATCAAAACACTCAAAAAAAGTGCATAAGTGTCCAAGTGAACACTTTTGCAAGAAGAGTCATTTTGATGAACTTTAAGAGGAAATATAACTTTAGTGAAAAAAGTGCATCAACTTTCCGATGTCGATGACAAACTAAAACAAAAAGACACTTGTGCAACTCAAGGGTGCACTCTTTCACTTGGAAAGCAAAGTGGACAATGAATCAGAACAAAAAGTACCCCATGATCACCAAAAAGCACTCAGAGATGGAAAAAATCGATCCAAGTGATGAATTGAAACAAAAGTGCATCAATAACCCTCCAAGCATGCCCAAGTCACTCAAGTTCAAAACATGAAAAAATGTCCAAGACCTAAATGAGAAGTCTTAACTTCAAAACATTAATCAAGGCTCATTAGTGACGAAGTCTATGCTCAAGGCATATGGGGACAAGTTTCAAGTGAAAATAAAAGAAGTGCATAAGTGATAAATTATGTACCTAGGGAGAGTTGTACAAGTTTCGAATTTGAAAAAGTTCCCATGAGGGAATAAAAGCACACTTATGCATAGAGGTCCTTTTTCAAGTTGAAAGCATACGACAAAAGCATGTGGAGCCTCCAAAAGTATGCCTAGGAGAGAGAAGAGTGAATAACACGAGTTTAAAATAGAAAAGCAGTTTCCTATCTCCATAAAAGTGTATGTGTTCAGCAAAGGTTTGAAGAGAAACACCACTGAAGCAGGTTTCCAGCAGTTTAGAGCATGGTTGCTGCAGGTTTTTGAGGATTCTTGGCCATTTGCAAAAACCAACACTGCATTTCCATCTCCCAAGAGTTTGTGGAAGATATTGTTGATGATATAGCGTCGGTAGTAATCCTACAGACCAACTAACTGAGACGAAATATGTGAATGGCCTATCGGCCTTACATATTTGGTGTTTCGATTATTTGTATTTAGCCATACTTTATACCTTAGCCGATTTCTTATGCATAATTAATAAGCAAATTAATGTTATTATAAATCGATATGTGTATAACCGATTAGGCAATTATTATTAATGTTTGTTTTGTCCGCCAACTCATTATTGGAAGGGTGCGACACATTGTGTATAGTCGTATCTCTCTGAAGAGAGCCGACTCTTGGAGATCATCTCCTATCGGCGGATATGTTATCATATATATGCAATGCATTCTCCCCTTCATCGAAAAAAGAATCCAAATAGTTGAAGTTCATTGACAGTAAAACAAATGAACATATAGCATATCGGGTAAACACTTAAGCAGATCGAATATTCACAATCGCAGATCGAAGTATCTTCACATCTCAGATCGATAGCTTCCTAAGTGGAAGTCATCATCAGCAGATTGGCTATTCTATCACAGCAGATCGATATCCTTCAGCAGATCGAGTTCACTCCATCAGCAGATTGCATTCTTCCATCTGCAGATTGCACATAATATATATATCAGACTGAATATTATATTCCATCCATTGGCAGTTCAGATAATGTATAGCAGTTCGGACTGCATACACTGAAATCTAGAGTGAATCATTTTAATAGCCTCAAAGTGTGAAGCGAATGTATAAAGACATCTTGCTATTAATCTGAATTTTAAAAAAAAAAATAACAGATATTCCCCTTGTTTTTGCTGATTTCGTTGGGGTTTTACAGCAATTTTGTGACAGCATTCATAACATTATCTCATCATTTTCAAATACAAATTAGCAATCCTTTCACATGTAGGGTTACAACAGTATACAACAATTACAGGTTCTTAATGATCATTACTTGTTCCCATCACTCAAAGATACATAGCAGTCATTGGAGGCAGGTTTCAAGTTCCTTTTTGCATGTTTTCATTGCTTATCCACATCCCCAAAGGCAGTATACAACAACAGCAGGTTCTTCAAGCTTTTTAGGATCATTAGTTGTTCCCATCGCTCAAACGTAAATAGCAGTTATCAATGACAGGTTTCATGTTCCTTTTTGTATGTTTTCATTGCTTATCATGATCCTTAAAGGCACGTAGAAGTCATCAACAATTCATTTTCCATGGAGAAGGGCTGTGAATGTTTGTGACAATCTGTTTAGTCTGGCTAAGAGTCTAAGATTGCTCTATCTGGGTGACATCGAACAAATTTTCCTGTCTTAACTCACAAATTATAGGCAAGTTTTTGGGCGCATTTAAGCCAATAAGTCACAAGCGCATTATTCTACAAGTTACTCGCTTGACTAACCTGCAAGTATGCATGAATCATGTGAGTAACCAGCAATTTTTCAATGGTAGGACATAGTTAATGCAACCTAGTCTAGATTTCAGATTTGTATCTCTTGCAATTGCTCATGAGTCCTCTGTTCCAAAAAGAATTATTTATATAAATAAAGAAGTTATGTTAGGAGTAGGCTTGTATTCTACACATCAATCTAATTGGGAAAGGGCCCACTCAAGAGTGTTAATTTTGTGCCCTAGATCAGTAATCAGATTTATGTCTTTTAATTATGCCCTAGTTTGTTAATCAGATTTGTAATATTTTATCAAACCATAATTCAGTAAACTCAGAAATGAAACAAGTAAACAAGAGACAAATGCAAATACCTTGGGAAAACCTCCAAGGAGAAAAAACCCAGCATTAAAGACCCACAGGTCAGATTATATATTCTCCCTTAATTGCACAAATACAATACTTAGCTTGCTTCTCCAGATCCGATCCCTTTTGTATGTCAGATCTGCACTTCTAAGCACTTCTAGTCTGCACCAAAAGAGGCCTATATCCTCTTGGACAAATTCGCACAATCCTTGACTAGTTCGCACAATCCTTGGATAAATTCGCACTTTTATTAGCAGAGCTAATTCGCTGATTGTATTGATCAATTGTGTTTGCACTTTAACTTTATTTATATGGATCTTTTGACCAAGGTCGGCCTCAATCCTTTTTGGCGCCAATTTATATTTTGTGGCGTGAGTCCTTTTTGGTGTAGCGTGGAGGATGGGGCTGGACTTGTCTTGGGGCCACACTACCCCTTAAAGATAGGACCCAGTCCTAAATGGGTTCGGATGTTGCCTCAAGGCAATCCGAACCCATCTTTCCCTAGTTATAAACAACAAAGAGGATTGGTGTTTGTCTTAGGTTTGCTTTGTGTTTGTGTGTGTGTTATTTAACTATTATTTCAGATATAGATTAAGTAGTTAATCATAAGATGTTGCCCGCGTGTAAATTGATTGGTAGTGTTGTTGCATGGACAAAATATTGGTTGTGTGTTCAAAACGTAGCTAGATCACTGACTAGGTGCTTTGGCTGTTCGTCTAACAATGGCATTTAGGGGCTGCCTACAATTCTCCCTGTAATCAAAAAATAATTATAAGGCCGTTGTGATTATCATTTGATTTAATATTCAACATGTTACAACGCAGCATTTTAATTATATTATGAAACAATTCCTTTCTCAATTTGCGAGTAGATCCAATACTTTTTTTTATCTTATCATTTTCTTCTATCCATTATGGATCTCTAATTAGATTAAATCTACATTTCATATAGGGAACCCAGTTTTAGTGCAAGGCTTGTCACAAAATGATATGCTCAAAAAGAGGGCATAGACTATGAAGAAACCTTTACACCTACGGTGTAGTGCACTAGCATCCTTGTTTTGTTGGCTCTCTCTACACAAAATGGATGGAAAGTTCATTGAATGGATGTGAAAACTGCATTCTTGAACAATGATCTCAAATGATCAGTGTATGTGTCTCAACCAAAAGGATATGCAGTCAACAGTCAAGAACACCAAGCATGCAAGCTTATAAAATTGTTGTATTTTTTAAGCAAGCCCCATGAGCTTGATATGAATGTCACTAAGCACCTCATGAAGTTGAATTTCAGGCACTTTGAATTCAATGATGCAACTATTCTTCTCAAAAAGGTTGATAGCACAGTTGTATATATATGTGGATGATCTATTTCTAACTGGTAAATATGAAAAGTATATTACAACTACGATGAATAATTGAAGCAAGAGTTTGGAATGACCACTCGGAATACCTTAATTACTATTTGGGTATTGAGTTGATTCAAAGACCCAAGGATATCTTCATCACAAAGCATAGTGGTGAACATTTGAGCAAATTTGGCATCCAACTACAAACCACTTAGTACTCCTATGGAGTAAAGTTTGAAAATAACATAAAATGATTTTGCAGCATTTGCTGATGCAACTAAATACCAACAACTTATTGGAAACTTGATTTATGAACAACATGATTATTAAAATAATATTGTAATATTGATATTATGGTCATCTTAGTCATTTAGTTAGTATTTAGAAACTTCCGTTTATGCCTTTCGTCTTTAGTTAGTTTTAAGAAGTTTCCTTTACAACTTTCGTGTTTCTATTCTCGATCGTTTCCGTTATGGAAAGATCATCTTGTAATTTTCTTCATAAGGAGTATTCCTCTCCTCAATTAATTATATCATCAAATAATCAATTATCATTTTATGGTATCAAAGTAGAGGTATTTTGTTTGGCAAATTTTTAAATAAAATTCGTAGCGTCTTTACCTGGAATTTATTTCCAAAAGTTTTTTACAATTTTTTATGAAAAATCATGGTGTTGTTACATTAAGTATTTTCAGATTTATTTTGACAATATTTTTTTTAAAAATCGTGGTTTTCTTAGACCGAGGGTTTCTAAAGGTTTTTTTGGCGAATTTTTTCAAAAATAATTCAAATGAAGAGCTTTCTAATTCTTTTTCCACAAAAAGTCATGGAAGAGGTTTGCATGATTTTTTCCATAAAAATCATGCAGGGTTTTTTGAAAGTCACGACAGGGTGTTTTGTTTGCCATGGCTGCGACATGTTTTTTGTTTTACCGTGCCATGAAAGGCTTTGGCTGTAGTGCGAGGATTTCTATGTTTTCTAGTGTTTTGATCAAAAAATCATGGGTTCTTTCTCTGCTGGAGTGTTTTCTAATTTTTTTTCCACAAAACCATGGAGGGTTTTGCACAATTCTCTCTTCGAAAATCGTGGTTTTTTTGTTCATTTTTTCCATAAAAATCATGATTTCTTGCAGCTTGTTTTGGGCCGCACCTAGGGTTTTTAGGGCGAACGGTATTATTCTGCAAAAGGTTTTTAACGAGTTTTTTACAAAACGTGGGTGTTGCTTCTTTTGACGGTTTTTGGCAAAATAGTGTTCTTTCAAAACTATTAAGTTTTTTGAGAAGCTGTGATCTCGATTTCTGTGTCTCTGGATAGCGGAAGTGATAGCATTGTTACTCAGCATAATGTTAAAAGGACTGTTGTAAACTTGGTCATATCCAAAAGTTTTGCAGAACCAAGGAGGGTCTCAGCAGTAGGCTCATGTCGTAGAGTGTTTTAAGGAGAAGGGGACAGCCTTCTATGCAATCGTGGCCAAATGACCTGCAAATTATGTCACATCTTTTGTAGGGTAGTTAGTAGGACAACCATTAAGGGAGGGTATTTAAATAATATTGCAATATTGATATAATGGTCGTCTTAGTCATTTAGTTAGTATATAGAAACTTTCGTTTATGTCTTTCATCTTTAGTTAGTTTTAGGAAGTTTCCTTTACGCCTTTCGTGTTTTTATTCTCAATCGTTTCCGTTATGGAAAGATCATCTTGTAATTTTCTTTTTAAGGAGTATTCCTCTCCTTAATTAATTACAACATCGAATAATCAATTATCATTTCAAACATGACCAAAGTTTTCTTTGTTGTTGGAGTGCTCTCTAGATTTATGCAACAACCTAGAGAAAATCATTGTTTAGCATCAAAAAGAGTTACTCAATATCTGAAAGGAGCTTGAAAATAGGACTATAATACTATTAGGTGGCAAATTTCATGTTGGCTGGATATTCAGATTCCAATTATGCAGGTGACTTTGAAGATGGGAATTCTACTGCAGGTTTCTTAATGTATCTAGGGTTGGCACTCACTTCTTGTAAATCTAAGTAGTCAAGGCCAACTTTGTCCTCTACAGAAGTAAAATATATGGTGGCTTTAAAGGCAACTAGGGAAATTTTAAAGCTCAATTCTTGAATATTGGCAAGAACACCAAGTTTCATAAACACCTCTCCTAGTTGACAACCAATCTGCAATCAAAATGACTAAAAAATCCAATCTTTCATGATCAAACCCTTAGATGGCAGACTTGGTGAGTGCATGCAAGATTTTTGGCCTGGCAAGTAGGTCACTGAGTTTTTATGGTGAGTTTTTGGTGATTACTTGCCAATTTTTTGGTGATTTTTTTCAAAAACTCAATTTGTGCAATTGACTCACAAGATGCAGCAGACACACACAAAAATACTCAAAATCTGCACTTTTTTGCTCATAAAAACCAGCACACCCCTCTCACTCCCTCACAAAACATTTTTGCATACATTTGAGCTGATTGCAAGGATTTTTAGGTAGATTTTAAAGGCGGATTTGAAGAATTTCAAGGGCAAGTTAGTAATTTTTATTTTATTTTATTTATTTTGTCCAAGCATTTTATCTGATAAAATCTAGCATGTAGATTGTAAACAATTTTTTATTTTTAGTAGTATTTATGATTTTACTTTCAAAGAATTGGATTTATGGGCATTTTTTGTTCATTTATACTGATTTTTTTAATAAAATCAGTGTTTTTTCTATAGACAGATTATTTAGTTGATTTATACTTTTTTGGGGAACAAAATCACTAAGTTATACTGAATTTATGCTGATTTATAGTAATTTATGTTGTCTTTATGCTGTTTTTTTGCATTTAAAAATTATACATGTTGTACTTTGTACTTATAGGTTAGATTCAATGGCAAATAGAGAACCGTTGGCCTCTAGGTCAAGCTACCACTCCACATTAGGCTCAGGCTTAACCCAATCAAAATGAATCATTGGAACTCATCCCCCTGAGCTAGAGACCTTGCTTGGAAACATGTCATACAGAGACCAACATCTGTGACAATCATTTGCATAAGATGCCATAACCTATATCATGGAGACATCAATCACCTCGAATGCCATTTTGTAGGCATTACTTATCATGATGTCTAGCCCTGTGACAAGACCATATAAAAGATAAAACGAAAGATTAATGCGCACCTTGCACTGATGGAAGAAAAAAAAAACTACAGCAAGACAAGAGCTTCTTCTTCTGTCCTGCAATTCAATCCTGACCTGACACTGCCCTCTATCGGAAAAGTGAATTTATGGCCCACAAGGTAAAGTATGCTTCTTGTGATTGTTGTGTATAAAAGCAACAAGCAAAATATTTGTACCCAACAAGGATGTTGAATTTATAGTCAAAATTACTTATCGATTAATATGTGGTTTTGAGACGAAATCCATCCATGATAATATAGTGCAATGGATCCAATTGCAGGTCTTCCTACAACTATTGAATCGGCTCTTATTGAGTTCTAGTCTAATAATAAAGTGGAAAACTTATCTAGAGTGGCCCAAGATTACTTTAGTTGTTGATGCATAAAATGGTGGCCATATAAAAAAGAAGCATCTGCCGGTTTTTCATTTTGAAATTCTGGATGAAATAGTATCTATGTGTTGAAAAACTTTTAGTCACAACCGCAGACCTTTCAAACGAACAAAGGAAAAAGAAAGTTAAAACCTGCCGGACTCGTGCTGCGTTGCAGTAATTTTATCTCCACCACTATGTGAGTGTTCCTCCCCGCCATCGCTCAATGGGGGCTCTGCATTTAAATCTGCAAACACACCTTCCCTCAATGTAGACTGTGATTGACCTTGCAGAGCCTGTTCGTGCTCCACTTTGTTCCTCCTCCCCTTTGAATCATCAATCTCAATGACTTCGTGACCTGCCCTGAACTTATCCAAATCAGAAACATCTATTGGCTCTGCCTTGACACATTTCTCTGCCAGGGTATGTTGTTTGCTCTGCTGGCATAGTCTGCTAGAGTTAGGCTGCTGAATTAAGGAGTGGAAACTAACCGCTCCAATACCATGTTGTTTAAGAGCTTGTTGGTGTAGTGCCGCCTGGTGCAGCGCCTGCTGCTGGAGTGCCTGCTCATGTGCACTTGCACTACCAAGGGAAACACTCTGAAAATCATTCACAACTGACCCTACTCTATCCACATCCCTTTTGCTATTACTACTATTGCTATTCTCATTATTGTGGACCTTCTGTCCTACACTTCCAAGAGTTGACTTGCTTGAATTTTGGTCCACTGGGGGATTACTCATGACAGGAGATTTGGCTCTGTGTTGTGGCGGTGCTGATGGATCATTCTCCATCTGTAAAGAGCCAACAGTTTTGGATTCGGACTGTGGAGTTCCTCCACCGCCGCCGCCGCTCGGTAATGCCTTCTCCTTCACCATAGCTCACAGCCACTGAAATTTGATTATACCCAACTGACCATAATTCACACCCTCATAAAAATGCTGTCCGATTCCTACGGCCCACATCCCAATTCTTCATGATCATCACCAAAGTTCAGACCTGCACCGAGATAATTTCCTTCAATGAATCAAACATAGATAGGAGTAAAAGCCATTAACGTGGCACAAACATGTTAGGTTGTTGAAGGGATAACAAAGCTGTCCTGAGATTGAGCCAATTGATGATCTTCTAGGATCGATCTTAAATTGAAATTAAATTTGGGCGTGAGCATGAAAGCGAAAGTAGCTAAAATTAAAGCACGAAAGCTGTCACGGGAAATAACCCTTTGCCTGTCCACGGGTGCCAAATGACAAATATCACTATGAGGAATTTGGGAGAGTATAAAATATCTATTAAAAAGATTAAACTTACATTACTATATCTATATTCTAAAAAAAATATAGGTAAAATAATGTCAATATCACATAATTGTCTTGCATGTTTATTAGTTGTCAAGAAGGACATGGAACTGAATAATGCGCACTCTTTCACTCTCGTTAAAGATGTAATAGTTTCTTATACTTAGAGACAAGTGGCAATGATGATAAGTGGCAATGATTTTATTTTATTCAGAGTAATAAAATAATATTTATAGAGAAACTAAAACATGTCATCTACATGTCAAATTTATTCAAAATTTATTTTTTGTTTAATATTTTTAGAGAAACTGAAACATGTCATCTACATGTCAAATTTATTCAAAATCCCTTTTTTATTTACAGATATTTGTATGTGCATAACAAGCAATACAAATATTTCTAAGTCTCAATATATTATATTGTGTATGTTCTTCTTATTCTAGTAAACATATAATCTCCTATTTGGATTTAATTCCCTATTCCCTTAATAGGGTCGAGTCTAGGGTATAAAGTCTACAACACTAGAAAATTA
Source organism: Cryptomeria japonica (assembly GCF_030272615.1). Lineage (NCBI taxonomy): Eukaryota > Viridiplantae > Streptophyta > Pinopsida > Cupressales > Cupressaceae > Cryptomeria > Cryptomeria japonica. The sequence continues at coordinate 530,290,920 of NC_081407.1, forward strand.
CTAGGGTTCATAACTCTGGTTTGTTCCCCTTAGATTTCTTGCTGACAATTGCCATAGAAATTTAAAAAATTGAATGAAATATTTGAGGCATGCTTTTCTCTTGGATAAATAGCACAAGATTTTCCATAGAAATGGATCAAAGATGGTTATCAAGTAATTGAAAATCCTCGTTTAATAGTTAATAAATAAAAATAAAATTTATAATATTTGACCTATTAATTTGGGATCTTGCTTACATTGTGCCAATTGTGTAAATGAAACATGTCATCTACACGTCAAATTTATTCAAAATCCATTTTTTGTTTACGGATATTTGTATGTCATTGTAGATGCTTCTCGGCATAATTAAAAGTATTTAAATATAAAATAACACTTTTTTTTTAATTTAGTACTTTAATTTTTATGTGATTGTTTAGTTAATGTTATTTATATTCAATTTTTTAAGGAGTTTTTTGAGTTAGTGGTTCCATGATTTTTCATTTTCAAATTCTAAATTTTTCAACAATGTAATTTTTTTTTAAATAAATGTGTAGACATGTGACACAAATTTCATCAAATAACGGTTGCATAATTTCAACCTTCCATTTTCCACAACTTAATTCCAATCTATAAACTATAATAGCCTCACCATTACAGGAGAAAATTTCAAATTATTAGTAATGCTTTATTAAAAAGTTGCATTGGATCAATTGTGCTACTAAAAGTTAAGCAACACAACGATCTTGATTAATTGGTCACATGGGACCTTATTGTTAGTGTTGGCATTATGGGTGAATTGATTATGTGTGGCATTGATGTTTTGTCATTGATGTCAACACTAACTGTTAATGGCAGACAGATTTACGCTGGCTGATATGGATGGTTACCGGCAAATAGGTCACCGGTATAAGATCTAGTGTTACCGGCAGAAGAGATTGTCTGTTGGGCACTTCCGGCATGTTTGGATCAGTGAAGTATATTGGATTTCATGAGTTATATGCTCCATGAGCATGTTTTGGTCAGTTGGTATTAGCTTAGTAATTGGATGTTATCATACACTCTGGTAAACCCTTATCGACACTCGTTTAAGGCTTTACCAATAGAGCTTTCAATGAGGAATCATGGCAAGATGCACAACTAGTGTTGATGTAGCTTCTTTGAGGATTTCAGGATGTTGAAGATGTTCGTTGATCGTGCTTCAAACTGCTTGAAGACATTTCTTTGGCGTGGTGGACCTATAATAGGTCTGGTACCTATCTAAGTTATGGATCAGTATCATGCTAGTGTGTACTCTACACGTTACCTAGATGATTCGAGATGTTTTATGGATTTGTTATTATTGTTTTGGTCTTAAGACGACATGGCATATCATTGTAATAAGGAATTATGTAATGATATTATTGTAATATATTTAGGTGGCTGACCTAATTGGTTTAGGCCTTAGGGTTTGTATAAATAAGAGGTAGAAACTCTTTGTAAAGTATCATGGGTATTTGAAAAAGGTCATGGTCAAGGAATGTAATGTGTGAATATTGTATAATCATTCAGGCAGAGGAGTTGATCGATCATTGGTGATCAGATTGGTTTCAGAAGAGGATTTAGTCCTCTGGCATTAAGCTTAACCGGGACTGTAATCAGGCATAGTAGATGTTATTTCTAGAAATTCACTCTATTGGATTATTTTCCATTTATCTTGAGAAGGTTGTAGCCTCTCTGTAGTCAGTGAGACTCTATTTGTAATGAGCAGTACGCTCTAAGCAGTGTGCCTTCCTACAAGTGCAGGCCCCTCATTGTAACACATACTTTCTACAGAAGTATCATCTGATTGTGGATAGGCTTCCCATCATGGTTTTTCTCTTTCTGGGTTTTCCATGTACAAATCATGGTGTTATGTGGTATGATTGCTTTGCACTAATTATCTAGTTAATTGCTAAGTTGTATTGTTTATCGGTATCCATTTGTATCAGCATCTATTTGTGCTTTACCGGTACTTAAGGTTATATTGTGGATTAAAAGTTATAATCTATTAACAACTGATTCACCCCCCACCCCTCTCAGTTGTTCATCGGTTATCCTAACAGTTAGCCCATTTTGCTTGTCTTTTAGATCTAATATCAAGTGTTTATTCTCATCATCTAACTACCTTGGATACTATTTCACACAATCATATCTTTAACATTTGAAAACTCATTTTTTTAATTTGTCTTTGATTTGTATCGATGTCCTTTCCATAGCCAATTGACCATGAATAGTTGTATAATTGTTTATTAGAGACAAAGATAACTACATGAACACGCACAAAAAGAAGGGTAAGTAGCAATATTATGTCAAGTATTAGGAACCATTTGTGGCAATTATGTCTTAGATTAGTGCAAACATTTATATGTCACTTTCATTTTAATATTGATACCAAAGATTCACTCACACAATTGGCACAATGTAAGCAAGATCCCAAATTAATAGGTCAAATATTATAATTAACTATTAAACTAGGCTTTTCAATTACTTGATAACCATCTTTGATCCATTTATATGGAAAATCTTGTTATTTATCCAAGAGAAAAGCATGCCTCAAATATTTCATTCATTTTTTAAATTTCTATGGCAATTGTTAGCAAGAAATCTAAGGGGAACAAACCAAGTTATGAACCCTAGTAATTATCTAGTGTTGTAGACTTTATAACCTAGACTCGTCCCTATTAAGGGAATAGGGAATTAGATCCAAATAGAAGATTATCTGTTTACCAGAATAAGAAGAACATACACAATATAATATATTGAGACTTAGAAATATTTGTATTGCTTGTATTCATTTAGCACATCATATGTGTATGTATATATTCACCTTATAATTGGTGAATGTATCTTTCAATACATTTATATCTATAACATGGGACATGACCCTTATAGTGTATCCCTAGGCTACATGTTATGTTCCAACCCTAGTGTTCCATGGGCTTGATGCGGCAAGATCTATGGATGTTATATCCTTTTCCCGACAACATCATCTCCTCTTCAAAACCTTGACTTGTCCTCAAGTCAACTTTGTCGTGTCGAAAGGATGTCCTTGTATATGTCTTGAAGGGTATCAAAATTATTATCCCACTACTTTTATACTAGTTATAGTTGATTGATATGAGTGTGGAGCTACAACAATTGTTTTTTCTACTTTCAAAACCATAGTAGGTATTTGAATGTTTTGGGATAAGTGTTGTGACTCATATATGATGTTGATAATATGAGTCAGCCTTAAACTAACCACTCCCTTTAATTGATGAAACAAATTTTGTGTTTTATCATTTTTCTCCTATAATTGTTGATACTAGTGTGCAAGGCTTCAATGCCTACTTGGTCTTGGCCATCCAGGTTATTCAATACATCATATTTTGTCGATATTTGGATGATCAATAACTCTAAAGTATCCATCTAATATTTTGTTGGGGCGATGACATTTGGTCATTGCAAGAAATATTGGTCTAAATTATTGATATCCCCTTGTATTCTTTATTTTATTGATGTGATTTTCCAATGCAGAGTGGGCAGCAACACACTTCTTTCATTTTTTATCCATTTTTACTTTTTGAAGCTCTATTGTGATTAGTTGGTTTGTCATCAAATTTTATGTAGTGTTGCATCCTTAATCACCCCATCATTCAACATTCTTAGTTGTACCGACAAGGGTCGAGATTAGTCCCTAGGACCTGAGGAAAATGGCTTTGTATTTCTTTCACCGGATCTTCCAATTGATTGGAACTTTTTATGTTTTGCTTTAAGATCTCCTCCTTAGTTATTTGGTGAAAAATATATAGTAATTTAATGCATGTGTTTTTAACTTGGAACCCAGAGATAGGGATTTAAGTAGTGTTTTAGGTTATTTTTCTTAATTGGTGGTATCTTAGAATGCTTTGTGTTGCTTTGTAGAGGTTTAAAGGGTTTGTTGTATACTAGAACTGCCCTCTAGAACCCATAAAACTTCTAGGATGTTAACCATTGTTCCCCCTACATCCAAGCATCAAGAAATTTTCACTATCGATATTGTCATTATTACTATCAAGTTTAATTTTTCCAAAGCTATTGATATTTTCTTCATCTTCTATATCCAAAAGTTTGGAGATAAAATAGAGATTTTTTACATCTTCTCCTTCTTTATCCTATGCTACTTCCTCCACATATGTGTTGTAAAAAATGGTGAATAAATCTTGCAACATGAAATAAAGTTATTGCAAATCTAAAACTAAAGATTAACCCATAATGTGATTGCAAAAACAAAACAAGAAGAAGAAAACTATAACACATGAAACACCAAATTTACATGGAGAAACCCTTTTAGGAAACAACTCCACCATAGAAAGAGAAGCAAGTATATTACTAATCTAATCAAGATTACAACAACAACAACAACACACTTCTCGGTAAACCTTTGTAAAATCCTACAGTAATTGCTTACACTTCAAAATAAATAAGATTGAATGAATGACTCTAGCTTAAGGCCCCAATATATGGAAGTCTCTAGGGATTATTACCACTGTGGTATCACCAAAAAACAAGCTCACCAAAACAACTTAGAAAAATCATGCATATCTCCTTGGAATCAATAAAATCTACCCAAAATAACAACTTACAAATGCTCTTATAGCTGTCATAAGGCATCTCTCATGCATGGGCACTTGCGTAATGATTTTATCATAAATATTGTCATAGATGTTGTCATAGTTGTCATAGAATTTAATGATAGTTGTCATGGCTATCATAGATCTTATTACAGCTTATGATGGATGTCATAGCCCCCAGAAATAGGAGTTTCCAAATGGGATGCCTAGCTATTTTGTCCTTTTCCCAGAAGACAAATGGTAACTGTAACTTTTCTTTTACATGGTCTCTTTCACCACCATTAGTTAAATGGTTTAACCTCTTACGGGTAAATTAGAAATGACATTAGGAAAACAGTAAATTAAAGGATTTACAAGGTTGATGTCACCTAAATCTTAACAATATGTCTTATCTTCTAGTTCTCAAAGAGGAATGCACATTGTTTCACTATCATCTATAAACCATATTTCTTCTTTCTAAGAGTCAACAATACCATTAGTCTTCACAAACCATATCAATCCTAATAAGGCATTGAAGGTGTTAAAGGGTTCTTTCATCTCCTTGACTTCAAAATCAATAATTTATTTAGGCCTTTGATATTGACTTCAACATTTTTCTAGGTACCAAGTGTTTCCATCCTGAAACCATCTACTAAACTTATGTTCATGTGTGTTTTTACAATTTTAGGCCTTCCAAGTTTCTCTCATGTAGTTTTTAGTATGATATTCAAATTTTCTCAAAGATCAACCATGATATTCTTAACCTTATTATCATTACGATGTGCATTAATGAGTAAGGGTCCATTCTTCTACTTTTGGTCCTCGAACTATTGGTTGACTTGTTGTTGCTTTTATTTATTCCAATATTTTCCCAACTCTTTCAGCTTCACCACTAGATCTTTTTGTTGCACTATGAAGACCAAATTCTTTAACATTCTTAATTCTTCTTCAATAAAGCAGGCTACTTGATCTTGTTGCTACTAATTTATATGTAATTTATCTTTCTCTACAATTTTTTCATGTTGATTTTTTTATACACTGGAAGTACTCTTATTCTTCTTCTTATTCTAAAATTAAATCTTCATACTCTTCATCAATCTCATTTTGTTTATTTATATTTGTATTGGTCCCTTGTCTAGTTAAGACAATGGCCTTCTTCTTGGTTTCGGTTGTCTTCTTCTTCTTTATTTCTACCATTTGTTCTTCTTTGGAATGTTCTTCATTAGATGTCTCAAATAACCATACATCCATCCTCTAGCAACCTCTTATCCCTTATGGAGGTATTCTTCATATCACTCTAGCTCCTCTATGCACATCATCACTTCTAGATGGTGTTCTAGTTGTTGTATCAACTTGGAATTTTACTTCAAAATAAGCCTACAACTGGTTAGTTTTTCACAAATATTGATAATGAAAGTTACAGGAAAACTCCAAATATCAACCAATGAAACAAAGTAAAGGAACAAAGCATGAAAATATAAAGATTATACCTTTACCCTCTTGGCTCATTGTGTCATATCCCCATTGTTCCTGGTTGCAGATAATTGCTCTCAGACATGCACTGTGTAGCTTCCAAGATGGCACATGTGGAATGGACAGATAACTGATAATTGGATTATGCAAGCTAAAATGATATATGCTATGATGCAAGATAATAAAGAGACTCCTAAAATGCTCAAAATGCTTAATTGCTAAAAACTCACAGATGCAAAATGACTACTACAAGATAACTATTAGATGGCTATTAGTCTCAAAATGTTGGAGAATTGCTCTTTTTATAGATTTTTGATGTGCAAAATCCTATGCGGCAGAGATCAACGGTTGACATTGAATCATGCAGATTGGATGGCTATGAAAAGATTGGTTGAGATGTGAGAGATAAAAGAGGAAGTTGTTCCTCCTACACCTTCAGGATGGAGGAAAAGATGGAAGGAAAAGCCAAGTGTCAGAAGGCTCACCTTGACTGAGGATGAAGACTTGAGAGAATATAGGATGGTTGAAGAAGATTTAGGGATATGAGGACAAGTGGACTCAACTCCCTCCAAAGATGTAGGAAGGTTGGAGAAAATATAGGGAAGTTGAGAAATGTGTGTACGTACACATTCTTTGATTTATGAATTGGAAATTGAAGATAAATGATCTATTAATATTTCAAAAATATTAAGATCTTTAGCCACATGATTGATGAGTTGGCAAAAGAGGAAGTGATGTGGAGATGAGGTGAGTTGGAAAAGGAAATTTTAAAAACAAATAAAATTATTTAATTGATGAGACTAATAAAGAATTGGATAGGGATGATTAAATATTTAAGATATTTGATTGAATTGATCTAGAAGAAAGCGATAATGAATTAATTAATAAAATGTTTCAATTTAATTAATTAATAGAAGAATAAGAATTAAACTGAATTAAAAAAACTAATCTTTTCAAATTAATTATTCAATAGAAGAATTAAGATTAAAATGAATTAAATAATTAAACTTGTCAATTTAATTATTTAATAGAGGAAATTAACATTAAATAAATAATAAATATTTATTTAATTATTCATAGCCAATTTTTGAGTGTATACATTTTGCCCCTCTTTGAAATGATGTTGAAACAACATTGTTTCAAAGAAAATCAAGTCTCGATATTCCCCTTGTCGATGATGAAATGTCAATTGCGTGCCCCCTCAGGAGATTGATCATGAAAATTTGAAAAAATAATCGAGCAATTAATCTCACGATAAAATGGTTTGATTAAAATCCCTTAGCAAAAATTTATAAAAATGCCCCTCTCCTTTTAAAAATCAAAATTAATTACCCTTCATTAGGTCAAAAAGGTAATTATATAACCCATGGATGGGCCCATTTGCATATCATTTGCACTGTTGGCTTTTTGGAGAGCTAAGTGGAGATTCTTAATGAGCTGTCAGGATGGTGGTCCCCTACGAGCGAAATCGATTTGAGAGAGCTCATAGATATCAAAGACCTGGAGCGTACGGACCCCCGGTAGGTACCCCTATTTCACCTATCATACGATTTTTATGTATTTTTCGCATGTGTTTGTGTGTTTTTGAAATTTCCATTTTTTCTGTCGGTAAAACCATTTTCTCGATGCATTTGTTTAATGTTTTAGCGCAAACACTTAGTTTGATAGCGCTTTTAGGTTTTTTAACACATTTTCTTGATGTTTCCATGCATTTGAGATACGTTTTTGTGCTTTTGATTTTTTAGCGCTTTTACCTTTTATTTTTACGCATGCACATTTTTGGATAGCGCATTTGATCTTTTAGCGCTTTTGTTCATTGATTTCGCTCTTTTGTCAATTTTGATAGTGATTTTGATAATTATGGCACTTATGTTTAATGTTATTGTGCATTTGTGATGTATTGTAGCGCTTTTGACTGATAGTTCTGTCTAAGTCAATTTTTTTGATGAATTGTTGATGTCAAATTTGATGATGAATAGATAGATAGATGATAAAATGATGATGTTTGATAAATAATTCCTAGATGGACAGATAGATTTGATAGATTGATAACCATGATTGATGGTTGGTGATTAGATAGAAGCTCTAAGAGACCAATCTAGTCTTTGATGAAGAGTTGATAAGTTTAGGCAACTGAGTACCACTTGTTGATTGATTGCATAGATTGTCTAATAGACAGGATAAGATTGATAGGTAGGATAGATGATTTGATTGATAGGATAGATGTTGTGATTGACTTAGACATACTTGATTGCAAAAACAAGAGAGATTAGATGTTCTCCAGTGTCGTGAGCAGTTTCCATCGATGAGACACTTAGTTCTAGACCTATATGCAACTGCTATTAGCCATATTGACGCTTGTGGATTGAGACATCTCTTGTATATGCCTGATATTAGGATAAATAGGGGATTATTGACAACTCTTGTAGAGAGGTGGCATAGTGACCACAGCTCCTTTCACTTACCCATTGGCGAGATCAATGTGACCTTAGAGGATGTATATAGGATTCTTCATATTCCCATTGTTGGAGAGCTTGTACAATATGATTATCGAGACATGGGAGGTGCAACAACATTGAGGACCATTTTTGGAGATGAGTCGATTGATGGTTCAGAGATTAGATGGGAGGATATGTTGATGTAGTATGACACTCTTCCTTCCATTATGGCTGGATTAGTCGGAGGTTTCATTTGCCCTGATAGGAGATCACGAGGATTGTCAGTTGGATGGGGCAGGGTTCTTTTGAGCATGATGCAGCACAGGACGAGATATGCCTGGGGTGTCTATGTTTTAGCTCATTTATATCATGATTTACATCAGGTTATGTATGATGGAGCAACCAGTCTATCTATCGGGGTGACTCTCTTACAGGTTTGGTGTTGGGAGCATATAGCTATCACACGACCCATTCATGATAGGGTACAGGCAAATGAGCAACCATATATTTATTTGTATAGTGGCATGATTACCCAACACAAGTTGGGTAAGCTTGAGTACTGGAGATGGGTTCTTGATACCATGGACTCAGTGATTTGCAGACCATATGTAGATTGTGAGCCTTGGTATGATGATGTTAGATTGTTACCTTTCATCATGCAGACTAGATATTTGATTGGCATGACTCCATTTATTATAGAGAGACAACTGATTTTTGAGTCTTGAGATAGTTTGGTAGACCTTAGAGGATGCCACAAGGTGTTGCCTTGTATGCTCAGACATAAAAGGATAGGAGAGACTGGGGTCCTATTTCCTTTGATGCAACTTATGCAGAGTTCATTTCATTACCCATGGTTCCATTTGATTTATTACCACATGTTTTGGATGCGGGTGCCACTGATGAGTATGCTCAATTTCTAGCAGCACATCCTAACCTGAGGATCATAGATCAAACAGATCCTCCACCTAGCTCATGAGATGAGGATGATGATGATGAGCATGATCCTCGACAGAAGAGAAAACTACGACGACAGAGTGGCAGAGGAGGGTGATGGTGGTCGACCATGGGTATGAGGAGGACCATTTGGTTATCAAGGCAGGGGTGGACCACTACCTTTGGGAGGCAGGGATGGCGGCAGGGACGGAGTCAGGGAGAGGGGGATAGAGGTCAATTGGGTGGTAGAGATGGAGGCAGGCCAGTTGGGAGAGTTAGGGTTCAGGGAGGAAGTGAGGAGAGTAGGAGCAAAGGGAGAGGGGGTATTGATTTTGGGCAGATTCATCCTAATCCTGGTGTATTGATTGCTCATGGGGGACTTGATGAGGAGGTTTTTGAGGATGATGTGCCACTAATTAGGTGCAGGATCACTAGAGTCGCAACAGTATAGGCTCCAATAAGTGGGGATAGGGATAAGGGACAGGCAGGAGGTATGGCATAGGGTGATGATATACAAATGCATGATGATGCTCCTGAGCTTCTAGGTGACACTGCCAGCTTGAGAGCACATATTGCATAGTTGTAGGTACAGGTTCAGGCTCTGACTCTCAAGAGGGATGTTTCCAGACATGAGAGAGATATTTCCATTGAGAGATACGGTTGGGCGGAGAGCATGCTAGAGCATATATATCAGGTTGGCTCTGGATCTCTTTTTGTAGGCACAGTTAGAGAGTTGGTACGCGTTGGGAAGGAGATTGCGCACTGGTGTAGTCTATATGAGAGTGTGGTTCCTCCCAGCCAGAGAGCAGGCGGTTATGTCTCTACACAACGATTGGGTAGGTCGGGCGAGACAAAGAGTGGTGGTGTCATGGGACCACCTCGACGAGACAGAAATCTAGATCCTGGGGCAGGACCATCAGGTGGGGCACACCCTTCTTGATAGAGGCATACATATTCTGGTGGAAGTGCCACATGATTTGAGACTTTATTTGTATCTTTTATTGTTGTATCATGGGATATTTGTACGCTATTGATGATTTTTATTGATATCATTATACACTTGGATAGTTTTATGTTTTATGATGATATGTAGACATTGATGGACTCTATATGATCCTATTCTATGATGGCTACTCTGTTATGATGCATGATGATGTGATGATGACCTTATTATGACTTCTACATGATGATCTTTATGATGATTTAATTACTTTATCTTGACTATGATGACTACGCAATTGTTTCCATATGATGTACCCATGATATTGATGATGCAGATTAGATCCTTAGATGAGCTACATAAGTATGATACATGATGAATTATATGAATTGATGATGATGCTTATGATCTTTATTTTCTTTTTCGATGTATGCATTGGTGACGATGGCATATTTCTATGATATGATTCTATTTATGAGATGCTTATAATGATGTTATGATTCTTATTTATAATGTATATATATAATGATGTAAATGATATGATGCTTATAAATGAAATGGTATGAAAATGGTATTTATAAAATGATACTAAATGCTTATAATGATGATATGATGAAAAATTGCAAATGCAAATCAATAAAATGAAAATGAACCTAAATGATTAAAAAGTTTACATTGATTGGTGATCTAATAAAATGCACCTAATGCAATTAATAATGAGATGATGCAATTAAATCTAAATGAGTGAAATGCAAACAATCCTAATGCAAATGCAAAAGTTTTTGTTTGTCCAAGTATACTCGATCATTATTTCAACCGTTGATCCTAAATGATAATGAATGCTTATAATGCAAATGAAAATGCAAAGAACTAAATGATATTTCCATCTTTTCAGTGTTTTTGAAACAATGCTTAAAATGTTGTAAGAAAATACAAGCATCTTGATATAAGGATTCGAGATGACCTAAGTACTTCTTACATGGATTTTGATATAGCAAGTTGATACAAGCATCTAGGTATAAGGAACCAAGATGACCCGAGTATTTCTTGCATAATAGACAAGGATTATCCCCTTTCATATATAACTTGGCATGCCCTCAATGATATTTTGTTGATCATGTCCTTAGACAAGTACATACATTACTAAGAGATAAACCACAAGCAACAGACAAAGAAAATAATCATGCCCCATCATAGCTCCTCTAGTTTTGAACATCCTCGAGTTGCATAAGGTACATGATTGGCAAAAATCAAGATACAAACATTGAATCATGTGTGTCACATGTATGTTCTCAAAAGTAGACATAATCATCGTGATTAATGATTATTGATATGTGTTGCTTGCTTTGTCGATTCTCCAAATTTTGATTTTCATGATTCACTTTGTTGGATATCATGATTTTGTTTGAGCTTTATTTCCTGATCACTTATCGTCTGTTTCAAAATCCTATTGTTTTTGGTTTTTCTAAGTTTTCCGATATTTTTGGATTTTCTAAATTTCAATGTTGCCCCCAACTAAGTTATGGATTTTTCCCCCAGCTTAGAAACAAGCTTTATTATGGATGTACAATGATGATCCAAACCATGGTGGGTTGTGATGCAGATAACTATTCAGATAAGCAAGGATAGTGACTACGCTAAGTATATCCATGTTTGACAAGCTTTGTGAGCTGCTGATTTCTATTGATGGCTTAGGTCAAATGGATGCAAAAGAAAAAGGGGCAATCATAGATGGAAGAGCCAACTGTTAGATAGCGCCCATTGCCAGTTTTTCACCATCTAAATTTATTGCATTTTTCCATATATTTGATTTTTTTTATTTTTTATATTTACTATTATTATACTTTTAATGGTATTTTTGATGATATTTCAAGCATAGAACTTCTTGAGATGCATGGTATTGATAGTTTCATTGAGCCATTCTCCCTCTGGTGTAGACAATATGTATGCTCCTGATCCATATGTTGCTACCACAAGAAAAGGACCCAAACAGTTTGCTCGAATTTGTCCTTTTTCTCTCTTTCCTACTGGTTACGTGGATTTTCTCTCAGAACAAGATCTCCTATCTAAAATACTCTTGCCTTCACTTTGTGATTATATCTTCTTTCCATTATCCGTTGATATGCCTTCAAGTGATCTTAAGCATTTTGGTGACGTTCTTGTATCATAATTCTTGTAGCCTAGAGACTCTTTGTTCTTCTTCTGGGATAAGTCCTTTCAATGAAACTCATAGAGAAGGAATCTCTATTCGACTGGTAAGATTTCTTCTGAGCAATACACAAGGCAATATGGAGTTTCCCCCATTGGTGTACAAATGCTAGTGTGATATGCCCATAGAGCAGGGTTCAGGTGCCAATCCTTGTCTGCCTCGTTGACTATCTTCTTTAGAATCATGAGGATTGTTTTATTTGATGCCTCGGCTTGACCATTTCCTTGTGGGTAATATGGTGTTGAGAACCTATGTTGGATCTGGAATCGCTCACATAGTTTTTTCACATCTTAATTTTTAAAAGGTTGTCCATCATTAGTGATAATGGTCATAGGAACACCATAGCGACATATTATGTAGTTCAGGATAAATGATGAGATCTATTTTCCTGTCATTGTTGTCAAGGGCACTGCTTCAATCCATTTAGTGAAGTACTCAGTTGCAGTCAAAATGAATTTGTGTCCATTAGAAGATGAAGGATTTATCTTTCCCACTAGATCTAGCCCCCATTGAGAGAATGGCCATGATCCTACCAGAGGATGCAGTTCTTGTGCCAGTACATGAATCTAACATTGTTTACACTTCTTAGTATATGTGAAAAAATCTCTTTCCATAGTGGGCCAATAATACCCCAATCGAATGAGTTTCTTGGCCAGTGTAAGACCACTTGAGTGTGTACCACAAATACCTTCATGGACTTCTTTTAGAGCTTTCTCAGATTCCTCACATTTGAGACACCTTAAGAGAGTGCCATCCAAACCTCGCCTATATAGGGTATCAACAATAATAGTATAACGAGTTGATTGATGAATAAAATTTCTATTCTGATTTTGGGATAGGTTTGGAGGAAGGATATTGTCTTTTAGATACAGATAGGTTTGGTCGTATAGGGAGGCATCAGTTCCAGATATGTTGCAAATGATTTGGGTATTTGGGGAATCAATGGTAGGATAGAATATTTCTTCCACCAAGAACTCGTAACGCTCTTGATTTTATTGGGTTTGCAAGAGAGATGTTATCATAGCCATGGCATCTGTTGCATTGTTCTTATTCCTTGGGATTTGAGTAAATGTGATTTCAGTAAAATGTTCTTTGAAATCTTCAATCAGCTTCTTGTAGGGAATCGGTTTATCATCCTTGGTTTGATATTCATCATTGATCTGATTGATTATTAGCTATGAATCTCCATAGACATGTAATTCCTTGATATTCCATTCAATAGCCATTTTGATCCCAATGACTAGCGCATCATACTCTACAATATTGTTTGTACATGGGAAGAACAATAAATATGATTTAGGAATGGTGTGACCCTAAGGTGTTATGAATAAGATTCATGCACCTGATCCATGTTGTGTGTAGGAGCCATCAAAGAACAACTCCCAAGCCTTTGTGCTAATAGTGATAACATCTGCATCAAGGAACTCAATATGTAAAGGTGCATCATCGCACAGGGGTGCTTCAACTAGTTGATCTACAATCACTTGTTCTTTTATAGCTTTTCGATCGACATACTCAATGTCAAACTCGCTTAATATCATGATCCATTTAGCCAATCGACCAGTTAATGTCGCTTTGATAAGTAAGTACTTAAATGGATCAATCTTTGCAATTAGCTTAACAAAACGGGTAAGCAGATAATATCACAACTTCTGAGTTGCAAATACCACTGCTAGACATGTCTTTTCCACTGTTGTATAATTTATTTCATAACTGAACAAGGTTCTGCTTGTTGGTTCCCAAAACCACAGATTGGAAAACTTAAGGATTTGCCAAGCCCTTAATTGATCCAACTAGCCTTGGCCAACGAACAGGGATGGTCAAAGACCAAATCCCTCTGCACTTAAGGCTCCACTGAACCTAGGTGGGTATACCTCTCCCTCTCAAGCACAAAAAGAGTTAATTAAAGTGGATTTAAGATTTATGGTTAGCAAATGCAAAACTGGCAAATGATTGTTCTGCAATTATGCTTTATTATGTGCTTTAAGTGAATGCTTTTGAAAAGAAATGAAAATAATTATGATTGTATCTTGAGAATAAGATGCTTTCGGGACAAAATAAATATGCAAAGATCAGTTCATATAGGGTTTGGGAAGAATGTTTCTCTATCAAGGACCTTAGATGCATAACAAACCAGGACCTTAAAAGATAAATAACAGACTAGTGCCTCTATCCAGGGATATTTATGACACTTTGTGGACAAGAGATCTTATCAACTCCAGAGACAATATTAATCATCAACTATGAACGTTTCAGTATGTGTTACACAAACAATAAAAACCCAATCTCACATTTAATGTAACAGCATGTGGTGGCACATCATAGCAAATTAAATGACAAATTTATCAAGAGGACAAAGATAACTCATCAACACAAAAGTATGCACAATATTTGGAAAAGAAACAACGAACCTTGTATATTAATCTTTAGGAAATGATTGCATACATAAGCTACACTTGAAGATAATCCATTACAGTTTGTTTGCACAAAAAGATACTTTTTGTTCCTATAAACTTCCCTAATACATATAACTTACAACCCTTACAGGCATAAGTGAATGTTTCCTTTTTTTGTAATTCTTCTAAAAATCCTAGATCCTAGATGTCATCTACATACAAAATGACTCACAACAAATATGTGAATCAATAGGCATAGATGAAAGGACACACCCTTTCATTTTTCTAAACTAAAATCTAACTAAAACCTAACACCTAACTACTTAACTGCTAAGATAACATAAGACAATTATAAAAGCATGAGAAATAAAAACTTCAATTCTTTGGATCCAACTTCTTCTTGCATTTCCTGATGTGTTTAAGGTAGCCTTCATCTTTGTATGTAATTGCATTTAATATTGTATCCCTAAGTTATTGATATGTGGTGACTGATCAACAAAGTATTGTACACTCATCACGTATCCTTATCGGGGTCTGAGGCCGGGTCGGGCCCTTGGAAAGCGGGTGAAGCCCGCTGTAGGGGTTCGGGGGTGGTAGCCCCCGATAAAAAAATTTTTGCCATTTTTTTGTTGATGAAAACCAACATTGTAATAAAACCCTAAAAAGGCTGACTTTGTTTGTTGCCCTAAAAACACATGTTATAAGCGGCTGGGATGCTTAAGGTATTGTAAGGTTGATGTACTATTTCGCTGGATAATAAGAAAGATTGGACGACTGTGTATGGTGGACGTAACCCATTATGGGTGAACCACGTTAAATCTCTGTGTTATCTATGTCATGTTTTATTTCTTTATCTTTTATATTTAAATCTGCATATAATTGTTAGTTCATATTTGCTTCATATCTGCTTGAAACCCTAACATAAGTGCCATCTCTATCTTGATTAGGTTCTCTAACTGGTCCACTGTCTCATTCATATCCAGGGCATCTGCTTGGGCGACACTGAGGGTTGCACTAAGTAAAGCCTTACATTCTAAGAGCCATGCACTTATGTCCTTGATAACCCCTAGATCGTTAACCAAACTGGGAATCTCACTCTGCAAAACCTCTTGGAACTCCTGGAACTCTTCCTTCAACTCTTTTGTATACTTTTCATGAATTTCAATTAATTATGTTATCCTTCTGACAGTCTTTTCTTTCAATGTCTCATCCTGTAATAATAGATTGAGTCTATTGTAAATCCTTTGGTTAGAGACTATATTATCCATGTTTTTTTATATACACCCCAAAATTCATCCAAAACCTTTTCTAAATTTTCATATCTCCTTGTCATGAATACATAGGCAGCATCTGTCCTGATAGTTTTCATTTGCTTCTTCATCTTATTGTGTTCCAAGGCTAGTTTCTCAACCTTCCTTTTCCATTGGGCACTAGAGTCAGTGATTTGTGGTACTGGATGTCCTCCTCTTTTTAAAGCTTCTTCATACAATGCTTTGTATTTATACTTTTCAGCAAGTTCCCATTTCACTGAGCCTTATTAAACTTGGAAATGTCAATCCCTATATCTGCAGTGACCATAGGATCCACCTCTCCAACTTTCAACCTATCATATGACCAAAAGCCTTATCTACATCTATTATCTTAGGTCTCTTATTGGGAGGGTATAGGTCTCATAGCAACATTTCTTCTTCATTTGGATCATACCTTGATCCAATAAAAATATATTTTACTCCTTGGATATCCAATTTCATATCCCTATTATCCGAGTGCAGCAAAGTATCAAAAACAAACGAGGCACTCAAGTCCCATCCCGGAAACACAATTATACCAGCCTCCACTAGTAATTGCCTCCCCTTCTGTGGGGTCATATTCTCAACTTCTGCATTGATGTCTTCCTTCAACCTCCTCTTCATTTTGCTTCATTTTCAGGGGTAATATTTGGCACTGCTTCCCTTAATATCTTACCCTTGAAGTGATACAAGAATGACTTGAACTCTTTAGATCTTATGAATTGATCATCTAATATAAAAGTGGTGTACTCAATCATTCTATCATCTATCTTTGCATTCAAGGTTTTGATTAATTTGTCCTATGCATCAACCTCTTCTTCTCTATTATGTACCTGTAATTTTGATACAACTTCATTCTCCCCTGAGTCACTTTCTGCACATTCCTCTTCTTCACCTTGGAAGTCCTCCAACCTTTGTTTTTTCTCCTGTAACCTTCTCTCCAAATCTTCCATCACATCAGCCAATTCTTTCACTTCCTTATTTCTGCACAAATCTTCCATATCAATAGTAAAATGTATATAACCTTTCAGGGCCTGCCCCTTCTTGCACATGTTTATATATCCCTTAGGATCATAATTCTTTCTGGGTGTGTGTAACAACAAATTGTATTCATTTGCTAACTATCTATCAATGGATTTATAAGCCCTGGTTGATACAATCCTGAAATCTCTAAACTCCAAAGTCCCTGGCAAAAAGGTCTGCTTACGTGCATCCCCAAAGTGACGAGCATTGGAAACACTAAGTTGTCTAACAATTTCTAAAAATACAATACGATCAGGTACCGGTTTAGGCAATACATATGGTGACCCCTCAAAACTGAACACTCTAACAAAAGTGAAATTGGCACAGGAAATCCAATCACCCCAATTATGATTCACTTTGGTATTATGGTGCTCAAATGGTCGAAGAAACTTCTTAATGGTTTTCTGAAAAAAATCCTTCAATAGTCTCATTGTACATTCCAAACAAGGGTTTGACGAAAAATTCTTCAAACTTCACATAATGGGAACTCACATACCTAGAATCCCATAAAGAAACCCATAGTTACACAGGTTACTCTTGTCCATCCTTTCCAAACTGGTTTACTCTCAAACCCTCTGGCCACAGTCCTTTGAATTGACCATACAACAATATTATACAGATTAACAAAGAATAATGCTTGAAATGCTTATCAGGACTGTTCTTCAGGTTCAGTAAACCCTCATGCAATCTATCTTCCAGATATGCAGCAAAATCAAACGCTCTTGGCTCATGCCTCTGGACATTAGCTGCCAAAACCAGTGGTCCCATTCTTGCTACATCTAGAGCCTTGACTCCTCCAACTTGTCCACAAGCCATGTAGGTATATTGGAAATAGTTTTTGAAAATGTTGATATCATAAGGCAGAATGTCTTCCTCTGTCAATCTTCCTTTCTCAGCCTTATGAAATACCAAATTCCACCCTTGACGCAATCTGTCTGCCAGATATGCAGCAAAATCAAACGCTCTTGGCTCATGCCTCTGGACATCAGCTACCAAAACCAGCGGTCCCATTCTTGCTATGTTTGGAGCCTCGACTCCTCCAACTTGTCCACAAGCCATGTAGGTATATTGGAAATCATTTTTGAAAATGTTGATATCATAAGGCAGACCATCTTCCTCCGTCAATCTTCCTTTCTCATCCTTATGAAACAAAAAATACCACCTTTGATATGTGGTGTCCATCTTTATGTATTCCCCCTCCAAATCATCGAAAGACAGAGGCACCTCCGCCTTAGAATTCTAACCAAAAACTTCTTGAATTGTCGCTGTTGCAAAACAAATGAAAACAGTCTCGTTGGGTAACAAGATGCATCTTTTAGTGGCATCATAATTTCTGACCAGGAGCTTGAGCATGTCTATGTTTACAAATACATTAGGGACCGTGAGTTTGCCTAGATCAGTGCTCCATGGGTTAGATATAGGAATCAGTTCATTTCTCCTTAGGTAATGAAACAAGAACAATTTGTGTCCTCGCACTCTGGTCCATACATCGCCTATTTCCTTATACCTATCCTCCAGCTGATCATGAATTGGCAAATTTGTCTTCGACCTTCTAGACTTAGCTCCCAGAGAACTCATCTGGTCAATCATGTCCTGATTTAGCTTCCTCTTCTTTGCAACCTCTCCTGCCTTTGATTGTTTCGATGTGACTAGATATTTTTGTGACCTTCCTTTTTCCTTTCACACTTGTACCCTCCATTTTGTAAATCCTCTATTTTGCACTCTGTAACTTCAATTAGCACTTCAGAGATAACAAACTGCTTATAGATTACTTTACGAAAGACATTGTACATGAGACCCCATATATAAGTTTATCTCCATCATAGTTAACATTTGAAAAAAAATCCTGGTTAGATTTGCTTCGTGCGATTTCAGGCCTATCCGTTGGATGCATTAAATAATGGCTGTCATGTCTATTTTCACACCAGATTTCTTAACGGCTAATCAATGTAACTCTGCCCAAGAGCTTAATTATTTGGCGCCACCCGTAATGTTCACTTCTTTAATTTCCCTTTTGTCCTTTTGATCGGCGTAAGTCACCCCGATAGATTCTCCTTTCTTTCCTCTGTGGCATCTTGCCCATTGGAAATCGACATAACTCAAAAAATGCTCATTCGATAGTAGAATCTACCCCGATGAGTTCTCTTTTATGGTTCACACTTCTTTCCTCTCGGTTGCTTCATCAGGTATTGAAACAACCTGGTTGATGTTTTACCGATTCCTCGATGACACCGACATTTATTTTGCAAAACCCTTCTATCACTCTGCTCTATTGGCATAGCTTTTCCCGACAAAGTCTCCTTGTCTGCATTCTGCTTTAATTTCTTCATCTGGCATCAGGACAACATGTAAACATCTTTTGCCGATGGATATAAGTTACCCCGATAAGATTCTGAACTCCACGCTCAACACTTCTTTATCGACATAACTCTAGCCGATATTGTCGCCCACCTAGTTTTCCTTTATCAGGTACCAGTGTATCTATTTTGGTTCCCTCCCGAAAGTGAACACTTTCTTCGATGAACCCATCTTACTTCTGGTCTGCACCTTTTTCCTCTAGGCTCCCCTATTCATCCTATCGAACATCAGGGTAACCTAATATTCCTGTCTCCCGATACTTCGATAATTAAAATGTTTCATCCGCACTCTTCCTTATCGGTGAGGGTTATACCGATAGCTCCATCGACTATCGGTATAACAACTTCCTCGCACTTCCAATATTGAATTCTTTTGCCGATGGCTATATCCTCTTACTTACTCCTTGATATAAGCTACCCCGATAATAATGTCTCACTTCTTTTGCGCTTGGCTATGCAGCCCTGTCGGGATAACCTATGCCGATAATTTAAATTTTATAAATTTGAAAATTATCATAAATGTTAATGGCTCCAATTCTTCATATAGGGTGTATGTAAGCCTAAGGCACTTCTAATTTCATCATACTGACTCCTCCTCTGATATCTGCCAGAATGCTGATATGATGGACTCTTTATGTAGTCTTTACTTAGTGCTTTCCCTTAATATGCCCAAGTGACCCCCATCCATTCGTGAAACAATTGATCCTTGGATAACTCCGTTGTCTTCAATGATGCTCTTGCATATAAAAACCAACATTAAATACCCTTATGATGAAATTATATGTGAAAACATCCAAATATATCACAAAAATATTTTGTAAAAATATGTGATAACACTACTGATATAATATATTGCTCTTTCCTTTCCTTTGGTGTCATGTTGTGCCATAAGAGCTCCTAATGATACATTTGTTGCCGAGATATATAGCAACAATGGTTTTCCTTTTATTGGTGTTGCTAGCACTAGTGGATTTACCAGATATTGTTTCATTTGTATGAAAGCTTCCTCACATTTGGTATCCCATTTGAATGGAATATTCTTATGTAACAAGTGAATAAATGGATGACATCGATCAACTTACTGAGATATGAACCTTCTGATTGATTTGAATCTACCTTGTAAAGAACGTATATGACCAAGCAAAGTTGATTTGCCTCTTTTTGAAGAACTCAGTAAAGTCTCGTCTTTCTTGTTCTGATAAAGATGTTGCAGGATGAATAATCTTAGGACTCTTTGGAGTACCAATACCAATATTAACTACCTTTGCAGGTTCTATTAGAAGAACCAATCTCTCTTGAAAATATTCGGGTAGACTGTAAAAACTTCCATCTTCTGGCACCTCAAGGAGGTTTTCACCATCAGATACGTCCTTTATTTTGTCTCTTGATTGATCTAATGTTGTCATAAAATGGTTTTCAACATTAGACCTTCCTGTTTGTTTTATTATTTTACTTTTGCGACTGGAAGATTTGGCACCCTCTTGACTACAACAAGCGTTACTTGATTCACTGGTGGAAACTTTCTTTGGCATAATAGGTTCAAGAACATTAAGATATACAGATATGGCATGGTCATCAGGGAAGGTATCAAGTTCAGGGATTTCGTCATTTTCCCAGTCAATCAGTTCTGGGTGGATTAAGGGTAGTTCATAATCTTGATCAATTTCTGTATTTTCAATCATCATAACATAATTGTCAAAAAATTTGGGTATATTAGTTGAGTTAAAGATTTCACTCTCTTGAGGATATACTCTCCCATTGCTCTCCAATTAGCTCTACAAAAGTTAGAATGAGTAAATTGCGATTCACTTCAAGTGGTCTATTTGCTGGCATTTTTCCCTCAAACGAATGGATCATATCTACTTGTATGTCTTTTGGATAACACACCTTTTCAGAAGATATCTCAGCATTTGAATAAGTTTCATTACTTGCTTGTATTTGATATATTTGAGTAGCTTCTACTACTTTTCTTGCCATTTCTTAGCTTCTTTCATATTCTGCTTCCTCTGAACTGATTGTTTCTCCTACTTGGCTTGCTATCAATTCTTCTATGGTTCTACCAAGTTTTTGTTCTTTATGATTAGAGTTTGTTGGAGATCCCATATCCTTTTGTTCTTCTAATTGTTGAATAGTGACCATATCTATCTTTTTTATTTGATTTCTCTTATTTTCCTTCTCCTTCTCTCTAACATATGCTTCTTTTCTTTGGATTCTGATTTCTTCTTTCTGATTCTTGGAAGATGCATTATAATTTAAAATAGAATTCTTGTCTTCAATTTCTCCACTCGATAAATCAGATGATGGATCTGGACACCCTTCATATTCATGTGAGTCAGTTTCATAATCACTTTCTAAGACAACACCACTGTATCTAACGGGGATGTTATATGGTGAGAAGAGCTCGCTTATGATTGATACCACTTTTGTCACCTTTTCTGATTCAGGTTCTGCACTCCTTAGATTTGTTCGTAAACATACTCCTCCCTTTGAATGGCGAATTCTTCTTGTTGTTGCTCATATTCTTCATCTTTTTGTTCTTTGTTTGTTTCTGTTGCTAATTTTGTACTAGCTTGATCAGGTTCTGTAATCGCTTGCACTTGATGCATCTATTTATAAGAAGCCTCCTCTCTTTGAATAGCGAGTTCCTCTCGTTGTTTTTCATATTCTTCATCTTTTTGTTCTCTGTTTGTCTTTTCAACTGCTTGATGTATCACTTCTTGCCATGATTCCTCATTGTATTCTACTTTTCTTCTCCATTGGGGTTTTTTATGATGATCTCGATTTTGTATAGGTCGATTATGTTGTTCATACCCAATTATGTCTAGAATATTGAGAGTGAGGTGTGATTGGTTTTGTGATGCCTTCTTGACGCTTACCAATAGGGCCTTTTCCTTGATATCCCATTCTCTGCATTATTCTGAATCTATTGCCATACTATTTTGTGGGGATAGTTATATCTAAAGTTGCTGCTCTAATTTCTTCTTCATCTTTGTATAACCAATCAAGGATGTCATTTTCTTCAATTTCTTTTGATAATATTCTAGCTTTAACAAATTTTTCATCAAAATTTTCAACAGGCTTTTGCTGGATTTGTGTTTTTGCATTTGTTGGTTTTCCATATGACTTTGGAGAAAGCGTTAAAGTTTGCAAATAATACTTTCTCATTCCCGCATCATTTAATTTTAGATTTTTTCTCAAAACTTTCTAGAGTGGATGTGAATGATGTCTCTTAAGATGCTTTAGCATTAGATAATGCTTCTCTATTATGAGGAACCCTTGCATCTTGAGTTGGTTTCAAATTGTTGCAATATTGACTGGTATTTGTTGATATGGTTATTTCTTGTCCATTATGAGGAAATTTGACACATTGATGATATGTCGAGGGAACTAATTGCATGTCATGAATCCATGGTCTACCCAGAAGAATGTTGTAAGATAAATTCAAGTCTAAGACTTGACAAACTATATCTTTCTCAACTGGTCCTATTTTGAGTGGTAAAACAATTGTTTCCCTAGAAGAGCGTTCTTCTTCATCATAGGCCTTGATTGTTATTCTCTTCTTAAGATCCACTACATTTTCTGAATATCCCAAATCTTTTATTAGACTTAATGCACAAATATTTAAGCCAACTCCTCCATCTATAAGAACACGTTTGATGCAGGTTGTATGAATAGTGACTTCAATGTGCAGGGGGGTGTTATTAGGATGTTGCAATGATACATCATCATTTTTTGTGAATGATAAGCAATGAGGATATATGAGATATCCCACCATATTTTGAAATTGATTAAAATCCAAGTCCTTAGAGACTTTTTTTTTTTTTTTTTTTTTTTCCACTAGAGCCTTTTCCAATATCTCCTTATGCATTGGTGAGATCTTAAGAAGCTCCAAGATTGATATTTGTGTGGGTATCTTCTGTAATTGATCCACTAAGTTATATTATCTTGAAGTGGATTTTATGTTGTTTGTCACACCCGGAAATGTCACCTTTACCTTACTTCGAGTAATTGTATTCACTAGTTCTGCAAGTTCTTTGTCTTTAACAATGATGGCATTCACTATATTGTCATATGTGTAGGTATAGTTTACCTTTGCTTTGCCCTTGTCATCTGGTGGATCGGATGGTCCACCCTTTTTATAATTAGGGATTGGAGTCTTGAATTCCAAGTGCGATCCATTCATTTTATGACCATCCACCGTGATAAACTCATTATCAATCAAGTCTTGAATGATATGTTCCAGTCTTTGACAATCATTCATTGGTGTCCTTTGTTTCTATGAAAATCACAAAAATGATTTTCATTCCACCAACTTGGTTTGACCTTAGGCTTGTAATCTCTTGCTTCTAGTAATGTGATTAACTTGTTTGCAAGAATAGTTTTTAGAGTCGATTCCAATGGTTCCCCAATGTTTGTAAATTTTATGCGGGGGTTTGAATAAAAGGACTTTGGTTTATCATTCTCTTGATTTTTTACTGGTGTTCGACTCAAGAGATTGAACATCGGTTGTTGTTATTTGGTATCATTGTCATGAGATACTCCCTCATTGGCAACATTTTTGTTTTTCATCCAGAATTTTGGTTTATCATTGTTATTATTATTGTCATTGTTGTCGTTGTCGTCGTCGTCGTCGTAGTTAGAGGAATTGTAAAGTTTTAATTTGCCTTTCTTGACCATAGCGTTCTCTATTTTCAAACCATTTTCAATCATTTTTGAAAAACTAGGACATTGCATTTTGAGTCTATAACTCATCTCACTAGTAAGATTATCAATGAAGATGTCAATTTTCTCTTGATCCGACACATCTCTAGGATACCTATTAAACAACCGTCTTCATCGCTGTAGAAAGACCATACAAGGTTCACCATTCTTTTGTTTGATATTGCATGGGTCTAACATTGTTATCTCATTTCTTATGTTGTAGGAGTAATATGAGATAAATCAGTTCACAAGTTCTTCAAAAGATTTAATCCCATATGGCAATTTGGAGAACCATTCCATTGATTGCCAACTTAAGCTTCTAGAAAATAAACACATCAAATAGGTTTCATTGTGTGCAAACTCCGTACTCATAGTGAAAAATTCCTTGATACGATCTTGAGGATCATATTTTTCATCATATTTATCGTATTTCAGGATTTCACAATGTTGCGGGAATGGTATCATGTTCAAACTTTTGTCAAAAGGATATGGATAAATGTCCTCCAATGAATATTTCTTAGAACTTGTTCCATTCTGCATATCATGTATGTGTTGTTGTAAAGTTTGCATTTGTTGAGTGAGAGTCAAAAGAGGATTATCAACACAGGTTCTCCTTGCATCCTCATAAGTTCTTCTGTCACTATGCTCCCTTCTTGTTTCATCTTGGTTCCTTGTATCATCTTGGTCTCTTCTTGTTCTATCTCCTCTTGTTTCTTCTCTATCTCTTCTTGTTTCTTCCCTATCTATTCTTGTTTCTGCATGGTTTACCTGATTCACGCTATCGTCATTGTGGTCATCATTGTTTTGATTATGACTTGTTTCAACATCTTGTTTCAAACTTTCCATGTAATTTTGCTTCTGAATTTGCCAACATTAGGAAATATTTTTGCTTTTCTTTTTCTAATATTTTTTCCGTTAACTTGTCAAATCTAGAATCTTGTTCAAGGTCTTTAATGCTATTATTGACTGCTTCTTCATCAACATCTGTGTATCCAAATTGATGAGACATTGGATTTTCTTCTTCCATTTGTTTTTGTTGTCTTCTCAATTTCTCGTGTTGAGCTCTAGTCCAAATTAGCATATGATCGATTTGAAACTTCTCAATTTTTGATTTTCTAGATGTGACTCAATAGGTGATCAATTGTTCAGGCACATAAGCTAAGTTGATTCTACATCCCTATTGGTGCATTAAGATAAAGCGTCTCTTTGTTGAAAAGCACGTGCTTGTAAGGTTTCTTCATCAAACTCCATTCCATAACCACATAGATAGTTATGAAAATGGTGTAGGAATATGTGATGTTTCAACAAAAATTTGCGGTTTATGTATAGAAACCTTCACTTTTTCAAGAGTGCCTTATAACTAAGTTTCCTTTTCTTGAGACAACACAAAATGGTCATACAAGCGTGTAATGGTTGACAAGTTTTTTATCCCAATGTGAGTGCAAGTTTTTGATGAAATTTTGATAATACCAAGTGCAAGGTGAAATGATATATCCAAGTTAATGAACAAGGTTAATCTGATCTTAAAGTTTTGTGATGAAGGATGATATATCCTATTGAGAAACTATGTTTGAAAGATCAAATTTATCAATAAAAAGTGTTTTGTGCACTTGATATATTGGATCCAAGACTTATTAAAGATGAATACTTGTGATAACCTTAGGTGTGATCTATTGTTTTGGGCGAATTGTTCAAGAAACTTATCTGTTTGACCAGTTGCAAAATCTGTGATAGTTGAAATTGGTTCTTCTCGAAAATGGGTATCCAACAATGTTTTCAAAATTTTCAGTTGACCAAGGGAAGTGCTCTTTGTTTTGAATGCGCTACAACAAATGCGCTAAAAATTTTTGTGAATGTGCTATCAATGGTGACAAATGCGCTAAACTATTGTGCAAATACGCTAAACTATTATGCAAATGCATTGTTTTGTGCTTCAAAAGCGCTATTCTGAATTGGAAATGCGTTGTTTTGTGATATGAATGCGCTATCAGATAGTGTGTATGCACTAAACTGCGTGTTGAATATGCTATTATGTTATACAAATGCGCTGCCAAAATTTACAAAAGCGTTACTTTGCATTGTGAATGCGTGACTCCGTGGTTCTAAGTTTTGAGTTTTTCACCAGGATGATTGTTTTCTGCTTTGATTTGAAAACGTAATACAAGCACAACAGACACAATGTTTTGAAAGAAAAAATGCATAAGCAAGTACAATTCCTATTGTAGGCTAGGACAATAGTTGTTGAATCTCACATGGGTTTCCTCGAGGCTACACTATTCAAAGTGGATACTTAGATGCTTGACCCCACTAGCTCCACCCTCGACACTCACTTCTTCGGGGCAGCCAAGCACCAGTTCCCATGAAAACTCCCAGTGGTGAACTTTGTATCTCTACTAAGAACAATATGTATGTGAGCTACTTCAGAGGTTCGACCTCTTGTGCCAACAACTAGAAGGATTTGGGATTTTTACACAAACTGTTTTTAGTCAAGGCATCCAGTTGAGTGGCCATACATGCATCACCTTACGCTTCATTAAGGAAGACTCCCATCCTATAGAGGTTGCGCTCTATAAGGTTTATGGGGAGACATCGTATCGGTATGAACTAATTACCACTCATTTATTGTAACTTTCATTACAAACACAATTTATTTATAGTGGATCGAAAGAGCTTGGCGTTAGTCCATTTCCACTTGGTTCGTCCCCTCTCACCGAGCCTTAAGGGCTACTCGGGAGGCAGACCCTTTAAAGGTTAAACATTCTAGAAAGTGGGTCTGGTTTTCTGGTCACCTGATTAAGGTGAGAGGATAGTAACCTACCACTTTGACAAGCACACTGAATAGAAAATTAATTTTCCTCCTAAATTAATCTAAATGCAACTAATCTAAAGAAGACATAAAGATGCAAGTTGCATGCTATAAATTAATTCACCTAGTTAGGCTATGTGAAGAAAAAATAATTAATTACTGAGCCCCTAATTATTCTAGATGTGAAAATGCATGAAAAACACCTGCAAAACCACTAATTAGTAGTTTGAAAGATATTGTCTTCAATGGTCGCACCTGCAAAAAGTGTTAGCTAGCTGACTGTGAAAAATTTAATTTTTTTGCAGAGTATTTGAACGAATGCGCTAAAACTGATGGAAAATGCGCCATCTGACTCAACAAATGCGCAACCACAAGATGAAAAAGTGCTAATATGTGTTACATATGTGCTAAAGTCTAACAAATGCATGAATAAAAATGACAAATGCACTACCTAAGAAGACAAATGCCCTACACTGAGCCACATATGTGCTAGAAGGTATTGCAAATGTGTTAAAACAATCCACGTATGCACTGTTCTGCTAAAACTATGAGAATGATTAGACATAAAATAGAATATGAGGCCTTGAGCCCCACAATGGGTGCCAAAAATGTATTAACTTGGAATTTCACTTCAGAATAAGCTTGCAAGTGGTTAGTTTTTCACAAATATTGATAATGAAAGTTACAGGAAAACTCCAAATATCAACCAATGAAGTAAAGTAAAGGAACAAAGCATTAAAATATAAAGATTATACCTTTACCCTCTTATCTCATTGTGTCCTATCCCCATTATTCTTGGTTGCAGATAATTGCTCTTAGACATGCACTGTGTAGCTTCCAAGATGGCAAATGTGGAATGGAAAGATAACTGATAGTTGGATTATGCAAGCTAAAATGATTTATGCTATGATGCAATATAATAAAAAGACTCCTAAAATGCTCAAAATGCTTAATTGCTAAAAACTCACGGATGCAAAATGACTACTGCAAGATAACTATTAGATCGCTATTAGTCTCAAAATGTGAGAGAATTGCTCTTTTTATAGATTTTTGATGTTCAAAATCCTATGTGGCAGAGATCAACGATTGAGATTGAATCATGCAAATTGGATGGCTATGAAAATATTGGTTGAGATGTGAGATATAAAAGAGGAAGATGTTCCTCCTACACCTATAGGATGGAGGAAAAGATGGAAGGAAAAGCCAAGTGTTAGAAGACTCACCTTGATTGAGGATGAAGACTTGAGAGAATATAGGATGGTTGGAGAAGATTTAGGGATATGAGGACAAGTGGACTCAACTCCCTCCAAAGATGTAGGAAGGTTGGAGAAAATATAGGGAAGTTGAGTGTAATACCCTAAAATTGGTCATCTAAACCATGGGCCCCTAATTTTGACAACATCACCAAGGTCCTAACCAAAGGCAATTAAATCAATTTTGAGCACACAATTAATTAATTCTTCAATAATCAAATATCACATGGCAAGTGAATTATTCTATATTAATTAAATATTTATTTATTTAATTAAATCATTCCAAGAAAATCACTTTGATCAATCATCCTATTTAATTTGTTAAATATCGTAGCATATTTAATTAATTAATAAATTTGCTATTTAATCATAAAAAAAGAATTAATTTATCACAAAAGAGGAATTAATATGCAAAGCAAGAGTTAAATTGAAAATAAAATAAAAGAATTGAATTGAAAGAGAAATCAAACTTGAGATGTTATTTCTTTCTTCTAAATTGAGAACTTGAAATCAGAAAAGCAATTAAAGGAATTTAATCATTCTCTAAAATTGGAACTCAAGGCTTTTGAGAAAAGAAGTTCAGTTGCATTGAAAAGACTATTTTCTTGAATAAATCAAAGAATTACCTATTTTTATCTCAAGTGCATGGAATTAATTGAATTATATCTCCAATGCAAACTCAAACTTCTTTTCTGAATGCATTTCAATTAAACTATAATTGGAATCTATCTCAAGGTTAACTGAATCTGATCTCTCAATTATTTCAATTATCCTAAATTGTGTTTTTTCTTGATCTCTCTTGTGATTCTCTATAAATTCAGCCTTCATCTCTCATTCAAAACACCCTAGAGATTTATTGTTATTATACAGTTTTTTCTCTGGAGTCATTGAAGATTTTTGTGCTTGCTTTTTGAGATTATTGCATCTTAGTTTAATTTCTTTTTGCATATTTTTATGATTGCTTGAATTTATATAGCTTACTATTCATCCATCTAGCATAATCTCATAGTCATATAGATTAAATCCTTTGTCTTGGTGTAGTCTAGTCATTGGTATTGCTTATACAAATCTGAGAGCAATGTTATACTCACATCTTTTAGAAGGCAATTAGTTGATTTGTTATGGTTTTCATATTCATGCTTATATCTGTCTAACCATACATGTAATGACTTAATTTAAGTGTTGTGTCTTGTAGCTCACAGACTTATTCCACTTTTTCTTACACACATTTCTGGCGACCACGGGGACAAAAGACTACATCTTTCGGCCTCAAAGACTAACTTTTTCTTATTTTTCATATTTTTATTTTTTCGGATTTTTCTTCCGTACAGTTTCTGCGAATTATCGTACGAGTTTTCCCACAGTGTTAGATGACAAATTGCAAATATCGTACGATCTCGTACGAATTATCGTACGACTTGGTGAGAATTGTCGTACGGTACGTGTTTTTGGGTTAAAAAGTAGATTTCTTTCTTCGAGTTTTCTGAGTCAATTTTCATCATGCTAAGGCTGACCCTTGCTTGTTGTTCATGTGTTTGAGAAATTTTTACAGCCTAATCAGTTTTTGCAGAATGCTTGTCGAAGAATATGCTTGTCAAACAAAGACAATATGACTACTGATTTGTTGTCTTTGCAGGTTGCTTGAGGAGATTCGAGCAAACATTGTGTATTCATTAAATTCATTTTTTAGGCACCTAACTTGCTATCTCGTTAATGAACAAATCTATCTTTCATGTTTTAAGAAAATTCTGAGAGGTAGGAGAGTATGCTCTTGTCTGCATAGACAATCAGAAATCCGGACCCTTGAGGCATTTTTTTAAGTTTGAGATTTGTATATCTTTAGCGGGCATGCCCTCTCGAGGAGCTAATAACTCGAAGCCATTACGACCGGTGAGAGGGGAACTACTCAAGTGGGAATGGCTAAACGCTAAGTACTCCAACCCACTATAAAATAAACGTGATTTGATGAAAATCAAGTTAGCGACAGTGCTCGGGAATAGGTCTCCTCTGTACCTTCGGGTATACTAAACCTTGGTTTTCAAGGTGGGGAGAACTCTTAATTGAGTTTATACCCCAACGCGCTGAACAGATCCCTTACTAGTTCCAATTAAGATTAGAAGTTACCCTGTTCACCTCCGAAAGGGGGGATAATCTTTGTGCAAGAGAGATAGTAACTCTCCCTAGATACTTGTCATTTCATGCCCCCGTTAGATTTTGGAGTCGACTAATATGATATTTAGAATCCATTGCGTGAGACTCAATGACCATATTCTGATTAGCTATTGGGTGTGTACCTGAGTCTGCAAGGAAAGGTTTTCTTTTCTCACCAATTTCCATAGGGTTAGCGTGCTGTGATTGGAGTCATTATACATATTGCGTGTTTTATGTGTTTTCATCCTTGAAACTGAAACTGAAATACCAAAATTGGAGAAAACAATAAACAACTCAGTAGTCAAAACTTTGTTCGTGTCAAAACTAGTCTATCCTAGTCAAAACTCTGTCCGTGTCAAAACTAGTCTATCTTAGTCGAAACTCTGTCTGTGTCAAAACTAGCCTATCCTAGTCAAAACTCTGTACGTGTCACAAACTAGTCTATCTCAGCTGTCCAAAAACTTAGTTCATCTCAAAACTGGTCGTCGTCAGTCATTAAAAAATCGGTTTGTTAGAAATTTTGTCTCTGTCTAGTAAACTGTCGTACGAGTCTTCTGATTTATCGTCATGCTATATACCTTCTGTCATACGAAATTTATCAAGTCTAACAGTTTGTCATCTGAGCCTCAGTTCTATGTCGTACGAAACTTGATAAACTGTCGTCCTACTTAGGGAAGTGTCATTTGACCCTTGATTCTATGTCGTATGAAACACCATTGCATTCATCAGTTTGTCATCTAAGGCATACCCTTCATTCGTACGAGCCCAGACAACAACTCGTACGAATACTGCTAATATCGTCCTGAAGCTATTAAACTATCATCTAGTCTTGTAAAACTTGTCGTACAAATCTTTGATTTTGTCAATCCAGAACACTCATACTTGCCTAAAATAGTCTACAACGAGCATAAAACTAGTTATCATCATTCTGAGCATAAACAAATCTAAACAGTGCACTTCTACCGTAGTGTTGCACACTTTTTTTGATCATCTTTCAGCTAGTTCAATCAACTATTTATCAAATTTAAGTCACTTAGATAACGTCTTACACATGATAGATCATTCCTAAAACCAGACTGATTCTTAGTCACTTCTCTCAAATCAAACTAGGTAACTTAAATAAACGTCTTACGCAGGATAGATCTTTCTCGAAACCAGACTAAATCTTAGTTGCTTCTCTCAATCGATATATTAAATTAACAACTAGCTTTAAATTTGATCTTGACTTCTACATCACAAACAACTTTAGGTCACATCAGTCTATAAAAATGCCTATTCAAACCAGGAGCTCTTCTAAATTTTTTGATAAAAGTTAGAAGCCCATGACTACCTTGGCTCAACAAATTCAAGATCTCAAGAAAGAAATATATGACATTGAAGCTCAACAAAAAGATTCAATGACTCCTCCTGAGATGAAAATTCATGATATCAAGAACACTAGACTTCAAGAAATGCTAAAATAATTACATAAGATGGAACATAAAGTAATTGAAAATCAAAAGTCAAATCTCATACAAGATCACAAGTCACCTTCACCAAGACATAAAGACATTTCCTCCAAACATCCTCTAGATGGACAATTTACACCTTTGGGGCAATCTATTGAGTTAGCTTTGGAAGAGCTAATTGAGCATAAACTTATCATATTGCCTAAAAAGACCACATGGGGATGTGAAGTTTTGAGTAATTACTATGCATATCATAGACATAACAAACATAAGACTTCAATGTGTATGGAATTAAAACATAAAATTCAAGACCTCCTTGATGATGGCGTTATTGAAATCGAAGATCCTAAAACACCACCTAAAGAGAAACCAGATGTTATTTCCAAGCATAATCAAAATTATGAACCTGTGTCTAGCAATGGCTCACATGTCATCTCCATCTCTTCCATGATGCCTCCATCTTCTAAGGCTTCTCAATAGTAGTCCATATCATATCCCTCAAATAATGAACCTAATGATGAAATTTTTCATGTTGATCCTCAAGGGCTATCTCAAGGGCCATCCCATCCAATGGTTGCAAAAGATATTACCTCCCTATAATCCCATGAGGATCCCATTATACCTTTTCATTTCTTCCAAGATGATCCCCTTCCATCTCAAGAGCAAATCATATTTTTGAAGAAAGATCATGATGCCTCTTCTATCTTTTCAAATGATCCTATTCAAAATGAAGAGTCAAATACTCTATCCAATGGCCCTCTTCCATGTCAAGATCAAAGTATACCTTGATATCCTTGTCATAATCTTCCACGTTCACCTCAAAGATCCTTCATGACTACAAAGCCCTCTCATGATCCTACAAGTCAAAATATTTATAAATGTAAAGGGGTAGACCTTCACAAGCAAGAACCCATCCATGTTAAAGAAACTATTAAGGGTCATGTCCTCAGTGACATTCCTCAAGATGGTGGTATCCCTACTAAACCAAAATCTAGGTACACACCTTCTCCTTCATCTCTTCCATCCATTTTAGGACCCTATATTCTTCCATCTCTTGTCTAGGATCAACAAAGGCATACATATTCACATACCTTCCATCCATCTAGAAGGACACAAAGGTTCACTGAGAAAAATAAAGCAAAATCAAAAGCTATATGGGTTCCTAAGGCACTTGTAGAAGCAATGCGTTACAAGAAACTACAAAAGCATGAAAAATAAAAAACCATGTGGATCCGTAAGCGTCTCCTTGAAGCACAACTATCTAAAGAAAAATCCAAATCCACAACCAAGATTGTTGTTTCTCCATCCAAACCTTCCAAATATATTTCTCCATCACCTCCTTTATTCATTTTGGATCTTTATGCCCCAAAATCCTTGTTTGTTCCTCCATCCAAATCTCAAAATCTGAGATCCACTTTTCCTCCATCAATTCACTATCCCACAAGATGTGTGCCAATGCGGATCCCGCTAATATTTCCACTCTCTTATGCACCAAACTTTCAATATCTGGTCCATTATCCAACACCTCCTTTTCATCCTTCCATACCCCTTATCCGATCCTTTGCATAAGACTTTACCCTAGTTTCATCACAAAGTTCAAAAACTAAGGAAATCAACATTAAAGATGCTGGACATGTACACTTAGCTGATTCCTTCTTGGAAAGACATCTTTATGCTGGATCAATGAACTACCTACACAAAACTCCCCGACCCTATGAACAACATGCACCTTCAACGATATCATATCTAAGGGTTGGGTTAGTTTAGCATTTGCTTTCTGCACTGCATATCATTTTCTTAAAAGCACTACATCACATATAGTTTCTTTTTCAAATGCATCTCATTCATACAATTTCTGCATTTGCATATAGCAGCATTAATAAAACACGACAACTATCCAAGTTTATCATTTGTTTGCATTCAAGACAAATAAGGGTTGTCTCCTTTCTTAGATATTTAGACATGAAGTCTTTGAGGTTATAAGGTCATTCATTTTCAACATTACCTTGTGACGACACTTTACTTATGGTTGGGTAGTGATTTCACTATTTGAGACTTGTTAACCCAAAATCTATCAATTGCTACATCTCAAACACATTAAAAAATCTCTATTTCATTCTAGACAACTAGTTGATCATATGACTAGTGAAAAATCTAAAATTCTACTTCAGCGCTGTTGTAATTGTCACACCCAAGTAGGCTTCATTACTTACAAGTTAAGGTAAGAAAAAGAAAAAGAAAAGTGTTATGCCAAATATTCATCTCAAGGCAAAAGAGCAATGATATATAACTGAAATATCACACATACCAAGTGCGAAAAAAATATTGACTATGGGAACATGTGAGTAACTCCATCAGGGCTATGGACGCCTACTGGCAATGGAGCAATATTCGAGAAATTACAGTCTATAACCTCATCGGAGCTCTAAAAGCTTGCTGGCAACGAGACTCTATTCGGGATGCTTTTGAAGTTATAATAATCCACGTAGCTAGTCATATAGGATGCTAAGGATCTTTTGTGAACACGAGAGCAAAAATTAACTCATTTGCACTCACATGGGCAAAAGAAGATCAAATTTTCAAGAATCTATGGGGAAGTTTTCTGCGTCTCCATTTGTAAATCCTAGTCACTAAGTGTGTTAATTTGGATGTTCCAAGGGACTTTAAGTATCAATTGACCGCTTATCTATGAAATGTTTTGTACCTCCAACTCAATTGGTGTATTACAAAGTGCTAAGAAAACATGATCATCCTTGTTCAAATAGGAAATGCATCCTCATCATGCATATTGCATTAACATAGGTCATATCAAAAAATCATTGTCTCTACATGCATTCTGTAGATCATCATGTCATATAGGTCTACATACTGGGGGCATAGCTGCAAAAATCATAAAAATCATAAAATGTCTTGAACAAAATCCTAAAAATAAAAAAGACTCACAAAATAAAATAAAAAACTGAAAAAAATCAAAGCAAGAAAGCATAGACTATCCTTCAAACAAAATCAACAACAAACAAACTCTCAAAGTCTACAATCACACTTATCAAATATCTTGTTAATCAATCTATCAAACTCTATCAAACATCAACATGTCTTATACAAGGAAGGGTACACTCGAAACTAGACAGATCGGTCTTATACGGGGTACTTACTCTTTGAAACCAGACATTCCTATCAATGATCATCAAATCAAAACAATGGCATAGATCAATATGGCTACTGGATTTTGTCCCGGTTAGTCTTATCTCCCGTACTGAAGTGCTGTATCTACGCTTTTGCTTGTACATATATTTTAGTCACTTTTGTGACATTCTAGTTCTTTTAGAACCCTCATGGCTTGAAACTGATCAATGTCCTAGTCTTAGGGTAATTGACTGAGCATTTTACGTGTCCTAAGCAGTGTCAACCAAGTCATCTTTTTGTTAGTGATACCCTCGTCCAATCTGAGTCAGTCACTCGTCTCCTAACTACTGAAGAGTTTTATCACTGAGTACACAAGCAAAACAACATTACTAAAAACAATCACTAAACAGTTTTAGATATGCATGGAAATTTTCTTTGTGTGTTGTCTTTTATATTAGTTTTCGATTATGATTCCCTCTGAATAACTCGAGGAAGTCTACTTGACTAAGAGGAGCAAGGATTGGGGGCATAATATTTTCTTTGTTTTTTGCTTGTAGGAATGATTCCGATGATCTGGAAACATCTTGTAGACACCTAAAAATGTCTCATTGATCATGTACTAATTATTCCTCTAATTGATTAAATAATTCTTTAATCCTTTAATTAAGTTAATTAATCTTATTCTTCTAATTTCATATTTCCTCATCATTTTACTAATTAACCTATTTCCTATTTCTTTCATCATTTTAATCATTTTCTAATGTTAATTAAATATTTATTATTTAATTAATTCTGATTAATTCCCTAATTTAATTAATCTTTATTATTTAAATAATTCTATTATTCAATTTCTATCTCTAATCATCTAATCATTTAACCCTTTTTTAAATATTAATTATTTAATTAATTATGATTTAATCCTTTAAATTAAATAATCTTTATTATTTAATTAAAATCCACTTCTAGCATAATTAAATAGTTTCTTTAAATTATTTAATTAACTAATTAATTCTTCCATTTCTAAATCCCCAAATTCTAATTTCATTTAATTTCATATTCTTCTAATTTCTTCCAAATTCAAATACATGTGCATGACTTCAAAAACCAAATTGAAAATCAAAGTCAAGTTCTAAATATATTCAAATACTAAATTGAATTTAAATAAATTCAATTATTTGAATAAATTTCATGCAAAGATTAAATTGAAAATCTAAGTTAAAGTGCAAGCACATGCTAAATTAATTAATTAATCAATTAATTAAATCAATTATCTCTCCAGTCTTTATTTCCATCTTCTAGTTCTCTTGGTCATCTTCTTTATTTCCTCCAATCATTCTTTTTCTTCTTTTAGTTAGCTTTTTCTCAATTAGTTGACTCAATTAATCTATTCATTCTATTATGTTTCACCTCCAAGTCAACAGTTCAACTATCAATCAACATGTGAGCTCACCTGAGTTCCACCTCTTGATCATTCTGTTCCACCTTTTCAACCAATCCCATCCAAAAATCTACATCTTGAGCATTCAATCTCCATTTTCAATCCTTCTCAATCTTGGACAATTCATCTAGATCACGAACTTCAAATATTTATGTCAATTGCAGGTTGCCAGTGCAATATCTGAGAGCCATCATACCATAGAGAGAAGAAGAACAATGGAAGCTATGATGCATAATAGGGAGTTCCAGATTGCTTAATTTAATTCCATTTTGCATCTATTTCATTGGTTTTATGTTTGAATTCCTCAAATAGTTAAGAATTTCGTGATTGTCCTTATTTCCTATTTAGCAATGGTGTATTTGAGCATGCGACATTTTTGGTGAACCTGACGTGAACAACAACTAATTAACCTTCTCTATTTTCTGTGTTGTTTTTGCAGATCATATGATTTTTTCCCTTTTTTGCAGGTTTTGCACAGATTTCAAGACAGATCTCTTCGTCGCGCATTCATGGTTGCATCATCATGCAATCACATAGACAGATCCACAAAATCGACCAGATAGGGTTACACATTTGTGTGGAACCCATCACACAATCACATAGATAGATCTACACAATCGATCAGATAGGGTTACGCATTCATGCATAACCCATCATGCAATCGACCTTACAGGATCACACAACCAATCTGATACTGTTACGCACTCATCTTGGATTATTCTGTTTTGATAATTTTATCTTCATTCCTTTTCTATTTTTTGATCTGTTTAATTTTGCATGAAATTGAGTAAATCTGGAAATAAATTATTTTTATTGCATGTTTTGGTTTTAACGGTTTATGGCACGTAAGGTACAATTCAGGATTTCAGGTGCCAGAAGGACAAAGGAACAAAGAAAACATACCAAACGCTATCAAAGGGTTCTCCAAGAAGAAAAGCAGATACAAGATTGGGAAGATCAACCAGCCTTTGATAGTTATGACAACTTAGTTCTCTCATATCAAGTTAAATATGATCTAATTAATATTGAATGGATGATGAGAGATTTAGCTAGGGCCTCGAAATTGGTTTTGCATGTTTCTGATCGAGTTTAGTTTAATTTTTTTTTGTGTTATCTGCCTGTCTGTCATGCAATCACCCTATTCTTATTATGCAATCGATCTGTTAGTGTCACGCATTCAATCTATCAAGATTACACATTCGCTCTGTTATGTTCAGGCATTGGCTCTGTCAAGGTCACACAATTGCGCAGGTATTGTCGCACATTCATTTTTGTAAATTTTTTATTCTCTGTTTTCTGCTGATTTGATTTTACTGCTAATCATCTGTTTGCAACCTGTGGTGAATTTACAGAAAGGATCAGATTAGTATTAGATCAATTTCACTCATAATCTCACACTTCATCCTTTGGTGCTTAAAATCAACAATGGTTAAAATGGACATGCATGCACAATCTCACACTTCAGCTCTTGGTGCTTAAAATTAACATTGGTTAAAATTGACATGCATGTATAACACTTCGATTTGGGCTTAAAGTCAACAACAGTTAAAATTGACATGCATGCCTTCACATTTCAATTTGGTGTTTAAAATGGACATGCACATGTGTATTGAACACCTCAACTTTGGCTATAAAATGAACGTGAATCAGGCTGCATTAGATTAGATCACATTTGGTTTTCTTAAGGTAAAGAATTTTTATCGTATCTGGGGTGGACCTACTGTTGCATTAACTAACTTTCCACCTGCCTTCGGGGTCTTGGGAGAAAGGAATATTAGAGTAATTGGGTATTTCTTTGATTAATTAAACAATATTTGTTTAATTCTTTAAGTTCCCTATTATCTTCTTACACTTAAGCTAACATTAGGTGCATAATAATTAATTCTTTTATTACTTATTATGTGCAAGCCTAGGTTTTCCCTTTTAGGGTTTCTTGACCTATTAGAAGTTATTTTTCTTTTCTTTGTATCATTATGACACTACACATTTTTGGTGAATATTGAGCTCTCCTCTTTTGAGCATATTTTCTTGTGTCTTTGTTCTTCAGATTATTTTTGCTTCATTGCTTCTCCTTGTAACAGATTGTTTTAGCTTGCAGAAGATCTTTAGGCTCCTGTGGTGTTGTGTTTCTCAACTCCAACATGGTATCAGAGCTCAGATTTGCAGCTATCTGTTCCTATTTTTGAGAATTTTTGCATTGGAAGCAGATCTGGGGTTTCTGGCAATTTTTTTGTGTGCTTAGGGATAGGACTTTTTTTTAGAACTTTGGGCCTAAATGGACCTCACCATCGTGCTCAGAAGGCCCCAAAACCCTTATAGTCATATGAAATTTATCGGTTTTTGACTCCTGAGCATCTGGGTGAATTTTTTCTCCAAAACCAAGCCGTACGGCTCTGGCACGCAAATCAAGAAAAAAATTACAATTTTTTTTGCCCTTTTACGGCATGTAGGCCGAATTTTTGATTTTTTTTAAAAAAATCAACAAAAAATCAAAACTCAAAAAGGGTAAAAAAAACACCAAGCAAAGTTTTAATTTTTTTTTTTAGGGGTTGCGCTTGTCAGAGGGTACCGCAGATCTTACAGTCCGGCTGTCGTACGACAACCAGACCTGTTAGTCTGGCCCCTCACCGACCCCACCTTCTGGCCCCCACCGGTATCCGCCCCGCCAGCCCCTCTAGCCCTCGCTGACACCACCCTGCGGCGCTTGTCGGAACTCCCGCTCAGCTCCACTTTGCCAGGCAGGCCCGCCACCAGCGCTCCTTTGCCTGGCCCAGCTCCGCTGCCCGCCACCAGCATTCCGCCCGGCCTAGCTCCTCCACCACCGCTAGTTCTTTGCACTTCCCGCAGCTCCTCCGCTCCTCCTCAGAGTGCCACCAGAGCGACACCTCCTCTTGGTTCCTCCATCGGACCTCCACCCTCTAGCCTTTTTGAGGGGGGGTTCGTTTTTTGGTCATATCTTGAGCATCTAGGGTCATTTTTTGGAAAACAAATAGGCGTCGAAAAGCTGGTTCCGAGCCAGATGTTGTGGAGTTGGAATTTTTTTTTGAATCTTCCATTTGACTATATTTTTTTCCAGTCAAACTCCAACTTCTTTTCTGCACTTCCAGGGTTGTAGAATGGACAAACGAACTCCGTTTTTTGAAAACGAATAGGCATTGGAAAGATCTCTGCATGATCTATTCAGATTTATGATCTTTTTTCTCATAATTTTCATCAGATCACATAATAAAAAAACCAACAAGCAGGTGTAGGTGAAGAGTTTTGTTCTCATGGCAGATTCTTCAGTTGAGTTGTTGACTTCACACAACTATCACACCTGGAAGCCCCGCATCACGAGGATTCTTAGGGAACAAGGGTTGTGGTCTTGTTTGGATGAGGTTTAGCCTGTATTGTAGCATCCTTATGAGCTTCTTCAGCATAGGAACAAGATGGATGAGGCCATGGGTTTGCTCTCCTTGCATGTGTCTGACAGTCTTTTGTTTCACCTTGATGAGTTGATTACTCCTCGGGCTATGTGGTTGAAATTTGATTCTCTCTTCGGGAGGGTCAATAAGATTCAGGCATTGCAGATTGAGGCAGAGTTGGTTTCTTTGTCACCTGATTCCTTTCCCACCATTGAGGATTTTTTGAACAAGTTCAAGACTACTAGATCTATTCTTCAGGGATGTGGCAAGATCAAGATAGACACAGAGTGCATTCATTTGATTTTTTCGAAGCTTCAGGGTCATTTTCAGTTTTCGCCTCTGCTTTCTACTCCACCATGGATGTCTTGGGTGCTCATTTCACCATGCCTACCTTTGATGTCTTTTGTGAGCATTTGTCTCGTGAGCAGTCTCATCTTTCTCAGCTGGATATGGTTTCAAGATCCAAGAACAAAGCATTGGTTGATCCGTCCTCTAAGAAGAAACAAAAGCAGAAACTGAAGCTGAAGAAGCCTTCTACAGGTAGTGAGAATCCCTCCAAGCCTGCTCCTAAGTCTGAATCTAAACCACCATTTCTTCCCAAGCATGGGAAATCTTCACAGTCTAGTGAGTCTTCCTCCAAGACTAAGAAGAAATCAGGAGATACTTGCAGTTTTTGTGGCAAGGAAGGACATCTTGTTTCCAGGTGTTGGAAATGTTTAGAGGCTTTAGAGGAAGCCATGCAGCAACATCACATCTCCTCACCTGAGGTGTCTTCTCCTTCCATAGGGAAAGGTCATGCTCTCACTGCTCGCGCTTCGACCTATGGGTCTACATGGATACTTGATTCTGGTGCTTCTCACCATATGAATCACACTCAACAATTGGTTACTTCTCTTTCCTTGTGTGGTACTTCACAGATTGTAGTGGGTGACTCAGTTTAGCTTTCAATCTTGGGTTCAGGTTCTGTCTCATTGGATGGGGGTACTCTGTAGGATGTTCTGGTTGTTTCTGACATCTTGACAAACCTCCTGTCCATTTATCAGATTTTCCACTCTGGCTTTGGTAAGACAGTTGATTTCTCACCACATGATGTGGTTATTCGGGACCTCCATGATTCTGATTTAGTTGTTGCTACTGGGAGTGTTGATACTATTTCTCGTTTGTACATATTTGATGGATTTGAGCCCTCTGTGGGTGTTGGTTCGTCTCTTATAGCACATGCAAATTTAGTGAGTAAGCTTTGGCATGAGCGCTTGGGCCATGTCAATTACAGATATCTTCAACAGATGAGTACACAGGCACTTGTTCTTGGGCTCCCACAGATTTCCTGCACTGATGGTGTTTGTCATGGTTGTGTGCTTGGAAAGCATCACAAAGATCCCTTTCCGAAGGGAAGATCCCCTTGTGCTTTGGCACCCTTGGAGTTGATTCACAGTGATCTCATGGCATTTCCCACTCCTTTTTCTGGGGCCAAGTATGTGCTCACTTTTATTGATGACTTCTCGAGACGCACATGGATGTACTTTCTTAAGTACAAGTCTGATGTCTTTGATTCATTTCGAATCTTCAAGACATTTGTTGAGAAGTAGTCAAGTTGTTCTATTCGGCGGATACGTACAGATAATGGGGGGGAGTATGTGAATCAGGCTTTCAGAGATTTTGCACTGAGCATGGTTTGCAGCATCAATTTATTATTCCCTACACCCCTCAGCAGAATGGTGTCGCTGAGCGCAAGAATAGAACTTTACGGGAGATGGCGAATTGTATGATTTAGTCTAGGTCCATGGATTCGTCTTTTTGGGCAGAGGCAGTCAATTGTGCCAACTATATTCAGAATCAGATGCCTCATAAGGCTATTTGACATATGACTTCTGAGGAGGCTTGGTCTCATAACAAGCCTGATGTTTCTTTTTTTCGAGTGTTTGGCAGTGAGGCATGGGATTTTATTCCTGATGCTCAAAGGAAAGCCATGGAGCGGAAGAGCCAACCTCTCATTTTTGTTGGCTACTATGAGGATGTTAAGGTGTACAGGTTGTTTGATCCCAAATCCAGAGAGGTCCTATTTCAATGGGATGTTCAGTTTGATGAGCGCCTTCCCACAGTGGATACCTTGACTCTAGTGTCTACTCCTCTGCCTACTCCTTCCACTACATCTCTTCAGGATCTTTTTGAGGATGATTCTGATGTGGTGTTAATGATCCACCATCCCCAACTCCACCTGCTCCACCTCAGATGCCCAAGTGGGCTCTCTTTACTGTTGAGGCGGCAGGTCCTCTGGTCGGTGATCCTTCAGATACTCGTCAGACCCATTCTCATACTATGGGTTCTAGTCTTTTGAGTCATGCTATTTTAGATGATCCTTAGAAGTTTTCAAAGGCTATGGGTCATCCTAAGTGGGATTGTGCTATGGAGGAGGAGTATTCTTCTTTGATGAGGAATCATACTTGGGATCTTTGTCCTCTTCCTAAGGGCAGAAAGATGGTTAGGTGTCACTGGTTGTATCGCACCAAGTATGTTGCTAATGGTTCCATTGATAAGTACAAAGCACGTCTTGTTGCAAAGGGTATCTCACAGGTTGAGGGTATTGATTACTCTAAGACCTTTGCCCGTGTCGCTAAGATGAACTCCATTCGCTTTGTACTATCTCTTACAGCTTCTCAGGCTTGGCTTGTTTTTCAGATGGATGTGAAGAGTGCCTTCTTGCATGGGGATCTACAAGAGGAAATCTACATGGAGCAGCCTCAGGGATTTATGTAGGATAGTTCTTTGGTTTGTAGACTTCGACGTTCATTGTATGGTCTCAAACAAGCCCCTCGGGCTTGGTATGAGAAGATGGATTCTTTCTTGCTCTCCACTGGGTTCACTCGTAGTCATTATGATCACACAGTGTACATTCAGCTTCTTGAGGGTGAGATCCTGATTCTTGTGCTATATGTTGATGATCTCCTCATCACCAGTAGCTTATCCTCTATGATTCAACATACTCAGCGAGCCTTGATGGATCAGTTTGAGATGACATATCTTGGTCTTCTGCACTATTTCCTTGGTCTTTAGGTGATTCAGTCTTCTGATGGGATCTACATTTACCAGCAGAAGTATGCTCTTGACATGCTTCGATGCTTCGACATGCTTGATTGCAAGCATGCTCCCACTCCATTTCAGTCAGGGGTTGTTTTGATCACCACTTGCCCCACTCCTTCAGTAGATTCTACACTTTACAGGTAGTTGGTTGGCAGTTTGTTGTACCTGACTCACACCCGTCCTGATATTTCTTTTGCAGTTGGCCTTGTCTCTCCATTCTCCCATGATCCTCATGAGAGTCATTGGCAAGCAACCAAACATATTTTGTAGTACATTCAGGGCTCTAGTTCTCATGGCATTCACTATACATCAGGGGACCCTCACATTGTTGGCTACATTGACTCAGATTGGGTTGGTGATGTCACTGATCAGAAGTCTACTTCTAGCTTTGTTTTCTATCTTGGCTCTGGTCCTATCACATGGTCTTACAAGAAGCAGACTGCTCATACATTATCATCTACAGAGGCTGAGTACCGCGCTGTTGTGCTCACCAGTCAGGAGATCTTATGGCTTCGACAGTTGATGACTGAGTTTGGTTTTCCTCCTGATAGTCCCACTGTTCTTTGGTGTGACAATCAGAGTGCTATTCATATTTCTTGCAACCTGGTAGAGCATTAGCGGATGAAGCACATTGAGCTTTACATGCATTTCATCCACCAGTTGATTCAGGATGGTGTTCTTATTCTGGAGTACATTTTCACTGCCGAGCAAGTTGCAGACATCTTCACGAAACCTTTTTCATCGCCACGCTATCTTTAGTTGTGCTCTATGCTTGGGGTGAAGGAAGTTGTCCTTGGGGGGTCTTTATGAGGCCTTCCTTCCTTCTTCTTTCAGCATGTTCTTTTATCTCTTTTTTGGAGAGGAGTTTTTTCCCACTGGGTTTTCTCCTTTTTCTCCATTTCATAGAGATTTCATTGTATTTGGGTACCTGATCAGGCCTTGTTGCCGGGACCCATCTTTCCTGCTTTTAGTAGCTGTTCTAGGTTTTAGCTTCCCCCTAAGTCTAGCTTAAGGGGGGGTGTTAGAGTAATTGGTTATTTACTTGATTCATTAAACAATATTTGTTTAATTCTTTAAGTTCCCTATTATCTTTTTACACTTAAGCTAACATTAGGTGCATAATAATTAATTCTTTTATTAATTATTATGTGCAAGCCTAGATTTTCCCTTTTAGAGTTTCTTGACCTATTAGAGGTTATTTTTCTTTTCTTTGTATCATTATGACACTACACATTTTTGGTGAATATTGAGCTCTCCTCTTTTGAGCATATTTTCCTGTGTCTTTGTTCTTCAGATTATTTTTGCTTCATTGCTTCTCCTTGTAACAGATTGTTTTAGCTTGCAGAAGATCTTTAGGCTTCTGTGGTGTTGTGTTTCTCAACTCCAAGGTAAAGAATCAGGCTGCATTAGATTAAATC
The DNA here is from genome assembly GCF_030272615.1 of Cryptomeria japonica. Classification (NCBI taxonomy): domain Eukaryota; kingdom Viridiplantae; phylum Streptophyta; class Pinopsida; order Cupressales; family Cupressaceae; genus Cryptomeria; species Cryptomeria japonica. The sequence goes on from NC_081407.1 coordinate 530,335,372, forward strand.
ACATTTGGTTTTCTTAAGGTAAAGAATTTTTATCATGTTTGGGGTGGACCTACTGTTGCATTACCTAACTTTCCACCCACCTTCGGGGTCTTGGGAGAAAGGAAGGAGGTGACAACGACACCCATTTTTATTTTATTCCATGTAGTGAGGGGTATCTTTGATTCGGGATTTCATCACCCCACAGAGGTACTTCAAATTGGGATGCGTTGGGGATATCATCTCTCCCAGCGTACTCTCGAGCGGGTTTTTTGAGCTACTATATAAATATACTGGTCAGGCGGCTAAAGTGTTGAGTGAATTCGACGTATGTGGGGACCTTCCCTGCATCGATAAGCTCAAATAAATCCTTAAGTGGCTTGCTCTAAGAATCCATCATTGGATCGGGATCCCTTGAAACCCTATAATAAGAACCAACTTAGTAGCCCAAAACCCTACATTCAGTGATTTTGGGAGTGCGGATTGTACCCCATAGATACCCTTCATGTACCTTACACTATGATATAGGAATCCCTTAGCTATAAGATCTACGAATCTTCGGGGTAAGAGAGACTGGCATGCCCGAGAAGTGTGTTGTGGAGTGGAGCCAGTGCTGCAAGACTCTCTATCTATTCATTTTGTCTCGGTATTTCGTAAGGGCCTCATTGAATGGTGTCCACTTTCCAACCTAAGATTATATTATGTGATTTTTTATGTATCGTTGTATCAGACCAGTATTGGGTCAGTCCTTTGGGCTATTTTAGGCCCTATCCTGCGTATCTCTGAATTCTCTGAGATTGTTTAAAAAAATAGTTCAGTCAGCTATATCTACCTCCAAATGATTGTTCTCAGACTTGAAAAAACCACGAAACTTGTCCTACACACATAATTACTGAAAAAAAGGGTCCATTTTAAAATGTCAAAACTCAAAGGTTTATACACTTGTGACCATAGGAAGTCCTTTCATAGTCCTCATTTACATCCTTACTATTGTCCTAAGTCCTTGCATAAGCCTCATTTACGTCCTTATTATTGTCCTTAGTCCTTGCATAGTCCTCATTTACGTCCTCATCATTGTCCATAGTTGTTGTATAGTCCTCATTTACGTCCTTATTATCATTCATAGTCCTTGCATAGTCCTCATTTACATTCTTATTATCATCCATAGTCCTTACATAGTCCTCATTTACATCCTCATTATTGTCCCAAGTCCTTGCATAGTCCTCATTTACGTCCTCATTTTTGTCCTAAGTCCTTGCATAGTCCTTATTTACGTCCTCATTATCATTCTCATATACGTCCTTGTCTAGACCTCATATACGTCTATCTTAGTTCATCACCAGTTGCATAATCATCCTAAAAAGTCATACCCCAAGTGTCCAAAACATAATCAGAGGATCGATCACACTTAACCTCAACTCAAACAACTTTGTCAAGTTCAACAAATCAAACATTGTCACATTCAGAGAAATGGAGAAAACATCTTACATGTTGTGATCTTAGGTCCAAACCAATCAAGAAAACATCATGGATTGGCATTATAAATTTCATAGGGAAGGTGGAGGATTCATCCCTTCCATTCCCATTCCATCTCCATCCATAGAAACCTTAGCTCAACAGATCAAGACATTGCAACAACAAGTGATAGACATGACTAGTCTTGACAACCATAGGGGCTGGTTAGAAAAATATGATGAGAGAAGTGATGACCACGAGGGAATCAGTATCAGGCCAACCTTCTTCTTCTTGTGAGACCATTCAAACATGCCAACCTTTATTTTTCAACAAAATCAATCCTACCTCAGTTCAACCAACATTAGAGTCATGTAAACCTTCTTTTTCTTTTAACCCACTATATCAATCATACCAATCACACCAACCCAACATTCAAAACTCTTTCAACCAAAATCAAACCTCTTTCACCCAAAATAGTAGCCCTTTCAACCAAAATCAAATCCATTTCAAACAAATCCCAAATTAATCATATATATCCACCAATTCATCATTCCCTGAAATCACACAAGACCAATCCATGCCATCTCTATCTAATAACACAACCTCCCAATGGCTATCCATCGTACAAATCCAATCTAAGTCAAGTCATGATTCAAAGGATCTCATTCAAAATCCTTCTTCATCAAGCCAATGTGTTGAAACATTCCAAGAATGTCCCATGCATTTCCAAACTCCTTCCCCATGTTAAGAGGATGATCCAAAATCAGAAGAAATGAGTCCCGAAACAAATAAAGATCAAGAACAACCACTTCCATCCTATCCAATTTTTGATCAAGATCCCACCGAACAAGAATCTTATGATGATCCCCTCGCTCTTTTCTATTCAATTCATAATCAAACCCTTCAATCTCAAGAACAAAGTGTCCTTTCAAGTCCCATCCAACATCCACCTCCTAAACAAGATCAAGACATCCCTTCTATCCTTCATAAATAAAAACTTTCCAAGACAAGATCAAAGCATACCTTTACCTTCATGTCCTAAACAAGATCCCATTATTTCTCCAAATCCTGATCAAGGTCCCTCCATCCCTTCATCTCCATGTCATAATCCTCCATGTTCTTCACAATATTCCCTCTCAAACGAACTTGGCATTTCTCCTCATGATCCCCATCCCTCTACACAAGTTTTTCATAAACCCCTTATTAATGAAATCACCAATCCATATCATACTACACAGAGCAACTTGTCAACAATTGTTTGTGTGCCATCATCAAATGCTAATTTAGTGACAAAAACAATCATAAGACCAACTAATGAGATCAACATCTGGTTGACTTCATCATACTCTTCAAGTGCATCAATAGAAACGAGCATAACACCTGCTCATGTAAGAACTTCGAAACCAAAATCAATTTGTCTCATATACCCACACTCAAAAGACTGGGGGCAAGACAACCTACCACAGTTGGATTTCTTTAAAAATGATAAGGCTATAGGTGAATTCATGGGTTCCAGAGCTGGACTTCCCTCCGATGATCCACAAAATCCAAAAACTAAAGAAATCAACATTGTAGATGTTGAACGTGTACACTTAGCCGAGTCCTTATATCCTATTGGAAAAGACATATTTATCCGACTCTTCAAACAAAGGCCAATGAACTACCTACACAAAACTCTCCGACCCTATGAACAACATGCACCTTAAATGATATTATACCTAAGGGCTGGGTAGTTTAGGTTTTACTTTCTGCATTGCATATCATATTATTCAAAGCACTGCAATTGTCCAAGTTTGTCATCTATTTGCATTTAAAGAGAAACAAGGGTCATTTGCTTTTTTAAATATTTAGACATGAAGTCTTTGAGGTTCTAAGGTCATTCATTTTCAACATTACCCCGTGATGATGCTTTACTTATGGTTGGGTAGTGATTTCACTATTTGAAGACTTGTTAACCCAAAATCTATCAATTGCTATATCTCAAACATATTAAGAAGATCTCTAATTCATTCTAGACACCTAGTTGATCATATGACTAGTGAGAAATCTAAAATTCTACTTCAACACCGCTGTAATTGTCACACCCAAGTAGGTTTCATTACTTACAAGTCAAGGCAAGAAAATAAAAGAAAAAGAGCTATGCCAAATTCATCTCAAGGCAAAAGAGCAATGCTATATAACTGAAATATCACGCATGCAAGTGAGACAAAAAACTTGACTATGGAAACATGTGAGTAACTCCATCAGGGCTATGAACGCCTACTGGCAATAGAGCAATATTTGATAAATTACAGTCTATAACCTCGTCGGAGCTCTCAAGGCTTGCTGACAGCGAGGCTCTATTCAGGATGCTTTTGAAGTTGGGATAATCCATGTAGCTAGTCATATAGGATGCTAAGGATCTTTAGTGAACACAGGAGAAGGAATTAACCCATTTGCACACACATGGGCAAAAGAAGATCAAAGTTTCAAGAATCAATGGGGAAGTTTTCCGCGTCTCCATTTGTAAATCCTAGTCACTAAGTGTGTTGAGTTGAATGTTCCAAAGGACCTTAGGGATCGATTGATCGCTTATCTTGGAATGTTTTGCACCTCCATTTCAATTAGTGTATTACAAAGGCTAAACAAACATAGTCAACCTTGTTCGAATAGGAAATGTATCTTCATCATGCATATTGCATTAACATAGGTCAAGCCAAAAATTCATTGTCTCCACATGCATTCTGCAGATCATCATGTCATACAGGTTTGCACACTAGGGGCATAGCTGAAAAAAATCCTAAAAATCGTATAAAGTCCTGAAAAAATCCTAAAAATCATATTAAGTCCAAAAAAAATCCCAAAACAATGAAAAACTCAAAAAGTCCAAAAACACAGTGAAAAACAAAAAATCCAAAAATAGTGAAAAACTCAAAAATACCAAAAACATCCATATAATTTCCTGAAAAAACATCCAAAAACATCCAAAAATCAATCCACATAATCCAAAAACATCGAAAAAGCTCTTGGAAAAGAACTAAAAATAAAAAATCAATCAATAAAAAAACTTGCAATAAAATGTCTTGTGAGAAACAAATACCCTAGCAGATATCCAACAAACGCTTCACACGAAGTTAACAAAGGATACGACTATCCAATCAAACATCTGCAATCAACTGATGAAATTGTCTTATCAATCGTATCATATCCATATCAAAGTGATCATTATCTTGTCTTAAACAGAAGAGGATACACTCGAAATCAGATAGGTCAGTCTTAAATGGGGTTCACAACTTTATGAGACCAGACATTATCAACCATCACATCAGGCAATTGAGAACGAAGGCACAAGGTCAGTATAGCTGCTGAATTTTGTTTAGGTCAGTCTTTATCTTTTACCATTTGGCAATAGATCATGTTCCTATGCTACTCAAGGATGTCCACAAGTGACTAGAGGAGCCATGATGGGCATTATCTTTTTCTTTGTTTGCTCCTTGTCTGCTATGTGTTTGTTTCTTCAATGAGATATCTTTACATCTTGGTTCCTTATACCCTGATGTGCTAAGCTTCATTGTTCAATAATAAGGCTCAGTGATGAATATATATTGCGCAATAAAATAAATAATGACACAGGTTCATGAATCAATCATTCTCATTTCATCTCATTTTCTTATTGCTAGTTTGCTGATTCTTTTCTCATCATCTTTTTCTAAATCATTTCCTATCATCTAACGCTATTCTTTCATTAATCTATTCTCTCATATTCTATCTCAATATCATCTTCACATCACCTATCTCTATCTCTAATCAACTAACCATTCTTCTATCTTTCATCTCACATTATTCTTATTTTGAGAGATCATTCATATCTTTAATGCACAAACAATCTCTTGAGGGGGCATATTTACACCCTAAGTATCACTGGGGCATACTGGGGCAATTTTTTTTGCATTTTCTTTGAAACAATATCGTTCCGACATTGTCTCAAAGAGGTATCACCGGGGCATATTAGGGCATAAGTTTTTTCATTTTCTTTGAAACAATATCGTTCCGACATTGTCTCAAAGAGGGGAAAATGTAGACACCTAAAAATGTCTCATTGATCATGTACTAATTATTCCTCTAATTGATTAAATAATTCTTTAATTCTTTAATTAAGCTAATTAATCTTATTCTTCTAATTTCATATTTCCTCATCATTTTACTAATTATTCTATTTCCTATTTCTTTCATCATTTTAATAATTTTCTAATGTTAATTAAATATTTATTATTTAATTAATTCTGATTAATTCCCCAATTTTTAAATAATCTTTATTATTTAAATAATTCTATTATTCAATTTCTATCTCTAGTCATCTAATCATTTAACCCTTTTCTAAATATTAATTAAATATTTATTATTTAATTAATTATGATTTAATCCTTTAAATTAAATAATCTTTATTATTTAATTAAAATCCATTTCTAGCATAATTAAATAGTTTCTTTAAATTAATTAATTAATAAATTAATTCTTCCATTTCCAAATCCCCAAATTCTAATTTCATTTCATTTCATATTCTTCTAATATCTTCCAAATTCAAATACATGTGCATGATTTCAAAAACCAAATTGAAAATCAAAGTCAAGTTCTAAATATATTCAAATACTAAATTGAATTTAAATAAATTCAATTATTTGAATAAATTTCATGCAAAGATTAAATTGAAAATATAAGTTAAAGAGCAAGCACATGCTAAATTAATTAATTAAATCAATTATCTCTCTAGTCTCTATTTCCATCTTCTAGTTCTCTTGGTCATCTTCTTTATTTCCTCCAATCATTCTTTTTCTTCTTTTAGTTAGTTTTTTCTTAATCAGTTGACTCAATTAATCTATTCAATCTATTCTGTTTCACCTCCAAGTCAGCAGTTCAACTATCAATCATCATGTGAGCTCACCTGAGTTCCACCTCTTGATCATTCTGTTCCACCTTTTCAACCAATCTCATCCAAAAATCTATAAATTGAGCACTCAATCTCCATTTTCAATCCTTCTTAATCTTGGACAATTCATCTAGATCACGAACTTCGAATCTTTATGTCAATTGCAGGTTGCTAGTGCAATATCTGAGAGCCGTCATACCACAGAGAGAAGAAGAACAATGTAAGCCATGATGCATAATAGGGAGTTTCATATTGCTTAATTTAATTCCATTTTGCATCTATTTCATGGGTTTTATATTTGAATTGCTTAGATAGTTAAGGATTTCACGATTGTCCTTATTTCCTATTTAGCAATGGTGTATTTGAGCATGCGACACATCTAATCAGCTAGGTTTCTGTGATAAGAGCCTTCACATCAAGGTGAAATTGCCACACATACCTTGACTCCACTTATTTGTATGCTACAGGGAGGTTGGCATCATTTCTTTGTCTGTTTTGATAGAATTTCTTAAATGTGCAATCCGGGTCCATGCGTAATCTATCCAAGGATATGAACAAAAAAAGGGTCATTGCGGACAAGATAATTAATATTGCACATGAAAAGGAAGGAACTCTAATCTGCCTTCTATGTTTGTAAACACTCAATGATGAATATTAAGCATTCCAAATCCAATGACTAGTTTAAATTGCATTCATTATGTATTTTCTGCATTTAGAATGATTTCTGCATGATAACAATAATCTCTTTATCTTCTGAATGAGAGTTTGAAGTTTCATCATTTCTAAGCTAAGTGGTTTCTTTTTCATCATTTCTCCGATTGAGTACTTGTGTATTGAGATGTGAGTTGCATACATACGCATTTTATACAGATTCATACATTCATTTGCATTCATATTATTGCATAATAAAAAAAATAAACAATTAGCATTACTCATTATTCATTTTCATCATTTATTTGCATATGAAAATAATTAAAAACAAACATTCATATTCATTTGCATTACATACATCCATATTGAATATATATGCATACATATAGAACAAAGCATATAGAAGAAAGCATCTCATAAATCAATCGACACAAGTACAATGAAATGAAATCAAGATCTTGTATATAATCATCAATATCTCAGGGTAGAAGTGATATAACTATCATATACAATCTCCCATCGGAGCAAGAATCATATGGGCTACCAAAAATGGGGTAACTAACAAAATCTAAGAGGTATAAGAAATCTAGCTCTCTGCCTCTCCCTCATCGCTAGGTGGTGGAGGAGGTGGAGCCTACTGAATTGCATCCTGTCTCGGTGCCTGAGCTCCCTCAGATCGAGCCATATATTGGGAATATGGAACAACCTGCTGCACTACAATAACAACTACACTATAAGTCACAATGTAATAAGTCACCCGACTGGTCTGGTGCAAGACCTCCTACTGAAGAGCGTCTCGCTCTACCCTCATCTCTGTGACCTGACGATCGTGCTCTGCCTTGAGCTCCACTAACTGACGATCTCTCTCTGCTCTAAGGTTCACCAACTATTGGTCTCGCTCTGCAAGCTATGTTTGAGCCACTGTCAACTGTGACTACAGACCTGCTACGTGTTCTCTCATCGACCATACTGCATCAACTGCTCTCTGCTCCCTCACAGGCTCTCTGCCTCCATCTCCACCTCCAGCTCCACCCTGCTCATCCCTCCTCTATTGTACCTGTCTAGGAGCTGCTCACTCTTCCTCTCCTCCACCCTAGCTCCACTCAATCTGACACCAACAACCCCTAGAGACCCACCCTCTCCTCTCTGCTGTTGTCTCCCCTTAGCTCATACCCTACTGCTGCTCACACTAGGATCACCATCTGCCCGCCTAGGAGCCTCTTCTCTCCGTCCTTGTCCCTGTCTCTATCCCTGTGCCTGTGCCTATCCTTGTGCCTGTGCAAGGGCATCATCCTCAATCTCCTCTATGAGAGGCACCTACTCTTCTAGATCTGTAAACCTAGGGAATGGATGTTGCTAGAACCAATCCCTATACTGGGGCAATACCCTCACATCTACGATGTCCTCCAGGTAATCCCACCTAAGTCGTTGTAACCCTGTTAGTGCCTTCATGCTCAAAGCGTATGATAACCTAGGGGCCCATCCTCGTCTCTCCTCGTCTACATAATGAGCATATGCAGTAAACTCCCGTGAGATCCCCTAAGGCCTACCATACTGCCTCATCACCCAAGTAACAACAAAGTGCTCGATGACTATCACTAATCTACCGATGAGAGGATGAGACATGAATGGATCTCTACGCACAGCTCTCCAGTCGTCCCAAGGCTCAAGACCCCTATATGGTCTCCATATGACAACTATCAAATCGTCCAGCTACCGTCTCCAATACTCTGTCATGCCCAGATGGGGCTGATTAATGTATCCAGAATATCTATAAATAATCGACTGTTGTGGATCTTTGGCATCATCCACTATAGGTTTGCAAACTGTGATGTGCTCCCAGGCCCATATCTATAAAATCAATACCCCTGCAGCCATGCTCTTCTCCTCTCTATATACAATCTCATACATCTCATGATACATGTGGGCTAATAAACACGAACCCCATCCTAATCTCTCAGGGTGATCCACAAGCCTCTGCAACATCCTAGCCCAGCCGCATAAGAAACCCTGATGTCCCTTGTCCAGCATAATGAAGCAACTAATAAATCTTACCAAGACATAAGACAATGGAAACTGCTCACTGTACTTGGCCATCATCTCATCCCAGCTGATAGCCCGCGTAAGGATGTCCTCATTGTGAAATACCTGTCTCAAAGCTAGTAAGCCAGGTCGCTATGCAAAATTGTAATCAACCTTATCCACAATGAATGGAATCTTGAGAATCCTATAAACATCCTGGGGAGTGATGGTCATCTCCCCAACTGGTAAATGAAATGTGTTATGTTCAGAGTGAAATCTCTCTACAAGTGCTGTGAGCATCCTGTGATTCACACGGATATCTGACATCTGTAGAAGGTGAGTAAACCCGCACAAGTCAATATGCGCTAAATCTATATCAGATAACTCATGCACCAGTCTCATAGTCGAAGGATAGACACATCGGAAAAGAACATGTGGTAATTGAACCTGCAAGAATCAAACAATAGAGCATCAGAGAATCATCCAAATTATGCTATAAGACAACTTAAACATCACGCAAATCTAAATACATCAATTGCAAAAACAAATTTCATGTTTGCACCCTTAAAAATGCTCACTGTTTTTCATACGACATCACAGAGTAGGCAGAAACTCGTACGAGTCAGGAATAGGTATAGGATGACAAAAGACTGATACGATACAAAACAAGCATTTGTATGACAAAATGGTCTCTTAATCAAACATTCGTACGATACAAGGGGAGGCATGAAAAAAAAATCTTGAAGAGGGGAAAAGAGTGTGAGGTGGATTAGACTGTTAGTATGCAAATCAAAACATAAAAACATATGAAACAAAAAGCATAAATCAAATCACATAACAAAACATGAAGTTAAATGCCTATACCTCACAACCTTTTACCTTCTCCTTAGAATGAATAGGGGAAAAGAGTGTGAGGTGGTTTAGATTGTTAGTATGCAAATCAAAACATAAAAACATATGAAACAAAAAGCATAAATCAAATCACATAACAAAACATGGAGAGAAATGCTTATACCTCACAACCTTTTACTTTCTCCTTCGGATGGAGCTTGGATGGAGTTGAAGTGTGCCCAAATGCCTCCAACGTGATGTCGATTTGCTCCTAGATTGCTTGATGTGGTTGGCTCTCCAATATTGTGCACAAATAGATAAAATGGATTTGAGGGATGAGATGGATGATATGACTAAGTATGGATGAAGGATAATTTTGACATGGTAAGGATGAAAATATGATTTTCTAGGCTCAAACTAATATCATGAACTTGCTAAAATTGGAGATGATAAGTGAGGGGATGGAGTCCTCAATTTATAGGAGGAGGGGAAGAAAAATGAAGGGCTAGGATTGACCCAAGATGGAGGGTCAGGATTCCTTGTGAGCCCACACAAGGCCCAAGAGGAGGTGTGGAGACCAAGAGATATTCCTTAAAGGCATTTCTTGTCTCCACACTCCTCAAGGTACATTGGGAAGACTTCCCAATGTGACTTGAGAAGAGCAAGGGATGAGACATTTCTTGAAGAATGGAGAGGAAGAATTAAAAATTCTTCAAAAAGGGATGATCATGGGGATTGGAGGAATAAGAAGGAATTAAAAATTCCTTGGAAGATGAGATGCCTAGAGGAATGTGAGATTTTGAAAATCTCACATTCACCTAGGAAAAGGGCATTTAAGGAGAGTGGTTGGATGGAAGGGACAAGGAGTTGACTTTGTGGCTAATCATGATGATTAGCCACTAGCAACTCATTAAGAGGGGGATTAGAGGAAAGGTTAGGTGGGATTAGGATAGATAAGATTTGTAGGAGGATTTGACTAGGAGAGAGAATGAGTGGAGGGAATTAAAAATTAGAAGAATAATACTAAGTGAACTTAGGGAATTTCTAGAAGAATTTATTAGGTTAATGATGGATTAAGAAAATATGATTTGTAGGAATCACTTAGGTTAACTAATTAATTGAAATTAATTAGTTAAGAGGAGGATTTTGAGAAGATTTAATATTGAAGATTTTTAGAAGAATAAAAGGGAGTTAATTTATTAAATAAATCAATCACAGACTATAGTGACAATATTAAGAATTAAAATTTGCAAAATTAATAAATTAATTATGTGAGGAATTAAAAATAATTAAAATAATTATTTTTAAGTGTCTACATTTTGCCCCTCTTTTATGCAGCGGCAAATTTGGCAATGGGTAGAAGATAGAAGAAGAAGAAACAGATGCCCCAGCGTAAAGCGTGGGAGGTGTATGCCCCCTCGAGAATTTTGCAGAAGAAAATTAACGAAAAATTCTCGAAAATAAAGAAAGAAGAATTTTAGTGGAGGAGATAAGTGAGGAAGAAATATGAAGCAGATGCAAAAAATCTAGGAGGAAGAATAGAAGATGTGAGACCACAGAGGGAAGGAGTCCTCGTGGGGGCCCATATAAGACACAAAGGGGCCAATGAGGAGTCATTGTTACACACAAGCCTTGGAGCCACTCAGAGCGTAGAAGAAGAGAAGGAGAGATGGAACACATTCCTATCCGTGATCATCGCATCGAGAGGATCTGACGATTCAAGAGACCCACAAGCTATGGACCACCGGTATGTAGGACCCTCCCACCTTTTGAAATTTTTAGATTAGGAGTAGAATTAGGGCTAAATTTAGGGCCTAGATTTGGCGAGGCGCTTGCGTTGATCACTGTTTCAGCGCGTACGCCCCTGGGTTAGCATGAGTGCTAGCGAATAGCGCAGGCGCTCGCTGGGAGGGTCAGGTAGAACATGGTTTTAGGGGGAATGGGGGGATTAGCGCGATTGCTCGTGCTTCGATGTGGGTGCCCAAGGGTTAACGCGTGCGCTCATGCTGGTGCGTAGGCGCTCGCGTTGACGGGGTAGGAAGGAGGGCTAGGGAGGTTAGATTTACCTGTTAGCGCAAGCACCTGTAGATCAGCGCGAGCGCCACTGTTTTGATGTGAGCGCTGAACAAATCAGCGCGTGCGCTCAGGAGGGGGGAGGTTAGGTTTAGGTTCAAAATTTTTGGAATAGGGTGAGGGTATGGTTTGTCCTGGTGGGTATAAGGAGGTTTATGGATATTGAAGTAATGGTTTGATTTGCTGGATGCAGGCGGAGATGGGGCCGTTGGCTTCAAGGGAGCATTGGCCTACTACGATGAGCCTATATCGATAGTTAGGCCGTGATGAGCTGGAGGTGCTAGCCACTCTTGGATTACATTATGTGGGCAGGTGGCCGAGGATATAGACGCATATTGCGATGATGACAACGTTAGTGGAGAGGTGGGACAGTAGGTATAACACCTTTCGTCTTCCTACTGGGGAGGTGACAGTGACTCTTTGGGATGTATGGAGGATCTTGAAGATCCTCGTTCGTGGTGTTATCCCAGAGTATCAGTTGGATGCAGTGAATTTCTACCTTTGAGAGGTTTGTGAGTATGAGACCCCATCGATGCTAGACAGGAGCAGGATGCACTTAGGCAAGGAGATGGGTATTCGGTGGATTCCTCGAGTGGTATTGGTCATTTGTGGATTTTTGAGTGGATAGATTATTCCTGATTTGGGCGGGCATGGATTTCCTGTGGGAAGGAGCAGGTGCCTATATTTCATGGTGCATGATGGCCAACAATATGCATGGGGAGTAGCAATGATAGCTCAGTTATACCATGATATGCATCTGGTGGTATATAGGGAGTATGCCAGTTTATCTGTAGGAGTTACACTTCTTCATATCTAGGCTTGGGAGCATATTGCAGTTACTCGGCCACTGGGGGTACACGACAGGTGGGCTCGACAGCCATATGTGGATAGATACAAGGGACTGCTACATATACACAAATAGGGTCTGTATGGTTTTGGCGGAGGATTCTAAATGAGCTTGAATAGTTTACATGGTGACCATTTTTGGGTTGCGAGAGATGGAGGGATGACTAGAAGCTGCACTGGGCTGAGGTAGAGATGTGGATGTTTGGTAGGTCTATGTATATTATGGAGTAATATGCACCATTCAGAATGGCCAGACAACTTGGGCAGGTACAAGATATAGTGGGGGACATCTTAGCGTATCCTCAGATTACACAGGAGGTGAGATACTAGGTCTTGACGACGAGTCCCTTGGAGGGCAGGACCAGTTTCCAGACAACATTTCATTTGGTCTGGGATGAGCGGATGAGAGCAAGTGAGGACCTAGGTACTATAGGTGGATACAAGAGCCGGTGGGAGGGCACTTGCCAGTACGCCTTACCAGTCCTGGGGTTTTGGAGGAGGAGGAGTTGCAGCCGAGGGTAGATCAGGTGGTTGGAGGTGAGGATGATGGCCCAAGGGAGAGAGTTGTGATTGGTGCAGGGCGTGGTGCGGGTGGACAATAGAGGAGAGTTCGGGTAGTATGGAGGAGGGATCTGGAGGAGGGAGAGAGAGAGGGAGAGGATGCCCCAGTAGGAGAGGTGACAGAGGCTGTGGTTGGTAGGGGAGAGGAGGCTATACCTATGGATGCTCCTGAGGTGTAGGTGGAGGAGAGGGGAGGGGTATCACAAGCTGACTTAACATAGGACAGCAGGAGCGGGATACTACTTGAGCGAGGCTTCATTCTGTTGAGGATGAGCTACAGATAAAGAGGGCTGGTATGGAGAGTCTGGAGGTAGAGGTGGAGCAGTTGACGCGAGAGATAGAAGACTTGATGGAGAGCCTCCATACTACGAGGACAAAGGTGGATGCCCTGAGGGAGGAGAGGGAGGAGTCAGAGAGGATTCTAGAGGAGGCCCGAACATGGACAACCATAGCGAGCCTTCAGGATGTTATTCGTCAGCAGGATGCCAAGCTAGAGGGGATCCATGCCAGAGTACAGAGGGGAGAGGTGGATGTGACACGACTGCGGGGGGAGAGGGATGCAACCCGCTAGGTGTTGGTTCCTGCAGGGCTTGGGCAGATTTATGCTGATATTATGCATCAGTGGGATAGGGCAGAGAGGGAACCTTGAGAGGTAGAGTATTATAAGGGTTTATATCACAGAGTAGTACCTGCAACACAACAAGCGACCTCGTACACTGATAGTGTGCGATCTCACAGGACCCAAAGTCAACGGCCTCATACACTGAGAGTGTGCAATCTCATAGGACCCAGATTCAACAGCCGTCATAGAGTCAACAGACAGGTGGATCAGTGGGTTTTCAGCCATCGAGAGGAGGGGAGGCAGGAGGATCAGGTGGAGGAGGCACAACAGAGGGGGGTGGGGAGACAGGAGGGGAGAGTTAGCTCCATATTTGGCTTGTGTATCATATTTTGACCCTTCAGGGCAATCATTGTATCATGATAGACATATTCATCTCTTTATATATATATATATGATTTTGTGATGATGGATGATGTGTGTACCTTTTATCATGATGGATTCTCTTTATTTTTATTATGATGTGATGCATGGATGCAATTATGGATATGTTGTGTTGACCTATTTGTGATGCAGTGTGGATGCTTATATATGTATGCCTATGATATGCTGCTGACACGTTTTTGGATGCAAGATGAGTGATTATGCTTTTTGATGTGTATATATGTAGATGTATGATGGATATGTAGATGTAAAATGATATGTGATGCAATATAAATGAATGTAATGTTACATGGATGAATTAATGTCATTTATTTATGTGATGAAATCTAATTGCAACCTATGTGGTGTGAGTAGTGTAATGAAATTAATAAGTAATGCAATCTATATGAATAATATGACCTGAATGAATAATACAAAGAGGGAATATGCCAATAATAACACACTAATCTTAGATAGAAAATAAAAGACTATAGAATAGACAGGGAATGGTGAAATTGAGGACTCCACGGGATTATTCGATTTAGGATTTTATGGAATGGTGGTGAAAATTGTGCACAAAAAATGTGGAGAGCCAACCTAGTTTGATATTGCCTTGGGTGACTTGCACCACTGATTATAGGAATCAGGATGCCACGAGAAACCCAAGGCGTGGACTGACTCACAGACAAACAAGAATTCCTTACACACATCTATGCAAGTGTTGAGAAACACTAATACAAAGTTGTGGGTACGTGTAAGGAAACCCTCAAACACACCAATACCTCTTGTACACGAGAGGGTAAGTGTTGATAAACACTAGTACCAGGTTGTCGGTTTATACAAGAGAGATCCAAAACATGCCATGCTATGAAAATATGCCCGAGTATGCACCTATTGTAAACATACCTAGATATGGCAAATCCAGGCAGTCGTAGATTGGTGCAGTCGCAGGGCAAAAGATGCGAGTCTAAATAAAAAATCCAAGAAATCAAAGAAGTCATTCACTATGACCAACTGACACCTTTTTCCAAGAGTAAGATTAGGGTGGAGGATTAGGTTGCTAGGCAAGGGAAGGATTCATCCCTAGGGAAAAGTGGACTTTTGGATTAGGCAAGTGATCGTATGGCTTTGAAGATTACCTTATGGACTTAGGACTATTCTCCAGACTTCATAAAGCTCACACAAAGGCACACAAGCTCAGTTCAATGGGATATTCCTTATTCATGATTTAGGCAAAGACTCATCATCGTATGCGTGATTTATTGGAAGGTGGAAGGGAAGGAATGTTGCGATGGGTGGACTGGATGGGAGGGTGTTTGTAGTATCAACCTGATAGACAATGGATCCAGTTTTTGTTTACCTTGGCGCCTACATGGAGGTTTTCACCAAGGTACTTGTCCGTAGCGCCACAAAGTAGTTTTCATTGATGTACAGATTTTATTTATTTATTTTTGGGTGTCACAGGGTGCCTGTTTACCAGGTTTTCACCAAAGTGATGATTTTTTCAGGATCTTTTTCTCATTTTTTTATATATTTTTCTTGATTTTTTGATATTTTGACAATTTAAGACTTTCTGAGGACTAGGAAAAAAATCTTTTGAGGTGCATGATATTCATTGGATCATCTAAAGGATCGCCTTCAGGAGTAGCCAACTGATAAGCTCCTGATCCATATTTTGCTGTGATTACATATGGTCCAATCCAATTGGGCTCGAACTTGCCTTTCTTTTCTCTTTCTTGAAGGTTTTTCTGATTCTCCATGAGGACAAGATCAACAATTTGGAATTCCCGGGTTCTGACTTTTTTGTGATAACTTATGCGCAGATGGTTTTGATATACCCAGAGATGGTTCAAGGCCTTGAGGCACCTTTCATCTAACAATTCTAGCTCTTGTAGGCGGGTAATTCTGTATTCTTCCTCTGGCAGGATGTTTTGTAGTGATACCCATAGAGAGGGGATCTCGATCTCAAGGGGAAGGATGGCTTCTGAGCCAAAGATCAAGGAATAAGGGGTGGCGCTTGTGGTGGTGTGGATGGAGGTGTGGTAGGCCCATAAAGCAGGATGGAGTTGGAGGTGCCAATCACGACCAACTTTATTGACTATCTTTTGAGGATTTTGATAAGGGTTTTATCAGAAGCCTCAACTTGACCATTGCCTTGGGGGTAATATGGGATGAAGAAGCGATGTTGGATGTTGAATTTTTGGTAGAGTTCTTTGACATCCTAGTTTTTAAATGGTCTACCATTATCTGTAATGATAACTTTTGGGATGCCATATCGATAGATCAAGTAGTCCAGGATGAATTTGGATATCTGCTTTCCAGTGGTAAAAGTAAGAGGGATAGCCTCTACCCACTTGGTGAAGTAATCGGTGGTGGTGATAATGAATTTATGCCCATTGGAGGATGAGGGGTGGATTTTCCCAATGAGATCAAGCCCCCATTGTGAGAAGGGCCAGGGTGTAATGAACGTCTGCAATTCCTCTGATGGTGCATGAATCTTGTCGCCATGTTGTTGGAAAGGGATGCATTTCTTGACATAGTTATATCCATCTACTTCCATCTTAGGCCAATAATATCCTGTTCTCAAAAGCTTCTTAGCCAAGGTGAGCCCAAATGAGTGTGCCCCATAGATTACTTCGTGTACTTCACTTAATTCCCATTCCACCTCTTGTTTATCTAAACACCTTAGGAGGGAACCATCAAAATGCCTTTTGAATAGGGTGTCTCCAAGGATGGTGTAACGAGCACACCGACGAATGAAGGTTTGTTGTTTGGTTTTGGTGAGGTGTGGGGGAATGGTGTTGTCTTTTAGGAAAGTGAAGGTTTCTTGGTACCAAGGGGACTTGGGACCAATGAGTACACACACCATTTCAGACTCCAGTAGGTCGTATGCCGGTATAAATAGTTTCTCAACCAAGAACTCACACTTTTGACTGTGTGCTGGCATTTGAAGGAGGCAGCCGATGGTGGCCACTGTATCTACAACCCTATTGTTTGTTCATGGGACTTGATCAAACTTGATTGTCGTGAAGTGTTTCTTAAGATCTTCAACCATGGTACGCTAGGGAAGGAGTTTGTCATCTTTTGTTTGGTATTCGTCATTGACTTGTTTTATGACAAGTTGGGAATCACCATAGACTTGTAATTTCCTTATTTTCTAGTGGATAGCCAAGCGCAATCCTGTAATGAGTGCCTCATATTCTACGATGTTGTTGGTACATGCGAAAGCTAGCTTGTATGACTTTGGGATGCCATCTCCTTGAGGTGTGATCAGCAATATTCCTGCCCCCGATCCATTTTGTGTTCAAGAGCCATCAAAGTACAATTGCCATGTGGAGGATGTGGTAACAGTCATAATGAATTCATCCAGTAATTATGTGAGAATAGGATGGTCACCTCGAAGTGGAGCGTCCGCCAACTGGTCTGCGATGAATTGTCCCTTGATTGCTTTTTTGTCTACATATTCAATATCAAACTCACTTAAGAGAATGACCCATTTAGCTGTTCTGCCAGTGAGGGCAACTTTTGACAAGAGGTATTTAAGCGGGTCAATCTTAGCAATTAGTTTTGTTTTGTTGTTCAACATATAGTGTCGGAGCTTCTATGTGCTAAACACCAATGCCATACATGCTCTTTGAATGGGGGTATAATTGAGTTCATACCCAACTAGTGTCCGACTGATGTAGTAAATGGCATGTTGCTTCCCTTGATCATCCATTTGTGTTAGCAATGCTCCTAATGTCACTGTGGTAGCACATATGTACAAAATAAGGGGTTTTCTAGGAGTAGGAGGCATAAGCACTGGAAGTGATGCCAACTACTCTTTTAGTTTTTCAAAGGCCTTTTGACACAAGCAGTCCCATTTCAATTTTGTGTCTTTTCACAACAGGTGTGCAAATGGATGGCACTTATCTGCCAGTTGTGAAATAAAGCGTCTAACAGATTGGAGTTATCCTTGGAGACTACGTAGCTGTCTGAGAGTTTTCGGTGGAGACATTTCCATGATGGCTTTTACCTTTGCAGGATCAACCTCAATGCCTCTGCGGGAAATAATGAAACCTAATAGTTTTCCTGATGTGACCCCAAAAACACACTTCTTGGGATTTAGGCACAATTTGTATTTTTCCAATCTTTCAAAGATCTGCCTTAGGATAGGGATGTGTTCCTATCTTGTCTTGGATTTGCCTAGCAGATCATCCATATAGTCCTCCATAATTTTATGCAAGAGGTCATGAAAAATTGTTGTCATGGCACGTTGATATGTAGCTCTAGTATTTTTGAGGCCGAAAGGCATGACCCGGTAACAAAAAGTCCCCCATGGTGTCGTGAATGCAGTTTTATGTTGATCTTAATCTGCAATCATGATTTGGTTATATCCAGAATATCCATCCATAAGTGATAGTATCTCATGCCCTGCTGTAAGATCTACAATCATATCTATGTTGGGGAGCGGGAAATCATCTTTAGGACAAGCCCTATTTAGGTCTCAGAAATCAGTGCAGATGCGGATGCCCCCGACGGGTTTGCCGATAGGTACAATGTTAGAGACCCATTTAGCGTAGTCTATTGGTTTGATGAATTCTGCGTCCAACATCTTTTGGATTTCTGCCTTGACCAGGAGTGCAATATGCGGGTGCATTTTGCGCAATTTTTATTTTACAGGTTTTGCATCTGGGTGGACAGTGAGATTGTGAACCACCAAAGTAGGATCCAAACCCAGCATATCGACATAGGACCATTCAAAATTGATTTTTACCTCTGTAAGGAAGTTGATGAAGTCTTGTTTCTCTTTTTCTATGAGGGACTTGGCAATGAACACATTTTTTAGAATGATTTTGGTGCTCATGTTGATACTATTTGTTTCTTCTATCAGCAAATTTGATCTATCCCGTGGAAGGTAACCAATGGTAGGGAGGTCAAGTCCCTCATCCTCAAGTGCCTTTTCTAGGTTTTCACTTTCGGATACGCCCTTTGTTTTTATTTTTTGCTCATCCAAAGGTGCCTTAGAGAGGTTTTCACCTAGGGAATCATGTTTTTTTATTTGATTATCTTTTTTGCGGCTAAGGGCATTGACCTAACTACCAAAGTATCCCTTTTCATGTAATTGAATACCATCTATTCTGTTACAATCTTCTAGATTTCACACGGCCAGGAGAGTAATGAGAGCATTATCATCGGCGTAGATGTCTAAAGTGGGTTTGTCTCGTTGGCCCTAGTCTATGAGTTCAGGATGGACAAGATGTAGCTCGTGTGAAGTGGGAGTGGTTATGGGGGTGATGGCATTGACGTGAGTATCAAAGAAGATATCGTTTTCGTATTCATAAGGTATTTCATGGAACTCCTCTTCGTCAATGCTTTTGATATCCAAAGAAGGACTCGAAGGGGCACCAATGATAGTAATCTTAGGCACCAAGGTGTACCCCAAGCCTCTGTTGTACTTGTAGGAGATAGGATTTATGGGTGCTTTTCTTCCTTTCTCCTCTGGTCCCAAGCCATGTCCCTTGTAACCCATTTTTTTGACTATAGCTGATGCTTTTGGGTACATTTTTTTGGATATTTTTGCTGGATCTTCATGTTCTTCCCAGTACAACCATGAAGAGACATCTGCGTCGAGACTCTCCTCATCAAGCAGGTCCCATTGCTAGAAGGTGGTATTTTTACATTGTATGAGCAGTTTTTGATCTTTTTTAATCTCTTTTGGTTTGCCAAATGACTTAGGAGAGAGGGGGAGGTTGCCTATTAATAAGACATCCTCCAACTTGTATTCTCCACAACCATTATCCAAGATATTAATTTGTTTGTCTGGTTGGGATGAGGTGGACACAACATTTGATGTGTCAGATGGAGGCATTGGTGAGGGTCTATTTAGTGGGCAATGATATGCATGTTTCCCCTCTAAGAGTTTGCAATATTGGAAAGGTTGTGGATCACCTTTGATAGTGATCTATCTTCCATTGAATGAGAATTTGATGCATTGATGGTAAGTGGAGGGTATAGCTTGCAAGGAGTGAATCCATGGCCGACCAAGGAGAATGTTGTAGGGGAGATCAAGATCTAGTACTTGGCAAGGGGTTTAAATTATGATAGGGCCCACTTGAAGAGGTAAGGTGATCATGCCCTTCAAAACTATTTCCGCATCGTAATATGCTTTTATTGTGATCTTTCCTGATGTGTCTACTAGGTCCTCAGAAAGTCCCAATTGTTTTATTAACTTGTATGTACACAAATTGAGTCCGGATCCACCGTCTATCAAAATACGTTTGACCTTGTGCTTTTGGATAAGGGCTTCAATGTGAAAAGGTTCATTGTGATCTTCATCTATAGGAGCATCTTTGGAGGTGAATACAAGGTGCTGCTGGGCAGCAAGGTTTCCAATGAGAGCTTGGAATTGGGTAGCATTGATATTATTAGGAATGCGAGACTCAAGGAGGGATTGTTCCAAAATTTATTTATGGATAGGGGAATTCTTGAGAAGTTCTAGAATGGAGACCTGTGCGGGGGTCTTCCCAAGTTGGTCAAGGAGGCCATATTGGCGGTTGGAAGACATGGGTGGGGGGTTTAGTGGGGGAGGAGCTCCTTGGACAATGACTTTACCCTGACGCGTGGTTACATTGCAGTCATTCTGAGAATAGAAGGTGGAAGGCATAGCGCCTTGAATGATTATCCTAGCAGGATTGGGTCTGCTTTGGGAAGGGGGAGGATTGACTCCTTGGATAGTTATGACATTAACATGATTGTCTGTGGGCTCAATGCAACCTACTAAAGAGTCAAAGCCAGTTATGTGATTAGTGTAGTCATAGTTCACTGCATTAGATGATGAGCCTTTTCCCTTATCATGTTTCGGGAAGGGTTCTTGGTACATTTTAAGTTTGTCATTGTTATTACCAGGTTTTGCATTTGCTACTTCAATTTCACCCCTATCAATGAGATCTTGTATGTAGATTTTAAGCTTCATACATTTTCGTGTATCATGTCCCTTGATACAATGATACTCACAATATTCATTCTCATTATACCACTTAGGTTTGAGTTGATTGGGATTGAACGGGCGAGTGATTGGAAAAACCACTGCACCTGCTTGGACAAGTTTTTGAAACACCATTTCAATAGGCTCAGCAAGAGGAGTGAAGTCTCTTGGAGTCCTGTTATTGGATCGGGGTGGTCGTCCCTGGACTGAGACATTGTTGTGAGGCTTTTGGGATTGATTTTAATTGTTTTGATTGTTGAATTGATGATTAGTGGTGGTGGGTTTTGGGGGAGCGGCCACGGTCTGGACATGTTTTGCATCAGTTACACTGTCATTGACTACATTTTTGTTTTTAGACTAGAATTTTGGTTTATCATTATGATAAGAGGAATAAATTTGAGTTGATCTTTGGTAATGTTTCAAGGTTCCTTCCTCTAGCAAGACACGTTTGAGGGCGAGGCCCTTATCAATCAATTTTTGGAAGGATTTAATACATTGAGATGTTAGAGGTCTTGAAAGTTCGGGCACCAAGTTCTTTTAAAACAATTCAATTTGATGTTGTTTTGGCATGTCCCATTGGAATTTCTTGATAAGATGTCACCATATTTGCAAGAAGTTGGCAAAGCTCTTCAGACCTTTGCTTTGTGTTACACAATTCCATCATGGAAATATCATTAGCCATATTGTAGGCATAGTGAGCTACAAACTTTTCTGCCAAGTCTGGAAATGAGATAATGGATCCTCGTGGTAGAGATGAGAACTGATAAGTCGGTGTATTGACATGTTTTTTATCAGGACTCTTAGGTTTTTGGTATCTTTTGGGTTGCATTATGATAGTAAAATATTGTGAATTGACTATATGTAATCCATGTTTTAAAACTGAACTTAAGAAATCATGTTTGAACCTTGTCTGTTAATTCCTGCAGCCATGCCAATTTATTCCTGCAGCCAAATGGTTTGTCCCTGTGATATGCGGATTATTTAGGATGATTTCATATGTGAGTTAATGAATGTATTAGTTAAGTAAAATACATATGCATGTCCTTGTATATTGTTTCTATTTTAGTGCAGATAATAATTGATGCTGTGGTGGAGAATTCTCTTTCGCGCCTAAGGACTGGAGAATCATGTTCAGATAGCTGGAGGTCAAATTGAAGGAGATTCAAGCGAGCGCAATCTATGGCATAATCAGAGCAGTTGTACTTCAACATGGGAGTTTAACTTCGGTGCATGTTTAATTTTCAAAATATCTCTTTGGCGTGCAAAGACTGTGGTTCGGTTTCAGATCCACAGTTCCTGCAGCCAAGCTCTCTGTTATCCTCTTCATCTGACAGCTATTCGCCTCTTCTTCTGGGCATAACTAGATGTCCATTGTAGTCTGTCTTTTCTTTATAATAAGCTCTTCCTTCTTTTCTGAGAGTTAGACATAATGGAAAGGGATTGAGTAGAGTTTTTGTCAAGTATTCTGAATTTTCTCTTTTTGAATATGTAATAATCTTTCAGGAAGAAATGAATAAAAATATGTTATTCTGATCTATTAATAGTTCTTTGCTGAGAGTTTGATATCACTCATCCAAGGGGGCCCACTTGGTGAGTGATCCCGTGTTTATGATTATTGAAGTTAGTTTTTACTTAGTTGCAGTAGAAGTTCATGACTGGGTTGTTCCTGCAGCCACTGGAAATAGATCCTTTGACTGTTCCTGCAGCCAAGGTAGAACGGTGTGATTTTTGTTATTTCCATTAGATCATTTTAGCAGAGTTTTGCAAAGCTTTCATTTAGTCTTTATGATTTCCATTCCTACCTTTCTTACAGTAATTAAGAATAATCATTTAAGGAGCTTAGTGTATATATATTGGAGACCCATTTCAAGTTTTACGTTCCTGGATTGACAACTAAATGAACACCAGCCATGAGAATAGTAAACTCTACCATATGAATGTCCAAACTTCGGATTGAGATTTCAATTAGAGGTATTTGTAGACATCTAAAAATGGTCAACGCTTGCGGAGTCATACTTTAACATTTGCGCATTGCCTTATTTTAGGGTTTTTGTGTCGCATTAACATTTCTTCTATGTTGCGTACTTGGTCTTTATCATTTGCGAGCATCGAGTCCTTCTTCTGCATTCCTCATTTTTATCACTTTGGAATTAGGGTTTTGTCCTCTTGTCAATCTTGTCATCTTGCGATCGATTCGTCATCGATCCTCATTCTTTGTCATTTTGCGATTGATTTGTCATCGATCCTTGTCCTCTTGTCAATCTTGTCATCTTGCAATCGATTTGTCATCGATCCTTGTCCTTTTCAATCGTGTCAGTCATGCTTCCTTGTCGATTGGTGCCTGTCAATTTGATCTCTTTATCAATCTTGGTCAATTTATCAATCAAATCATTTATCAGCATTAGTCCTTTGTCAATCAAAATCATGATCAAATCGACCCTACATCAATTATCTTTTGTCAAGACCGAATTGTCGTCGTTGCATTTCTAATTCATCTTCTAGGGTTTTATGATTTATTCATTTAATCTTGTTTGTCATTTTCCCTCTAGGTTAAATAATTTATTTATTTATCCTAAGTCTTCTTGTCACAATTAAATTTTTATTTAATTGGCTAATTAATTCCCCTTCTTTTTGTGAATTAATTAATGAATGAAAAATTATTAATTAATTTACCTAATTTTCATCAATTTCTAATTTCCTAATTTCAAATTCATCTAATTTTCTATTTTCTCCTATTTTTCTAATATTTCCCCTAATTTCATGGGAATGATATAGCAATTTGTCATAATTTGTCATAATTTGTCAATCAATCAATTTTGCATAGCAACCTTGTCATAATTTGTCAATCAATCAATCTTGCATAGAAAGTGTCAATTTGTCATAATTTGTCATTCTTGATTTGAAATTTCCTTTCGAATCTCTTCATGCTAATCTTGTCATCTCTCAAATTTGTCTATAAATTGGATGAATTTCTTCAATCAAAGATCCCAATTAATTACATTTTCAAATCCATTAATCACATTTTCAGAGAATCAATCACGCTTCTAGTATCCTTATGCTGTCATCTCATCTTGTCAATCTTACTTTCATACTATGCTTATGCACTTGTAGGTGAGATCCACAAACACACTAATTTGAAGGAGAAAGAAGGACAATGGAGAATTCTGGAAGAGATATTCACATTTGTAATGGTTTGCATTTGGTTTGAATGTCTTATTTTCAATATCTCTATTGAATGTTTTTAGGATTTCTTATCATTGCAATCTAGTTTTTGTGATTGAACTAGTCTAATTTGCTATTTGGTTTGATGAATTCCAATTTCCTATCTACAGTATTATTATTATCATTATATTTGGGGTAGACATTTTTGGTGCCGTTGCCGGGGATGGTGTCAAGCTAAGAGCCTTTTATTATTATTTTAGTTTCCAGTTAATTGTTTGAATTTCATGAATCTGCATGCATAATAGAAGAAGAGATGCCAGAGTTAGATTTTTACCCACTCATACTACTCATGCGGAAGATAGTTTTCTAGATATAAACCCTTTTTCTGAGCTGTATCAAGTCCCACAAAATTTGAATCACTCTGAGTCTGAATTTCCAGAATGTAGTCTTTAGCTCCTTTTTGGTCCACAAGAAGAAGAGTTGCCTATTGTAATAACCCCCATAAGTCCAATGCAAGGGAACCCACCTCCTGGTGGAAATAATCCACCACCACCACCACCTGGTCCAACATTTGAGTTTCCCATTTCTGACTAGCATGATAATGCTAATCTCAAGAACATTCCAGCATCTTCACTTCCTAAGTTCTATGGGTTGGTCATAGAGGATCTAGATACATTTCTGTTTGAGTTTGATGTTCTCTATAGGAGTTTTGACTATACTGCAGATGCCCATAGACTCAAAATTTTTCCAGCCACTTTGAAGGAGTCATCCTTGCGATGGTTCATAAGCTTGGGTAGTAGCACAATCAATACATGGGATGAGATGAAACGATTGTTTCTTGCAAAATATAAAGATTATTGTAGAGGCACTAATCGACATGGGGATGATATCTTTAGAATGACACAAACTGAAGATGAGAGCCTTGAGGATTATCTGGAAAGGTTTTTGTTTAGTGTCAAGAAGTCCAAGCATAATACTCTGAATGAAGATTCCCTCAAATTGATATTCTTGAGGGGTATCAGTGATGATTGCACCAATTCTTTAGATCTAATGGGGGGGGTGACATTACACAATCTACTTAGGCTAAAATAGGACAAATTTGCAAGAAGTATTCCAGATCTACTTCTAAGAAGAATAGGAGATTTAAGCCAGGAGCACCATCATCATCATCTGGAACTGGAGTTTCTAGGTTGGAACTTAGTTATTTGTTAAAAGATTTCAAGGAGGACATTATAAACAATATGGCTACTCAGTTGGATACATTGGCAGCTAAGAAGAAGCATGAGGAAGCTGATGCATTTCTTGCAGAATTCTGTCCTTATTGTAAGCAACGAAAGAAAGATTGTAGATGTAAGATGGTTGAAAATGTTGAAGTACTTGATTTCAAACCAATTCAAGGGGAGGATGAACAAGTCTTCTATGTTGCTCAGAGAAGACCAAATTTTTAAAGACAAGGTATGCCACCTGATCCACTTTCCTTTTCTGGTTATAGTGGTAATTCTTATGCACCAAATAACCAATGGCAACCACAGTATTCTCAAAATTTTGGTAATTATCCACATTGGTATGGATCACAAGGCCAAGGACAAAAATTTGCTAATCAAATACCCTAGTGGTAGTAGCCATAGGGAAACTGGTATCCACCTTCGGGTGCAGGGAACCAGTTTCAAGGGAATTGGCAACCTACCTTTCAATGGAGGGGAAACCCATCATGGTCATCCCAATCTTCTGGATATCAGCCTCCTGCTCAGCAGCTGCAACCTCCTGCTTTAATACCACCTCCTATAGCTACAACACCACCTCCCAAGCCAACACAACTACCTACTCAACCGTTGCCTAATCCAAATATCAAATCTCAGCAACAACAACAAGCTTATTCAACTAATGCTAATCAATACCCAGCCTATTCTTTATCACTAGATGATATTCACCTCCGATCTGGAACAACACTACCTAATCCCTCTCAGCCAGTTATTACTGAGGTACAAGAAGAGCAGCCAATCTTTGATCCTAATGATGTAATACCTCAGAATCAAATATTACCACCATTTCCCCAAAGATTGAAAGACAAATAAGTTTCAATTGATCAACAACAAAGCTTTGATATTCTTGATCAACTGAAGCACATTTGTGTTAAAATTCCATTACTGCAAGCAATAAAAGATGTTCCAATATATGGTAAGGCATTGAGAGAGGCATGCCTAAAGAAACCTGGCAGAAAGAAAAATGATCCACAAACAATTCATGTTATGGGTCAATTGGCTGATATTATGTTAGGAAAAATTGTTGTTCCAAAGTATTCTGATCCAGGCAGTCCTATTGTGAGTATAGTCATTAATGGCAGTCAAATAAAGAATGTTTTAGTTGATCTAGGGGCAGCCATTAATGTAATGACAAGGGAAGTAATGAAACATATAGAGATAGATAGTTTAAGGGCTACACCCACAGTTCTTCAACTTGCTGATGGCTCTGCAGTAAGACCTGATGGTATGATAGAAGATATAGTGGTCATTCTAGATTCTTGAGAATATCCTGCAGACTTTATGATTTTATCCCCAAAAATAACATTGGGGGGATATCCAGTCATTTTGGGAAGACCATGGCTTGCCATAGTTGATGCATATATTGGGTATAGATCAGGAGACATGACTATTTCAGATGGCAGTTCCACAAAAACATTGGCCTTGTATTCCCCTGCACAACCTCAACTTGAGCAGCAGCAGGCTGTTTGGCCTATTTTGGGAGAGGAATCTAAAGAAATTGACTCTATTAATCACCTTATGATGATTAATCGAGTGCCACTCATGCAGTTATATGATGAAGAATCAATCTTTTATAAGGTTCTGACAAATGAATTAATAGAAGACCAAGAATTGTAGGAATTGGTTCCGAATATTGCAGGATTGGATTTTTCTGCAGCCACTGATATCTTGCATACCTTGTTGCTACAGGAATTGTCATATTCTCATGTTTATGATATAAATCAGATTGATTTTACTATCAAGATAGAGGTTGAATTGAATAAATATTTGAACATGAACAAGAATATAGCAGATACTCAGAAGGATAGCCTGGTGGACTTGCTAAAACTCCATAGAAATGCCTTTGCATGGGATTACAAGGATATGAATGAAATTGATCCAGCAGTTTGTACTCATTGCATTTACATAAAGGATGAGTGTTGTCCCCTCAGACGACCTCAAAGAAGAGTTAATCCTACCCTAAAGGAGATAGTTAAAGAAGAATTGCAGAAATTGTTGAAAGCTGGATTTATCTATCCTATTTCTGACAGTTAATGGGTGTCACCCTTGGTGATAGTTCCTAAAAAGGGAGGCAAATGGAGAGTATGTGTTGATTATAGAGCCTTGAACTTAGCCACAAAGAAGGATCATTTTCCATTGCCATTTGTAGATCAGGTATTGGATTCTCTTGCTGGTAAGAGATATTTTTCATTTTTGGATGGATTCAGTGGCTATAATCAGATACAAATAGCTCCTGAGGATTAGGAGAAAACAACATTTACTTGTCCATGGGGCACTTATGCATATTCTGTTCTTCCTTTTGGGTTGTGTAATGCTCCAACCACTTTTCAAAGGACAATCATCAGTATTTTTTCTAATATTTCTCAAGACATAATGGAAATTTACATGGATGACTTTACAACTTATGGTTCTGAATTTGATCAAGCATTGGATAATTTGAAGAAAGTTTTGTAGTGGTGTGAAGACTACAACTTGTCTCTAAACAGTGAAAAGTGTTTCATTATGATGGAAGAAGGAATAGTCCTTGGTCATCATATATCTGTACAAGGCATACAAGTGGATCCAGCAAAGATTGAAGTTATTCAGCAAATTAATGACCCTGTGAAGCAGAAAGATGTGAGAAGTTTTCTTGGCCATGCTGGATACTACAGAAGGTTCATTAAAGATTTCAGGAAAATTGCAAGTCCCTTATATAAATTACTTACTAAAGATGCAGAATTTAAATGGACCTCAACATGCAATGAAGCTTTTTTAAAGCTTAAGCATGCTTTGACTCAGGCACCAGTTCTTAAAGGACCTAATTGGTCTCTACCATTCCAAATCCATACTGATACATATGATTATGATATAGGAGCAGTGTTAGGACAAAAAGTTGACAAGTTGGAAAATGCAATATATTATATCAACAAGAATTTGCAAGGACCTGAATTGAATTATACAGTTACTGAAAAAGAAATGCTAGCTGTCATATATGCCCTTAACAAGTTTAGACACTATATTATAGGGTATCCAATATTTGTACATACAGATCATACTGCAATTAGATATCTTATGAATAAGCCATCCCTCACCGGTAGACTGACTCGCTGGTTATTGTTGATGCAAGAATTTGATATCACAGTTGTTGATAAGCGAGGGAAGTCTAATGTTGTTGCAGATTATCTTTCACATCTTCAATTGCAGGAAGACTCTACAATGATAGATGACACTTTTCTAGATGAGCATTTGTTTCTCATACAAGCTCATACTCCTTGGTATGCTGATATTGCCAACTATTTAGCTGCAACTAAGATGCCAATTTCTTTTTCTCCTAAGAAAAGAAGGTTGCTAGTTGAAAAAAGTTTTAACTTTTCATGGATTGCTGATTGTCTATTTTATACTGGACCTGATCAAGTTATGCGAAGATGTGTCAGAGAAGATGAAACATATGACATCTTGCATGCATGTCATGATGAACCATGTGGAGGTCATTTTGCTGCCAAAAGGACAACACTGAAAATACTCAATACTGGTTATTATTGGCCTACACTACACAAGAATGCAGCTCAGTACACAAGGAAGTGTGACAGGTGTTAGCAAATGGGCAGACCTACAAAATCTGATGAGATGCCACTATATCCTCAAATATCTATTACACCATTTGACAAATGGGGATTAGATTTTGTTGGCCCTATCGATCCACCTTCTAATGACAAATCTTATATCTTGGTATGTACAGACTATGTGACAAAATGGGTAGAAGCTAGAGCTATGCAACATGCAAGAGATAATAAGGTAGTTGAGTTTCTCTATGAATAAATATTTACAAGGTATGGAGTACCCAAGAAAATCGTCTTAGATCAGGGACCTCAATTTATATCAACATTGATAAAAGCTTTGGTCAATGAATATAATATAAGACACAAGAAATCTACTCCATACTATCCACATTCTAATGGCTAAGTAGAAATTACCAACAGAGAGATTGAGGCTGTTCTTACAAAAACAGTGTCTATCCACAAGAAAGATTGGTCTAATTGACTTTCAGAGGCAATTTGGGCATATAGAACAACATGGAAAACACCAATTGGATTCACACTTTTTGAGATGGTTTATGGCAAAACAATAATGATGCCTATTGAATTTGAGCATAAAACCTTGAGAACAACTCTACAACTGAATATGACATTGTCTGAAGCACAGAAGGAACGCATTCAGTAGTTAAATGCTCTTGATAAATGGAGAAAGATAGCTATTCAATAGACAGAGTTGATTCAAAACCAAAGAGCCAGATGGAATGATAAATATATCAGAGAAAAGAAATTCAAAGTTGGTGACTGGGCACTCTTGTATGATTCCAGATATAAGGATGCTATGGGAAAACTCCAAACAAGGTGGTTGGGTCCTTATGAGGTAGAAGAAGTTTTTCACAATGGAGCAGTTTGGTTGTCCACAATAGATCCTGTTCAATTTAAACTCTTAGTGAATGGACACCGACTACGACTTTATCACAAGCCAGCTACTAGAGAAGAGTTTCTGCAGTAGTTTGCTCCTCAAAATGAAATACAAGTTCCTGCAGCAACTAGTAATGTTCCTGCAACAACTGCCAATGATTCGGTAACAATTCATGAGCTTCCTGTTGCACTTGAGCATGTTAATAAAGGTGATGTTCCTGCAGCCTCTGCAGTGAACTTATTTACCATATCATAATCAAATATTTCCATGTGAAATATTGTTCTCCATACATAAAGTTCCATCCACTACATTCCATCCCACTTTCTTACCTGTCACTTCATTTCATTTCGCCATCATTTTTGCCCAATTGCAGGTACGTATATATTGTACTTTATTTTAATTTTACATTTATTAGTTCATTATGATTTTAATCCCGTTTTAATCCGCTTCAAACCCGAAATCTCGTTAGCCTGTGTGGACACGTGCTAGGTTAAGTTGGGGGGGGGGGTACTTTATGGTCCTTTTTCCCAGTAAGATTTATTATCCCGAATTGATTTCCTAACTGACATTACTTATGATGATTATTATTTCACGCGAGTGAATAATAAGTTCTGCCACCAAATTTAAGATATGTAGATTTTAGCTTTTGTGAATCTGTCAAACATTTTGGTGAAGCTGCGGAAGTATCAGAGTAAAAGATGGGTGGTGATCTGATTCGCTATGAACCAACTGTCCATGAAGGGTTGCTATAGGATGTTGTCTGTGTGCATTATTTCAAAAACCATGGCTGGCTGGATTATTTCTTGAGAATCAGGGATCTCAATGACGAAATAACTGCATAATTTATGCATTCTTTTGACAAAGGAGAAGCTACAGTTAAGGGGTTGAGGGTAATTGCTACAGAGAAGCGAATTACAGAGGTCACAGGGTTGCTGTAGGAAGGAGAACTCTTTCCAGAATTGAAGGATGCAAGGAGTGCCAAGGCAGAGTTCACAATTTCTACTGACAGACCCTTAATGGTGGATAGGCAAGGGACTAGAAGGGTTTCTTTGCCAGTACATTGGCCTTAGGTAGCTCTGTATATTATGAAATATATTACCTGTGAAGGATGGTATTCAAATCTCCATTCGCCTCACATCAAGTTACTTAGTCATCTGCATCATGACCGACGAGTTAATGTCCCAAATTTCTTGTATCATCCCAACTCTATAAGTGCTAAGGAGACTAAAAAATATGGAAATCACTCTGTTAGCCATCATGGATTGGTGAAGTTGCTGGTACAATGGTCCCTGAGAGATGTTTTACAGATGGAATGGGGCATGTTTGAAGATATTCTGCAATTTAGGGTAGATGAAGCCCCTATTGAAAATAATCTGTCAGTTCAAGAAGAGATAGTTGCAGAAGGTCTTTCTTGTGAAGATGAGGGTTTGCTGGTTGCTGAATGAGCTGCAATTATTTTAGAAGAAAATATTGAAGCAGAGCCAATCAAAGGACAACACTCTACCTCTCTTCAAGGAGGTTCACCTGTTTTGCAGAGGGAAGGAAAAGAATTAGAAAAGGAGGATTTAGATGAAGAATTTGTTATCCGGCTGCAGGAAGTGCATATCCCTCCTATAGCCAAGAGGCATCGAACAAAAACAAAAACTCCTACGTCTGTTTCAAAAGTGTATATGAGGAGAACAAGAAGGAGGACACAGAAGACTCAACCAGTGAGTAATCCAGCAGAGGTGATTGCAGTAGAAACTTCAAAAGAAGAAGATGCTACAGAAGAGGAAATTCAAGAAAACCCTACAGAAGAGGAAATTCAAGAAAACCCTGTAGAAGAGGAAATGCAAGAAAATCCTACAGGAGAAGAAATCCAAGAAGAAATTGTAATGGATAAGCTTGCAAATCTGGCTTCAGTGGCATTGCAATGTGAGGAGATTATTGATGATGTTCCACAACAACCTGAAGAAAATGTGGGAAATATGTCAATCTAGAATGAGGAAGTTATTGAAGAAATCCCACTGTCTAAGGTAGGACCCATAATAACTCCTTCATCCCTAACTAGCTTATCAATTGCTTTAACATTCTTTAGGCAATGGGAAATAGAGAAGGATAGGTTGCAAGGGATAATTAATAAGCAACAAAAAGAGATTGAGAAGAAAGATAATAGAATTAAAGAATTGGAGACTAAGGTAGAAGAGATTTATGGTATGGTTCCTGAGATAATGCAGTGTAGGGCTCCCCCAAGAATTTATGCAGTGCACTTGAAAGAACGGTATCTGAATTTCAGATTAAACCACATAGTAAGGGATCTTAATCCATCCTTGGAAACACCTGAGGAATTCTATCATGCTTATCAAACCTCCCCACATTCTGTAAGGAACTTGTTATGTGAATTATATTTACATAATTATGCTATACCCCAGGACAGAGAATGAAATCCTTTGTTGTACATTGGGGATATCCATCTCAGAGCTCTAATGTCTTGGATACAAAATGAAATGATTATAGGACCACAAGCTAGGGAGTTTCAAAAATTGGAACTTGATTGTCCATTGCCATTGAGGAGGGAATCAGAAGCACCCAGGGTTCTGTATTATGATTGGCAAAAGTTGCTAATAAGAGATGATGCTAGTAAGATAGTACTTCCAATGAGAGAGGAAGTCTATCAAGCGTATGAGCAATTAGTTTAGATCCACAGGACAACAGTACTAGAGGGAGTAACTCAACACTAGAATCATCTACCAGATCATTTAAAATTGGGAGAACCCTACTCATTATAGAATTTTCATGTAGCTATACAGAGAGCCTCCAAGTACATACAGCTAGGAAAGGAGAAATCCAATAATTGGTTGCCATTAATCTTTCAGCCTCCTATCCTAATGTGGCCACTTTTGGCATGCCAACCAACAAAACAGAATTATGATGTAGATAAGGAAGAAATAGCTAGATGGTCCAGGTTGGAGAAAATGAAGGGATTTTATTGGAATTTGCCTTCCAAGGGAACCGGACAGGACACTGTTGGTGATTTCAGAGTTTCAGCAAAAATCAGAAATTTTCCTTTTGCTGCAGGAGCAGCAAACCCTTAAAGTTGGGGGGCATGATAAGTCGGTGTATTGACATGTTTTTTATCAGGACTCTTAGGTTTTTTGGTATCTTTGGGGTTGTATTGTGATAGTAAAATATTGTGAATTGACTATATGTAATCCATGTTTTAAAACTGAACTTAAGAAATCATGTTTGAACCTTGTCTGTTAATTCCTGCAGCCATGCCAATTTATTCCTGCAGCCAGATGGTTTGTCCCTATGATATGCAGATTATTTAGGATGATTTCATATGTGAGTTAATGAATGTATTAGTTAAGTAAGATACATATGCATGTCCTTGTATATTGTTTCTGTTTTAGTGCAGATAATAATTGATGCTGCGGTGGAGAATTCTCTTTCGCGCCTAAGGACTGGAGAATCATGTTCAGATAGCTGGAGGTCAAATTGAAGGAGATTCAAGCGAGCACAATCTATGGCATAATCAGAGCAATTGTACTTCACCATGGGAGTTTAACTCCGGTGCATGTTTAATTTGCAAAATATCTCTTTGGCGTGCAAAGACTGTGGTTCGGTTTCAGATCCACAGTTCCTGCAACCAAGCTCTTTGTTATCCCCTTCATCTGACAGCTATCCGCCTCTTCTTCTGGGCATAACTGGAGTTGTCCATTGTAGTCTATCTTTTCTTTATAATAAGCTCTTCCTTCTTTTCTGAGAGTTAGACATAATGGAAAGGGATTGAGCAGAGTTTTTGTCAAGTATTCTGAATTTTCTCTTTTTGAATATGTAATCATCTTTCAGGAAGAAATGAATAGAAATATGTTATTCTGATCTATTAATAGTTCTTTGTTGAGAGTTTGATATCACTCATCCAAGGGGGCCCACTTGGTGAGTGATCCCATGTTTATGATTATTGAAGTTAGTTTTTACTTAGTTGCAGTAGAAGTTCATGACTGGGTTGTTCTTGTAGCCACTGGAAATAGATCCTTTGACTGTTCTTGCAGCCAAGGCAGAACGGTGTGATTCCTGTTATTTCCATTAGATCATTTCAGCAGAGTTTTGCAAAGCTTTCATTTAGCCTTTATGATTTCCATTCCTACCTTTCTTACAGTAATTAAGAATAATCATTTAAGGAGCTTAGTGCATATATATTGCAGACCCATTTCAAGTTTTACGTTCCTGGATTGACAACTAAATGAACACCAGCCATGAGAATAGTAAACTCTACCATATGAATGTCCAAACTTCGGATTGAGATTTCAATTAGAGGTATTATTATTGTCATTATAGTTGGGGTAGACAAGAACCATGTCGGGGCATCTCCTATGAGACTCTTGGGGAAGAGTCTTCGAAGGTATAGGTCACTATAGGAGACTTATTGGCATAAGATGTTAAATTTCTGGACAAGGTCGCGAGGGTCTCCTTTGGCTTCATACTTGGTGAATTTAGGGATCTCAAATCCTAGGGGGTAGGGTGCAACTAATATAGATGGGTCGTAAGGACAAGGACAAAATTCCTCAAACGAGTAAGGTTTCCTCTTATTAGTCCCTTCTTTCATGTCCTTGATGATATTTTTCATGTCTTGAATTTCCTTAATGAGGTCTTGTTGTAGATTTTGATAATGATGGATTGTATTTACCCCTAGAATTAGATGAGTCAAGGAAGGTGCACCACCACTAATGTATTAATATGATGAGGTGGGGATGTTGCAGGGATTTGTGTGATAGTTGGTTGCAGCCCACAAACTATTGTGACAGGATTGAGTGTGGCCTGGATAAAATTGGCGATATTGTTGATAGGAAGTGAAGTTTGTGGAATAGAAATATGTGGTTGAATGGAAGAAGATGGTATACATGCATGCTGGAGAATAGATGAGATCAGATTTGATAGTGGTATAGATGGTAAGGAGGAAGAAGGTGGGATGGAGACCACAGGGGGAGGTGCTGCAGGTGGCATTGATTGAGTTTGGATGATTGGTGGGGCTGCAATTGATTGAGTTTGAATAGCAGGTGTAGCATTTTGCGTGGGATCGAGGTCTCCTTGTGGTTGTTGGCCAAGGGGGGATTTATCAAAATCAGGTGGAAGTTGAGCTCCATTTTCAAGGAGGGTCTTTAGATATGCAGTAGGATTGTGTTGGATAAATTTTTCAATCATCTCTTGGTTATAAGAATCTGCAAGGAAAGTTTGCACTTCCGAAGAGATTTCATCTTGGTTAACCATATTAGGATTTTGGATTTTATCTTGATTGCTAGGTTGCACACTTTGTGTAGGATCTTGTGTAGGATCTGCATATAGGACACTAATGTCTGACATGCCATATTGTTGTTCAACCATCTTTTTCTTTTGAGATGGAGTTGTGACCATACAAGAATAACCTTAGAAAAGCTTGGAGGAAGAAATTTTTAATGAGAGGACTTAGCAAGACTTTTGGATTCTTTGGATTTTGTCTTTGATGACAAGGGATTTTGCTGATTGGTGGTGTTCTTGGATTAGAACCCGGATTTGATTAGGATTGACACATTAATCCTTGGATGAGGATCTTAGGTGGTAGATGAAACCGCAAGCAAGGTAATGACCAAGTTGGGTAGAATCTAGACCTTGGAATGATGATGAAGGAGCCTCTTTTCCACCAAGGGTTGACTAATGACCCTAAGCAAACCAAAGGTATAAGTTAAGAGTCTTGATCGACTTAAAGGATGAGGCAAAAGTTACTTGGAGAGGATTCTTCTTCAACCACAAAAGCCAAGTGATTAATGATGAGGTCTAAATGGAACTTCACAAGGCATGCAACCTTAATGTGAGGTTAAATTGGATTAAAGGATGATTGGATTTGGATTTTGAAAATTGAATTGATAATGGAGGGAGATTGATTTGATGAGCTAAGTCCTTAGGAAATTGAGGATGATTGATTGAGGAGGGATGATAGTGATGATTAGAAGAAATTTGGTGACTAGGTTATCTTTGGCATGAACATCACTCAATAGATGATTGGTTCGGATGGCAAGTTGTATGGAGGGACACAACCACCCTAATTTTGATGATAGTTGGTGTTAAAAGACAAACCTAAACCTTGATGGAGGGCACAGACTCTTAGTTCATCACTAGCATCAAACTCATTGCTATGACCATGGACGTAATCATGGTAATGATGCAAGAATGTCCTATGTTTGAGCAAGAGTTTGTGGTTGGTATACCAAAATTTCCGACGCCTAATGAGTTGTGCTTGTGTGAGCTTCTTCTTCTTGATAGGTCGGTGAATTGAATTCTTAGGATGTTTATACAACTTGGGCTTATGAAACATGAGACAGACGAAGTTTTGATGCAATATGGACTTTGTGTGGATAATGACTTGGATGATTGTTTTCTTTTGGACAAAGGTTTTTGCAAAGTGTTTGAGGATAATGATGTGTTTTTAGTCTACTCTTGGCAAGTAAGTATCAAGCAAAGCAAACTCAATGATCAAATGAATTTTAACTCAAAGACACTCATGCTCATGTACAACATTCTTAAGGCTGACAAGGACGAAAGTCATTAGATTCCAATTGGTTTCCCAGCTACGCTTACCCAGAGTGGACCCTTAGATGCTTGACCCCATTGGCTCCCATCCACAACACTCACTTCTCCAGGGCATCCAAGCATCAATTCCCATGAAAAATCCTCATGGTGAACTTTTTGTCTCTACTAAGGGCCGTAAAAATATGGGCGACTTCGGAGGTTCGACCTCTTTCACCAATGACTAGAAGGTTTTTGGCCACTATGCACAAGGTGCTTAGTATGGCTTCCCGTTAGGAGCTACCCTTCGCAGTTGCACAAGCACAATTGAGACCTATAGCCCAACAAAGCACCAAGAACTTAGTAGTCACGCAAGCGTGATTGAGATCTCTAAGATCCTACTAAGCACCCAATGTGAGAGTGAACTCTCATATAGCCCCAACCATTGACCCTTTCATCATCAATGGCCTATTTATTATAGTGAGTTGGGAACCCCAGGTCCGGGAGTATTCACTTGGGTCATTCCCCTCTTAACTTCTCAAAGAGCAAGTTGGGAGGGCAGGCCCGCTAAGGGCAAGCATGCAACAAACATGAAAAAATTGGAGGGTCTGGACTTCTGATCGTCTAGCTAGACTAGAGCATACTCTCCTACCTTTACGCTTTTCACAAAACACATAAGACAATAGTTCATTTACCCTTTAATTAAATCTAGGTTCCTAGTTATAAAAAGAAAACACAATGTTTGGTTGGAACTCCTAGGAAACCTACAAAATACTTTAGATTAGTAGTTTTTTCTGTTTTTTTGGGTCTTGGATGATCGAGAAAAGCTGCAACACTAAAAAAAATAAAATTAGTACTCACTGTTCTGCACATACAACACACGCATTGAAGTGCAGTTAGCCGCACTGAAGCGCTTGCACAGGCACCAAAACACCTACGTACGCGCTGCAGCTAATAAAACAACAAAAAAATGATAACTTAACGCAGGTCGAACTGGGGATTTTATACCTTTCTGTCGTGCTGATTTGGATCGGTCACGCATAAATGCCTGCACATGCGCTAAAATCCTGAAAATAGAGACATAACAGGTTAGCAGGTTAAGTTTTTAAAATTCAAATTTAAAAACAATTTTTTTTGCCAGGGGCGGGAGTTTTGAAAAAACGGTCGCGCTGATTAGAATTCGCTCGCACCAGAATGCGTTCGCCCGCGCTGATGTGCTTGTGCATGCGTTAAACAGACAAACAGAGAGTAAATTTTTTTAAATTTAAACAGAGTGGGAATTTTTTTTAAATGTTATAAAATGGTCGTGCTGGTTCGTTTTTGCTCGCGCTGATGCGCTTGTGCACGCGCCAAAGGAGTTTGTCTGTCACGCTGAACTCGAATCACTCGCGCTAATTTGTAATCTCTCACGCTGTTCCGGAACCTACGTCTCATAAATTCACAAAAACTCAAAAAATGTTAGTTTTTAGGGATGTGGGTCCCACCGGGCGTGCTAGAATGAAGAGGGGAAAAGAGTGTGAGGTGGATTAGATTGTTAGTATGCAAATTAAAACATTAAAACATTTGAAACAAAAAGCATAAATCAAATCACATAACAAAACATGAAGAGAAATGCTTATACCTTACAACCTTTTACCTTCTCCTTCGGATGGAGCTTGGATGGAGTTGAAGTGCGCCCAAATGCCTCCAACGTGATATCGATTTTCTCCTAGATTGCTTGATGTGGTTGGCTCTCCAACATTGTGCACAAATAGATAAAATGGATTTGAGGGATGAGATGTATATTATGACTAAGTATGGATGAAGGATAATTTTGACATGGTAAGGATGCAAATATGATTTTCTAGGCTCAAACTAAAAACATGAACTTGCTAAAATTGGAGATGATAAGTGAGGGGATGGAGTCCTCAATTTATAGGACGAGGAGGAGAGGAAAAATGAAGGGCTAGGATTGACTCAAGATGGAGGGTCAAGATTCCTTGTGAGCCTACACAAGGCCCAAGAGGAGGTGTGGAGACCAAGAGATATGCCTTAAAGACATTTCTTGTCTCCACACTCCTCAAGGTACATTGGGAAGACTTCCCAATGTGCCTCGAGAAGAGAAATGGATGAGACATTTCTTGAAGAATGGAGAGGAAGAGTTAAAAATTCTTCAAAAATGGATGATCATGGGGATTGGAGGAATAAGAAGGAATTAAAAATTCCTTGGAAGATGAGATGCCTAGAGAAAATCTCACATTCACCTAAGAAAATGGCATTTAAGGAGAGTGGTTGGATGGAAGGGACAAAGAGTTGACTTTGTGGCTAATCATGATGATTAGCCACTAGCAACTCATTAGGAGGAGGATTAGAGGAAAGATTATGTGGGATTAGGATATATAAGATGTGTAGGAGGGTTTGACTAGGAGAGAGAATGAGTGGAGGGAATTAAAAATTAGAAGAATAATACTAAGTGAGCTTAGGGAATTTCTAGAAGAATTTATTAGGTTAATGATGGATTAAGAAAAGATGATTTCTAGGAATCACTTAGGTTAACTAATTAATTGAAATTAATTAGTTAAGAGGAGGATTTTGAGAAGATTTAATATTGAAGATTTTTAGAAGAATAAAAGGGAGTTGATTTATTAAATAAATCAATCATAGACTAAAGTGACAATAAATTAATTATGTGAGGAATTAAAAATATTAAAAATAATTATTTTTAAGTATCTACAAATCTAATGGACTTAAGCAACAAAACAATACAAAGCAATTTGTTGTATGACACAAGATGTCATCTCGCATGACAAAACGATAACGAATGACTTGAACAAGACTAAAAAGAAAAAATTCAACAAAAAAATTCAAAATTGATGAAATGAAAGGGCTAAAAATTAGACTCTTACCACTAGCTCATAATTCTGAGTTGATTATGATGTTTCTGGCGCTCAAATCGGTGCTCCTGGATCGGAATGACTATTTTATTCATAGAAGGATTTTTGAATTTTCAAACTTGGAGAGGTTAAAATGAATTGGAAATGACATTTTGACCCCTTATATAGCCAAAACCTAATTTTTCAACTTTCTCCGATGGACATGAAAATTGTACCCTTAGCTAATTTGCCCATCCTGATTCCATTTTCGGGATTGAAATCAAAATATGAGTTCATTCTTCTAGTTAATTTTGCACAACCTAGACCACTTAGCGCTTTCCTCAAATGCTCATTATTTCTCCAATTTGTGCTCATTTTCTAATGAATCAACGTTGAATCTCAATTTATTCTACAAATCAAACTTCGCGCTCATTTTCTCATCAATCAACGCTAAATCTTCACATATTCCTTTGAATCATTTTTTGCGTTCAAATCATGTACCCTCGCTATCTTTCGATTTTGCTCTCGAGGGGGCATACTCATGATCTCATGACCCTACATCTTCAAAGTCGAGAAAAATTCTCAAATCTTCATCAAAAGTCGAGCAAAAATCTTTTCAACTAAAGAAAATCAAACAAATTCTTATTGCTAAGGGGCATCACAGCTTCATTACTTCATATCAGTTGAGATTTCTCGTTCATCTGAATCAAATCAATTGCTAGGGGCATATCAGTTTCATCACTTCAAATCAAGCTGATATTTGCCTTCATTTGAATTAGTCTCTTAATGTTAATCAGTTTCATCGCTTTTCATCAAGCTAATTATTCATTTAAACTCAATCAAAAGTTTAAAGAGTATCTTTGATCACACGCTCAATCTAAGCAGGTGTTCAGTTTCATCGCATCAAATCAAGCTGGACAGTTTATCTTCGCTCATCGTATCTTGATCCATCAAGTTCAAGATCAATTTTATCTTTGCTCACTATGTCTAGTTCAATCAACTTCTAGATCAGTAAGATTCGCTTCTTGATCAATCAAGTTCAAGTTTGGTATCTTTTCTCTCCATCGGTCCTAGTTCAATCAAGTTCGGGATCAGTTTCATTTTAATCAACTCTATTCAACTTCATCACTTCAAATCAAGCTAAACACCTCGCTCTTGATCTGGTTCGTGATCAATCAAGTTCAAAACTGGTATCTCCTAGAAATAAACTATTCTTTGAACCAACGCGCTGCTCACACATTAATTCAAAGAGGGGCAAATGTAATACCCTAAAATTGGTCATCTAAATCATGGGCCCCTAATTTCGACAACATCACCAAAGTCCTAACCATATGTAATTAAATTAACTTTGAGCACACAATTAATTAATTCTTCAATCATCAAATGTCACATGGCAAGTGAATTATTCTATATTAATTAAATATTTATTTATTTAATTAAATCATTCCAAGAAAATCATTTTGATCAATTATCCTATTTAATTTATTAAATATCCTAGCATATTTAATTAATTAATAAATTTGCCTTTTAATTATTAAAAAGGAATTAATTTATCACAAAAGAGGAATTAATATGCAAAGTAAGAGTTAAATTGAAAATAAAATAAAAGAATTGAATTGAAAGAGAAATCAAACTTGAGATGTTATTTATTTCTTCTAAATTGAGAACTTGAAATCAGAAAAGCAATTAAAGGAATTTAATCATTCTCTAAAATTGGAACTCAAAGCTTTTGAGAAAAGAAGTTCAGTTGCATTGAAAGACTCTTTTCTTGAATAAATAAAAAAATTACCTATTTTTATCTCAAGTGCATGGAATTAATTGAATTATATCTCCAATGCAAACTCAAACTTCTTTCTGAATGCATTTCAATTAAACTATAATTGGAATCTATCGCAAGGTTAACTGAATCTGATCTCTCAATCATTTCAATTATCCTAAATTGTGATTTTTCTTGATCTCTCTTGTGATTCTCTATAAATTAAACCTTCATCTCTCATTCACAACACCCTAGAGATTTATTGTTATTATACAGTTTTTGCTCTAGAGTCATTGAAGATTTTTGTGCTTGCTTTTTGAGATTATTGCATCTTAGTTTAATTTCTTTTTGCATATTTTTATGATTGCTTGAAGTCATATAGCTTACTATTCATCCATCTAGCATAATCTTGCATCCATTTAGATTAATCTCATACCTATATAGATTAAATCCTTCATCTTGGTGTTGTCTAGTCATTAGTATTGCTTATACAAATATGAGAGCAATCTTATACTCACATCTTTTAGAAGGCAATTAGCCGATTTGTTATGGTTTTCACATTCATGCTTATATCTGTCTAACCATATATGTAATGACTTAATTGAAGTGTTGTGTCTTGCATCTTACAGACTTATTCCAATTTTTCACACACACATTGAGAATAGTGAACCTGTAGTATGTTTGGTTGTTTACTTAGCTGCATTTGATGAGGAGATGAGTTATTTATTGAGAGATAAGGATCCTAAAACCTTGCAATAGGCTTATAGGACAACAATGCACATTGAGAACAACTTGAAATATGAATTTCCTAAGGGTTATCTAGCTACAAGAGTTTGCTACCCTAAGACACTAGATGTTGAAGAAAGGTGTAAACCAAGAGGTTAAGGTCAATGTCAAAGTATTTACATCTCTGCTAATCACAACAACCATGTTGTGACTTATTATCTAAACAATAATATGAGTGAAGAGAACTTGTCTCAGACAATGGTTATTCCTCATATTAGTGAAGATAAGGGTAGTGAGAAATTATGTGACAAAATTGATACAAAGATAGAGATAATTTTAGTCACCATACCATGTGATAGTAACATCAGTTGTCCCAGTGAGAAGATCACACAAAGGGTCTATCCACACTCTTATGGTTTGGATGGATCTAATAGTTTGTATGAAGGAAAATTGGAGGGATGTATATCTGATGAAGACAATAATGATATGCAAAATTTTGATGATATAGATTTATTCTCTTAGGAATCAGTTGTGTGTAATGATGAGGAATTGAATATTTCCATACCATGTTTGGTTGATGATGCTGATAAGCTAGAGAATTTCATGGTATGTTCCAATAAAGAAAATATGCTTAAGCAAGTGCTTTTTCCATGTCAACTTATTCCGAATGATGTATGTGAAGAGTTATTCCCGGTAGATATGCCTAAAAGAAGTATTATAAGTAATGATACACTACCTGCCTCATTAAAAATAACTCTTCATGCAATGGATCAAATTGTTCCTCAATTTTCTAATCATGAAAACATTTGTGAACCAGCAAGTGTGGTTGGAGAAGATGAAACTCAAAGGGGTAAGAGTAGTCATGATGATCTTGTTGAAGCCTATGAGGGTCATAACATTGAGTACTTGTGTTGTGAGGATTATAATATTAAGAGTTGTTCTAGCTCAGATTGTAAGTCTGAGGATGACTGTGATCTTGAGATAGGCAGTAGTTTCAGTGAAGTTTATAATGCACTGTTTGATGGGGATATAGATATGGATCAACCCATCCTTTGCCTTAATATTTTTGAGAGAGGTTTTCATCCGATCTCCAATTCTTTGCATGAGGAGATAATTGAGAATCCAAAAATATTGAATGTTGATCAAGATAGAATTGTTGATTATATGTTGTTTGATGAAGATCAGTTTTCTTCCGTCATTGGTTATGATATTAATGTTGAAGGCATTTTAGACATCTGTGAGTATGGTTTATATGATAAGGAAAGAGCTATCCAAGCTAATCAAGGAATTCTAGTTGTCTATTCTATCAGTAATATGCAAGAATACAAGTCTGAGTTTTTAATCACATGCCAATTGAGTGACTACCCGATTAAAGGAGGCGTGGATGGTGTCAAAGGCAGGGTTAGCTTGCAGCTTGCAGATATTTATATATGTGGTCAGTTTATATATAGTAATATTTTCAAGTTACTGATTACATATGTAGATGAAAATCAGACCTTTGATAAGGGTAAATACTGGTGTTTCAGTTTTGATGGCCTTGGGCCATTAGTCAAAGTTTTATTTTTTCAAGCTACAATACATGATGCAGGGAAAGGAGGTTGACTCTACTACCCAATAGAGATGTACAAGTTTATTCATACTTGTGCTGATGATATGGAAATTGAGATACAATTGAGGTTTGAATCTTTAATGAAATGGAATGGA
The DNA here is from genome assembly GCF_030272615.1 of Cryptomeria japonica. Classification (NCBI taxonomy): domain Eukaryota; kingdom Viridiplantae; phylum Streptophyta; class Pinopsida; order Cupressales; family Cupressaceae; genus Cryptomeria; species Cryptomeria japonica. Next base: position 530,379,060 of record NC_081407.1, read on the forward strand.
ACTAGACGAGAAGCTAATACCAAAATGTTAAATTACAAATTGAGGTCATACACTTGTATAAAGAGCAACTGGAATGAATTTCTAGATAAAGGTTTGATCTTAATGTGGAAATACCAGGTTGGAAGACAAATGAAGGCATGATAAGTTTGATGTCACCTAGTTAAACCCATATTTATTTCAAAACAAGTGGGGAGAAGATTATATTTCACACTTTCTCCAACGAATGACAGATGAAGTCCTTGAACTGCTTGTTCATGGACAGTTCTTGGAATTTTACTTCTTTTGAAGTATTTCTTTTCCATGAGAAGTAGATTAGGCTTTGCACATTTTGGTTGGTTTATTTTTCTATTTGCGCTGCCTTGTCTAGGTAGTTTCTTTTGGGTTTTCTCTGTAGATGGTCTGCTCCACCTGAGATTCTAGATCCTTGTATCATCCCTGAGTGGTGATCATTCGCAACTAGAGCCACTGGTAGTCTTGAAAATGACTATGCAAAAATTTGATTTCCCTATTAGTATTTTAGTCATTTTGAATTAATGACACTCTCTATTCTTATCTTCAAGGTTTAGGGTTTTGGGTTTATGTGTTTCTGGGTGAGTCTTTTGTTAAAAAACCCAAAGCCTGTTATATTTCTTCATTGCCTTTTTCACTTAAACGTGAGGTTCTTTTTTTATCATCTAGGGGACTTGGTCTTTTTTTCTAGATGCTATTTCTTATGGCAGCCTTTTGAAATTTTCCTGTCTGCATCTTTTTCACTATCGTCGAGCCCCCCTTAAAAATTTTAGAGGGTATTATTTTACCTAAGTCTAGCCAAAATATTCCGGCTAATGTTTCTATGATTAACGATCAAACAACTAAAGGCTCCATAATTTTGCACATGCATCAAGTGGACAACGACGTTGTAACCCAAGCAGGAAAGTGCACGAAGGATAGTGGTCAATGTTAAGCGGTTGTCTAGCTGGTTTGTAAAGAGCGAATAGATTTGATGACCTTCAGAATCCCTTGAAGGAAGATGCAGGGAAGTTAAGGACCACGACATCGTGAGATGATGCCATGTGTCCCAGGTAGACCAAGAAGGTGTGAAGGTGGAGCCGCTAAAATAATTGAGCTGGAAGATGACTGGGTGATGCTCGGTCAGACCTTTTTGTAGACCTATTTGCCATAGTGGCAGGTCAATATCATATTGGCTGATGATGATCGCACGATGTGCCGTGCTAGACAAGATCTACGGTGGAGATATAACGTATTTCAAAATAGAGGTGATTAAGGCTGTTTGTCATCACTCACGCAAGAAAATAAAGGCAGAAGGAAATGAGCTTGTCGACATAAGATGAATCGAGACAAGTCAAGACACATGGATGTTGATTGATTTTTAGAAGAACCATTCTAAAGGTTGTTTTACGAGTCGAAGTGAATTGGCAAGCAATGCTGACAATTTTAGGGAGCCGTTTCAACAATTTTCATTGCCGCGGCGATAATAAATTGAGATTTCCAGAGGCATAAAGGGATAAGGATGATTTATGAGTTGGCAATAAAGTGTTCAATGACTTGTCAACAAGATCATAAGGTTGCATACTATCAAGGATTCTCACAGAAGGGTAATAATCAAGAAACTTTCTCCGAGAAAACTTCAAAAGGATAAGGACTCCATATCCAAAAAGGAAATTATAAAACATAAATTGTGCAGTCAAGAAAATAATGTGATCATAATAAAATCGTTCACGTAGGATGAGATTTGTCAGAGGGAAGTAGATTGACAGTTTGAATCTAATGGTGTCCTGGATCTGAAGGATTTGATTTCTTAAGTCCATTTGCTGGTAGGATGAGTAGAAAGCAATGAAGTGATGATTTTTCATGCATGAGAACCACCAAGTGAGATAGCTTTGATTATAAATACAACTAAGTGGTGTTCTCAATTGGTAGAAAGAACAAAAATCTTATTTTCTAGGAAGGTTTTGAGATGATGAGAATTATATTTGAGTAATATTGTGCAAGGAGTTATACTGAGTTTTGTGATAGTGGATGTAATTTCTTCTTGAGTGAATATGCTTATAGTCAGTGGAGCCTTGAAGGTTGGGAAGATAGTTAGTGGAGGATTGAAATCCATTTTTGATCAGAACAAGCCTTGCATGACAATCCTTTGCATCTCCTCTGCCACTGGTTGGTAGAGGGTTCTAGGAAGGGCCTCATGGAGGAACAAGAGCAGAACAAGGTTGGGGAGGAGGCAACGACTAGTCATCTTTGCAATGGGATGGAAGCTGCAACACCATCCCTTCACTTTATGTTCCTCTAGGAGTCCCTTTTCCCACTTTCTCTAATCCTAGGCATGAAGGTTTGAGCTCCTCTTCTATTTGAGGGGCGATTTTCCTTCTTGTTGGGATCTAAACCCTCTTCTAGAAGGGAAAATGATCTGTAGAGAATCAAGGTGCATCTCACGATCCATCTGGGAGCATCGAGGGTGATAGTGGCATGACTCAAAAGGTTTTGTTTCTACCAAAATGCAGTTAGGAATTTTGGCTTTACCTCATCATGAAGTGCTGGTATGGACAGTTTTTTTTTTGGAGATTGTGAAGAATCACAAGCGGTCTTGTAGGCTTGTGACAGGTGTCTCCTTTGGCCTGAAGCTTGTTTGCTTGCTTGTGTCTATAAAAGGGAATTCAAGGCCATGAGACGAGGTCAAGAAATTTGGTCACATCTTGGGTCCAAATCCTTGGTCATGTACATTGAGTCTAGGTGAAGTAAGTAGGATGTAAAAGTCATTTACAGAGCAAATAAAATGGGTCTCATGTCATATTTTATGCAGGTTCTTGAAGGTGTTATATGTAATATGATTTGTAATAGAAAACAGCTTGTTAAATGAATGAAAACATATTTCAAATCCATTTCTCCAGTGTATAACTCTGTTATGTTTTGAATGAGTAGAATCAAGGGTTTTCTCATTCATTGTAGTGTTATGGTGTATGTATTTTCTATTTTTTGCTTTGACCTAAGGGGTTAATTAAAATGCTTAAACAAAATTATAAACTGATAGGGCTTATACATGGATCCAGATAAGTATTTTGGGTTTGGTTATATAGATGAGAGATATTGTAAGCAAGTATTATCTTGGATCTTTAGCTATTAGACAAAAGTTCTGTTATATTTTCATATGTATTGCAATTTTAGTCGCCCAATGGATAAGACACTTGTCATGGCTTGTAAATGTCTGCAGTGACAATTTTGTATTCATAACTCATCAACAACTCTCTGTAAACTACGAATATCATAACATATTTTCATTTTTGTTTATGTTGCTGCTCATCAAAAATGTCTCATTCTCCAAAGTAGGTTGAGGATCATTGAGAGCTAGCCACTATGTAGAATTCTCCCTCTTCCTTGAGCCCTCTTAAGAATGAGATCTTTTTCTTTGTTTTAATATCATTTGCAAAGTGTGGTACAGAGATTTGTAGGTGCATTAAGGGATCACCCTTCTGGGTTTTGCAGAGCTCAAAGTGTAGAAGGATTAGCAAAAATCCTTGTCATATGTTGGTCCAAGTCCTTAGAGATTTTGATAGTTGGAGTTGGCTTCTCCCTTGATAAATTTGAAGAATCAACTTGGTTTCTATTTGTTGTAGTGTAAACCCCATTCTGGGAACCAACACATCAAATGATGAACCATGATCTCCAAAAAGAAAAGCTATGAGCTCATGGGGAGGAGAAAAGAGAGAAAATGGATGCCACAGACTAGTAAGCTGTGTTATTCTAGCTGATCCTGTGATGGTGAAAAATGGGATCAGGTGGTTATATAGGATTTTGCCTTAGTCAAACCCCTCGTTTGGGTGATTTACACCTTCACAAATATCCAATGAAATGTTGGAATGTGTGTGTGTCCTAGAATCTCATGTGCTTACTATTGGTAACAATGTAGCAAACTGAGAGGGAGGGTGAATCAGTTTGCCCTCAAACTTTACATAACTCAAACTTAAATTTAGATCTGATAATAAACAGTAAAAGCATAAATCAACACCATATCAATAACAAACATAACACTGAGATTTTTGACATGGAAACCTTGGTTAAGGGAAAAACCATAGTGGGAACCTACCCACAATGAGATAATAACCTGTTAGGAGTAAGTGTAAATATTACAATGGGGAATGTACATGCATTCAGACACACTGCCTAGAGCTCACTACTCAAATTACAAAACAAGAAGGTTTACAACCCTTGGGAAGGCTCACTGCCTTACAGAAACATTCATATTACATCTGGAGGATCATGAACTAATGAAATAACATCTTCTCATGCCTGGTTACAGTTCCAATTAAGCCCAAAACTCAAACTCTACTCTTTCAAACTTCTGCACACTTCTTCGCACTTCTTCACACTTCTCCTCTGCTACTAAAAGATCAAATCAATGTTCGCACATACTGATACTAAGTAGATACACCTACAACATGACAATTAAGTATATTTATACAAATCATCAGCCTATATTTCAAGGTCGGTTATACTCTCAATGCAAATTACAAAACAATAACCTCACACGCTACAACAATACATGCAGACCAAAACAATGTTGGCTAAGACATAGTCTGAACCTAAACCAATACCGCATGCAAGAAACATCTCCAAAGATTGGACCTTGAATATTCGCAACATGCTACAATCAACATGAATATCAGATAACACGAAGAACACCAATAAATCAAGAAAATGATCAACAACGTGCACAACAGTCAATGCAGACCATCAACATGGATAAAACATGATCTAGAAACATCCACAAGCAACATGAATCACCACATCAATAACCACAACATCACTACTCACTAGAATCTTCAACATCATTATACTGAACCTCAAGAACATATGTTGAATTGACTATCAACCCGAAAGATTCACTTGCGGACTTCCAAATCATGAACTATCTGAATTGAGGACACATATGAACATCCCAAACACTCTGCCAAATCCACAAACCAATATATTGCAATTCCAGAGCAATGCAGAGCACAATCTAGGATACCAAATAACACAAACAACTGAATATCAACCATAATACCGGATCTCACTACTTGATCAAGACATCATGCGTACCATTGAAAATTCTACTAAATCAACTAGAGATAAGTATCTCTAAAACCATTAAACCGCAATAGCTCAACTGCAACACACTGGCCAAACCAACTCATCCAATCTAAATGCAACACTGAAATACACAAAAGAATATGTTGACATCAATGACAACACATTATTCCAACAATCTCCCCCTTTGGCATTGATGGAAACATATGAATGTGAAAACAATCAATGCAAAGAAAGAAATCAACAATCAACAATCTCCCGCAACTCTCAACAATCTCCCCCTGAGTTATGCACACAACTAAATATATACTCTCTCCCCCATAGGGTTTTTCACATGCTTCTCTCCCCCTTTGACATCAATGCAAAAGGCATATACATCACAAATCTTGATTCTCCCCCCCTTAGATAAACAAACAAATTAGAACAATTGGACAAGTATATGGTTCAAACACTGACTACTCCCCCTGAGTAGTAGCCTCACTCATCAATCTAGATCACAACATATTTCTGTGAAGTCCACGGGACTGATGCAACTCTATGCATCGTAGTTCTCATCAGGAGGGAGAATCACCCCTAGCTTCTCTCGGAGATACTCAAATGTATCTTTAGGAAAAGGTTTCATGAAAATATCTATAATTTGTTCCTTTGCATATACATACTCCAATCTGACTTCCTTCTCATTCACCTTCTCTCTCAAGAAATTGAAACTTGATTGATATATGCTTAGTCTTGGAATGAAACACCAGATTCTTAGAAATGTTTATAGCACTTGAATTATCACAATGTATAGTAGTAGGCTCATAAAAAATAACTCTGATATCCTTCAACATCCGCTTCATCCAAATCACTTGAGTATAATTGCTAGCGGCAACAATGTATTCAGCTTCTGCAGTAGACAAAGATATAGAATTCTACTTCTTACTCATCCATGAAACCAATTTCTTACCCAAGAAAAATGCACTACCACTAGTACACTTTATGTCATCAACATCACTGCCCAATCAACATCAGTAAAAGCTCTCAAAGTGAAGTCATTATCTCTAGGATACCACAAACCAAAATAAACTGTCCCTTTCAAATATCTAAAAATTCTTTTCACAACAACTACATAAGATTCCCTAGGATCAACTTGAAATATAGCAACAATACATACAACATTTTCCTAATTTTCAAACTCTTGACCTCTTTCTTCTGCACTAGCACTTGCTTCTTCATTCTCAGGCTTTTTCGAAGCAATCTGCACTAGATTCTGGGTCTACACTTGTTTTCATTTATCTGCACTAACATCTTGATCATCTAAATCATATCCACAAGATCTAATTTCCTTCTCATTTCCTTCATCAACCTTCACATTAACACTTTCAATTATCTTCCTCAATCTCTTTTTATAACACCGGTAGGCCTTACTCTTAATATAATAACCAAGAAAGATTCCTTCATCACTTCTAGTTTCATACTTCCCTAGATCTTTATCTCTTCTAATATAGCATTTAATACCAATTTTTTTGAAATATATAACTGTAAGAACATGACCAAACCATAACTCATAAGGAGTCTTACTAGTATCACCTTTGATATGCACTCAATTAAAGGTATACACTGTAGTACTCATAGAATCTCTCCAATAGTTATGCAGATTATTTCCTTCAATCATCATAGTTCTAGCAGCTTCTTGAATTGTCCTATTATTCCTCTCGCCACATCACCATTCTGCTGAGGGGTCCATAGAGTAGATAACTATCTCTTCACCCCATGCTTTTCACAAAAATAATTGAACTCACTAGAAGTAAATTCACCACCTTTGTCAGATCTTAGACACTTCAGCTTCAACTTCAAACCAGTCTCTGTCTCAACCATAGTTTTGAAAATCTTGAACTTCTCCAAGGCTTCGGACTTCTCCCTTAAGAAAGTAACCCACATTATCCTTGAATAGTCATCAATCAGCAAGATGAAATACCTTTCACTCTGCAAGCTTCTCACTCTAGAGGGACCACACAAATTAGTATGCACAAGATCCAATATCCCATTAGAAGTATACTATTTTCTTTTGAAAGAAACTTTTGTCTGCTTCCCTAACTGACATTCCTTACATACCGGATTAGTAGGCTTTACAATCTTAGGCAGATCTTTCACTGCTTGAGTAGAAATTATCTTAACCATGCAATCAAAATTCACATGGCACATCCTTCGATGCCATAACCAACTTTCATCAATCTAAGCAATCAAACAACCTTTACCACCAACATTCAAGGGAAAGATATTACCCTTATCTTTGTACCTGATGTAATCTCTATTCCGCAGCTACTCAAGATATTACATTTTCCATTCTTGAATTGAAAATCATAACCCTTATCAACCATCTGTCCAACACTCAAAAGATTATGCTTTATACCCTCAACATACAAGACATCATCATTGTTATGCTTACCATCAGGAGAAATAGAACCTCTACCACAGATTAAACCAACTTTGTCATTACTGAATCTTACTTCACCACCATCATACTTCTCCATACTCAAAAACTTACTCTTGTCACCAGTCATATGATCAGAGCGACCACTATCAATAACCCATTCATCTTTATCTTCAATCTTAGCTACTAAAGCGTTCTCTTCAATAATGCAGCTAGTAGAATCAATAGTCACCAGATCATCTTCCTTGATAGAAATAAACACCCACTCATCTCCTGAATTTACTTTCTTAGACTCATCATCTGGTAGACCTTTATCAACAACAAAATAACACTTCTTCTGATATTTAGACTTATATGGCTTAAATGGCTTCTTAGAAACTTTTTTGGACATCTTGAGGCAAAATGTCCTTTCTTATTGCATGAAAAATATTTAAGAGGCAACTTTCCTTCATACTTATGGACACCTTTAGGCAATATTCTAGCAATCAAGGCTTCAAGATCTCTTTCAAATTCTTCAAGCTCTCTCATCTCCTTCTCATATATATATAACCTTTTATAAATTTCTCTTAGATCATATTTATGCTTCCCGGATAAAGTATCTTTGAATACAGATTTAGATTTGGGAGGGGCTTCACCAAATTCGCTGAACTAAAAAGAAACAAGCTTTCCAATTAGCATGTCTCTAGTCACATCTGTCACAATTTAGATCTCTTCAATAACAACAACTTTATTCTTTTAAGCAGGAGGCAAGGATATCAATACCTTAGCTACAATTTTAGATTCTTCTAATAATCCACCAGTGCATCTTATGTTCAACACAAGCTCATTCACTTTCTGCATAAAGGAGTTAATGTTCTCATCTTTGCCCATCTTTGACATCTCATATTTTCCTTTCAAGCTTTGAAGCTTAGCAACTTTCGCATGAATGTCACCTTCATACAAAGTTTCCAGCTTCTTCCAGATCTCATGAGCAGTCTACAAATCCACCATATCTGTCATCTCAGAATCGGACAAGGCACTCAACAATGCTTCCTTAGCTATAATATTGAATCCAACTTCCTTAATCTAATCCAGAGTAGTAGGACCATTCGGAGGAGAATTATACACATTCTTAGTAATCTTCCAATAGTCTTCACCGATGCATCTCAAATGACATTCCATCTGGTTCTTCCAAAGAGTATAATTTGTTCCATCAAATCTTAGACTATCCTTCTCAAAAGTAAAGGTTGCCATCCCGGATCACCTTAAGCAATCAAGCTTCTTCCAGAGGATCTAGCTCTGATACCAATTGTTGGCAACAATGCAGCAAACTAAGAGGGGGGGGGGGGGGTGAATCATTTTCCCCTCAAACTCTACACAACTCAAACTTAAATTTAAATATGATAATAAATAGTAAAAGCATAAATCAACACCACATCAATAACACACATAACACCAAGCTTTTTGATGTGGAAAACCCAGTTAAGGGAGAAACCATGGTGGGAACCTACCCACAATGAGATAATTCCCTGTTAGGAGTAAGTGTAAGTATTATAATGGGGAATGCAAATGCATTCAGGCACACTGCCTAGAGATCACTACTCAAATTACAAAACAAGAAGGGCTACAACCCTTGGGAAGGCTCATTGCCTTACATAAACATTCTGATTACATTCAGAGGATCATGAACTGATGAAATAACATCTTCTCATGCCTGGTTAGAGTTCCAGCTAAGCACAAAACTCAAACTATTCTCTTTCACACTCTTCACACTTCTCCGCTGCTACTGAAAGATCTAATCAATGTTTGCACACACAACTACCGAGCAGATACATCCACAACACGAAAATTATATATATTTATATAAATCATCAACCTATATTTTAAGGTCAGCTAAACCCTCAACACAAATTATAAAACAATAACCTCACATGCTACAACAATACATGCGAACCAAAACAATGACGGCTAAGACATAGTCTAGACCTAAACCAATACCGCACACAATAAACATCTCCAAAGATTGTGCCTTGAATATCCGCAACACACTACAATCAACATGAATGTCACATAACATGAAGACCACCACTAGATCAAGAAAATGATCAACAATGTGCACAATGATCAATGTGGACCATCAACACGGATATAAGACAATCTAGAAATATCCACAAGCAACGTGAATCACCACAACAAGAACCACAACATCACTACTCACTAGAATTTTCAACACCATTATACCAAACCTCAAGAACATATGCTGAACTAACTGTCAACTAAAAGATTCACTTGCAGACTTCCAAATCACAAACCATCTGAATTGAGGACACATATGAACGTCCCAAACACTCTGCCAGATCCACAAACCAAGATATTGCTGTAGACACCTAAAATTGTCATGTCTAATTAAATAAATATCTTTATTTATTTAATTATTTTTGCCTAATTCATCTATTAATTACATAAATCTTTATTTATTTAATTAATTCATTTATCCTCTTCTACCCTTATTTCTCATTTAAATAAATACATTTATTTATTTAAATTATCCCTTTTTCCTAAATTAAATAAATATTTTATTTATTTAATTATCCCACTTCCTCTATTAATTAAATAAATCTTTATTTATTTAATTAATTCATTAACCTTTTCTACCTATGACACATGTCATTCATCTCTTAATTCCTACACTACCTACCCCTTTCATTATTTTCTTATTTCCTCTACCTACCCTCTAATCATAGCCGACCTCTTTTACACCTCTCAATTTTATCCCTCCATTTCTTATAGTGTCTTCTATATAAGGAGATGCTTCCTTCATTATCTAACCCTAGCTAATCAATTTATGCATTTTGACTACACTACGCTTTTCATATGAGATCCTACTTGCAACCACATTCCGTTCTTTGTTGAGCTCTTGTGCACATAAAATCTGAGAGCAAATATATCAAGCAAGATCAATGGAGATAGGAAGAATGGAGATTCAAACCCTATTAGACATGTGATGGTATAATCTTTGTGATTTCATTTGATTTGCATTGTCTTAGGTAATCTTCATATGTTATGGTGGATCTTTGTTGTTGTTAGGCTAGGGTTTTGTGGTTGAATTCATTTATTCTTTCAATATTGTCATTGTTGTTATCCATTTTCACCTTAAACATTTTGGCACGCCTGGTGGGACTCTTGTCCCTTTTGCATTTAACATCCTTGTTGCAGATTTTGTGTTTTGAAGTTGCAGATCTGACATTTCTGACAGTATTTTGGTATTTTTGTGTCTGCATACTTTCGGATCGCGTTTTTGGTTTTCTGCCGCGTTTGCGACATCTAGGATTGCGTCCACACCCTCGACAGTTTTATTTTTTTGCAGATTTCGGAAATCATGTCTATGTTCCCTAGTCACGTCTGTGGGGTTTTTAGGCACGTCTATGTCCAGAAGCCGTGTCCTCTTTTCAGAGCCATGTCTGTGTTTCACAAAAGCACGTTTGCATCCAAAAGCCGCGTTTGTGTTTATGATACCCGCGTCTGTGTGTACTGATTTTGTTTTTGGGGGTTTTCATTGATTCAGTTTTTAGTCATTCGGTTTTTTAGATCTGGTTTTTTTTGAGCTAACATTTTCAGATCTAGCTAATGAAATTGGTGCAGCTTGTATTGAAAGCAAAATCGTTTTGTCGAAGGCCCCCATTTCACAAAGTCTTTTGGATCTAAAATTTACCTAACTTGTGTGCTTGCAGGAAGGGGTGATTATTTCAAACAATCCAAACTACTAATAAATCTTTGTTGCAGGTCCTTGGCAAGGGTTTTTGGATTTTTATTGTGTGCCTTGTTTTCATAGACTAGCAAACACTTCAATTGGTGCTTTAAAATTGAATCATTGTCTTTTGTGTCTTGAGCAATAGACTCTTTTTGTTTAATCTTTAGAGGGCCTGTCTCCCCGTGTGGTCATTAGGACTACTAGTGAGGAGAGAATGACCCAAGTGGTAGCAAAAGAAAAGCCATCTTCTTCCAAACCACTATAAATAACTGTATTGATGGTGAAAACTATGAATAACGTGTGCTGATTAGTTCATATTGACACTATGTCTCCCCATAAACCCGTTTGATCAAATTTATTTGATCATTTGTAGGGCGTAACCCCTACCGGCTGGGAGCCTTCTGTATTTATAGAGCTAAAAGTGCCACATGTATGGCCACATGAGCAGATGCCCTTACTAGCACCTTTTTGTTTTAGAAGCCCAAATCCTTCTAGTTGTTGGGGTAGGAGGTCGGACCTCTGCTAGCGGCCCACACACATACGGTTCTTAGTAGAGATACAAAGTTCACCACGAGGAGTTTTCATGGGGACTGATGCTTGGCTGCCCCAAGAAGTGAGTGCCGAGGGTGGAGCCAGTGGGGTCAAGCATCTAAGTATCCGCTTTGAATAGCGTAGCCTCGGGGGAAACTCCATGTGGGATCAACAACTATTGTCTTGGCCAGCCATAAGAATTGTGCTTGACTCATTTTAAACATTCAAACATTCAAGACCAAACATCAAAACATTGTGTCTTTTGTGTCTTCAAGTGTATGCAAAACAATTTTACATCAGACATCACACTTTCTTTGAGTCATTTTGAGTCTAAACACTTGCAAACATTGAGTCCTCATCAACACTGTGTCCTCTTGTCACAAAAAATAGTCAAACATTCAGATTTGGTCACAACAAAGCAACTTCACAGATTGGAAAAAAATTGCACAAATTTTGCAAAAACACGTTTGTGTCGGACAGAACAACGTCTGTGTCATATAACCACATCTGTGAAGGGTAGAAACGCGTTTGTGTTCTTAGAATCAACATTGCATTTACAAAATCTCAGACTCGCGTATGTGTTAAACAGAACCACGTCTGTGTCAGAAAATCGTGTCTATGCATTATACAGACACATCTGTGTTCAGGATTGAGAACTTTCATAATTTAGCAAACAAGAATAGTCAGTTTCAGACTTATTAAGCTTCCTAGGTTATCTCTTCAGGTTTTCATCTAGCTTTCAACCTATCTTTGGGTCTCACAAAGTCCATCATTGCTTTACACCTTGCATTACATTCACATTTGTCTAAACTTGAGTCAAAAGGTCACTTGCTTGTCCTCACATACTTTGTTAACACACCACATACAACAACATTTTCCTAAGTGGTCCCTCATCAAGGTCTATCACCTTTGGGTCTCATTTGGTCTTACTTAGAGTCAAGGTCAACTTACCTCATCAAGAGAAACTATCATCTCTTTGGAAGTCACACCTACTCTACTACATACATAATTGGTCTTACACTTTGGACATTGCAAGTACACCTCAGATTCATTTATATTCCATCCAAACTCCTGGTCTTCCATACTCTTTCCATTTTCATCTAGTCTCACACATCTTGGTCAATACCTAGTTCATGGTTGAAACCCGTTCCCAAAAATCTAGGAGAGAAACTAAAGAGGCTCAAGAGTCTACAAACATGAGCTCCTATGAGTATGACAATGATATCTTTTTCAATTCTGATCATACTACATTACCCGACATGGATGCTTATAGAAACATTCCAAATGTTGAGTACATGGACACTACAAACAACAATGATACACACAATGACAATATGGACAACTTTTCTGTACATTCAGAAGAAGTGGAAGACACCATTATGAATCCTCATTTTAATCGATTGTTTGAGGAAATAATGAGGAGGGATAGACAATATTTCTTACAAGTGATGGCACATAGTGGAGCCAAGATTCCTCATGATTTTGACATGTCTCAAATAATGGAAAATTGACCTTTGCAACAAACTCACTCCAACATGGATCAAAGGAGGCCTAATAGTGGAGGCAATAGAGGACCACATATGGTGCCTGAATCACCATCATCTTTGTTTAAAAAACTAGAGGTCCCATACACACATGGTCAAGCATATGATACTCACCTTCACAGACCATTATGGAAGTCTTATGCAGAAAAATATGCTCAATCACATATCAATGCTAAGGATCAACCACCAAAGCAATTGGATATTTAAAGGCATGCTCAAAATTTGGACACAAGGAAACCCTGCATCAAATTTGGGGACAACACACTAGAACAAACTCATGACATGCCTGTAGAGTATGGTATACATGGACAAAGCAGATATTCCATTCCTCACCATGACTCTATACCAAGTGGTCCATATACGCAACATCATTATAGACCTCCTCCATATGAACATGTGTATGATCAATATCATCCATATATGCAACATGCTCCTCAAATTGGTGCCTCAAGCATGGGGTATGGTCCAAGAAGTCGGTCTCCACTGAAGAACAATTTGGAGCAACAAATCAGGGACTTACAAAAGAAAATGGAGGACATAAATACACCGAAGCCAACATACACAATGAGAGACATATGTCCTTATCCATTTGACAAGAGCATTCCAATGCCTCCTTTTCCTACACACTTTGTGACACCCAAGTTTGATAAGTATAGAGGAAAAGGGGATCCTAAGGCACACATAAGACAATTTTTCACAACTTGCATTGAGGTAGCAGCTGAAGAGACATATTTGATGAGATTATTCCCACAAAGCTTAGGTGATCAAGCTATGGAATGGTTCTCCCAACTTCCACCTAGAATTAAGTCATGGGGTGACTTAGCAGAGGCATTTATCCAACATTTCTCATACAACATAGAGACAGACATATCAGTCACTAGCTTGTGCAACACCAAGCAAAAAAGAGGGAGAGTCTTTTGCATCATTTTTACAAAGATGGAGAAATCTAGCCAGCAGATGCTCTTGTGAAATTCCACAAAAACAAATGGTAGAGATGTTCACCCAGAATGTTAACAAAGGCATTGGCTATGATCTAAGGAAAGCTTGTTTGTCCACCTTCAAGGACGTCATTGAAAAAGGCTTAGCAACAGAAAATGTCCTAATTGAACAAGGAGTCATTAAGATATTCAAGGAAAACAAAGATGACTTTAAAGGAAAAGATAAGCCAAGATTTTGGAATAAAAACAAGAACACAATCAATGATGGTGTTGTTGATGCCAATACAGTGTGACCCAAAATCATTTTTTTGGGATCAAGCTCTACAAACAATCAAGTGAATACTCAAACAACTTCTAGATCATGAAGGAAGTACACCCCATTGGGAGAACCACTTGAGTCAGTTTTCAAGAAGCTAGTGGCAAACAAAGTAATCACAGTTCCAGATTTTCCTCCATATGAACCAAAGGTCAAACCAAATTGGTGGAATGATGATGAGTATTGTGAATTCCATAAGAGCAAGGGTCATAAAACAGGAAATTGTCATCGACTGAAGAACATTATACAAGATCTTATTGATAGAGGTGACATTGAGATTGAAGGGCATTCATCCAATCAAGAACATGAGATGTTTAAGGAACCATTCCCAAAACATGACAAGGGAAAAGCTGCAGCCACAGATGACCAGACCAACTATACCAGAGCATCTTATAACTACGATTCAACTATTAATCACATCTCGATGGACAATTATGTCTCTACCATTATCATCAAGGACAAAACCCCTAAGAATTCTACCCAGAGACCCAAGATCATTCTGAAAGGAATTGGATCTTCTTCCGAACCTACCTCTGAATGTCATGTTACAACCCGTCAAGGTAAATTCACTTTGCAAGGTGCTCTAGCTAAAAACACCGCTTCCTCATCAACCAAGCCTGAATACGACCTTGTAGAATAGTTAGGGAAGACACCTGCGCTTATCTCCATCCTTGAACTCTTACGCATATCCCCTGCACATAAAGCCATTCTTGACAAAATCTTGAGAGACACTGCCGTTCCTACTGATTTGAACGTGGACCAGTTTCAAGCCATGGTGGGATACGTTTCCATTCCACACTCTCTTACATTCACAGAAGCCGATGACGCCTCCGTAAGTCAGCCACATAATGCAAAATTACACATTGAAGCCTTCATACACAAACATAGAATCAAATGAGTCCTGATAGATGGAGGAGCAGGTCTAAACATTTGTACACTGAGCACTATTAAACAATTGGGATATTCTGACAAAGTTGTGAATTCTACAAACAAAATTACCATCAAAGCATATGATGATGAAGAGCGTTCATCCAAGGGCACAATCACCTTACCTCTCAGAGTTGGGCCAGTTACAAAGGATGTGGTTTGTCAAGTACTAGATCTTGATCTCACATACAACATATTGCTAGGACGTCCTTGGATTCATGAAATGAGGGCGGTCCCATCTACATATCACCAATGCATCAAGTTTCCTCACAATGGAGTTGAAATAACAGTTAATGGAGATCCTAATCCATTCATATATTGCAATAACTTGAGACCAAAAACTGAGACCATCATTCCCAGTAATCGTGAAGCTATTCCTTCTTCAACATACATTGATCCTAAGTCATTAAAACCTTCGACAACAAAACAAGGTGAACTTAAGGGCAAATTCCAGGACAAGGGCATGGGTGAATACACTTTGAATCAGACCATGTACTTACAACAAGTCATGAATTCACCAAAAGAATATGGAAGACCACATCCTAATAAGCAGGTATCTATCATTATACTCAAATGGGACCCTACTATCTTTCAAAAATGGGGTGAACTGGAAGAGGAAGACTTATATAAAATGCTTTACAAAGACCTTGAAAATGATACACAAGATCACATCAGTATACCATGTGAGAAGTATGGCAAAGGGTTCAAGATTCTACCAAAATTTGGGTATGATGGCAAAAGCCCTCTTGGGTTAAGAAAGGAAGGCATCATTGAACCTTTACAACCTGAATTGACAGTCAAAAAGGAACGCTTGAAGGGACTTGGTTTTGTGACTTCCAAGGTCCACACTCAAAAGATAGAAGAAGCATTACAAATCAAAGCTGCCAAAATTCAACAAGAAAACCGTTATTCCACAGACTCCAATGAATGGGAATGGGGTTCAGACAAATCCTCTAGTGACTATGAGCTCACCGAGACATTCAGAGAACCAAGTGAACCAACAAAAGAAGAGGAATTCAATAGGAAATTCAAAGTTGGTCAAGAAACAACCCTAGAGGAACCCATACAATCTTTGCCTCTAGGTCTTGGGTTGAAATCACATAGAATGAGAACACTTGTCCCAGAATGTGCTACTAGTGATGATAATTTGGATTCGTTCACCATCGAGACTGATGAGGAGAGTGCCAATGATGACCTCGATAACTACCTTGACATACCTGAATATAACTGCATCTTCACTCTTAACCTCGCTAACTTTGAAGACATCAAAGGCCTTCCCCTTGTTCACCACCAACTTATTGACTGGGACCATGAAGGACCTGCACAGTTCGACACATTCCAAAATGATGAAGCCCTTATTGACTATCTTGGCATACAAGAGGATATTCCCCCTGGGGACCATAAAGCGGGATACACTATAGAACTCAATAGCGTGGCATATTTTGGTGAGGGTGTCGGACCTTCCAGTCGCAAAAATATAAAAATAAAAACAAACCAAGGGTCTTATGGCGAAAACCACACTGTGGCACTGTCTGACCCCAAAAAAGTAAAAAGAAAGGACGTATCTGAGGGCGAAAACCTCTCTGAGGCACCCGAAGATGGAAAACTTGACATTCTCCCAACATCATATGAGGAAAAGTCATCCATGTTGGTAGAGGAGACTATCAAAACAAACATTGGTACAAAAGAAGTTCCACACAACATATTCCTGGCTCAATCTTTGACAGAGTCAGAAAGGTCAAAATTCATAAGTTTCTTCACGGAATGACAAATCAAATTTGCATGGTCATACGTTGATATGCTTGGATTGGATCCGGATTTGGTAATGCATCATTTGACAGTTAAACCAGGGGCAAAACCAGTGAAACAGAAATTAAGAAAGATGCACCCACAAGTGGCATTACTAGTCAAAGCAGAACTTGAGAAATTATTGGATGTCGGATTCATACGCCCAATTGATTATCTTGAATGGATCTCCAACTTAGTACCTGTCAGTAAACTAGATCATAGCATCAGAATATGTATAGATTTCAGAGACATCAACAAAGCTTGTCCTAAGGATGATTTTCCATTACCAAATATTGACTTGATCGTCAATATCACAGCAGGTCATACGATGTTATCTTTGATGGATGGATTCTCTGGTTACAATCAAATAAAAATTGCATCCGAGGATCAGCACAAAATGACATTTACTTGTCCTTGGGGAACCTTCTGCTGGAATGTCATGCCCTTTGGGCTAAAAAATGTAGCCGCTACATATCAAAGAGCCATGACTACTATCTTTCATGATCTCATGCATGTTACTATGGAAGATTATGTTGATGACCTCTTGGGAAAATCAATAGACAGAAATACACATTTGGACATACTTTCAGTCGTCTTTGATCGGTTGGAAAAATATAAAGTAAGATTAAACCCCAAGAAATGTGTCTTTGGAGTAACCTCCGAGAAGCTCCTAGGATTCATTGTATCAAAAAGAGGAATTGAAGCCGATCTAGCAAAAGTCAAGGCCACCCTAGAGATGCAACCACCACGAAACAACAGTCAGCTTCGATCTTTGCAAGGGAGACTCCAGTCCATACGAAGATTCATAGCACAACTTGTAGATAATTGTAATCCCTTTCAGCACTTGCTACATAAAAACATCAAATTCAAATGGGATGATAACTGTCAATAGGCTTTCCAGATACTCAAAGATTATCTTTTGAATCTGCCAGTTTTGATGCCACTAGTTCCAGATCAACCTTTATTACTATGCATATCAGCTACTTCAACAACACTAGGGGCACTCTTAGCACAACAAGTTGCTGAGGGAGAAGATAAGGCAGTATACTATATCAGTCGCACATTGGTGGGATATGAGCTAAACTACACACCAATTGAGTGTGCATGTCTCGCCATGGTCTTTGCTTTCCAGAAACTGTGACATTACATGCTAACTCAGAAGACTAAGTTGGTTGCAAGGATCGATCCATTGAAATACCTTCTCAATAAAGCAACGCTTATTGGGCAACTATCCAAATGGGTAATGATCTCGAGTGAATTTGACATAGAGTATGTGGACAGAAAATCAATAAAAGGACAAGCTATCATAGATCAGTTAGCAGATGCCCCCATGATAGATGATGTTCCTCTAATTTTAGAATTTCCAGATGAATCCATTTTAACATTGTCACATGCAAAGCCATGGAAACTATACTTTGATGACTCATACACACAGCATGGGGCAGGAGCTGGCATCCTCTTCATAACTCCTCAAGGGGATTCTATACCAAAATCATATCGATTATCATTTCCCTCCACTAATAATATAGTAGAATATGAGGCATTAACAACTGGATTACAGATTGCAGTTCAGTGGAAGATCCAGGAACTTCATGTTTTTGGGGACTCTCAACTTGTAATTCATCAAGCAATTGATGATTACCAAACAAATGATGAGAAATTAATGCCTTACAAAAGAATGGTGGATGACCTGAAACAACATTTCACAAAGATAGACTTTGAGTAGATACCAAGAGAGCAGAATCGAGCCACAGATGCCATGGCTACAATTGCTTCACTGATCGATCTACCTCCGAATGAGACCCACTATGAGTTCTTGGTGGGAAACCTTTTGGTTCCTTTATATGAAATCACTCCTACTGAGATAATATGTGTCATCGGTCCTGAGTCCCAGTTATATGGTTCCATTTTCACATACCTTCATGATAATACCTTTTCTCCTGACCTATCCAATAACCAACGTCACACTTTCATTCGCCAATCTTCTCGATACGTCATTTTAGCCGATGTCCTATACCGTCAAGGTCTAGATGGCACTCTTCTTAGATGTTTGGAAAGCGACGAAGCTCAAATTGCATTACATGAAGTACATGAAGGGATATGTGGTCCACATTTTAGTGGTCCTACCTTAGCCAAGAAACTCATTAGGACTGGATATTACTGGCCCAATATGGAAAAAGATTCATATTAGTTTGTCAGGAAATGTAAGAAATGTCAACTTCATGGGGACCTCATCCATGTGCCGACACAAGAACTTCAACCAATTATGACTCCTTGGCCCTTTTGTCAGTGGGGACTCGATCTCATAGGCAAGATTCACCCTCCATCCTCCAACGGTCATAAATTCATTATCACTGCCAAAGAGTATTTCACAAAATGGATCGAAGCCGTGCCTCTCATGCAAGTCACTGGAAAACAAATTGCTACATTCATTCTCAACTATATCATTTGTCGATACGGTATTCCTATTTCCATTATCACTGATAATGGGCATCCCTTCAAAAATCAGGATGTTTGTGAACTCTGTGACCACTTCCATATTTCCCATCATTTCTCCACACCATATTACCCCCAATGTAACAGTCAAGTTGAGGTGTCTAATAAAACAATCCTTAAAATCTTAAAAAAGATAGTCGACGACGCTGGCCGTAATTGACATATCCAACTTAATCCCGCACTTTGGGCCTACCACACAAGTGTCCGCACACCTACAGGAGCTACACCCTATTCACTTGTTTACGCCGCTGAAGCTATCTTGCCTATTGAGGTCGAGCTACCCTCTTTATGAGTCTCTTTGCAAAACATTATCAGTGATGAAGACTATAGGGTCTCTCTCTTACAAGAACTTGAACTATTGGATGAACGAAGACAAATTGCTTTTAATAATCTCAAGGCTTATCAACAAAGAATGAGTCGCAACTACAATCACAAAGTCAAGCCTCACACATTTGAGGTAGGTGATTTGGTTCTCAGAGAAAACCCCAAAAATCAGCAAGATAGAGAGAAGAAGGGCAAGTTCAAACCAAACTGGCTTGGTCCTTACATCATTACAATAGCATATGGATCTGGTGCATATCAGCTCTCAACCACAGAGGGTGAACATTTAGAGGATCCTATCAATAGCATGCACCTTCGCAGGTTTTACACATAGCTCTTCGGAATATCCTAATTCAAAAATACAAAAAAATCATAAAACATAAAAAATCGTTACTTGGTGAAAACCTGGCAAACAGGCACCTTGTGACACAAAAAAAATTTGAAAAAAAATAAAAAAAGTAAAGAAAAACATTTTCGTCCAACGGTGAAAACCACTTCGGTGGCGCCCTGGGCAAGTTCCATGGTGAAAACTGGGTCACTGGCGCCATGCGTAGAGACATTGCTCCTCCCTCCTTCAGGATTCCATTTCATCTTTCACTTTTTCACACACTCACAACCTATCCATCCATAATAAACTTACCCACTCCCATCATGGCTTTTTATTGATCTACCCAATATTGGTTAGCCATTCATAATAAACATTCTTTTTCACTCATTTCAATCCATAATAAATCAGCTCCTATCTGTGGCTAAGGCAAATCCCACGTCTAGTAATAGGTGTGGAACTAAGAACATCACATGTTTTGAGGAGTACAATTTCTTCCAGTTTTCTTCAATCTATACGTGCACAATCCGCAATAAAGAAACATTTGCATCGCCAATCCATAATAAAGTAACATCTGCATCGCCAATCCACAATAAAGTTTCATCTTCTCCACAATAAAGTATCAGTTTCATGGATTCAGTCAGTTTCAGAGGAGACATAGCAGCAACAATGGGCTTCAACAAATCAAATCTTTCAACAGACTCAGACAACATATGGTTCAGTGCTATCTATCCTTTTTGTGAAAGTAAACATTGTGACCACAATCAAATAAGACTTATACAAGTGACAAGAGACACTAAATTTGAGGACTACAGTGAATGTTTGTGTCGAGTCTTGGTTTTCTTTTGATTTTTATTTTTTGGTGAGATTTCTTTTAGCTTTTCTAGGATGTCTCTGACTAGAGATTTTATCTCCAGGATGTCTTTGACGAGAAAGGCGAGGATGGGGTATCGTCACCTATTTTATTTTGTTGTCTGTGGATTGTCTCTTAAGTAATGCTATGACTTGTCCAAGGATATGAGGACACTGAGAGTCTAGTATGAACTGGGGTATTACTTGTTTGTGACTGTCTTATCTCCATGCAAATAGGTACAATGACTTTCTGGGTCGAACATATGCCTCGATTGTCATAACCTACTTGCCATAATAAAGCTCAATGATGATAAAGCACACGAAGCTCTTTCACTTTGATATCTTCTATCTTCCATCCCCCTTTCTTGATTGACTTCCATCATCCTTCTTGAGTCCGTGTAGCCTGCTATCACATGACTAAGTATAATGACACGCCAAAAACATTTGCATTTCATGTAGTTGCACCTGCATTACCACATATTAAGCATTTCATACATACATATAGATATCACAATTGCATCACATCCTACACACAACACATGTTAGTAAATTTTACATTTTCATCATGTAAATAATCATTTGCATTTCATACATTCACATTTGCATTGGCATAACATATTAAAAACATAAAAGAAAAAAAATATTGCATTTCATCATGTACATATTTGCATCCATATCATAATCCATCACATAAAAACATACATCATGAAACATCTCATCACATAGGTACACATGCATATAGCTGCCACAAAGATGAATCATCTCATATATATATAAAGTGTCATGATATAATGATGTCAAAATTATATGGCTACAAAATCACCCGAAGGTGTCTACATCATAATACAAAATGGTACAACACACTGATACCTAGGGAGCCCTCTATGGCTATGATGAACTCCCTCCCTCGGAGCCGCTTGGCCTCGATGGAGTCTGAGTCCTAGAAGAACCCTCCCTAGGATCATCCCTCCTATCCCCTCTATCTGGTGGTGGTGGAGGACCCATAACCCCACCGCTAGATGCATGTCTCCTCTGGCTCCCTCCCGTAGCTGTCGCTGTCCGTGATGGTCTGCGGAAGCTCCTTGCCCGCTGCTCTGGTGGCACTGCCCAGTAATATAGGTCTCGCCAGTAACCTATCTCCTCCCCTGCCCATAGAACATAGGCATATCTAGCCCTTGTATCCTCTGCCACCTGCCTCCCAGCCCTTAGTGCTATCTCAGCCTTAGTATAGCACTGGATATCCTAATCCCACTCATGCTTTGTCTCCCTTAGTCGCCTCCTGAGCCTCCCTGTCTCCCTCTCCAGGTCCTGAATCTCATCTACTTGTCCCTAGTAGATCTCCCTCAGCTCAAGCAGCTCATCCTCCTCCTCCTCACTCCCCTGTGCCTCTGCCTATGGCTCCCCCTGTACTGGTGCCTGTGCCTGTACCTGTACCTACCTCTGCCCCTGTCCCTGCACCTGTCTAGGACCCTGTGCTGCTGGCACCTGCAATGGCAATCCACCATGACCCCTCACCATCCGAGCCTGTCTCTTCTCCCCACCCTCTCTCCGTGGAGCCACCCTCCTCTCTCCAACAAAACCCTGCCTCCTCTATCAGCCTCTACCTCCACCATCTCCATCATCATCTCCATCCCCCCCACCATCTCCATCTATCGCCTCCCCTGTGTCTGTCAGTCATGGGAATGGATGCTCAACCCAATACGTCGTGTACTCTGCATCCATGCCTGCATCCTCAATCTCTAGCCACATATCCCATGGCATCGACACCATATCTACTAGCTACGTCAAGGCCTGATCATACGACAATAATGGCCCAAAGTGTGCCTGATCCCTGACTATCCAAGCATACATCCCGGAAGCCCGTGGCATCCGCTGAATATGGCCAAACTGCCTACATACTCTGTTAATCAACTGTCTCTCCAATACATAGGGCGTCCGTCCAATCAGATATCTGCTCTGGAAAGTATAAGGTAGATCCACTGCGTCCTCCTCCCACTGCTCGCACCCAAGGTACGACCTCCATATCACAGTGTCGATCTCATCCAGGACTCGACGCCAATGCTCCAGCCTGCCAATCCATGGCTGTGATGTAATCATATCATATAAATACACAAAACTACGTCCATGACCCTTGCCCCTGAAGTGTATCGACCGGGTAACCGACAGATGCTCATAGGCCCATACCTGCAGCAATGTAACTCTGCAGCCCAATCCTACGGATCCATGATACACAAACTGATGCAGCTCATAGTACAAGTGTGCCAGCACACATGGTCCTGAGGCATATCTAGTATGCTGTGTAACCAGTGTCTCCAAGGTGCTCCCCCAGCCCACAACCAACCCTCGTGTCGCCCTGTCTGGACACAGGAACCCACTGATCACTCCTCCTAGCACTGCTGGTAGTGCCAGTCCTATCGCTGTCATCATGTCCCATGCTACGTGTCTAGCTCTCATCTCTAGGCCTGGATCCTAAAACACTCATCTCAGGGCCAACTTGTCTCCATCTTGATCATAGGAAATCAACTCCCCGTTGATCGGTATCCGCAGAATCCTATAAACATCCTCTAAGGTGACTGTCATCTCACCCATTGGTAAATGAAACGTACAAGTCTCTGAGTGCCATCTCTCAGCCAGCGCAGTCAACAACCCCATGTTCGCCCGAAACTCAGGCACATACATAATATGTCACAAACCCATACCCTCAATGGTAGCTCTATCCTCGAACGTCAACTCTGGTCGCAACCTCTGAGTCGACGAGAATCTCTCTCGTGACTCTAGCATAGGTAGGTACTCCTGTAGTCAAGCAAATCAACTGTGTCAATCATAGTGACATTCCCTGTTCATCACAAAATGCTGCTTATTATCCTAGTGCTTATATCTATCATATGGCGCTCTGTCAAAGTGACACTCACTGTTCATCACAAAGTGTTGCTTCTATTCTAGTGAAACTCACTATTCATCACAAAGTGTTGCTATTTTTTCCTAGTGGTACTCCCTGTTCATCACAAAGTACTACGTGTTTTTCACTCCATGTTCATCACAAAGTGCTGCTCATATTTGCACTCCCTGTTCATCACAAAGTGCTACTCATATTAGTACTCCCTGTTCATCACAAAGTACTATGTCTTGGTACTCACTATTCATCACAAAGTGCCTCGATCTATCCTAGTCTTCTCTAGAGGACCTTCTTGAGTGTATCCTCTCAGCAGCTTATCCAATCAACAACGTATGTTTATCACAGAATTGTTGATTTGGCATCGAAGACATAAATGCACTTACATATTACACAAACACGCCTAGCTAACCCAGATGCGCCTGGCACCAGCACAGACGTGCCTTAGCATTTTTTTCCCCTCGCTTGACATACCTAAAATGCATTTATTGTGCTACTTAAGATGCATTAATGACAACATTTACTACAACAAAGTACAAGGAGGTTTTGTGGTACTTACCGGCTCTCCTGCATCTACTGGCCTCTGATATCGGCGAACGTGATTGAATCTATGCACCAATGCCATCACTGCTGACTGCTGTTGCTCTACTCTCTCTCTCTGTACTCTGATCTCTTGGATGTGTGGATGACAATGAGGATGTTTTCCCCTCATGGTCTATCTTATAGACTACCCTAGCCCTAGCCCTAGCCCTCATTTCCCGAGTCAGTCTTCATTACCCCGTGACTCTGTCACTCTATTCTATCTTGTCAGTCCATTCTAGCCTTTCTTTCTTATCAAGAGATTGTCTGCGATCTTTTCAGACATATTCATCCAATCTCTTGAGAGGGCATATCATTCCCATCTTGGGGCAACTTTGTATCAGTTCATATTATCTTCTTTGAAACAACGCGACAAGCTGCATTGTCTCAAAGAGGGGCAAAAAGTAGACACCTAAAATTGTCATGTCTAATTAAATATATATATATATATATATATTTATTTATTTAATTATTTTAGCCTAATTCATCTATTAATTAAATAAATCTTTATTTATTTAATTAATTCATTTATCCTCTTCTACCCTTATTTCTCATTTAAATAAATACATTTATTTATTTAAATTATCCCTTTTTCCTAAATTAAATAAATATTTTATTTATTTAATTATCCCACTTCCTCTATTAATTAAATAAATCTTTATTTATTTAATTAATTCATTAACCTTTTCTACCTATGACACATGTCATTCATCTCTTAATTCCTACACTACCTACCCCTTTCATTATTTTCTTATTTCCTCTACCTACCGTCTAATCATAGCCGACCTCTTTTACACCTCTCAATCTTATCTCTCCATTTCTTATAGTGTCTTCTATATAAGGAGATGCTTCCTTCATTATCAAACCCTGGCTAATCAATTTATGCATTTTGACTACACTACGCTTTTCATATGAGATCCTACTTGCAACCACATTCCGTTCTTTGTTGAGCTCTTGTGCACATAAAATCTGAGAGCAAATATATCAAGCAAGATCAATGGAGTTTCAAACCCTATTGGACATGTGATGGTATAATCTTTGTGATTTCATTTGATTTGCATTGTCTTAGGTAATCTTCATATGTTATGGTGGATCTTTGTTGTTGTTAGGCTAGGGTTTTGTGGTTGAATTCATTTATTCTTTCAATATTGTCATTGTTGTTATCCATTTTCACCATAAACAAGTGCAATTCGAGAGCAATGTGGAGCACAATCCAGAATATCGAATAACACAAAAAACTAAATATCAACTATAATACTGGATCTCACTACTCGATCAAAACATCATGCAGACCATTGAAACTTCTTCTAAATCAGCTAGAGATAAGTATCTCTAAACCCATTAAACCACAATAGCTCAACTGCAACACACTAGCCAAACCAACTCATCCAATCTAATGCAACATTGGAATACACAGAAGAATATGTTGACATCAATGAAAACACATTATTCCAACAAACTTCTCAGCAATACGCAACATTTACAAGATCCTAATGATCTAGAATGCAAGATTAGAGTCCTACCCTATGTTTTGAGTATAAACCCTAAATGAACATAATGTAAATGAGAAAGCTTCAAATTACAAATGAAATAATGGATCCAAAGCAATAATGTAGATTTGAAAACAAGTGTTGTGGAACTCATATAAAGATATGAAAATAACATGAAACCATACCAAACCCTAAGGGAGAGGTACAAGCCAATCAACAGTCCATGATCTCCTATTATTCTTCAATATCTTCAAAGCTTGAATAGGTGTTGAAAAGGATTTATTAAGACTTGATGGATGCTTGATTTGTTTATTAAAGACTTCACATAAACCTTCACTTTCACTTCACAAGAGGCTCCTTCAATTGCTAGAGTTGTTAGATCCTTCAAATGAGGAAAGGAAAGGTTATATATATGAAACCCTAACTTTGTTTTTAATCAAAGGCTGACCTAGAATTGATATATTTTTGCATGAAGTTGGATTTAAACACTATAATACCACCAAAACACGATCTTGAAATTCGGGGAGAAAAAGTTGGGACCAAAATGTCGGGCTCTAGTTTGCTCGACTGTTTACTAAATTTTTAGAGATGCATGGTGTCGTGATTACAAAGTCAATCCTATCTCAGTGTGACAATTCAAGGTGTTTAGATATGCGAAATTGGGCCTTGAAGGTCAAAATAGGACCTAGTCAGGTCTTTGATGAATTAATTAATTAAAAAGGATAAAATAAAAAAGGGGCACACTTAGGGTTAAGTGCCCAATTTTATGATGTATGGAGTGATAAAAGAGGACTTTATATTTAATTATTTATTTATTAATTAAATGCTTAAAGGAAATTTAAAATTGCAAATTGCAAAACACTAAGGTGAGTGCTAACCTAATCGTGAAATTGTACTACCCAATTAAGGGTGTACAATTTACGATGCTACAAATCCATGTTGGGAAGGAGAGTTAGAATAGTCTAGTTGTGTTTTGTTAGTTCCACCCATCTTATTGCATATGTTGTTGTCTATTTTCAACAGTTAAGAATCTCGTATAAGACTCTATTTTGTTTTGTTTTGAGCATGCAATAACCTATATAAGACATGAAATGAAAACAAATGTGTTTGGTTTTGAGAAGATCTCTTATAAGACTTTTTTGGTCTGGTTTTGAGAATGTATACCTCGTATAAGACAACTATATGCCCATTTTTGAGAACATCTCGTATAAGACAAGTTGTTTTGTACGGTTTTGAGAATGTGTACCCCATATAAGAAATGAAAAAATGTTGTGTTTGGTTTCGAGCATGAAGCATCTCGTATAAGATTTGTTTTGTCTAGTTTCAAGACTGAACACCCTATATAAGACATGCAAAATATAGTATAAAGAGGGCGATATGAAATTCCCCACCTCCTTAAGATTTCAACACAGTCCTATGTTGATGTCTTAAGGAAGCTAGAAACAAGTATACACACCTACAACACCAAGGAGATATCCTTTTAGGCAACAATGTTCATAAATCCAAGTTAAAGAGGCATTGCTCTTATAAGAAAGGAAAAGATGGTTGCAAAAGAGATATCTTGCAACAAGTGTAAAGGGAATCCTTGGAGGAGAAAAGATCTTGTCTCAAAGACATCTACCTTAAAGAGGAGATTTTTGAACAAAAATAACATCATCGACCAGAAGAGAGGAAGGAGAACTAGAATGCATACCTTCTCGGTATTGCTAAGTGAAAGGGATTCTTGATGGTGGATGGCACAATTTTGGCCCAAAGTGAAGGTTTGTCTATAATAGATATACATTGATAAGTGTAAAAGAGGTTATAGTCAAAGATACACACCTCTTTCATAAGAGAGAATCCTTGAGAAAACAAACAACTTCACGCAAGGAATGACATCATATCATAAGAAAACACCACTCAACAAAGGAAAAGTAGATACTTAGAAGGGATAGGAAAGATAAAAGCCCCCCAAGCATAGGGAAAAAGAGAAGGATTACACAACCTACAAAGAGAGATTATGAATAAAAAGATGTAGCACTTCAAGCAAAGAAAATGTCCTAAGAAAGGAACACACCTTCACTCAGATGAAGGAATATTCTATGTGAGAAAAGACAATAGATTATGAAAGATACAACTCAAAGGAAGAGGCAATATTCAAAGAAAAGAGAGGATTGAATATACTATCCTTGCGCCCCAAGTGAGGAGACAAGGAAGAACTATATTGTTTCCCAGGTATGATTTTTATTTAAAAAGTATTACCACTCATGACAAAGAGCCCCCAATGAAGTTAACTACTAGTGTCAGAGGGTGAGGAGTAACATGATAGGGTTAATTGAGTGCTAAGGCACTACCTCTTCACCAAAAAAAAGGTGCAAGATCAGTTGTAAGAGCTATGCGAGCTTGATCATATTGGTCTTGAACAAATGTATCAAAGGCTTTACAATTTCCAAGGGAATGAGAATAATGTTACTACTTATCAAATTACCATTAGTTTCATATCCAAAGTCATACTATATTCTAGTCGGTTAGTATTACCGAATCATGTAGTCAGTACACACAGAGAAGTTGGTATGAACAGTCTAGTCAGTTACTGAAGAAAGCAGCCACAAAACACAGTATTCACCGAGTTGTTTACCGAGTAAAGTTTCATGGCTACCAAGTGGTAAAGTTAACTCACCGAGTTGATATTCACCAAGTGAAACATTTTACCAGATACATTGAACCTGGACATGCACATGAAAACATGTTACAAGATCAAGGCACATCTAACCGTTTTGCATTGGGAATTGCATTAGGAGATTGTGTATGATTACAAGGCCAATCTAACCTATTAGATATTTTGTTTAGTTATTCATTTGAAGAATCCTTTTGTAAGATCAAAGCAATGAATCAGATCACCACTATAGGAGATCTATATATACAACATGATTCTAGGGTTAGAAAGATGACATGATATGATATGAGATGCAATGAGATAGCAGTGTGCATGCATGAAGGAAGATTGTTATAGAGACACAGAGAGGTCACCGAGAAGGTTATCAGTGAACAGTCGAAGAACAGAGTAAATAGAAGGGTTTACCGAGTTTCACTATGGGTTACAGAGGTATGCTACAAGCTAGGTAATGTTATTCAAAGCACATAGAATTTGCTTTAGCATTTCAGATGTAAAGTTGCAGATATTTGTAAAGATTTTATTGTAATATTTTGAAGTTGTAAGAGAAACCTTTAACAGGGTAAAAGACTCTAACCAAGTCTATAAATTGTAAATCCTTTAACCAGGTGCTACACTTATACAGTGTTGTAAAAATCCTTTAGTAAGGTAGATCTAACTGATCTTAATACTCCTAACAGGGTAAGCTATCGGAAATAGCTAAATGTAGCTCTATCCGAGCATTCTTTATTATTGCAGTAGTGAAGTTGTGGGTGCCATCCCCACCACAATTTTTCTCTCTAACCAAGAGTTTCTGCATGACCAAAATATATGTGTTATGGAGTGAATCATGTATGATTGTTATCTGTTGATTATAGTTTTATTTTATGTTAGTGCACTATTCTGTTTATGCATAATAGTAAGGTTATAATCAAGGAAAAGTTTTGGAGTACCGATTCACCCCTCCCCTCTCAGTACATTAGCTTTCTATATTAGGCCTAACAAATAACTATGATGAAAAAGAAAATGCTAATCGCCTTCCTTATTTTTATAAATATACCTAAGTTTAATGAAGGGAAAAAACATTCTTATCATACTGAAATCTCCAAAAGATTCTTGTAGCTAATTTATCTTGATCATAAATTGGAGTAAGTCTTGTTTCTTGAGATGTAGGACAAGGGTTGCTAGAAGGAGGAGGATTGTATTCTATGATTTTGGTAGTGCCATTATCAATGAGTCCTTGTATTCCCTTTTGAAAATCAGTATAATCATTGGCATGATGATCACGGGTTTGATGATATGAGAAAAAAGGATTATTTGAGGAATAAGAACATTTAGATGGATAATAGAGTTTATGTTTTGCAAAGTACTTAAGATTTTGCACCCTAATAAGATTATCCATTGGTGATTAATGAGTATTTCCTAGACCTTTTGTACTACCTTGTGAAGGAGGGTCTATAGGGACTTTGATTCCTTGTTTATATTTTCCAAGTCCTTGTCCACTATAAACTTGGTTTGAGATTATGTTTTAACCACTCCTATAAGAACTTTTTGATTGTGAAAAAGAAGGACCATTATCATGGATTTTTCAAAAAAAAAATAGTGTAAGGGCATATTGAAGGATCAAAGGGAGAATCATATTAATAAGGAATATCCTTTATAGGAGGACTCTCATTTCTATCACCATTATTCATATCCTTTTTGATAGGCTGGGACATCCAAGGTCCTTATCATCTAAGGCTTCATCTTTGCTTAATGTTATGTGAGGAGATAGATCATGAATAAAATGCACAACGCCATCTTCTTTAAAAATATGTTGATGATTAAGATAGGCTCTAGGAGAATACGAAGGATATAGAGAGATTGATATGTCAATATTTTGATCTTGCTCCCCTTGCACTAGAGTATGCCTATGAGAAGAGGATGGTGTCATTCTTCTCTTCAATGCTTTCTCTCTATTAGAGAGATCATTGATAGGCATATTGATTCATTCCTCATTCATATTAGATACCCTAGGAGAGGTACAAGTGTTAGCTTTGTCAATGTCATCTCTAGGATTATCATTGTCTACAAAAGCCTTTATGTGATCTACACATGTAATGAATGTTCTTAAAAATGTCACCATGAAAGATGGATAAAAACATTGAGATATGATTTACAAGTAGGAAATATCTTTGAAACCCTAAAGATGCAATATGCAAGAGTACTATGAATGAAAAGAAGTAATGTAAAATGAAAGAAGCCATTATCCAACACATGATTGTGATAAATGTAACTAAAAAAAAATGTAATCATATGTGTGTAATACCCTAAAAATGGTCACCTAAATCATGGGCCCCTAATCTCGACAACATCACCAATGTCCTAACCAAAGACAATTAAATCAACCTTGAGCACCTAATTAATTAATTCTTGAATCATTAATGTTACATGGCAAGTTAATCACTCAATATTAATTAAATATTTAATTAATTAATTAAATCTTTTCAAGTAAATCATTTTGATCAATTATCCTATTTATTTAATTAAATATCCTATCATATTTAATTAATAAATAAATTTATCATTTAATTTACAAAAAGGGATTAATCACCAAAAAATGAATTAATTTACAAAAAGAGATTAATCACAAAAAGGGAATTAATTTACAAAGAGAGATTTAATCACAAAAATGAATTAATTTACAAAAAGAGATTAATCACAAAAAGAGGAATTAATCTGCAAAAGAAAGAGTTAAATTGAAAACAAAACAAAAGAATTAAATTGAGAGAAGAAATCAAACTTAAGATATTTCTTTTTCTAAAATTGAGATAACTTGAAAAATTAGAAAAGCAATTAAATTGAATTAATCATTTTCTCTAAAATTAAAACTCAAAGCTTTTGAGAAAATAAGTTCAGTTGCATTGAAAAGGCTTTTTCTAAATAAAAATCTTGAGAAAATTAAAGAAAAGTGCATGGAATCACCTATTTTTATCTCAAGTGCATAAAATCAACTAAATTAATCTCCAATGCAAACTTAGACTTATAATCTGAATGCATTCAATCAAGCTATAATTGGAATCTATCTCAAGATTAACTGAATTTGATCTCTCAATTATTTAAATTATCCCGAAATGTGCTTTTTCTTGAGGAATCTCAACCGCTCATTGCTAATCGATCTTGACTGTTGGTCTCTCTTTTGAATCTCTATAAATTCAGCCTTCATCTCTCATTCAAAACACCCTAGAGATTTATTGTTATTATGCAGTTTTTGCGTTGGAGTCATTGAAAATATTGTGCTTTGATATTATTGCATCCTAATTTAGCTTTTGCATATTTAGTTTAATCATGATTTCTTGAATTCATTTAGCTTAATCTTGCATATCTAGCTTAATCTTGCATCCATTTAGCTTATTGTTATGCTCATATATATTAAATCCTTCATCTTGGTGTAGTCTAGTCACTAGGATTGCTTAGATAAATCTGAGAGCAAGTCTATACTCGCATCTTTTAGAAGGCAATAGCTCGACTTGTATGGTTTTTATATTCATGATTATATTTGTAAAACCATGCATGCAATGACTTAATTGAAGTGTTATGTCTTACAACTTGTAGATAATTTATCCACTTTTCACACACATTTTTGGCATCCACCATGGGGCAGAAGACTACATCTTTCGGCCTCGCAGATTAACTTTCTTTTATTTTTCAGATTTGTTTTCTGGATTTTTTTTGTACAGTTTCTGCAAAAACTTGTCCGATTTTTCACAGAAGCCCAAACAACAAACTGCAGGTATCGTACGGTCCGTCGTGAATTATCATACGAATCGGTGAGAATACTCGTATGACATTATGGATTTTTGTATTAAGAACAGACTGCAATTTTGGGGTTTTTTTTATTGAAATTTTGATGATACTAATGCTAACCCTGAATTGTCTTTTGTCGGCCTGAGATTTTTATAGCCTAATCAGTTTTTGTAGAACGCTTGTCGAAGAACAAGCCTGTCGAACAAAAACAATATGACTACCGATTCATTGTTTTTTTAGGTTGCTTGAGGAGATACAACTGAACATCGTGTATTCTTTAAATTCATTTTTAGGCACTTAAATTGCTATCTGGTTAATGAACAAATCTATCTTTTGTGTTTTCAAAAAAATCTAAGAGGTAGGAGAGTATTCTCTTGTCTGCACAGACAATCAGAAATCTAGACCCTCAAAGCTTTTTCTAAATTTGAGATTTGTGTACCTCTAGTGGGCCTGTCACAGTGGGAAAAAGTAATCACCCTATGAGAACGACCCAAGTGAGTATAACTAAATTTGAGCATTCCAACTCACTATAATAAATAGGCCTCTGGTGATTAAAGTCTCATAGGACGAGATTATTTGAGTTTTCTCTTTGAGATCTCTCATATCAGACATTTTGTAGGGCCTCGCAGTCTCAATCACGTTTACGTGATTACAACTTGTTTTGGTACCTTGTCGGGCTATAGGCCTCAATCATGCTTGTGTGACTTCAAGGGGTAATTTCGAATGAAATTCCTTACTAATAACTATAAGATAGAGGCTACCCGATTCACCTCCAAAAGGGGGATAATATTTGTGCAAGAGAGATAGTAACTCTCCCAAGATACTTGCCATTTCGTGCCCCCATTAGCATTTAGAGTCGGCTAATACGACATTGAGAATCCATTGCGTGAGACTTAGCGGCCATATTATGATTAGCTATTAAGTGTGTACCTAAGTCTACAAGCAATGGTTTTCTTCTCTAAGACAAGTGTCGTAGGGTTAGCGTGCTATGCTTGAAAGTCATTATACACCTTGCATGGTTACTGTGTTTTCATCCTTGGAACTGAAACTGAAATACTGAAGCTGGAGAAAACAATCAACAATTCAGTGATCAAAACTCTGTCCATGTCAAAAACTAGTCTCTGTCAGTCATCGAAAAACTCAGTCCTAGTAAAAAACCGGTCTCTATCAATCATCAAAACTCTTTCTGTGTCAGAATATTGTCTTTGTACAATACACCATCATATGAGTCTACTGAATTATTGTCTGGCTACATACCTATTGTAGTACGAGTCTTCATTGGTCCTGTCAGTTTGTCGTCTGACCCTATAATAATTTTTGTTTGAGTATACAAAATTGTCGTTCTTCTCTTAGAGAATTGTCATCTGGCCTTTAGCATATTGTCATATGAATAACCATCATACTCATCAGTTTGTCATCTGAAGATCATTAAACTATCGTGCGAGTTTAGGCAACAACTTGTACGAGAAACTGTCTATATCGTCTGGGAACTGTTAGATTGTTGTTTGGGTCTAAAAACTCTGTCATACGAATTCCTAATTTTGTTAGTCCATAAACTTGTCTGTCTACACACTTTTCCAAAATAGTCAAACTTGCCTTATCAGTCTACAATGAGCATAAAATTGGTCATCATAATTTTGAGCATAAACAATCTTGATAGTGTAACCTTGCCATTGTTTTGCACGATTTTGTTGATCATCTTTCTGCTAGTTCAATCAACTAATTATCAAACTACATCAAACTACTAAGTTACTTAGATCACGTCTCATACAGGATAGATCATTCTTGAAACCAGACTGAGTCTTAGTCACTTCTGCATCACATCTAGCTCTCAGTCCCATCGGTTGTAAATGACTATTCAAACCTGTTAACATTATTTCGAGATTGTCCGTAAGCGACATTTTAATCAGGTGGCACCCTTTTCTTTTGACTTTCCAGTTGCGCTCAGTGTACAGGCCAGATGTCTTTTTGATGTTGTTCCTGATGGCCTACTTTTTTTGTTTGAGGTTAGGGGCAACACAGATTTGCCAAATGGCTTGGGTTTTGATGACTGAGCATCCTGTTGAACCCCACTTTGCATTGTGTGAAGATAGGGACACATGGCGCCTCCAGGTTGCCCATCCTATTTTTGTTTAGACGCTCCTTTTTGGATGTCCTCAGAGCTACCACATTTTACCCATGGTGACTTATCTTTCTGGCTATGATTCACGTCACAATATTTTCTTTTTAGGTAGGTATGGAGATGATATAACAAGGTGGAGGCAACAACCTCAGAAGCGGTTTTGCTGGGTGTGTTTCTGCAAGATGCCACAATGGTTTTTTCTGCTAAGAAGCGGTTGTAGGAGGATGGCGGATGCTTTGAACTGTTAGCCAAGCCGGGGGCTCTACTTATGCTATTTTCTTTCCTGTTTTAGGGGTTCAAAACTTTTAGGATAAAGAACAATTAAGTATTCTAGATAGCAATTAAGCCTTTTAGCTATTATTGTTTTCTAAGGAAAGGATAATCAAATTGTGCATACGGCCTCTGTGATGTCTATTTTTAGTATGCTGTAATAGTTTTTTGTGCATTCTTATAATTCTGATGACTTTCGAGATATATGTCTAATACTCTACCGATTAAACTATATTTTGCACTTGTTATCTGGTGGATGCATGATGTATGTTTCTTTATGTTAAAAGGACTCTTGGTTGTGTCTTGTTTATGGTTCTGTTCAAATATATAGATTGTTGAATGGGCTTTAAAATCAAATGTTTCTAGGTTTTATATGCGGTTTATGTTTTTCTCAAATTGCTCTAGCACATCGCCTAAATAGTCTAGATCATTTTGCTTTAAGTTTCTTCTTCCCCTTTTCCCCCAATCAAAAGGAAGAGTTGGATTCTTAAATCCAGAGGTTATTCAGTGAATTTAGCGCAATAGGTTCCCCGTCACTGAATTTCCCATAAGACTATTTGTTTCAAAAGTAAAATTTAGAGTCAACAGTTCTTTTTCTAGCACGCCCGATGGGACCATAATTTTGAAAAGCCTGAGCTAGTTTATGAGTCACAGGGCCATTACTAGGAGTCAAACAACCCTAAATCCCAGTCTACTCCTACCACCCCTGGTAAATGTCCATTTGGCTGTTGCCTCTTCTTCTCAGAGTTTGCCTACCTTTCTCGTAGCTGCCCATATAGCAATGGCACATGTTCCTCCTATAAATTTTGTGACATGGAATAACATAAGCCCTCTTATTCCCCCAACTCCACCTTTTGTATGGGGACCAATTTCCTCTGCTGCACTCAAATTTGTCTCAAAATTTACTAGGGAATGTCACAAAACCCCTGGGGAACACCTACAAGACATAGCCAATGTCTTCACCGTCCACGGTATCACCAAGAAACATGTATCCTTGAGATTGCTTGTGGCCTCTTTCAAAGGAAGAGCTTTAGATTGGTACAGATCCCTCAGTCCGAATACTATAGCGGATTGGGACTAGCTAGGTGATTGCTTCTTTCAGAGGTTCTCTGTCAAAGCTTATAGATCATCATTGATGCACTAGTTGATTATGATAAAGAGAGCCCCTTAGGAAGCACTGACATAATTAAACTTAATATTCCAGAGGACCTAGGAAAGAATACCTTTGTCCACTCACCCTCTTGCAGATATGGCGTTCATCTTTTACCTGAAGGCCTTCAATTCTGACATATCAGTAATGATCCAGTTGCTGGGAGGCAATACCCTCCCGCAAGCTTTAGAGATAGCGGTATAAGAAGAGAATAACCTAATCGATGCAGGGAAGCTCATGCCATGCCCCCTCATGCTAGTTTTTCCCGAGTTGTCTAACCAAGCCTCTGAAGAGGCCGCACCCAACACATCTGCTCCTCAATCCATGTATATGTACCCTGGCCACCAACAAGCTTATGCCCCTCCACAGTTGTCTTTGGCTATGAAAGTCAGCGACATGAAGAATTTATTGAGAACCTTCTCCAATGAGATTGTCAATCTAAAAAGGGCCTAGATCTCACCTGGTAGACCCCCTTTCCAACAAAATTTCCAAGGGAATAGACCCTCGTACCAACAAAACAAGCATGCAAACAATCGTGCTGATAAATCCACCCAACCAAACAGTAAAATAATCCCGATCCCTAATCCTTTGTAGACTGTTTACCCCAGCACCAGTAAGGAGTTGATAGTGGGGTAAAATAATCTAGCGGACGACACTAACTCTTGGTGTTTTCCATGCAATAATGCTCACACTCTTAGAAATTGTCTGAAAGGTAATTTGCAGCAAAAAATTGTAGAGCAACAAAGCTTAGGCATGACACTAGATGAGTCAGTCTTGCATCTCTCAGCATGGATAATGCATCTCTCATTGCCCAAATTCAGGGAATGTCGATGCAACAAGAGGCATAGATAGCTCCAAACCATGCACTATTCTCTTGGATGGAGGACAAAGATGTCGTACTCACCAATGGCACAACTACCTCAAGGGAAGGGCCCCCCCTCATGCAATTTGATTATAACCTCCACTCAAAAAGGTTCTTCACCAGGAGAAAACACAAACACCCCAGGAAGAATGTCTGTAGATAAAGTTCCTGAACAACCCGTGGTTGCTTCCACGTACCCAAGGAAAGAGTTTATCCCTTATAAACCAAGAGATCCAAAAGCATCGATGCCAACAATACTAGATGTGGTGGAATAGCTGAAGAAAGCTCTGACCAACGTCTCCTTATGGGATCTCCTCAGTATCCCAGAGCAAAAGAATTAATTGAAAGAGGCCCTGTCCAACATCAAGAAAAGTGTAAGCGGAAACGCCACCAAAGCTCTGCAGATCAACGAAGAAAGGTTTCAACCCTCTACGGACTGATCATGCCTTCCAACCATGTTAACTAATGAAGCCATGCCTCCTAAGTCTCAAACAAAAGGTAAGCACAAACCAAATCCTTCCTACCTGACTCTCATATTCGGGGATAAACTCTTGCATAATTCTATGATAGATTATGGTGCCAACACCACCGTCATGCCTAAGAAAATCATTGAGGTCTTGAATATCAAATATGAGCCTTTAAATAGGGGTGTTATGTAGTTAGACAGGAATAAAGTCTAGACCGTAGGTCTTATCAAGAACCTTTTGGTGACATTATTCGCATGTCCTATTATCACCGTGCCCCAAGAAGTGGTAGTCATCGACATCCCACCTGTTTTTGGGCTCTGTTTTTCTTGAGATTTTACAGCCAAAATAGGAGGCTACTTCTCCTTAGACTGGTCCCACCTTATCCTCCGCACTCAGTGTGCTGCCAAACTCAAAATCCTTTCAGAACCCCTTCACACTGAACATGTAGTAGATCAGGCCATGCTCAACTTTGAACCCACTCACACTTCCATCTCGAACGATGAAAGGAAAATCGTAGAGCTCCTGGAGGATGAAGAAGTGATTGAGGATATTCCACCCGATCAGGAGATTTTCTTAAATGAATTCATAGATTCTGATCCATAGTCCAACTACCATGCCACTGGTCTAGGTACTTACTACATCTTTGATGAAAACTAGGTCATCTCAAAAGTTATCAAGGAACCATTTTCTGAAGAGGAGTTGTCCTCCGCACTCTGGACCCTACACTTCTATGGTGCGAGATGCAAAGTAGGTTCAGGAGCTGAGATTTGCCTCACTTCACCCTCAGGTGAATGGATTCTGAAGCCTTTTTGTCTACAATTCGCATGCTTGAACAATGACATAGAGTATGAAGGATTGATCAAGGGTTTGAGCTTGGCGGAGAGGATGGGTATCAAAAAATTGAAAGTTCTGGGTGATTCTGAGTTGCTGGTGCACCGGGTCTAAGGAATCTCTAGCGCCAAGAACGTCCACATGAGATCCTATCATCACAGAACATGGGATCTGATTGAAAGATTTGATGCTTTCAATATCCAGAAAGTTCCTTGAAAAGGAAATGCTGCGGCTGACCAGATGGTCACCATTGGACCATAATTTGACCCTGCTGTGAACCTGCTCGCCAATTCCCAAAAAGTCTGTGTGGCTGTTCAGCCAACTATTCCTGATAATGACACTCATTGCTAAGTCTTCGAAAGTGATGAGTAGATCACCCTATTCATTCAAAACTCAGGGGAGTTTGCAGATCAACTGCAACCTGAGGTGAAAGAGGCCTATGGGAACCAAATCATCCAGCTGAGATCCAACAAGCTTCCTAACGGGTTGATCACCCTGGAAAATTTATTCGACCATGATGACACCAAAAATGATAAGTGAAAGCTTACAGTCGATAAAGGAGATTATACCAAAATGTTGGTAGGATGTGGAAAAATGCTCAAGGTCGGGAAGGAGGTGTTGTCCTCAAATTTGATTCCCTTCAATGTCCTTAAGATAATATGGTCTAAACTGGGTGCAGAGAAAACATCAAAGATAAGGAAATTCC
Source organism: Cryptomeria japonica (assembly GCF_030272615.1). Lineage (NCBI taxonomy): Eukaryota > Viridiplantae > Streptophyta > Pinopsida > Cupressales > Cupressaceae > Cryptomeria > Cryptomeria japonica. Next base: position 530,418,093 of record NC_081407.1, read on the forward strand.
AGAGACAACATATGACAAGGTTTGATTTAAACCTTCTACACTTCAGGCTTCCTTAGAGCCCAGGTGGGTATACCTTTGTGAATTAACTTCACACTTTTAAACAATAAACCCACATCAAACCAGTCCAGAAAACCAGTGGATTCATTCACCTTGAAATCAACTGAAAACAATGAATAGAAACTGTACTTAACTTCAGCATTTTTGATCAACAAAGTATGCAATAAACAACCTCGATTAACACCAGTGCCTTATCCAAGGTTACAGAGTCACTTAAATTCAAATAACACTTCTGAAACAATATATCCTTATGCTTCCCGTCGGCATGGTTTCCACTAATCCTGATATATGCCTGGCACATACAAGAATTCAATCATTCTAGACTAAGATATGGTCCTCAAAATTCACAGTTCCCTCCAAAGAATTTACTGGTATGAGTGATCCCGCATATTTAATTTCCCTTCTAAAGAGAAAAGATAACTAACACTTATACTGAGATTGCTTTGCAATTCCTTTCAAACTAAACAACCCTGGATTATTTAGAATAAAGACAGTAAATAAATTTGTGAACAAACGTGAAGACAACACATAACTTTTACTCAAAACCGATGGCCTGTATATTGATATTCATTTCAAAGAGTGTTACAATAAATTCTGATTCTCCATTAGACTTAGAAAAGCTCAGATAAATTTCTGCAGCGTTTTCTTACAAAATTTTGTGATCCCTTTCCCTCTAGTCCTGGTATCCATTTATAACAACATGGATGCACAAAGCTTCGGACTTCTCGAGGAGAGTTTGTTACAATTATTTCCAAAATTGATGAGGTTATAATTTTTAAGTGAAACAGTTATGCGCTCTTTTCAGCCTCTGCAGTCTGTTCAATAGGTTTTTCAGTTGCAACCTCTTTTGGCTTTTCAGGGGCGCTCTCCAACTGCTCCAGATCATGGGTGGAATATTTAACTTCCCACTCATTATATGTCTCTTCTGTCGGCCATGAAAAATTAATCACATCATCTTTACTTTTAGTCAACCTTTTCCAAGAATTTCTCAGTTTGTTGACTTCTGAATTAAGAAAACTATAGTGTGATTTAATTTTTTCTATTTTCTGTATTGTTATAACAAAGAAAGAGGTATCATCAAGATCAATGATTCCCTTTACCCTTGCTGACAATTTGACTTCTATCTCTTTAAGCCATATTTGTTTATCTTTCAACTGATCCAGATTGGCAAAAATTCCTGGGAGCAACTCACAAACTTGATCAGTGTATTCCTTCTTAAGTAATTTAACCCTTCTTTCCACATTATCCACTTCTGTTGCCAATTGCAATAAGATCTTAGCGATATCAGAAGTGGATTTGATAATGGGATTAGCTCTTGCTTCATCACAGGATACACACATGAACTCTAGATCTTGCTCCCTAGGCCTCCATCTATCAAAAATGGGTGTCAAAATGGCCTTATCTCTCCTTAATTCATTCCATATCTCCATGACCCTTCCCACACTATTATGAAGCAGTGAGGCATTTATAGTATCTACAAAATTGAAGATTGTGGCTTTTATTTTCTCCTCATACTTCCCTGCATAAAAGGCCTGAGCTTGCTTTAGGTTCTCCAATTCTTGGGGAGTTATCTCAATCATTTGGGAGCTGGAAGGCGTAGGAGATGGTGGGAGCTCAATAATGGGGCTAGTAGGTGGAGGTCTTGCAGGAGAAGAGGTAATCATCAATGTTGAAGACTCACCTTGTTGGTGTTGTCCCATCAGCTGGCTCTGCAATTTGGCAATGATGCTATCCTTGCCTCTTACCTCCTCCTTGACACTGTCATAGGCCTTCAAAACTGTTTCCAATTTAATCTGGAGGGCCTCCTTTTCTTTAGCTTCCTTCTCAGCCACTGCAACACTAAATTTTGCAGTTTCTAGCACAGTGCTAGCAGCCTCTACTACCCCTGTACTCTGTACTCTTTTGACCATCAATCCACCAAGGTGACTTGACCCTAAAGTGTCTTTACCTTTCTTGTCCTCATTTCTTTTGAGGGACCACATAACTAGTGCAGCATTGTCCTTACTGAATGTAACCCCTTCCATGGGTTTAGTCTCTTTTCTTACTGCATCTAGCACCAGAGCATCAGCAATATTCCATTCTGGTAAAATGAGTACTCCAGCTTGTGCTACTAGATCCCTTCCCTGTTCAGGAGTGATGATTTTGAATTCTTCCATCATCTCCTATTTTATTTCTTCTTCCACTGAGGCTGGATCTTTGTTAGGCTGCTCTGCCTTTCTTGTTTCACATCTAGCATTATATGTATCTATATGCTGCTTCCAGACAAATTGCATGAATGCTTCAGATGTGACAAAGTTATCATCAGCTAAAAAGGCACTACTGGCCTTCTTTATCTCAGGATCCCACTCCTGGCCCTTAAGTTCAGTTGAGGTGATGTCCATTTGTGCTTCAGTGGGCTCTTCTGGCATCCCTTCTTCCACTTCATCATAAGTGTAGGCAATTTCCCCCAAGCTGCCCAACTGCGAGAGATATTCAGTTGCTGCTTGTTCATCTCCTATGTGGATAGGGGATTGGGATGGGGAATACAAGGGTGTATCTGACTGCACTTCCTTCCCCACCCTTTGCTTCTTTGGGCTGTCCTAGATGTCAATGACATCTTGCACCTTCCTCTTTCCTTTGGATGAAGAGGGCTCCCTTGTTGTAGACACCAGCACACTGTAACCTGATTTCTTATGCAGGGTGTAGTCACCAGGAGGGATTGCTTTAGTGGAAGATGACTTGCCCAAAATCATTCTAGCCTTTTCAGGGTTGCTCTTAATTACAGCTTCCCTCTTTTCCTTTAGTGTTTGCATCACATCTTCGAAGCAAACAATCAAAAATTTTATTTTTTCTTCCAATGGGAAGAAGCTAGACAATGGGTCATAGCTAGCATCAAATTGATGCACAAAATCCAAGACTTTCTTGTAAGCCACCCTTTTTTCTTTCCTCAACTCCTGTTCATCTAAATCAAATTCATTCTTGATGAGGTCTTCAGGAAAGTGGAATTGATGAGGCCTACCTCTGCATGCTACCTTCTTCCTGAACACACCATTGTAAAAGTCCTCTGGATCAGCACATCTGGACACTACAGTGGATAAATGGTAGGGTTTGAGGAAATCCTCAAAACAATTCCAGCCTCCCTTTGTAATTACAAATTGATGGGCTATTGTAGCTGTAGGGAAAATAGTCCCTTTACCTCTGCCTGTTAGCTCTGCCTCTTGTAGGCCACCAATTTGTCTAAGGATCTCAGCTATTCCCACTTTGAGAGGGACCTGGTATGGTAACAAAAATGGGGTGCCTCTAAAACCAAAAACTCTAAAAACCGTGGAGACTGGATATAAGTACATGTCACCCTAGTTATGAACAATTTTGATGTTCTCTGCGAATTCTTTTGGCCTTAGGAATTCCAGAAGAACCTTGGGGACTCTTGGGTTATCAGAGCAAAGGAGAGTCCTTATTTTGGATGCAAAATATTTATCGAACTTTAGGAAACTATCATCCTCTCTGTCCCATGACAACACAGTGCTCCATAATTGTACTGGCATCTTCTCTCCTTCCTTCTCTTTTACCAGGTCCATTCCACTGGCGAAATAATCACCACCTTTGAAGAGGAAGAGGTGCATCAAGAGTGAGTACCATCCGAATGGCCTATCCACCTTCCCATTTTTTATTCCTATCAACCCTCCATTGATAGCATCGGCAATATAAGAAGCATAATCAAATGTAATAGCAAGAGAAGGATTCAAAATATGAACAATCATTAACAAGTAATGATTTGGCATATTTGCTTCAGCATCCTCCCCTAGAACTTGGCAAAGTGCCCAATACATGCCTTTAGCCCTTAAGGTAAACATACTCAATGAAAAAGGCTCTTGTGTGTTGGGCCCTACAACTGCTAACCCTCCTATTTTTAGGAAAAGTTCTTTAAGAGGCCCATTCCTAAGATGACTCCTCTGTGCACTGTACACTTGGGCTAATTGTGTGAAATTTATGGGTTCCAGGAAGTTTGTGAACTCATTGAGCCCAAACACTGTTCTCAATTCCTCTGCCTTGATTTCCACAAGGGTTTTTCCATTAACATCCCGGATGCATCTCGTGACTGAATCATAGTTCAATGCCATTTGGGTTAACAAGTCTGTATCCATGAACACCCCTGGGACTACCAATTTCCCGACATCTAGTTCCCAAATGCTATTTTGAGGAGCAGGAGAATTCCTCATCCCAAATCCGATTCTGAACAGCCTTAACCCAGACAGTCCAACCTGTGGGTCTCTTAACCAATTACCTTTGTCATATAATCCTTCTCCTATCTTTAGATGGGGTGCCCTGGGCACTAACTCTTTGGCCTTTGATGCCTGGTTAGTTGACAATGTCAACTGTTCTAAAAAATCATCACATACACTTCGTTCTAAATAATTAACCTTGCCAGAAAATTCCCTTTTAGGAGCCATTGGAAAATACAAGAAAATGAATACACTCTTAAACAATCCTGCAATACGAGAATGATTTTATCTAAAAGCCACACAAGAATTGCTTCAAAACATGAGAGAACCTGATGCTTGCTTGAAGGAAATTGCTCTGCAACTGAACCGCTTGCTCTGTTTCAGAAAAGGATAACTCTATGTCTGCTCTTCTGCAAAAATATTTTAAAAGATATCCTTACTTGGTTGTTAGGAAATCAAATGCTTGTACTCTGGGCCTTAACTATGACATTGATTCCGCATGCTTCGACCATCCTTTTAAAATCGAATTCATACGAGAATTCATATTTTAGCTCCAACGGGTCGCAACCTTCCTGCAAGTGTCTCACTGTTAATTTCATTTTGACGGCTTTGTCTTTAGTCTGGGTCCCGTTATTCTATTGGCTACATAATACCATGCGGCATCCGACCATTGGCTTAGAAAATCCCTTCGCATTCTGTTTTGATACTGGCCGAATGCCTCCCTTTATACTGTGACGGGCCCACATTTTCCCTTTTGGCCATGTCATCATCATGACACGTGGACGACCCTCGTTAACTCTCGCTATTTCGTGGGCTTAAAGGGGAAGCATTTTACCCTTGCGAAATAGCGCGGGCCGTTGGATCATCCTTCAAGTTGATCACTAATTAATCCTTTGAAAAGGTTCTCAGGAATGGTGGGCCCGCAGAGTCGTCACTAACACCTGGCACCTAGTCACCTGCTGCACTGATTTGTCATTCTGTCACTTGCTAGAAGAAAAACCATGGGGGCCCCACTTTCATTTCAACAGGTCTATCTCCCACGTCATCATCAAGACACGTGGACGGCTGACACTCATTCTCGCTATTTCACGGCCTTAAGAAGTGTTCACTTTACCCTTGCGAAATAGCGTCGACCGTCAGATCATCTCTGCAGTCGATCGGTATTTAACCCTTTGAAAAGGTTCTCAGAAATGGTGGGCCCATGGACACGTCATGGACATATGGCACCTTGTCACTTTCAGAGCTGACTTGTTAGTTTTTCATTTGTCAAGCAGGAACCATAGGGACCCATAGTTTCCTTTCAGACCGCGTGTCATCAAGACACGTGGACGGTCCCTGTTCATTTTTGCTATTTCGCGGCCTTAAGAAGTGAGCACTTCACCCTTGTGAAATAGCGCGGGCCATTAGATCATATTTCAACTTGATCAGCATTTAAACCCTTTTAGAGGCTTTCAGAAGAGGTGGACTCGCCGACATGTAATGGACACCTGGCGCCTTGTCACTTTCGGATCTGACTTGTCATTCTGTCATTTGCTGGAAGGAGCCACGGGGTCTCAATAAATTGTTAAGAGCTGTCCCTGCCAGGTCATCTCCACCTACGACCTGACTCATCTTTGGGGCCCACTTTTGAACCTTTAATCCTGACCCGCTAACTGTGGTGACTTGTGCCACGTGTTACCTTTTAATACGCCAGAAGAAAACCACGGGGGCCCCACTTTCTTTGACAACCACATCCTTTACTTCCTCCGTCATGACACATGGATGGCTGACATTCATTCTCGCTATTTCGCGGCTTTAAAGGGGAAGCATTTTACCCTTGCGAAATAGCGCCAACCATCGGATCCTTTCTCAAAATGATCAACGTTTACTGGGCCCGACACTTTTAGAACGAAATAATATAAGGCGAAATTTTTTCAGATAATCAACGTAACCGCCTAGGTTAATAACAAGGGGGGACACTTCCCACGACCCCGCGACCCATACTTAAGTGAAATAAAGTAACGGCAAAATAGAAACCAGAAGGTTCAAAATAAAAAGATAAGGTCTGAAACTTAAAAAACCCTTAAACCCTCTAGGTTTTAGAATAAAGCTGAAGAACTTGGGGCTACACCCTATTCGAAAATTTTCAAGGCACCACAACCAATTATAGGGAAAGAAGAACCCAATTTTAAAATAGTGATAATAGGAGGTTCCTCCAGAGGACCGAAAAAGATTGACCTGATATTGTGATGAATATATGGGTGTAGTGGCATGGTCCTATGAAGATTTAAAAGGTTACAATCCCAACATCATTCAACACACCATCGAGCTCACCGATGGAGCCAAACTGGTCTGAAAAAAGCAAAGACCGATAAATTCGACGATCGAATCCCTCATGGCCCAAGAGTTGAAAAAGTTGATAGAATCCAGAATCATCTACCCCATCAAGCATAGTACCTGGGTATCCAATTTGGTGCCAGTCAGAAAGAATAACAGAGACATCTGGCTTTGTGTGGACTTCAGAGACTTAAACCAGGAGTTTTAAGAGATCACTACCCTTTGCCATCAATGGAACAATTGCTAAGCATGGTGGTGGGATTAGAGATGTTCTCAATGCTGGACGGTTTCTCAGGTTACAATCAAGTCTTGGTGAAGCCAGAGGATCAACACAAGATGACCTTCACAACCAAACGGGGAACATTTGCCTATCAAAAAATACCTTTTGGGTTGTCAAATGTCGACACAAATTTTCAAAGAGCTATGGACTTGGCCTTGAAGGAGATCATCAACAAGATCATCCTCATATATTTGGATGACTTAACGGTGTTTTCAAAGCACACAGAAGATCATTTTGATCATCTCGAGCTAGTATTCCAAAAATGTCTAAAATTTGGGATCTCTTTATACCCCAAAAAATGTATCTTTGGAGTCCCTCAAGGTAAATTACTAGGACATATAGTGTCAAAGGAAGGGGTTTCCATCGACCCCGACCAAGTTAAAGCAATAAAAGATCTTCCCCTCCTTGTCAATAAAAAGGGGGTTCAGTCTTTCCTAGGAAATATTAACTTTGTCGGCCGCTTTATTTCTGATTTTGCCAGAATGGTAAGGCCTATCACCCTGATGCTCAAGAAGGAAACATATTTCAAATGGAATCTCGAAGCCAAGGAAGCTTTTGAGAAGATCAAAGAGGCTATCTATTTAGACCCCGTGCTATCCAAACTAGATATGTCTAAAGACTTCATAATTAATGTTTTCTCTGATCACTATAGTATTGCTATGGTCCTGACCCAGAAAGACACAGAAAAGGGGAGTGAGCACCCTATAGCCTTCCATTCAAAGACCTTGAAGGAATACGAGGCAAAGTATAACTTAATTGAAAAAGAAGCTTTGGCCGTGGTCAAGGGCCTGAAAAAATTTAGGCACTTCATCACCTGCAATAAGACTATAGTGTATGTTGCTCATCCAGCGGTCAGAGAATACATCATGAAAGGTGACATCATGGAGAAAAGGGCAAACTGGATCACTAAAATCTTGGAGTACGATATTGACGTCAGGCCCACCAAAATGATATGTGGCAAAGGTTTGTGTGAATGTATAGCCCATGAGTGTGAACCCCGTGAAATGAAGACAAACACAAAAGGAATTGTGATGGTTACCTCTAAGACATCAGAGACATGCTGGATGGAGGCCCGAAAAAATTTCATGAAGTGAGGAGCTTTCCTGAAGGTCTTCCCCCTGAAAACAAGAGATTCTATAGGCTTCAAAACAACAGTTTCCGCTCGGTGGATGGCATACTTTTCAAAATAAATTTTGATGGAGTCCTACTCCGCTGTGTGAGCCAATGCTAGGCTGGAAAGATCTTACAGGAGTTTCACTACGGCTCATCAGGAGGTCACTTTTCAACACAAACAAATCATCAAGATCACTTGTGCCAGATCTTTTTGGCCCTCTATGTTCAAAGATGTGCACACCTTGGTGAGGGAGTGCAAATAATGCCAGTATTACACTGGTAGGTGTAAAAAGGCGGCAATGCCACTCATACCCATAATGGTGGAGGAACCCTTTTCTCAATGGGGACTCAACTTTATTGGGATGATCAATTCCCCGAGCTCAGCCAGACATAAGTGGATCCTGACTGCCACCGACTACTTCACCAGATGGTTTGAAGCTGTTCCCTTGAAGAATTCATTAGAGACCAAGGTGCTGACATTCCTAGAGGACCTAATGTGCCGATATGGTCCACCAAATACCATAATATTAGATAATGTGTGTACATTCGTGGGTTCACGAATCACCCAATTTTCCCTCAGCAAAGGTATTTACCTAAAAACCTCCTCTAACTACTATCTGCAAGGAAATGGGCTCGCCGAGTCCGCTAATAAAAATCTTATTAGACTCATTAAAAGGATAGGCTCAGAGTACAAGAGGGAGTGGCACCACCACTTGAGGAGCATGTTATGGACTGACTGGATAACACCCAAGTAGGTCTTAAAGAACTCCCCATACAATATGGTCTATGGTAAGGACACACTTTTTCCCATTTCCTTGGAAATCCCAGCCCTACAGTTGCTCAAGTCCATCAAAGTAGCAGAAAACGGTCCTAAGGACGTAAGATTGGTGAAGATTATGGAACTAGAAGAGGCTAGAGAGGAAGGTTTCGTGTCTCTCCAGAACCGTCAAAAAATTGTCAAGAGATGGTTCAATAGCAAAAAGAGTTCTGACCTGGGATTGAAACAAGGCGACCTTGTGTTGAAGTATAATGAAAGAGTGACCAAGCCTGGTCAGCATGTTAAGTTTGAAGGATTATGGGAGAGACCTTTTCGCATCGTAAGTTGCAAAGGTTTCAATTCGTTCAACCTTGAGTATATGTAAGGGGACTCTCTCCGGATCTCGGTAAACGGTTTCCATCTTAAGCCATTTCATTAACTCTTTCTCTCTAAATGTATACAATGTATATAATGTAAATAATGCTTTTGTGTTACTTAATTATTTAATTATTCCCAATCATATTCCCAAGCAGGCAAAATGAAATCACAAGATATGCCATAATTAAGTAGGAGAAAAGAAAAATGATTATATTATGGGTGTTTTGTTGTTATACAATTCATGGACAGGCTCTTGGCCTTCCTTTTTACAAAAGTTGTGAGATGAAGCCCTCAATGACAGGCCGCCATTTTATCAAAACCCTCTCCATCTTCATTGTACTCCATCTGAAAATCAGGGTCTCCACTATCATTTGAAGTATCCTCTCCCTTTGACCACTCATAGTCAGAAGTGCCACCAGGCACCTCAGCCATGAATATAACAACCAGATTTGGTTGAGTGCATGGCATTAAGACCTGCAGGAAAATGTAATCTTGGAAATTGGAGTACCATTCGGTACCATTGAGAGCAAGAATTATCAGATGGACAAAGAGGAGGAACTCCGTAGCGAGCTCTGCTAAAAAATGGTGGGTTGACAGTGTCATCATCCTTAGACCATCGATAAGCAAGTGCCAATTCACCTCCTCGCCAAAAGTAATGAAGCACCTTAGATCCGATGCTAGAGGAAGGCCCTTGAAAGGGACGCAGTACACCACCACATCTTCCAACCCTCCCAGATAGTCTTGGGAGAAGAGTGCTTTGGTGAGCTACGATGTCAATAGCCCAGCCAATCTGGAGTCCAACAACGAAGCAAGAAAATGTGAACAAATATCTGTGTTCACACTGTATTGGTCCATGTTATCTATAAATCCTCACCAAGCACCCATTTGATAGTAACAACAATTAGGGGATTCTTCCGCCTTGTCATCATCTGCAGCCTTCGGTCAGAAATGTTCCCAAGGAAAGCGACCCAAGCTTTGCTACTGACGAGTCTAACAAGAGTATCCATATCCTGAAGAAACTCCATCATTGAAGTAGAATCTATGCAAAAGAATGTCTGAAAAGACATATTTATAACAAATTCTCACCTTAGGGTGATGAGTGACAAATATGCCAATGCTCTCGATTTCCAATTCTCCTGTCATGTTTCATTAATTCGCACGATAGAGCAAGGTTTGATTTAGAATTGGAAATGTCCTTCCCGGTACCTTGAAGAAAGAGGTGATGCAAATAGACACCACACGTATGTTTAAGTACATCACATTTTAAACCATAACTCCTGCAGGATTGTCTTAGCTTGTGCGAACCCCACTGGTTGCCGATTTTCTTGGTAAGAGAGGAGATCCTTCCAGCTGAGATTTTTGTCTCAAGTGGCTTCAATTAATAGTGGGCTAAATAAATTTATGGAAATTGTAGATGGCAACGCTTGTCCTTTTTCAGTTTTAATTGGAACTGCAAAATGAATTGGAATGTGTGGAAGTGGATGCTTGCTTTTAAACATCCCTTGTCGTGAAAATCTAGGCACACAGTGGATTAAAGGAAGTGGGTCACCCGATGATCATCTTATTGCTCTTTCTATAACCTAAGTGTCCATTTTATTTTGAAAGGTTGATAGAGAAAAGCCCTCTTGTAGAAAATGAAAGAAAAAGCTTCTTCCTTAGGTGCTACTCAAGGGAGACTGTGGGTCGATGTTTTTGGAGAGCTCTCCTATTCTTCCCACACCATACTGCCTAGGGCGGATTATCTGAAAACCAAGGTTAGGCCGAAGACAGTTACCCATAATATGTCCATTGTAATTGATTCTTTTGAAAATGTTGCCGAGCCCGAGCTTCACAAACAACCCAAAAGCCTTAGGGAGGTTGCATGCAGTAGAATGTTGCATCATAGAGCGAAGCCACAATCCATTGTGGATCAATTCTGGAGCAGTGACACACCCCAATTTGTGGTCCCTATGGTTCCTTACTGTCCAGAGTTCGTGGCCGTGTGTGCCAATGGGTTTGACCCCATTTCATGCTCGATCACTGACTCATCCTTAGGAGTAGTGATCTCCCTGGAAGCCATAAGGGATATGATGTGCTGTCCAATTTTTGATGGAACATAGGTGTTCTCTGAGTCTACTATGGAAGAGTTTTGGAACACCATAAGGGACCATTTATCTTTTTGCTAGAGTGTCCTTAATTGGAGTTTGTACTCCAGGCTTCCAAGGCTCCCTTTGTCCTACAGTGACCTGAAGCATGATGAACTCAAAGATATCTCATCTACTCTTGCTTGGTTATGTGGTCATGAAAATGACCAGGAAATCATGGGCGCTATGATGGGTTTCCTTTTCAAATGCCATAAACAGAGGGAGTCTTTTTATTTTGATTTCTCTGTTTTCATAGCCAGAGCCATGATAAGGCAGCTATCAGAGTTGCAATAGTTGCGGCGGTTCAAATTCACCTCAGTCCTGGTCCATCTGCTCTTGCACCAGAATGAGGCCTTCTTCAGCCAACACATACAATTGGCTATCTGCGATGAGTTGGGGAACCAAATGTCGATGTCAGCTTGGACACCCATTCTACTAGCTTCCTATGATGCATATCAAATTTTTGACTATTTTTTTAACTCCCGTCCTTAGGGATTTTGGTTCAATCCCTATAGAACCGCTTTCCCGCTTCTCTCAGATTCAAATGAATTGGATGTGTAATGAACGCCCCCCTTGAGAATGGTTCATAGGTAGTGATTTCTCTTTCGTCTGGGTGCATGGTTTCTCTAAGGAACCATTCCTCTTACCTACCCATGTGACTGAGAGAACCCTTGCTCTGGAAATTTTGCGACAATTAGTAAGAATTGAGAGAGCCATTGGGGCGGGAAAGCATGACACCTCCATCACTAAAGACCACAAGGAAATTGGTCCCATTACTCTAGTTCAAAGAAACAAGAGTGAGGAAGTCCTGACATCCAAGTTGGTGCAACTCAGCCTGGTGGTGATTGACGATCATTGGAGTTAAGACACAGTTAGGTGTCTCAGTAGAAGGAAGAATGCAGTGAAGGATGAGCCATGGAGCTCATGGGAAGGATGCACAAATCCACGAGTGGATGATCCAAATTTATATGTGGGTCTCAATGATTTTTCTGTCCTAAACTGACCCCCATGGTTGAGTTTCTACGCATCCATGCAGGAGTATAACTGAGTAAAGCCCATTCCTTGGGCAATGCTAGAAGCCATGACTATAGATTCCTGGCCCAGAAAGGAGGGAGGATTTTGGGATCTACCAGCATGAAGTATGTTAGCCTAGGGCTAACATTGGGAATGCCCCCTTTGACAAATGTTTTGAGCTAGAATGGCATCAACACAATAAATTTGATGAAGAGACAGGTGATAGTTCCCCATGTGGGAAATCATTTCCCGAGGTGGCCCAGTGGTAGGACGTAGAGATTATAAGTATCAAAGAGCCAGATCCTGAGCCCCATATTCTTCTTCCTCTTGCTGGTTTTGCTTGCAAGCCCCGATCCCAGGCTAGCAAGAGTCAAGCTGAGAAATAGGCGCATGACTGCCCTCCTAGTAAAAGGCAGTATCTGAGTTCCACAAAGAAGAGTTCATCTCCTCAAGCCTCAAGGCTTGCCTTGGATCCTTAGGGGTTGATGACTTCCATGATTTAGGTATGCCTTTCTTCACCTTCCCCTTCTACTCAAGTTGTTTCCTTTGCTGCCTCTCTTGTTGCAATGCAAACCCAGATTCCTACCGCCCTTACACTAGCACCCGCCGGAACACCGATTGATCCCCAAGAAGCATTTCCACAGGCCTCTATTCCATTCCTGACCTCTATTTTTGTCCCCGTAGCATTTTTCTCATAGATGTTTGAAGTAGCCACCATCTCGTGTAGGCTTGGTTTTGGAGAGTCCACTCCTCCCCAGAATGTCGAAGTAGCATCCGCTGATCCATTCCCCTCTGGAGCTTCTCTATTTGTCCCATTTTTTTCTCCAGCCATGCTTGCACAACCTATCTAGACCACTTTTGGTGGCCCCATTTCCTAGTTTCCCTTTGTGGTTCCCCCTGGTGCAACTTTTGCAGGTCAGGTTATTGCCAACCCAGATGATTTCCAGCAACTGGTTGCCTATTCCAAGGCTGCTCATATAGGCAAGATTGGCAAATGGAAAGAAAATTAAGGTTTTAGGCCAACCCATCCGCACCTATAGATGCATTTTAGTGAGGAAAAGGATTGTATTTTCTTTGCAAACATGCTCCCCAAGGTTGATAAGCCAAAAGCCTAAATGAGACCCAACGATTACACTCTACATACTATTGGCGTCAACCTTCTAAATGCTATAGCGCCCGAAAAAGTTGAAATGATGGAGGAAAATTCAAAGGCAGTGTCTTCGGACTTCATCAAAAAGAGTCATTGCCTAGAGAAGCTGCAAACGGAGAATGTGAACCTCCAAGAATCTCTCGCCCAGTAGAGAAAAAAAGATAAAGCTCAGAATGCCAAGATCAATTGCCTGCAAGGATTGCTGACACAGGCTAATTCAGAGAAAGGAAAGCTATAGGACACCCTTAATAATGTGAGTTCTCAATTGAAGGGCCAGAAGACAATGAGAAAGGTAGCTTTGAAAGAACTACAGGAAAAGGACCAAGAGATCCAGCAACTAAAGACAACTTCTAGAGATGCCACCCAAGTGCAAGCACAACTGCGTGAGGAAATTCGTCCGAAAGAAGAGTACACACAGTAATTGAGTGATGCACAAATCATGCTTTCAGAGGAGAAAGATAGATTTGTGATAGAGTTGTGTGACAAAGACAATGACATAGATCGATCTGAGATAAAATTTCTAGACACAGAGGTTTTGCTATAGCTGGGGCAAGATCATATATCGCAACTCCAATAGACTGTGCAAGATGGAAGTGCTAGTATCCTTGCTCTGGAAAGCCAAGTGGTCATCGAGCAAGATAGGTGCAGGGAGCTACAACATGAAATAATGACAAAGAGTGAGGAAGTATCACAGTTGCTAATTATTCCCCCCCTATGCAGGTTTCTCAAGACTTTTCTCTGAACCTTTTGGAATTGTATGTTTCCCATTGGGAAAAAATTAAGCAGTGCAACCCATGCTAAGGTTCATTAGAGAAGCGCAATGCCTCTACGCTGAAGCGGGAGCCCTCATCAATAGTTCTATGATCATCATTGGTCCCAAGATCCCCGTGGCTCAAGACCTAATCCAGATGCTGTATGCAGCCCAAGATGAAGAGTTTAGAGCAAAGGGAATAGCAGACCACCGATAATTTATCAAGAGAACCAATGCCTTCATCAGCCACCATAGAGTGATCATGCACGTATCAGCGACGCTAGAGCCATTAAAGATCTCCGTCCCATATATCAAGCAACATGTATAGAGGTTTGTTTCGTTAGGCCCGCCTTCTCCTTTCCCCGCGGATGGTTATGTGTTGGAAGTTGAGCAAATTTTAGAACAGGTCAAGCATTTGCAGTAGAATAAAAATTTCCTCTAGTGCCTGAACAATCCCATCTTTGCAGAAGAGGTCGAGCATCTCCTGCATCCCCTTGCCCAGCTCTACACGCTCCTGAAACTGGTCCATGACGAACCGGTAGGCTTTTTGTTCAATGAGATAATCTATCTGGATCAGCATTACCAGAGTCTGGAAGCACAAATACTACCCTCTGAGGAAGAATGGGCTCCATTGCAACATGTCTTTGATCTGCTCCTACCTATTTTGGCATGAAGTCTGGTCTCTGAACAAGCATTTTTGGGTTCTAGCATTCCGCAGGCAGAATGCCCCCTTTTAGTTGCCAAGAAATGTTAACATTATTTTGGGATTGTCCGTAGGTGGCATTTTAATCAGGTGGCACCCCTTTCTTTTGACTTCCTAGTTGCGCTCAGCGTATAGGACAGGTGTCTTTTCAAAGTTGTTCCTGATGGCCTACTTTTTTTGTTTGAGGTTAGGGGCAACATGGATTTGCCAATGGCTTGGGTTTTGATGACTGAGCACCCTATTGGACCCCACTCTACATCGTGCAAAGATAGGGACACATGGCACCTCTGCATTGCCCATCCTATTTATGTTTAGATGCTCCTTTTTGAATGTCCTTGAAGCTGCCACACATTACCTGTGGTGACCTATCTTTCTGGCTATATTTGTGTCACAACATTTTCTGTTTGGGCAGGTATGGAGATGATACAAAAAGGTGGAGGCAACAACCTAGAAGCGGTTTTGTTGGGTGTGTTCCTGCAGGATGCCACGATGGTTTTTTCTGCTCAGAAGCGGTTGCGGGAGGATGGTGGATTCTTTGATCTGTTAGCTGAGCTAGGGGCTCTATTTATGCTGTTTTCTTTCCTATTTTAGGGGTTCAAAACTTTTAGGAAAAAGAACAATTGAGTATTCTAGATAGTAATTAAGCCTTTTAGCTGTTATTGTTTTCTGAGGAAAGGATAATCAAATTGTGCCTACGACCTCTGTGATGTCTATTTTTAGTATGCTGTAATAGTTTTCTATGCATTCTTATAATTCTGATGAATTTGGAGATATATGTCTAATATTTGCCGATTAAACTATGTTTTGCACTTATTATCTAGTGGATGTGTGATGTATGTTTCTTTATGTTAAAAGGTGTTAGGACCCAAAGGCAACTGAGAGGGGGGGGTGAATCAGTTGTCTATTAATTTTAACCCAAATATAACTTAATCAAACTTAATGCATAGTACCGGTAAACACAACTTTATGCCGGTTGATAGTTTAACTATTAATAACAGTACCGGTAAATTTCAATGCATGAAACAAAAAGACAAATAACATCCACAACACATAACACAAATATTTGTATGTGGAAACCCTATAAGGGGAAAAACCATGGTGGGAAACCTTACCCACAATTAGATGATACTATTGTAGATAGTACGTGTGTACAAATGGGGTCTACACATGCAGAAAGACCAACTGCCTAGAGCTCACTGCTCAATCACAAAATGGGAGTCACACTGACTACAATTGGATGGTTAAATCCAATGATAATGTACTACTCAGAATAACATCTTCATATGCTAGATTAAGTACCAGTTAAGCTCTGATTGTCTTCTTACCTTCCTTGAATCTTTAAATAATGTATACATGTATAGCTTTGCTTATATTCACATATACCTTATTACAATCCTTTTCACACCTTCTTTTTCTACATTAATCTCACAAATACGATCTTACATATATACCAAAACCTAAGACCAAATGTGTAGGTCGGCTCACTAAGAATATTACAATTAAATCAATTACAAATGAATCAATATGCAATGCATCATGTTGGCTCAATGCATTTACAATAATAACCAATCAATAAATCATCTCCATAATGTGTCGTGCTGATCTAGAATAGATAATGCTTGCTGGTCCATAACCTATACCTATTTGCCGGTAACAACAAATATGCAAACTCGATTAGACCAACAGCCAAATCACCAAAACCAAGTGTCCAAACAATGTCTTTGACATAACCAAGTAATCTCCAGATGATAACAGATCATCCTTAGTGCCGGTGAAGAATATAACCTGCTGGTGAACTAGATACCGGTGACTGTGCATAAGTCACTGATCATGCCGGTGAACATAACCAAAGATCTTCAATGCTGATAAGTGTTCACAAGTGTTGACATCAATGACAAAACCAATGCAACACATCCATAATACCAACAATCTCCCCCTTTGGCATTGATGGCAACAGAAGATGGAAAAACCATCTAAGTGCCAAAGCAGAAATGCCAAAAACCAAAAACCAACAATCTCTTAAAGAGATCAATTACTAGAAATCAAAATACATAATATTAATCCCCCTAGGAATAATCTCTCCCAAAAAGATAATGTTTTTTTCCATAGATATCTCTCCCCCTTTGATATCGAATGCCAAAACAATACAAAGACCAAATACAATCAGTTCATAGAACTTATTACAAATACCAACTTATCCAATCTACTTCCCCTGAGAAGTAGCTCTCCTTCATCAAAGCTGGAAAAAGATTTCTCTGTCAGTTCCTGCCGGTCTGATGCCAATCTCCATCTATCTAATTTTCTACTAGTGAGGGTATTACCCCAAGCTACTCTCTGAGATATTCAAAAGTTTACCTAGGCAAAGGTTTAGTAAAGATATATGCAATCTGCTCTTTAGTATTCACATAAACCAATTTCACTTCTTTTGCTTCAACATTCTCTTTCAGAAAATTGAATTTGATAGAAACATGTTTAGTTTTAGAGTGAAATACCAGATTCTTTGATATATCAATTGCTGCCATATTATCACAGTAAATGATTATAGGTTCTTTGCATTTTACCTTTATGCCCTTCAACACTTTCTTAATCCATAATACTTGAGTACAATTAGTTGCTGCTGCAACATATTCTGATTTTGATGAGGAACAGACAAACAATGGATGGGATTTTGTTGCAATAACAAAAGATCAACCGACACCTACTTTACAACTGGTAGAGTAGGCCCTGGCAGCTAAAATTGAAGAAAAGGATGAATGGATCATTGATTCCGGATGTTCACATCATATGAGTGGTGATAAAAGTAAATTCCTAACTTTTCAGGAATACAATGGAGGTCTAGTAAGATTTGGGGATGATAAAGCTTGTTTGATCAGAGGAAAAGGCGCTATATCTTTTGATGGTAAGCACAATACTGACAATGTTTATTATGTTGAAGGTTTGAAGCATAATATTTTGAGTGTTGGTCAGTTAGTTGAAAAGGGATTATAGTTACAATTAAAGTGGTAAATGCAAAATTATGAATAGAAATGGTTTGGAAATTGCAACCAGTAATCAGACTAGAGGTAATATCTTTCACTTGAATAACAATGAGAAAACATGCTTGATTGCACATATTGATGAAAGTTGGTTATGTCATAAGAGAATTTGTCATGTAAATTTTGATTGCATTATGAAGATCACTACAACTAAGGAAGTAAGGGATTTACCTAAGATTGTAAAAACCTCACAATCCGGTATGTAAGGAATGTCAATTTGGAAAGCAAGTTAGAGCAACTTTTAAGAGTATTCCAAAAAAATCCAATAATGTTCTTGATTTAATTCATACTGATTTATGTGGTCTGACAAGAACTAGAAGTTTACAAGGAGATATATATTTTATGCTAATCATTGATGATTATTCTAGAATGTGTTGGGTTACTTTTCTTAGGGAGAAATCAAAAGCTTTTGGAAAATTCAAACTATTCAAGGTAATGGTAGAGAATGGAACCGGTAAGAAAATCAAATGTTTGAGATCAGATCAAGGAGGTGAATTCACATCTAAGGAATTTAATACATTCTGTGAAGTGAATGGAATCATAAGACAACTATCAACACCTTAAACACCCCAACAAAATGGAGTTGTGGAAAGGAAGAACATAACTATTTTGGATGCAGCTAGAAGCATGATATCAGAAGCAAACCTACCTCATGTATATTGGAGACAAGTAGTGAATACAACAATTTACACATTCAACAAAGTTCACATCAAAGGTGAAACCGGTAAGACCCCTCATGAACTATGGTTTGGTAATACTCCTACTCTTAAATATTTCAGAATATTTGGAAGCAAATGTTATATTAGGAAAGATGATTATATTGGAAAATTTGATCCTAGAAGTGATGAAAGAATATTTCTTGGTTATTCATCTAAGAGCAAGGCATATAGATGTTTTAATAAGAGATTGCAGAAAATCATTGAGAGTGCAAATGTGAAGATTGATGAACAATTTAGAGGTAATTCAAGGTCTATGGACTCTGAACCAACAGTTGAGATAATCACAAATGAACCTACACAGAATACACCAGTACAAAATGTTGATCCAGTCACACCGACATCTGAGAATTCCATAGTGACTGAAGAACAACAACAAGTGAATACACCCAGGTATGTAAGATTGAATCACTTTGAAAGTCAGATAATTGGGAATAAGTATCAAGGTGTAATAACTAGAGGGAGATTGGCAAATGAAGAGGTATGTCTAATTTCTCAAATTGAACCAACAACTATTAATGAGGCATCCGAAGATAAACATTGGATTAAAGCTATGGAAGATGAATTGGAAGAAATTGAAAAGAATAACACATGGACATTGGTTCCCCAACCTAAAAATAAAAATGTAATTGGAACTAAATGGGTATTCAAAAATAAACTTAATGAAGATGGTAAGGTAATCAGAAACAAAGCAAAATTAGTGTGTAAGGGATATTCACAGAAAGAAGGAATTGATTACAATGAAACCTTTGCACCAGTAGCTATAATTGAGGCAGTCAGATTATTTATAGCATTTGCAACACACAAGAACTATAAAATATATCAAATGGATGTTAAAAGTGTATTTCTGAATGGTGATATTTAAGAGGAAGTTTACATTGAACAACCTGATGGATTTTCTTTGACAAATGACAAAGTTATGGTTTGCAGGTTAAGGAAAGCTTTATATGGATTAAAGCAAGCTCCTAGAGCTTGGTATCCTAGATTGGACAAATTTCTTTTGAAGCTTGGTTACACTAAAGGTAATGCTGACAACAACTTATATTACAAAGTGACTAATGATGACATCCTTGGTTATTGAAGTTTTTGTTGATGATATCATTTTTGGAGGAGAAGATGGATTGTGTAAAGACTTTTCTAATAAGATGCAGGAAGAATTTGAAATGTCTATGATTGGAGAGATACAATTCTTTTTAGGATTGCAAATTTCATAGACTGATAAAGGTATATTCATATGTTAATCTAAGTACTTGAAAGAAATACTAAAGAAATTTGGTATGGAAAACTCTAAACCGGTAAGTACTCCTATGACTACAACTGATAAACTATCATTGAAGGATGAATCAACACCTGTTAATCTGAAAAGATATAAATCTATGATTGGAGGTTTACTATATTTGACACAAACAAGACCTGATATTATGAATGCAGTGTGTATTGTTTCAAGATTTTAGAGTAATCCTAAGAAAAATCATGAATCAACAGTGAAAAGGATTTTTTGGTACCTACAAGGCACAACAAATATTGGTTTATGGTATCCTAGAGATGAAATTTTTTATTTATGTGCATACACAGATGCAAGTTGGGCAGGAGATGTAGATGACAAAAAGAGCACCACTGACAAAGCATTATTTCTTTGTAGTAGATTGATTTCATGGTTGAGCAAGAAGCAAAGTTGTACATCACTATCAACAACAAAATTAGAATATGTTGCAGCAGCAACTAATTGTACTCTGGTATTATGGATTAAGAAAATGTTGAAGGACATAAGTGTTGACATCAATGAAAAAACCAATGCAACACATCCATAATACCAACAAAAGGAATCTTGATTGTGTCTTGTTTATTGTTCTATTCAGATATATAGATTGTTGAATGGGCTTTAAAACCGGATGTTTCTAGGTTTTATATGCGGTTTATGTTTTTCCTAAAATGCTCTGGTGCATCACCTAAATAGTCTAGATCATTTTGCTTTAAGTTTATTCTTCCCCTTTTCCCCCAATTACAAGGAAGATCCAACTTCTTAAATCCGGAGGTAATTCAGTGAATTCGGCACAATAGGTTCCCCGTCACTGAATTTCCCATAAGGTTGTTCGTTTCAAAAATAAATTTTAGAGTCAACAAAACCAGAAGCTCTTCTAAAAATAATGATAAGAGTAAGAAGCCCATGCCTACCTTGGCCCAACAAATTCAAGATCTCAATAGAGAAATATATGACATTAAAGCCCAACAACAAGATTCAATGACCCCTCTTGAGATAAAAATTCATGATATTAAAAACACTAGACTTCAAGAAATGCTAAAAAAATTACATAAGGTGGAATAGAAAGTAATTGAAAATCAAAAGACAAATCTCATACAAGATCAGGAGACACCTTCACAAAGACAAAAAGACATCTATCTCCTAGATAGACAAATTACACCTTTGGGGAAATCTATTGAGTTAGCTTTGGAAGACATACTTGAGCATAATCTTATCATATTGCCTAAAAATACCACATGGGGATGTGAAATTTTGAGTAATTACTGTGCATACCATAGGCATAAAAAACATAAGACTTCAATGCGTATGAAGTTAAAACATAAAATTCAATACCTCTTTGATGATGGTGTTATTGAAATTAAAGATCATAATAATTCACCTAAGGAGAAACCAGATGTCATATCCAAGCATGATCAAAATTATGAACCTATGTCTAGCAATGGCCCACATGTAGCCTCCATCTCTTCCATGATGCCTGCATCTCCTGAGGCTTCTCAACAACAATCCATACCATATCCCTTAAATGATAAACCTAATGATGAATCTTCTCATGTTGATCCTCAAGGGCTATCTCAAGGGCCATCCCATCCAATTGTTGAAAATGATCTTACCTCCCTAGAATCCCATGATGATCCCATTATATCTTTCCATTTCTTCCAAGATGATCCCCTTACATGTCACGAGAAAAGCATCCTTCCTAAGAAAGATCATGATTCCTCTTCCACCTTTTCAAATGATCCTCTTCAAAATGAAGAGTCAAACACCATTCCTACTCTATCCAATGGTCCTCTTGAATGTCAAGATCAAAGTATACCTTCATCTCCTTGTCATAATCATCCATGTTCACCTCAAGGATACATCATGCCTACAAGTCAAAATATTTATAAACTCAAAGGGGTAGAACTTCACAAGCAATAATCTCTCCATGTTAAATAAACTATTAAGAGTCATAGTCTCAGTGACATTCCTCAAAATGTTGGTACACTTACTAAACCAAAATCCAAGTACACACCTTTCCCTTCATCTCTTCCATCCATTTGAGGACCCTATATTCTTCCATCCCTTGTGCAAGATAAACAAAGGTGTACATATTCACATAACTTCCACCCATATAAAAGGACACAAAGGCCCATTGAGCAAAAGAAAGAAAAATAAAGAGCTATATGGGTTCCTAAGGAACTTGTAGAAGCAATGCATTCCAAAAAACTGCAAAATCATGAAAAATAAAAAACCATGTGGATCCGTAAGCGTCTCCTTGAAGCACAATAGTCTAAAGAAAAATCCAAATCAACATCCAAGATTGTTGTTCCTCCATCCAAACCTTCCAAATCTATTTCTCCATCACATCTTCCATCCATTTTGGATCCTTATGTCCCAAAATCCCTAGTTGTTCCTCCATCCAAATCTTAAACTCTGAGATCCACTTTTCGTTCATCAATCCACCATCCCTCAAGATGTGTGCCAATGGTGATCCTGTAAACATTTCCATTCGCTCATGCACCAAAATTTCAATATCTGATCCATTATCCAAAACATCTTTTTCATCCGTCCATACCCCTTATCCAATCCTTTGCATAAGATTTTACCCTAGTTTCATCACCAAATCCAAAAACTAAGGAAATCAACATTGGAGATGCTGGACATGTACACTTAGGTGAGTTCTTCTTGGAAATACGTCTTTATGCTGGACCAATGAACTACCTACACAAAAATATATGACCCTATGAACAACATGCACCTTAAACGATACTATATCTAAGGGCTGGGTTAGTCTCAATTTTTCTTTCTGCACTGCATACCATTTTATTCAAAGCACTGCATCACCTATAGTTTCTTTTTTGTTTTAAATGCATCGCATTCATAAAATTTCTATATTTGCATATAGTAGCATTAATAAAACAAGGAAACTATCGAATTTTATCATTTGTTTGCATTCAAGAGAAACAAGGGTCATCTCCTTTCTTAGATATTCAGAAATGAAGTCCTTGAGGTTATTCATTTTCAAAATTACCTTGTGACGAAGCTTTACTTATGATTGGGTGATGATTTCACTATTTGAGACTTGTTAATCCAAAATCTATCAATTACTATATCTCAAACACATTAACAAAATATCTAATTCATTCTAGACACCTAGTTGATCATATGACTAGTGAAAAAATCTAAAATTTTACTTCAGCACCATTGTAATTGTCACACCCAAGTAGGTTACATTACTTACAAGTCAAGGCAAGAAAAAAAAAGTGCTATGCCAAATATTTATCTCAAGGCAAAAGAGCAATGATATATAACTGAAATATCACGCATGCAAAGTGCGACAAAAAACTTGACTATGGGAACATGCGAGTAACTCCATCAGGGCTATGGATGCCTGCTGGCAATGAAGAAATATTCAAGAAATTATAGTCTATAACCTCGTCGGAACTCTAAAAGCTTGCTGGTAGCGCGATACTATTCTAGATGCATTTGAAGTTAGAATAATCCACGTAGCTAGTCATATAAGAAGCTAAGGATCTTTAGTGAACACAAGAGTAGGAATTAACTCATTTGCACTCACATGGGCAAAAGAAGATCAAAGTTTCAAGAATCAATGAGGAAGTTTTCTGCATCTCCATTTGTAAATCCTAGTCACTAAGTGTGTTAATTTGGATTTTCCAAGGGACCTTAAGGATCGATTGACTGCTTATCTATGAAATGTTTTATACCTTCAATTCAATTGGTTTATTATGAAATGTTGAACAAAGACGGTCATCCTTGTTTGAATAAGAAGTGCATCATCATCATGCATATTGCATCAATATAGGTCATATCAAAAATTCATTGTCTCCACATGCATTCTGCAGATCATCCTATCATATAGGTCTACGTACTGGGGGCGTAGTTGAAAAAATCCTAAAAATCATAAAATGTCTTGAAAAAAATCATAAAAAATCATAAAATGTCCTGAAAAAAATTAAAAAAACTGAAATATCAAAGCAAGAAAGCATAGACCATCCTTCAAACCAAATCAACCACAAACAAAATCTCAAGGTCTGCAATCAAAATTATCGGATGTCTTGTTAATTAATCTATCAAACTCTGTCAAACATCAACATGTCTTATACAAGGAAGGGTACACTTAAAACCAGACAGATTGATCTTATACGGGGTACTTACTCTTTGAAACCAGACATTCCTATCAATGATCTCCAAATCAAAACAATGACATAGATCAATATAGCTTTTAGATTTTGTCCAGGTTAGTCTTATCTCCTGTATTGAAGTGCTGCATTTTTGCTTTTGCTTGTACATATCTTTTAGTCGCTTTTGTGACATCCTGGTTCTTTTGGAACCCTCATGGATTGAAACTGATCAATGCCCTAGTCTTAGGATAATCGACTGATCAATTTACATGTCCTAAGTAGTATCAACCAAGTCATCTTTCTGTTGGTAGTATCAGGTCATCCAATCCGAGTCAATCACCTGTCTCCTATCCACTATAGAGTTTTATCACTGAGTAAACAAGCAAAGCAAGACTACTGAAAACAATCACTAAACTGTTTGAGATACGATTGATTTTTTTTTGTGTATTGTCTTTTACATTGGTTTTCAATTATTTTCCCCTTTGAGTAACTCGAGGAAGTCTATCTTGACTAAGAGGAGCAAGGATTGGGGACATAATACATTTCTTTGTTTTTTGCTTGTAGGAACGATTTCGATGATCTGGAAACATCTAATCAGCTGGGTGTCTATGATAAGTTCCTTCACATCAAGGTGAAATCGCCACACATACCTTGACTTTGCTTATTTGTATGCTACAGGGAGGTTGGAGTAATTTCTTTTTCTGTTTTGAGGGAATTCCTTTAATGTGCAATCCAGATGCATGCATAATCTGTCCAAGGATATGAACGAAAAAAGGGTCATTACGGATGAGATAATTAATATTGCATATGAAAAGAAAGGAACTCTATTTTGCCTGTTGTGTTTGTAAAAAGCTCAGTGATGAAAATTAAGCATACCAAATCTAGTGACTAAGTTTAGGTTGCATTCATTGTAAAATTTTATGCATTTCAAGTGATTTCAGCATGATAACAATGATCTCTTTATCTTTTGAATGAGAATCTAAAGCAATCGTCATTTCTCAGCTAAGTGGTCTCTTTTTCATCATCATTTCTCTGATCGAGTACTTTTGTATTGAGATGTTAGCTACATACATGATTATCTTATAGATCCATACATTTTATTATATATTTATTTCCATTCATATTATTGCATAAAAAAACTAAACATTTGCATTACTCATTTTCATCATTTATTTGCATATGAAAAGAAAAGAAATAAAACATCCATATTCATCTCCATTACATTCATCCATACTGAAAATATATGCATACATATAGAATAAAGCATATAGAACATCTCATAATCAATCAACACAAGTATGATGAAATCAAATCAAGAGCTCATATATATCATCATAATCTCAGTGTCTTAGAGTACAAATGATATTAACTGTCATATACAATGTCTCATCGGTGCAAGAATCATATAGGCTACAAAAAAGGAGTATATAACAAAATCTAGGAGATATAATAAATCTGGCTCTCTGCCTCTCCCTCATTGCTGGGTGGAGGAGGTGGTGCCTGTTGATCGATATCATGTTTGGGTGCCCTGGCTCCCTCAGATCGAGCCATATACTGAGAATATAGAACAACCTGTTGCGCTACTAGGACCGCTATACTCTAAGATGCAACGTAATAAGCTGCATGACTCGTCTGATGCAAAACCTCTTGCTGAAGAGCATATCTCTCTCCTCTGACCTCTGCAAGCTATTGGTCTCGCTCTGTAAGCTGTGTCTGCACCACTATCAACTATGACTGCAAACCTGTCAACCTCGATCTCAAAGACAGTACTAAGTCTGGTACTCCCTGCTCTCTCCCGACACCCCCTCTCCACGTCCCTTCTCATCTCTTTGCTTCCTAACCTACCTAGGAGCCATTCTATCCTCTTCACGTCCAACCTTTTCTTCCCTAGAACTGCCAGCCTCAACCCCAACAACTCCTAAGGATCCACCCTCCCCTCTATGTTGCTGTCTACCTCCCGCTGGTACCCTGATACTACTAGCACCAAGATCACCTCCTGTCCACCTAGGTACATTCGCTCTCTATCCCTGTATCTGCCTTCATCCCTGTACCTGAATTGGTACCTGTACCTATGCAAGTGCATCATCCTCAACCTCCTCTATAAGAGGTGCATGCTCTCCAAGATCTATAAACTGAGAAAATAGATGTCTCTAAAACCAATCTCTATACTGGGGCAATTCTCCTACATTTGCTACATCCTCTAAGTAATCCCATCTCTGTGGCTATAAACCCGCTAACTCCTGCATACTCAGCGCATATGATAGTCTCAGTGCCCATCCTCGTGTCTCCTCCTCTCCATATCGAGCATATGTTGTGAACTCCTGAGATACACCTTACAATCTCCCATACTGTCTCCTTACCCTAGATACTACAAATCTCTCAATGATAGACACTAATATGCCAATGGGAGGTCAAGTTATAAACATATCCTTCCTTTATGCTCTCCAGTCATCCCATAGCTCTAGACCCCTAAACGGTCTCCATATTACCGCAATCAGATCATCCAACTATCTCCTCCAATAGTCAGTCTTTCCCAAATGGGGCTGAGTAACATAAATTGAATAATGATAAACAATAGACTGGTAACTCAGTATCTGAATCCACACAAACCAATATGAGCTCTCTCTGCATCTCATAACTCACAAACAAGCCTCATCGTTGGCGGAAATGTACACTAAAAAAGAATATCAGAAAACAAAATCTGCAAAATTGAACATACAAATCGTCAGTACGTGATCAACTTTGTGCTAAGAATGTGATAAAATGCTATAAAATCCAAATATACAACATTCAAAATAAAACATTCATGTTTACATTCTAAAAAATGCTTGCTGTTTTTGAAACGAGTTTTCACAGACATCCAGAAACTCATACAAGCAAATATTACACCCCACATGAGTAAACATTGTCATTCGACAAATGATATCTTCTTGCATGATAAAATGGACTATCAAGAACACTCTCGTATGATTCATAGGAAACCACTAGACGACAAACCCTATATGTCCATATGATAAAACATAAAAGGATAGATTCTCGTACGAGAAAACGTGTTGAACTGAACGATAAAACAATGAAATGACTTTGAACGAAAAATAAAATACAAAATTCAATAAAAATTCAAAAATTAAGTAATTAAAAGGCTTAAGATCGATCACTTACTGCTGGGTCGTAGTTCCGCGGTTGATTATTTTGTCTCTGGCACTCGAATCGATGAACATGAATCAGAATTGCCATTTTTCTTCGCATGAGGGTTTTTCAAATTTCAAACATTGAGAGGTAACAATGAATTGAAAGTGACACATTGAACCCCTTATATAGCCCAAACCCTAATTTTCAAC
The DNA here is from genome assembly GCF_030272615.1 of Cryptomeria japonica. Lineage (NCBI taxonomy): Eukaryota > Viridiplantae > Streptophyta > Pinopsida > Cupressales > Cupressaceae > Cryptomeria > Cryptomeria japonica. The sequence goes on from NC_081407.1 coordinate 530,445,414, forward strand.
TTGCTCCGATGGACATAAAACTTGTACCCTAAGCTAAATCGATAGTCCTGAGTCCAATTTTGGGATTGAAATCAAAATCTGACTTTAATTCTCTAGTCAAAATTTCACGACATTGACCACTTAGCACTTTCATCCTCAAGACAATTTTCGAATCATTTTTGCACTCAATTCTAAATCTCAATTTAATTATCAAATTAACTTTGATTTTAATATTCAACATCAATCTTCGTGCTCAAATAATTATCATCACTAAAAATTGTCTAAAATCGTTGTACCCTCATTATCTTTCAATTTCGCTCCCGAGGGGGCATCCTCATAACATCTTTTCAGCGATTATCATCAGCTAAAGTCAATTTTTTTTAAAAATCTTTATCTAAAGTCGAGCAAAAATTATTTTCAAACAAAGAAAAATCAATTAAACCTTGTTAATAGGGGCATCTTAACTAAATCACATCATATCAAGTTGAGATTCTTCGATGTCAAATAAAGCAATCTCTAGGGGCATATCAATCTTTGTCCTTATCTGAATCAATCTTCAAATCGATGTTCAGTTTCAATCACATCAAATCAAGATGGACATTTTCTCTTACCGATCGATTCTTGTTCAATCAAGTTCGGAATCAGTCGCGTCGCTTTGCTAGGTCGATTCTTGTTCAATCAAGTTCAGAATCGGTTGTGTCTCTCACTGAATCTAGTTCAATCAAGTTCTAGATCGATGTCTATTTCTTGATCAATCAAGTTGAAGAATGGTATCTCGCTCCTTGTCGATTCTTGTTCAATCAAGTTTAGGATCGTTATTGCTCTAATCAAATCTGTTCAGTTTCATCACTTCAAATCAGGTTGAACATCTCACTCTTCATCGGTTTGTGATCCATCACGTTCAAAACTGATATCTATTTGACATCAACTATTCTTTGAACCAATGCGCTGCTCGCACATTAATTCAAAGAGGGGAAAATGTAATACCCTGAAAAATGGTCACCTAAAACACGGGCCCCTAATCTCGACATCATCACCAAGGTCCTAACCAAAGGCAATTAAATCAACCTTGAGCACCTAATTAATTTATTCTTCAATCATTAATGTTACATGGTAAGTTAATCACTCAATATTAATTAAATATTTATTTAATTAATTAAATCTTTCCAAGTAAATCATTTTGATCAATTATCCTTTTTATTTGATTAAATATCCTGCATATTTAATTAATAAATAAATTTGCCATTTAATTTATAAAAAGAGATTAATCACAAAAAAGGAATTAATTTACAAAAAGAGATTAATCACAAAAAAAGGGAATTAATTTACAAAGAGAGATTTAATCACAAAAAGGAATTAATTTACAAAAAGAGATTAATCACAAAAAGATGAATTAATCTGCAAAAGAAAGAGTTAAATTGAAAACAAAACAAAAGAATTAAATTGAGAGAAGAAATCAAACTTAAGATATTTCTTTTTCTAAAATTGAGATAACTTGAAAAATCAAAAAATCAATTAAATTGAATTAACCATTTTTTCTAAAATTAAAACTCAAAGCTTTTGAGAAAATAAGTTCAGTTGCATTGAAAAGACTATTTCTAAATAAAAATCTTGAGCAAATTAAATAAAAGTGCATGGATCACCTATTTTTATCTCAAGTGCATGGAATCAACTAAATTTATCTCCAATGCAAACTTAGACTTATAATTTGAATGCATTCAATCAAGCTATAATTGGAATCTATCTCAAGATTAACTGAATCTAATCTCTCAATTATTTCAATTATCCTGAAATGTGCTTTTTCTTGAGGAATCTCAACCACTCATTGCTAATCGATCTTGACCGTTGGTCTCTCTTTTTAATATCTATAAATTCAACCTTCATCTCTCATTCAAAACACCCTGAAGATTTATTGTTATTAAGTAGTTTTTGCTCTAAAGTCATTGAAAATATTGTGCTTTGATATTATTGAATCCTAATATAGCTTTTTGCATATTTAGTTTAATCATTATTGCTTGAATTCATTGAGCTTAATCTTTCATCCATTTAGCTTATTTTTGTGCTCATATAGATTAAATCCTTCATCTTGGTGTAGTCTAGTCACTGGTATTGCATAGACAAATCTGAGAGCAAGCCTATACTCACATCTTTTAGATGGCAATAGGTTGATTTGTATGGTTTTTATATTCATGATTATATTTGTCTAACCATGCATGCAATGACTTAATTGAAGTGTTGTGTCTTACAACTTGCAAATACTTTATCCATTTTTCACACACACAATGTGTATTAACAAACAATTTAAATTTAGTAAATGCCGTTATGAATGCCTAAAATCAGATCTGAAAACACAAGTGAAAAATTATACAATCCACAAGTCAAATTTAGAAAAATAAATTAAGGGTTTTATGCATTTAACCTCTAAATTTATGTTTTTAATTGGAAATATGATCTACGAATGCAATTTTGAAAGCTAAAATGTGTACAAATCACATCTGAGAACACAAATCGGAAATCAACATAAAAGACGTCGTGTTCACCAAAATGTAATGTTGGAAAATTAGGAATTAGGGTTTTACCAAGTAAATCCACTATATTATTGACTAGGTTGAAAGGACTGAAATACTGAGAGGGGGGGGGTGGTGAATTAGTATTCCCACAAATTATAAAAACTTTTACCAAACTTTAATCTTTTACTGAAGTATCAAACTTCATCAATTAAGCTTAACAGATATAAAATATTAAATGTAGAACAAACATAAAAAATATAGCCACAAGAGAAACATTGGATTTTATATGTGGAAAACCCAAATGGGAAAAACCACAAAGAGTGTTAACTCTCAAGAGAATATAACTAGTTATATGTTGTTTTAGAAAAGGGGTGGCTCACTGCCAGATTACAAAAACAACTCACTATTAGACTGCTCACTACAAAGATATAAAAGATGGCTCATTGCCAGAATGCTCATCGCAACAAAAAGGGTTGAACTGAAAAGGATTGTATCTCCAAATTCATGAGATCAGTTCCAAGATTAAGCTCATATCATAATTCACAAACTCTACAATAGATTCGATGAAAAATATTTGTACAACTATCATGCAACAGGTCTGGTGAAGGACTACTGCAACACTGCAACACTAATTGCACTTTGACTTTGTACAAATTTCCTTTTCTATTCGCAACTCACACTTCACACTCTGCTTCTCTGCTATCTTTACTACTATATCTCTTTCACATACACACACACCTCATATACTTCCTTGCTTTTTCCCATATTTCACATCACATGCTACTACATATATATACCAAAGGACACAAACACGAGATAGTGTGTCGGCCAAGCCCAACATGTTATCCAATAAAACATAAACAAGACAACCAGGTCGGCCTCCACAAGCTCTCTACATGCTTCCTTTTTCATACTTCATTTGGCAATGGATATATCGAGATTACAAGAATGGGATAGAGTCATTCAAACCCAAAGATATTGACCCATTATCACAAAAATTAAGCACAACATTTCTGAACTCCAAAGATAGAGATTCCACACATGCCAAGAATACTGCAACATGAAACTTGAAGAGATACAACTGACATGACCAAAATAGCTGATGCCGGAACATGTAAATGATATCGGGACCAATGCAAACTCAAAATTTTGAAACACAAAGATCTTCCAGAAACTTCATTACTACATCATAACATGTGCTCATAACAAATACTAAACATATCGACTGCATACAATATCCAAACCAATTTGTATAATACTGAATTGCATATATTATCATGTCCAAACTAGATAACTGGTTTGACATCAATGAAAACAGTATTCACACAAGATATCTTTATGTTATTAATATAAATATGTGGCTAATGCCTTTTACCTAAACAAAAAGCAATATTCACACAAGTCTAGCATAAATAGCACAATTAACTCCACTACATTGAAACAGGGTTGAACCCAATAGATCTAGCCTCAATCTAAATGAGGAAAGGGTTGAGATTTTGATTGGACTCACTGGTTAGTATTGGTTATCCTCTTTCTTAGTTGAATTTGGAATTTACTTTTGAAATTAAGACAAAGTGAGAGATATTTGAAGTAACTTGATGAATACAAAATGCTACAAGTGTCCCACGGAGCCATAGACTGAGATCTAGGCAAAAGAATAGATTTGAAACCTACTCTCAAAAGTTAAACATGATTTTTCTAGAATAGGTAGCACAAATCCACCCTAGTCCTTTGAATTTTCTGTCATCGAAAGATAAACCTATTCATCACCATCGACACTATTGAAATACCTAAGTACATCTCCTGCACCTATTTCCTACACATAGAAAGAGACAGAAAGATGTTGTGGATAGGGGTTTTCCTAAGTCAAACCTCGATTTAGGAATTAACCTTGAATGGAATAATGAAAATACTGAAATAACTTTTAATAAATTATACCTTAGATCTACAGTTGTTGATGATGACACAATTCTCTTTGAATGTAATCACTGTATACACCTAAAAATGGTCTGAAGATATTTAATTATAATTTGATTAATTTCCCCATTCAGTCTACTTATAAATAAATCTAAGGATTTATTCATTAAGTTCATTTTAATAATTCCCCTTTGATTAATTAATCTAAATTAATTAATCCCCCCCCCCCCCCATTTTAAATTCACTCTTCTAATAACATAATTAGTTAAAACAAATCAATCATGATTTGTTGAAATTAATTATCTTTTCCTAATATTTAAATTTTTAAATTCAAATATGAGAACATGGCTCCTAACTTCTAACCACCTAACCTAACCACCCTCTAACCTAACTCATTCTGTCTAATCTTGGGTTTAACTAACCCTATCCTATCTTGCACATCCTAACCTCTTTTATCCTAACCTATTATGGGTTGGACATTCTCCCCTTGAGACACATGGCACTTTTTCCACATGTCTCCTCCCTTGGACACTTGCCCTCTCATGAGCAAGGTTCCTTGACACTTGTCACCACAGTGATGACAAGTTTCCCTTCCTCCAATCTCCTCTCCAACTTCCCTAATCTTAGCCCTAGATAACTTCAGATCAAATCTAGACCGTCGATTCTTGCCACCTCAACTTTGGCCTTGAAATTCCTATAAATACCCCTCATTTTGGAGTAACAAAGATCCCTTGCATCCTAGATTTTTGCATCATTACTATAATCATTTTTTTTTATCTCAATCATCTAGCATAATTATCATTTTAGATTAATCATGCATACAATCATGTATCTCATATCATTTTGGATTAATATAGCTTAATTTGTTAATCTTGCATTCATATAGATTAAATCCTCTGTCTTGGTGTAGTCAAGTCACTAGTATTGCTTAGACAAATCTTAGAGAAAACCTATACTCACATCTTTTAGGAGGAAATAGGTCGATTTGTCATGGTTTTATATTTATTGATTTTGATCAACTAACCATGCATGTAATGATCTATTGAGTGTTTGTGTTGCAAATGTAGATTCTAGATTTCATGTGAACATTAATTGGTGCCCAACGTGGGGCCCGAAACCCAATTTTTGGCCTTGTAGATCATCAAATTCTCATCCTTCAAGATTTTGTCTGTACATTCTATAGAATCTCATACGACATTATTTTCTTCACAATATGATATTCTTTGCTTTGTCGTATAGTTAGGTGAGAATTCTCGTACGACTAGGTGAGAAATCTCGTATGAGTTTCTGCTTTCTTATATAAAAAATAGATTGCATTTTAGGGTTTTTCTTGAATGAATCTTGATGATGCTAATGCTAACCCTGATCTATTTTGAGATTTTTCACAGCCTAACCATTTTTTGTAGGAAGTTTCTCCAAGAACACGCCTGTCGCTCAAAAATAATATGACTATTGATTTTGTAATGCCCATACCCTAGTCGGACTTTTAAAACCCGTTTAACCTTGATTGACTTCCTATGTGGCATTTTTGAATGGTAGAGTAACCGATATGCAATGTGTAGTTTAGATAATATAAATAAATTGTGCATACTTATTATTGTGCATTTGCATCAATTTTCGTGTAAATGCAATTGTTCCCTAACCCTTGAGATAAATCTTGAGCTAACGCCTTCATTGAATATGTATATGTATATGCATGCTTGTATGAATTCATGGGTGCAGGAGATTTCAGGTACAACACCGCTTAGGGCAAGGTTCATCTCCTTTGGAAATTGCAAGGTTGAGTATGCTCCTTCATCTTTTGAATTCGGATTTGTGGTCATATAACTCTCGTCTTGCCTTAGCCATGGTTAGGTGAGCACCATGTGTGGGTTCGTGGGCTTGCTCTTCAATGGGATGCGTGTCGAGTGATTTGGAGGACTTCCTCAATTTGCGTGCCATGCGCGAGGTAAGTGAGGTTTGTGATCCTAAGTATTAAATTTAAATTTATGAGTAGACGAGCGCATTAGAAATTTAGAAATTTAAATGGGTAGCTTCTTCCATATGATTAATCACTAATTTAAGAGATTGCTTTAAATTGTTATTGTAGCAAGCTTAAGGTATTTAACTGAGGTTAGTGTGCTCATTTACGCATTTGTAACTTTTATGCATTTGTAGTCGAGAAATTAGAATAAATTAAACTCTTGCATTAGATTAGTCATTTATTTAAAAATATCGCTTTATTATGTTGTAGCGAGTTAATTTAATAGCTAATTTCAAAATAATGAATTTAATGAGATTATGCGTTTTTGGAAAGGAAAAATTTAAAGACATTTGGGAGATAGCAATAAATTACGCATTTTCGCATTTGGAGGGAAAAGGGAAAATTATTATTGTTTAAAAGAAATTATTTCTTCTTACTTGTATAGTTGATAAAATATAAAAGTTTGAATTTCAGTAAATTAAATTAGAGTTGAATATGAAATAGAAGCTTTTAAATTTTAAAAGAAAAATGAACAAGGAGGGAATGAATGATTCCCATTTGGATTTTCATTTATTGTATTTTAGAAATAAAACCCTAAATTCGAAATTGAAATTAGGGCAAAATTAGGGCTTTTTCTTTTTAACCTAGTTTTGGAGACATTTTGGGGGTTCTTGGTTTTGGGAGTTTTTTTTGGGAAGAAAAATGGAAGATTTGGATGGGAGCAGCAGAATGGGAAGCATTTTATCAAGATTCATGCCTGGAAATTGCATTTTGAGGTAGGATTCCAATCTACCTGTTTGTTTGTTGTTGTGTTCTCCATGAAATGTTGAAGAAAAGAAAAGAAATAAATGATATTAGCCATGAATGTTTCCTTGAAGCTTAGTTCCATTTTTTTTTCAAACTTGGTTGTTCTTGAATCAAATCCTTGTTCTTAATGGAGTTGTGATCTGAAAACTTGATGGAAAATATCTTTCCCATAACGATGATTTTTGGAAAAATCTGGAAAAGAATGGATCTGTAATAAAAATAAAATGATGGGAGATTTCGTTATTTTCGTTGTATACCTATTTTATTTTATTTTGAAGCATTCTTAAATGATTAAAATTCGGACTGTGAGGCGAATCAAAAAAAAAATTATTAAACAAAAAAAAAATATATACAAAATTTGGGGTTTTCGGGGGGGGAGCCGAAGCTCAACCCGCCCCTCCCCGCGCGCCGCTCGCAGTTCTTTCGGTGCCCACACACAGTGGGGGCCGAGGGGACTGCGTCTCCCATGGAGGCCACAGTCCCTCCCGGCGCCACTGTGTGGGGAGCCGAAGGGCCTGCGACCCCCACGGAAGGCGCAGAACCCCCGACTCCACTGTAAGTGGAGGCCGAGGGGCCTGCGTCCTCCGTGGAGGCCGCAGCCTCTTCGGCTCGGGCTCGGCCGCCCTAGGGTTTCGCCGCCTAGGGTTTGGCCGCCCTTTGCTTTGTTTTTAAAATGTTTTTTTTAAAAAAAAAAATCTTATTAGTATAGTTAAACATGAAATGGGGGTTTTCATTTTATAAAATGGGGAGATGTTATTGGTGTAAAATCTGTTTTAAGTAATATATTGTATTTTCAAAATGAGTTGGGATTTTATATTAGTATATATAATGTTTAAAATAAAAGAAAAGGGGATTTTACTTATTAGTATAAAGTTATCATAAGAACTATTTTGGTATTAAAAAGATAATGAGATGTAGTTTATACTCTAGCAAGTATGTTTAACCAAAAGGGGATAAAGGTATATATTTAAAATATATGCTAATATGGGTAACACCTATTTAGCATGTATTATTAAATATATATATACAGAATTATGGGCCTTAATATAGCAATGACCTTCATTGTAATTTTTAAACCCAAATGATAAATAACTATATGATAAAGGGTAAATTAAATGGAGGTGATGGTTTTGATCCTTAAATGTATACAATAGAAGCTAATTTAGCTCGGAAATGATTCCTTTCCTTTTTGTCATTCACTCATTATGTATTTGTTCTTCATAGAAAAAGGGGAAATTTTGTTTTGTGTCGTTAGAAAGGGGGCTAGACTATTGTTGAAAACCATCTTATCATTAGTGGGGATCTAGTGTTAACTAATTTGAATAGACGTTTATGTCAATTTGAGAAAATGTTGTATTTACTCGTTAACGTTTGTGCATGATCTATTAATTTGGAAATTTGTGGGGACCCCGTCATCTGTTTTCCTTGGTCTATCCAACGTCGGTCTAGACCCCATTTAAGGTACCACCTATTAAGGAATCCTTGCCTTTTTTTTACTTGATGTACTTAGTAGGATCTGTTACAAAAGGGATCATTATGTAATTAATGTCCGAAGTGTCTGTTGTATATTGATTGTAATCGCCTAAGTGGCAAGATTGTAAAGACATGTAATTATGTAACCTTAACTATATTAAATACCAAAAGGGTCTTGCAGTTGAGCAGACCCGGAGATGTAGCCCATCCGGGGTGAACTCCGAGATCATATCTGTGTTATGTGATGTTTATAGTGTGCTTGTTTTATGTTTTAAATTATCATGGATGGTTGTATTTCTTGCATGAGTGTATGGTGGAAATTTAATGAATTCAAATTTAAGTGCATGACATTATTCATATGGATAAATGTAGTTATTTAAGTTCATAAAACTTGGTGAATCATGGTTATGGCAAGCATTTAAAATATTGAATTTAGAGTTGTGGAAAGGAGTATTTTGATAAGGTTAAATGAACGTAGTAATAATGGAAGGAACCTTGCTAGTTTTCTTTATTGGATTAACTTGTTATTAAGTATATAAATGGAATGGATGTAAAAAGGAAACAAAGTTAAAATTTATGTCACCATTCCTAGATTGAAATCTAAAGGTTGAACATCATATCAACATCTATCCTTTTGCCTTAGTGAATGAAATTCACGCCATGTTAATTATGCTTCATTGCATTGGATGATTCATTAATTTATTTCACGCTTTAACCTTAACTATATTCCTCACTAGAGTAAAATGATAATCGTGTGGACTCAATTAGGTAATTCATGTTGTATATTGGATGAATATACTTAGTAATTTATGTTGTAATCTTAACCAATAATCCTCACCAGATTTACTTTATAATTGTGTGAACTCAAATAGATATCCCTATTTTAATCCATATAAAAGGAATCCCTCATGATTGCTAAAATTAATCTTAAATGGAAAAGTAATTGAATTGTTGTTTATACATTAAATCCTAGTTAAAGTATCTCTCGCATATTACTGTCATCTAACAAAAAAGAGGGGATATGCAAAAAGATAATTGTATTTTAAACCCAATAGAAGGACGCCATTATGATCTTATTTCTCTAATCTTGAAATGATGAATATCACCTTGCTAAATATATCTTAATTTAAAGGATGAACTCATGGGATTCCTAATACACTCTCATCTAAATGAAGTTAGTCCATCTCTTTGCATTATTAAAACATCAAATGAATCCTATGGCTACTCACATTATACCCTTCATAAAAGAACTTCCACTCATCAGTTGGCTATGCACGAAATCTAATGAAGGGAATCTCATTCTATTAACTGTGGTTAATCTTTAAGAAATGAATTCCTCTCATCAACCATGCTTTTAATATTAACAAAAAAAAAAAGTTAACAAATGTGGGTGAATATCTTAAAATCAAATGATGGCATCCTTGTTTTACTAATCGAAGTATAACCCTAAACGAATGAATCTCGTAAAGCATATTTATAGTATTAAAGGATGATGTCAAGTGTGGATGGTCATTTTAAAACTCTAATGAATGAACCTTGTTATATTTATAGGCGCTTGAGCCCATTTGGAGACCTCCTAATGTAATTATGAATTAAAGTGCAATGAATAAATAACTTCTCAATGGCTCCCTAACCGTCTAAAGTAAATGATCTCTTCCTAAAATTATAAGATGTCAAACCATTGAACACATTTGTAATTAAGATCTATGCATTGTCCTCGTAACTAAGATATCTAGTTTAATGGATCAAATGACGCAAGTTGAGTTAGGTGTAAAGTTGTGTAATCGCGTTGGGAAACTCCCTAGGATCGTTTTAGCCTTCCGCTGTGTTATCTAGATAGAGATAACTTGAGATCACTTCAATCTATCTTAATATTGTAACCTTTTCATTAACACTCTTAGTTATTATAAAAAAAAAAAAATTTACACTCTATTTGAGTGTTTTTAATTTAAACCCCTAGGGGTTTCCTGGCGGGGCATTACAGATTTGTTGTTTTTGCAGGTTGCTTGAGGAGATTTGACTAAACTTTCTGTATTCTTAAGTTTTCTAGACACTTAAAATGTGATATTGTAAATGAAAAACTTTATTTTTTATGTTTGAGAAGAGTCTAAAAGGTAGGAGAGTATTCTCTTGTCTATATAGACAATAAAAAATCCAGATCCTTGAAGTTTTTCGAGTTTGAGATTTGTGTTCCTTTAGCAGGCCTGTCATAGTGGGAAAAAGTAATCTCCCTATGAGAATGACCCAAGTGAGTACAACTAGACCTAAGCATTCCGAATCACTATAATAAATAGGCCTCTCGGGATTAAAGTCTCGGAGGATGGAGTTATTTGAGTTTTCTCTTTGAGATCTCTCATATCGGGCATTTTGTAGGGCCTCGTGGTCTCAATCACGCTTGCGTGACTACATCTTGTTTCGACACCTTGTCGGGCTATAGGCCTCAATCGTGCTTGCGTGACTTCAAGGGGTAATTTTGAATGGAAATCCTTATTAAGAACTTTAAGATAGAAGCTACTCGGTTCACCTCTGAAAGGGGGATACTCTTTGTGCAAGAGAGATAGTAACTCTCCCAATATAATTGTCATATCATGCCCCCATTAGCATTTGGAGTCGGCTAATACGACATTGAGAATCCATTGCGTGAGACTCAATGAACGTATTCTGATTAGCTATTGGGTGTGTACCTAAGCTTGCAAGCAAATGTTTTCTCTCTCAACCAACTTCCTTAGGATTAACATGATGTGCTTGAGGTCACTTTGCATCTGGCGTGTTTGTTGTGATTTTGTCCTTGAAACTCAAACTGAAATACTAAAACTAGAGAAAATAATCAAAACATCAAAACTCATTGGTCAACTCTGTTCTTGTTAGAAACTTGTCCCTATCTAGTCCTGTGTTGTACGAGTCCTACAATTTGTCATTCTGGTCTCTGAGAATTATCGTCAGTTTACTGTAAATTATCATACGAGTCTTATAGTTTTTTGTTCTGGTCTGTGAGAATTATCATCTAGTTTACTCTAAACTGTGTACGAGTCTTCCATTTTGTCATTCTGGTCTTTGAAAATTATCATTTGTTTCACCCTAAACTATCTTACGAGTATAGGTAGTAGTTCGTACAAGATTTCCCTTTTTTCATCTGGCAGTCACTAAATTGTCATCTGGATCACAGTCTTTTGTCATACGAGACTCTGTTCTCATCAGTTTAGAAACCTATGTTTTTGTAGGCCTTTTTAGATCTATTGTACTTGCCTAATCAGTCCACAATGAGCATATACTTGGTATTTTCCATGCTGTATATAGGTTGTCTTCTCAAGTCGCTAGGTCAAGTTATCTTCTGTCAAAACAAATTCAAGACTAGACACGCTAAGGGTTTCAAGTATTCATTTCCAACAAGTTCAAGATCTAACTTCTCAAAGTGCATCACCATATTTTCTTTGATAAACTGATCATTCAAACATAGTTTATCATTAGGTTTTATCATCCTTTATCATGAAACTACAACGCTTGATCAGATTAACCTCGTTCTCTATCATATGATATATCATTCCTATTCCTATTGAACTTGGTCATATCAAAAATCACAAAAATTTGCACTCCAAACTAAGATCAAAAAACTTGTAAACTCGCAAATACTTGAATGACCATTTCGTGTCTTATCAATCTATCATATTTACCTCAACAATTGATCATTTATTGGGGCACATTATAGAAAATTGAAACCTCACGAAACATTCAGAACAGGTGTATGCCGGTTTTAACTAGGGCTCAAAGATGAAAGATTGAAGAAATAGAAATAGAAACGCTTGAAATGGCAGAAGATCTTGAGAAAATGGCCCATGAAAATGAAATACAAGAAGAAGAGATAACATATCAACACATCAGAGAAATAAAACTAGATCCTAAATTTGATAAATTCATGGAGAGAATATTGGAGGGTGAAAAAGAAAAATACTTCCTAATGTTAGCAGAATCTGGTGCTACACTCCCCCAAGATTTTGACGTAAACAATTTAAGACCAAGGGGACAAAACAAAGAAATTTTTGGTCGCAAAAAGGATGACACAAGAATTCCCGATGATACAAGAACTCATGAGGATGCATGAAGAACTAATGAGGATGCACAAAGAACTAATAATGACACAAGAACAAATGAGTACACACGAAGACCTAATGATAACACAAGAAGGGATCATGATGATACAAGAAGGGATCATGATGATACAAGGAGAAATCATGTCGATGATCCGCTCTTAGCTCTCACACAGTAGATACAAATGCTTCAAACATAAATTCAAGATATACAAAGGGGAAATACTAAGAGGTATTCACCTCAAGAAATCTATCCTTATCTGTTTGATAGAAGTGTCAACATGATACCTTTTCCTACAAATTTTGAAACTCCTAGATATGAAAAATATAATGGAAGCTCTGATCCCCAAGATCATATAAGAGAATTTTGCACGATGAGCATGGAATTCGCACATGAGGACACATACTTAATGAGGTTATTTCCAAAGAGATTAAGTGGACAAGCTATGGAATGGTTCTCAAAACTTCCACCCAAAATTAGATCATTCTCAAAATTGATGGACAAGTTTGTTTCATAATACTCTTACAACATACAACATAAGGTCACAATGCTAGACTTGTGTAACACCAAAAAAAAGAGTGGAGAACCTTTCATGACATTTCTATAGAGATGAAGATGATTAGCTGCATGATATCCTCTTATGGTGCCAGAATATGAAAAGATGGACATATTCATTGACAATCTAAATGAACAAATGAGTTATAACCTAAAAATGCAATGTCATTCAAGTTTCAAAAAGATGATTGATAATGGAATTAGGATGGAGGAAGATATGGTAAAGAAGGGAGAGTTGAAGATATACAAGGGATTTAATCGTCCTCTTAACAACAATACCAACAATGATAAACCCAAATTTTGGAATAGAAATCAAAACATCATCAATTATGGGATAGTGGATAATAATAATGTGAAGCCAAAGCAACCGGTTTTCAATCTATCAAATCACACAACAATAGTTCAACAAGATAATAATCAACAAAAATAATCTTTTAACAATTTCTTTCGTAGGAAATTTACTAACATTGGTGAAGCACTTGGGTCAGCCTTAAAGACACTTCTTGCAAATAAATTGATTACCTTGCTAGAAGAAAGAAACTTTGAACCCAAGGTAAAACCTTCTTGGTGGAATGACAACCATTATTGTGATTTCCATCAAAACAAAGGACACCAAACAGATGATTGTTATCTATTAAAACACATCATCCAGGATTTGATTGATAATGGTGTAATAATTGTGGATGGGCATACACCAAATGAATCGCACACAACTTTTAAAAGTCCACTTCCTAATTATGAGAAGGGTGAATCATCAACAACACATAATGGCAAGGGTAAAGAAAAAGTGAACTATGCTCATATTTATGATAACGTGGTTAATGTGATTGTGGTAAAAGAGAAGCAAAGACAAAGTTGTTTTTCTGGGTCCTATAGTTGACACATCATCCACTTGAAAACAATATAGTCTAGTGGATCAACTACAAAAAACTCTTGCACAAATATCAATTTTAGAACTTAAAAAACTTTCACCCACACATAAAGAAATCTTAGAAAGAGCACTAGTAGATAGGACGGTATCCAAAGATCTTGATGTAGATCAATTACAAATCATGGTGGGACACCTCACAACTCCTCATTGCTTATCATTTATAGAAGAAGATGACATGTCTTTGCAACATCCCCATAACGCTCCATTGCATATTGAAGTCCTTATTCATAAAACACACGTTAAACGTGTCCTAATAGATGGAGGAGATGGCTTGAATATTTGCTCATTAAGTCTTGTTTGTGCTTTAGGTTATTCTAAAGATGCAGTTGACCCCGTAAAAGATCACAATCAAAGCATATGATGAAGAATAATGATCCTCCAAAGGAATTGTGGTATTACCCATCAGAGTAGGACCCTTGTAGAAAGATACAACATGCCAAGTCCTAGACCTGGATTTATCATACAACATACTTTTGGGAAGACCATGGATTCATGACATACAAGCTATTCCTTCAACTTATCACCAGTGCCTAAAGTTTGCATACAATGGGAAAGAAATCACAATTTCAGTAGGCTCGAATCCATTCCAATATTGTAGTAATTTGAAACCAACACAAGAGGTCATTGTTTCGCATAATAGAGAGGCATCATCTTCAAGAACACAATCCAAGGAAAAATAATTTTCCTCAATCTTGTCAAGTTTTGAAAAACAAATACAGCTAAGGGAGCGAGCGAATGGAGAATATTCACTGTCACAATTACCACTTTCTCCTAAATCTTATGGTAAACCATCAAACTCAAAACAACAAACAATTGTAAAAACTCTTCTAATATTTGATGGACCATTTGTTAGTGTTGGGACATTATTTGAGGAAACATAGGAAAAAGATATGCTATAATGGCTATATAAAGATGAATAAGTTCAACAAAACATCAATAATGTCAGAATACCCACAAAAAAATATGGAAAAGGATATAATATTCTTCAAAAAATGGGATACACTAGAATAGGTCCTGTAGGAAAAAGAAAAGAAGGTATATTAGAACCCATACAACCTCATACTTAGCAGGCTATAGACAAATCACACTTAGAGTATGGACAAGTTACTCCACAAGACGGAACATCTTCTAGGTAGAAAAATTATGAACATAACAAAAGACAAGAGCAACTTGCAATTGAAAGAGAAGAAGCCTCTACCAAACAACAAGAACATGAAAACATAAGATCACAAAAAGAGAGCTTCTAATCAAGAAGAAAGACAAAATAAAGGCACTTCCCAAGAAGAGTCAACTTCCAATCAAAACAAACAAGAAGATGGTATAAAGCAAGGAGAACTAATAGCAGGACTAACAGAAGTAAATATCAGCCCAGAGGAAGTTGAATATGAGAGAAGAAAAGAGATAGTGAGGAAAATAGAAGAAACACACCAAAAGCTATATAAAGAAATCTGCAAATTTTAGGTTGCCAGTGAGATAGATTCCAATGAATGGGAATGGGATTCTTATCATTCTGAACAATCAACTAAAGAAACCTGCTATGAAGAATATGTGGGTATTGATGTAGTCCATGCATATGCAGGACAAATGTTAGGAACTAGATCACTTGAATTAGAATCACATTCGAATGACTTGGATTTAATTGAGGATGATCGAGAACTACTTGCGAGAGGTCATTTTGATGAGAGTATCATCCTAGACATTGAAATACGTATTGAAGACTTTAACATTTCTATCATGACCCTTAATTCCTTTGAAACATCTCAACATGAAGATCCCTCACCTTTAATACATCCTGAACTTATTGACTGGGATAATGAAGGACATACTAAAATTGATACCTTTCCTAATGACCATGCTATAGCCTTATACCTCAATGCAATTGAGCCTACAACAAAATCCACCAAGGATTTTACCAACTCATCTTCCAATCAAGTGGGTGCCAAATCTCCCAATTGAAAAAGTAAAAATAAAGAAAAAAATATTTGGTCTAATGCTGAAAACCATTTATTGGCAACATTAGATCAAATAAAAGTAAAAAGAAAGGACACATCTAATGGTGAAAACCTCCTTGAGGTGCTGAAAGATGGGAGATTTAACACCTTACCTGAATATTATCAAGAGAGATCATCTATACTGATTGAACCAACAAAGGCAATCAACATTGACACAACAGTTAAACCAAAGATTCTACATCCGACAACATCTCTATTAGAACAAGAAAAGCATAAATATTTGGAATTTTTCAAAAGATGACAAATCAATTTTGCCTGGACATATGCAGACATGCCAGGATTGGATCTAGATCTTATAATGCATCACCTAAATGTTGCTCCAGGAGCTAAACCAGTAAAATAAAAATTGAGAAAGATGCATCCTCATATAACTCTCCTTGTCAAAGCAGAATTGAAGAAATTACTGGACATGGGATTCATCAGACCTGTAGAATATCCTCAATGGCTATCAAACATAGTTCCTATTTCTAAACTAGATAAAAGTATCAGAGTATGCACAGACTTCAGAGATCTCAATAATGCATGTCTAAAGGATGACTTTCCTTTGCCTAATATTGACATCATTGTCGATTTAACTACTGGACATTCCATGTTTTCTCTAGTGGACGGTTTCTCAGGATATAATCAGATTAAAATAGCTCCAGAAGATCAAGAAAAGATAGATTTCACATGTCCATGGGGTACTTATTGCTGGAACGTCATGCCATTTGGACTAAAGAATGTAGGTACTACTTATCAGAGAGCCATGACAACAATATTCCATGACATGATGCATACATTCATGGAAGACTATGTAGATGGCATATTGGCAAAATCATACAACAGAGAGGAACATATAGAAATACTGGAAAAGATCTTTGATTGGTTAGAATAATAGAAGCTAAGGCTCAATCGTAAGAAATTTTCCTTTGGTGTCAATTCAGGTAAGCTATTGGGATACATTGTTTCAGCTAGAGGTGTAGAAGTAGATCCAACTAAAGTTAAAGCAATCATGGAAATGGAATCTCCCAAGAATATCAATCAACTCAGATCACTTCAAGGAAGATTGCAGTCAATTAGAAGATTTGTTGTTCAATTAGTAGATAAATATCAACTATTTACACATCTATTACACAAGAATGTTCATTTGAAATGGGACAATCAATGTGAAGAAGCATTCAACAAAATCAAGGAATATCTCATGCAACCACCAGTTCTAATGTCACCAATTCAAGGAAAGTCATTGTTACTATATGTATTAGCCACATGAGTATCATTAGGAGTTCTACCCACACAATAAGATAATGAAGGAAAAGAATGATCTATTTACGACATCAACATAACATTAGTGGGATACGAGCTCAATTATTCACCAATAGAAAAAAGCATGCTTAGCAGTAGTATTCGCTTCTCAAATGTTGCGACACTATCTACTCTCACTCCATCAAACTGATTGCTAAAATAGATCCATTAAAGTATTTGCTCAGTAAGGCGACATTAACAGGAAGATTAGAAAAATGGGTCATGGTCCTGAGCAAATTTGATATTGAATATGTGGACCGAAAATCTATCAAGGGACAAGTTATTGTAGACCAGCTGGCTGAAGCACCACTTCAAGATGATTATCCCTTAAACATTGAATTTCCAGATGCTGATATACTCACAATCACCAAAGAGACATGGCATTTGTACTTTGATGGTTCATATACCTAGCATGGATCAGGGGCAGACACTTTATTCATCACACTGCAAGGTCACACAATTCCAAAGTCATATAAATTGAGTTTTCCATGCACCAATAATACAACATAATATGAAGCTTTGGTCACCAATCAAGATGGCCATATAATGGAACATCACACAATTAAATGTTTTTGGAGACTCTCAGCTCATCATCAATCAAATTAATGATGATTATCAAACAAAGGATGACAAACTAATGCCTTATAAAAAGATGGTAGATGATTTCAAGAAGTATTTTGTAGAAATCACTTTTGAGCAGATTCTGAGAAATGACAACAAAGCAGAAGATGCCATGGCAACACTTACTTCTCTATTACAGACACAGGAAAATCAAGAGCATTACGAATTCCAGGTGGAATAATTGTTTTACCCTACCCATAACTGTCATGATTCCCAAATTATTTGTCACCTTGTTGAGCATGGTTCCTCCTGCTATGGCCAAATTTATATATACCTGAAAGATAACACCCTCCCTCCTGACTTGTCAAAGAGCCAAAAGAGAAATTTCATTTGCCAATCTTCCCATTATACTATTGTCATGGATACCCTTTTTAAACGAGGTCTGGATGGTACTCTCTTAAGATTTCTTAAGCAAGAAGAATCTGAGAAGGCCTTAAATGAAGTCCATAATGACATTTGTGGCACTCATTCAAGTGGTCTTACCCTTTTTAAAAAACTCATACGCTTGGGCTATTATTGGCCAACTATGGAACGAGATTCTTTTCAGATAGCTAAAACATGCAAACAATGTCAGATCTATGGTAATTTAATTCATGCACCACCACAAGAGCTTCATGCTTTGGCAACCTCTTGGCCTTTCTGCTAATGGGGTCTTCGTCTAGTAGGAAAGATAAATCCTCCTTCATCCAATGGTCAAAAATTCATCCTTGTAGCTACAAAATATTTTACAAAATGGATTGAGGCGGTACCTCTCACAAATATCATAGGCAAACAAATTGCTGCATTTATCTTGAACTACATCATATGTCGCTATGGCATACCCATGACCATTATCATTGATAATGGGTGATCGTTCAAGAACCAAGATGTACAAGAGCTTTGTGAGAAATTTCAGATCCAACATAGATTCTCCACACCCTACTATCCACAAGGGAATGGACAAGCAAAAGCATCAAACAAAACAATTTTGAAAATCTTCAAAAATACAGTGAATGATGTTGGCAAAGATTGACATATTCAATTGAACCCTGCTCTATGGGCCTACCATACCAGTATCTACACACAGACAAGAGCCACGCCTTTCTCTCTTGTCTATGGATCAAAAGCAATACTACCAATAGAAGTATAGATAGCTTCTCTACGAGTATCATTAAAAGGACTTATCCCAGATGAAGAACAACGACTATCTAAGTTGCAAGAGCTAGAATTGATCCATGAATGATGAAAAAATGACTTTGATCATTTTAAGGTGTATCAGCAAAGAATGTGTCGAAGTTATAATCACAAGGTCAAACCAAGATCATTTCAAGCTCGAGAACTAGTGCTAAAGGAAAATCCTTGCAACCAGTCAGATTGAGAAAAGAAAGGAAAATTTGAACCAAACTGGTTGGGTCCATTTGTGGTCACAATATAATTTGGGTCAGGAACCTATCAGTTATCAACGCCAGATGGGGATCAGCTCGAGGAACCCATCAATAACATGCATCTGAAAAGAAGTTTTATATCTAAAAGTAGAAAAATCCAAAAAAGTGAAAAAGCAGAAAAATCCAAAAAACTTGAAAAATAAAAAACCAAAAAAAAAATTAAATATGAGAAAAGGTGCAATAAAAACAGATGGTGAAAACCTGGCAACATGCACTATCTGTCAGCTAGCTCTTCCATCTATTAGTTCATGCATCCTTCCACTTGCATTCATTTTCCGTCAATGTTGTTCATATCCATAATAAATCCTTTGTACATGTGTAGGCTCTGCAGGTGATTTATTACCATGGTTTGGATCATTGTATATACCATAATAAAGTTTGTTTCTAGACTGGGGGCAAAATCCCAAACCTAGCTAGGGGCAAAATTTCCTTGGGCTTAATCAAACAGTTAAAATAACAATTAGGCAACACTTGTCAAGCAAAAACCTAAGACACATCCAACATTGAACACAAGATCAAATTATCAACCATCAACTACCCATTGTCAGTCCAAGCATGACAAACACATATCAATAGATGATATCTTTTGACTAATGATTTTAACACTTTGATAATAATGGTTCAACTATTTTATATTAATTTTTGCTATCATGATTTCTGAGTGACTCAAGGATGTCTCTGACTAGAGAAACAAGGATTGAACATGATATTTTCTTGTCTACTATTTGTAAATTAATCGTTAATATGTGTAAATTTGTCTCAGGACATGATTGTCGGAGTATCATCAAAGACATTTTAGATTTGCATATAGAAATGGTTAATACTGCCTATTTTACACAAGCAACACTTAGGTCATCTTGGTTCAATTATACCTCGATGCTTGTGCTAACTTGCAATATCAAAACCCAAGAAAGTAGTGCTCAGGTCATCATGGTTCAATTATACCATCAATGTTTGCACTCACTTCCGACATTTTAAAAGCTCAATGATGACATAAAGCAATGACCAAGTGACTATTCCGATCGTAGTGTTGCATCTTATTTGCATTTAAAATAGATTGCATTCCATTTTTCATGGGATCACAAAAGCTCATATTTTTCCAAGGCCAAATGCTTCAACATGTGTTATCTCTCTTATTACGTGATTGAGTACATTGGACATTAACAAAAATAATCAATTCATTCATTCAACATGATAAGTTAGTTCATTTCATCACATGTCAACATTGCATAATAAGATGTCATTCGTCTAGATCCATCATCCATATAGATCATTCAATATTTGATTCATTCATAAATATCAATCATGTCAAAAGACACCATCATTGCATTGCGTTGCATTCATCTCATATCAACATGCATGGGAAAAGTCAGAAAAGCATTATACAAATAGGAAACATTTCATTGCACATGCATCACCATACATATTCATCTAGTACATATAGCATCATCTTGAATCATCATATAAGAGGCATGCATCCATCATCTAGGGTCCATAATCATATAGAAAGTAGAATGCATCCATAATATCATAGACCATATAAGGAAAATAGGATCAGCCGCATATCATATAATTCAAAATAATCAAGGTCCAATGTACAATGATATCACAAAAATGTCAGCATATATCGTAGGCATCATCAATGTCTCATCAATGGTGTATACAAAATCAGATCAATGATCAATCTCTCGTATCAATGTCCACTAGTTTGATGACCAAAACTTTCTCTAGATGTTGTCGGCCTAAATGAATCTCATGCTACACTCCTGAATGCACCAACATTAGCACATCTAAATCTTCCCGCAACATGATATCAACAAAAAGTTGAATCTTTGAAGTTCTTTAAAAATGGTAATGTTAGTGGTGGCAGCTCTGAAGGTGCTTCAGGAGGTATTGCTACCATTTGGAACCTCAATACTGTTAAAGGTCATGTTATTATTCAGGACAATAATTTCTCTTATATCAAATTTGAGCATTTAAAAGATGGTACTTCATGGGTTCTCACTAATATTTATGCTCCAAATACTTTGAAGGCTAGAAACTCTTTTTGGAAAAAAATTACACAGGCTAGGGACAGCTTCAAAAATATTAGTTGGGTGGTTATGGGAGACTTCAATACTCCTTTGAGAGAGGAGCAAAAATTTGGAGGAAGTCCTCCTCAACTGGAAAGTAGGATGGCCCTCATGGATTTTATTAATTCTCAGGCTCTCAATGACTTGGAAATACAGGGATGCGCTTACACTTGGACTAACAGAAGAACTGGCAATGATCTTATCCAAGTGCATCTTGAGAGAACCCTCATCTCTAATGACTGGTATAGTCATTAATTCTGTTCTTTGATGGCCCACATTTGAGTTGGATCTAATCATTTCCCTATCACCTTCATTGCTGACTCAATCAATAGAAGGAGAAGCTTTCCCTTCAGATTTGAGAAAATGTGGACCCTCCACCCTAAAATCAAAAGAAATATTAAGAAATGGTGGAGCATTCAAGTTGAGGGAATGCCTATGTTTAAAGCTGTCAAAATGCTCAAAATTATGAAGGACAACATAAGACTCTGGAACAAAACCAACTTTGGGAATATTTTTGAGGCTAAGAGAAAAGTTCAGGAAGACCTTAAAAAAATACAAGATCAAATCTAGAAGGATGGTTTCAATACTATGTCTATTGCTGATGAAAATGAGACTCTCAAAAAATACCATGATATCATTGCCAAAGAGGAAATGTTCTGGAAGCAGAGATCGAGATGCATTTGGCTTAAGGAAGGAGATAGGAACACAAGATTCTTCCATATGTCGACGATTAAGCATAAAGCAGTTAATAGGGTTAACAAGCTAGTGATGGATAACGGGGAGTTGGTCAAGGAGGATGAAATAAGGAATGAAGCTAAAAGGTATTTCTCGGACCTCCTCAAGAGAGATCACAGCCGGGATACTGAAGCCCAATCCTCCTTTCTTCAGAACATTCCTTGTCTCATTGATGATCAAAAGAATGCCTTTCTCTCTTCCATTCCCTCTAACTTGGAAATCAAAAATGTTGTTTTCTCCTTTGATGGTAACAAAGTGCCTGGCCCAAATGGCTTCCCAATGTTCTTTTTCCAAGAATTTTGGGAGATTGTTGGAAAAGATGTATCCAATGGAGTTAAGGAATTTTTTGGGGCTAGAAAACTCTTGAAAGAAATCAATGGCACTTTTATTGCTCTCATACCCAAAACTCAAGGTGCTGATTCTTTGGACAAATTTAGACCTATTAGCCTCTGCAATTCTTTTTACAAGATAATTTCCAAGGTTCTTACCTCTAGAATCTTGTCTGTCCTTCCTGCCTTAATTAAACACCAGTAAAATGGTTTTGTTCCTGGAAGACAAATTATTGACTCCATTATTATGGTCCATGAGAACATTCATTCTCTTGTTAGAGCAAAGAAACAGGGTTTCATCCTAAAGCTTGATCTCTCCAAAGCCTATGATAGGGTTGACTGGTCTTTACTTCAGAAAGTCCTCACTTCTTTTGGTTTTTTCTCCAGAGTTGTCGACCTCCTCTCTCAGCTTACCACCTCTACTACTTTCACTGTTCTTGTCAATGGTTCTCCCTCAACTTTTTTCCAAGCTTCTAGAGGTTTAAGGCAAGGGGATCCTATCTCCCCCATCCTCTTCATCATTATGGTAGAATGCTTTGGAAGGACTATGGAAAAAATGGTGTTGCAAGTCTCCTTTAAGGGCCTCCAACCATCTTTTGCTGACCTTATCTGTTCCCACCAATAGTTTGTTGATGATACTATTATTATGGGGGAATCAAGTATTTCAGAAGCTAAAGTCTTGAAGAGCATCCTATGTAAATTTTCCTCTGCTTCTGGTCAGCTTATCAATTGGGATAAAAGTGAATATTTTTTCATTAATACTCCTAAGAGAAGACAAAAGAGGATCAACGGAATCCTGGAGTGTAGGATTGCTGATCTTCCTGCTACCTACCTTGGTCTCCCCATAGGCATTGTACCTCCTGATCCCTTCTAGAGTTCTCTTGTGGACAAATTTCATAAAAAACTTTTAGGTTGGAAAGGAGCCCTCTTAAGTCAAGCTGGCAAGCTCCAATTCCTTAAGGCTACTCTTCAAAGTATTCCGATTTATGCTCTAAGTCTTTTCAAAATTCCAGTTAAGTATGTTTATGCAATCGAGAAAATTCAAAGAAGATTCCTATGGTCTGGGGTTGAGGATAAGAAAAGAATGTCTTTGGTGGCTTGGGACTAGGTCTGTAGGTCGAAAAGAAAAGGTGGGTTGGGCCTCAGAAGGATTCGTACTCTAAATGAAGCTCTCCTATCCAAACAAGTTTGGAGAATGTTTCATTTAGAATCTGAATGGTGTAAAATTTGGTGAATTAAGTACTCTCTTCTGTCCTCCTCTCTCTCCTCTTTTATCCATTCAGACCTTAGTATTAATGGATCCCACATATGGATTCATGCCTCTAAATGTAAAGAAGATATAGCCAAAGGAGTGATCTAGAAACTAGGAAATGGTAGGAAAGTTAAATTCTGGGAGGATCCTTGGCTTTTTGATAAACCCTTGAATGATATCAATGAATGGGCCCCCTATGCTCCCTCTTGTATTAGAACCTTTGGCTCCTTAGTTGCTGAGTATTGGGTTGGTAATGAATGGCAGAACATTGAAAGCATCCACCCTAGCCTTTCTAAGCTCAAGATCCATCTGTCTGCAGTATGGCTAAATAAAGAAGAAGACTCCCTGATTTGGAAACATGATCCTAAAGGTACTTTATCTATTTCCTCTATGTATTGTGTCCTTTCCCCCCCACTCTCAATCAACCCTTACTGGTCTAAAGCCTGGATTAAGGGTCTCACCCCCAAAATCAATCTTTTCTTCTGGACCAGCCTCCAAAATAAGATTTTGACCCTTGACAACCTCAAAGGCAGAGGCTTTGCCCTCCCTAATAGATGTGTGTTGTGCCTTCAAGAGGAAGAGTCTGTGGACCACCTTTCTCTCCAATGTTCCTTCTCAACCTCTGTTTGGGAAAGTTTTCTCAAGAGTTTTAGTATGGCCTGGGTGTTTTTGAATAACATCAGTGACCTGTTCTCCTCTTGGAATCTTAAATGGACTCTTTTTTGAGATGTTTGTGGCAGCTCTCTCTTCCTCATATCTTGTGGGGACTATGGAAAGAAAGAAATAACCGAATCTTCAGGGATGTCTCCCTTAATCAGGATATTGTGTTCCGAAAAATTCAATGGTCGATTTAGGAAAATATAAGGATCATTGAGGGTCCTTGTTACTCGAACAACTCACTGGAATCAAACATCTTGAGGGTATAGAATATGAAGAATACTGATGGTCCTAACAACCACAATAAAAGGCTTGAAGCTAAATGGAAAACCCCTCCTCAAGGTTGGTTCAAAGTTAATTTTGATAGTGCTGCCAAAGGTAACCCTGGTCTTTTAGGTTGTGGAGCTATACTGAGAGATGACAGAGGAATTTGCAAGGAAATGGTTGCTATCCCTATTGGAACCCCAACCAACCATAAAGCTGAAGCAATGGCAGCTCTTCAAGGCATCCTCCTAGCTAAAAAGTGGAATTGCCCCTATCTATGGATTGAAGGGGATTCAAATAATATTATAAAGTGTCTTAAGGGGACTTCAAAACCTTCATGGTCAATTCACAACATAATCACCTCTACTATTGATCTTATTAGCACCTTTAAAAATTGCCATACATCCCACATCTACCAGGAGGCCAACGGATCTACTGACTGGGCTGCCAATGTGGTGGTTAAAAGTGAGGAAATTACCACGTGGATGGGCGAACGCGGACTCCCCAAAGATGTCAGACAAATCATTAGTAATGAGAGAAATAGAAGCACTCCAAAGATTCTTGATGGACAGGATAATTATGAAAATTACTAAAGTGAGTACTTCGAGTTACTATAATAATGAGAATAAAACTCATTCTAACATCAATGCCATTAGCTCTCATGATTTCTGGGTAACTATTATAGTTCCAAAAAGCTCTCTGGTTTATCTGCTCTGCAAGCTTTAAAATTTGACCTTGGGCAACGACAACATGGGTGGAAATAGGAGGAGATATGAACCAAGTAGTTGTAAAGAATGGAAATAGAAGGAAGAGGTTTGGGGTATACTATAGTAGGGTGGTCTCTCTAACATCATGGAGAGACTCCATGGTCAAGATGGTATGGTTACCATTCTTTTCTACAAGAACTGGAAGAAGGGCATGTTAAAAATGGGTGATCAAATAGTTGAAATCGATGAAGACTTAATTGCTCAAGCTATGGGCCTCACAAGGGAAGGCTGCAACTTCTACAGAGATAGGAAGGTTAGCAGGGATGCTATTGAAAGGTACTCGGAAATAGAGAAAGATAAAAAATGACTGGTAAAGTTGAGCAAAACCTACTACCCACCCAGGGCTTTTGCCAAATCCTGGAGGGAAATCCTCTTTGTTTTAATGCGTTATATCACTCTAGATGGTAGTTTATGAAAGTTTATGGTTATCACTTTGTTCTGTTAAACCACTTTAGGTACAATGATAAGGTTAATTTCCCTAATCTCTTGCTTTTCTTGATGAATACATCCCTCAAGGCCTATAAGGAGAATCCTCTGGGTGATTCTGCTATGCACCAAGGCGTAATGGTCCTAATTTATGACCATTTAAAAGCCAACCAAATAGCTCAGATGCAGCCCTCCATGGACTCTAAGGAAGAGATGTTTGATTCTACCTTTTCTGAGGAGGAGGAATCTGACAGTGACTCTTCAACTGACATAGAGGATAGCACTAATGTCTCGGAGTATGAAAGTGGGAAGAAGAGGAAATACAGTAAAACAAGACCCTCTTCCTCTAAGGGCAAAAAGCCAAAAAGAAGACCCCTGATCAACATCTCTTTGGAAGAGGAGTACTCGGATGACTCTGAAAAGGATAACCCTAAAGGGTTGTCGAAGAAGAAAACAAAAGACCATACCTAGACCAGGAAAAAGAACAAGAAGAAAGAGGAGACTGGTAAGGACCTAGCAGCCGACAAGCAAGCTAAGGCCCTGGAAGGTGATCAGAGTTTGGAAAAGGAGACCATGGAAGAGACTCTTAGGGCTGCTAATATAATTTCTGCCCTCCATATCCCTAAAGAGGAATAGGTTACCCCTGGAAAAGCTGCCCCCTCATCTAGTCCTCCTCTTGAGGGTTTGCATGGTTTCATGGAAACTATGGAGTGGCTCATTAATGGCTACAAGAAAACTGAGGATGAAAACAAAAAACTCTGCAACAGAGTCTTGATCCTGGAAACCATTAATACTGGGGAAGGGAACACTATGGCCGACTATATTGAGGACCTGAAAAACACCATTGCCAAAGATGAAGACATCAGAGATGCTTTTAACCCCAGGTTTGAGAAGATTGAGAAGGATTTGCTGGAAAGGAAGAGCCAAGTATCCTGAAGATCTTAGCTAACAACACCCACACCCTCATCAACAAACTGGATGAAGAAAAGGAAATCTAGGACATAGACCTGGAAGCTGAAGGAACAGGGGAAGCTCAAGGTCCCAGAACCCGCACTAAAGGCAAGAGGAAGGAAAAGAAACCGAACAAGGATCTGGAAGACCTGAAAGTTGTCGGGGCCACCTATGACGAGCTGGTGATTAAGGCAGAGGATTTGCTGAAGAAAATTACTGTGTAGTGCCTTCTCTGTTACTTTGCAATTTTTTGTTGTTAAGCTGTTCTTTCTGTCTGTTGGTCTTTTGGCCAGTCTTTTTGTATGCAGACTTTAAAGCACTGTTCTTATTAGTGCTTTTTCTCTATCTATGTTGTTAAGGTTTCAGGTCCTGAAAACCTATTTTTTAATTAATCAAAATAAAATGTCAGTTGTTTATCCAATCAATCTCTTTGATCATTTGATCTATTATCCTATCCACTCACTGGAGATTTCCATCAATCTCTTTGAGAACCCATCAGTGATTTTCATTCATCATGAGGTCACGCATCTAGTATTTTCAATCTTGAGTTTACATCATTGACGCTCATCAATCATGAAGTCAATCAATATCATCCTATCAGATCATAAAATCTTGAGTTTATATCATTGACCCTCATTGATCATGAGGTCAATCAAACTCTATCAATCATCAATTCAAGCAAAACATCAAAGTAATCAGAGAATTGACACTTTCATCAACCAAAGTTGCAAGAATCAATTAAATTTTACCAGGAAATTAATTATGCCCAAATCCAAACAATTCAACCGTCCATTCTCTCAATTTATCTCCCAAAGGGGCATCCTCATATCATAATCCATCAATCAACATCTAGGGCATCATATCAAAATCATATCTGCATCAAATCAATATTTTTCTTTGAACCAACACGTCATCACACATCGCTTCAAAGAGGGGCAAAATGTATACACCTAAAAATGGTCTAAAGATATTTATTTATAATTTGATTACCTTCCCCATTTAGTCTACTTATAAATAAATCTAAGGATCTATTCATTAAGTTCATTTCAATAATTCCCCTTTGATTAATTAATCTAAATCAATTAATCCTCCCCCCATTTTAAATTCACTCTTCTAATCTCATAATTAGTTAAAATGAATCAAATCATGATTTGTTGAAATCAATTATCTTTTCCTAATATTTGAATTTTTAAATTCAAATATGAGCACATGGCTCCTAACTTCTAACCACCTAACCTAGCCACCCTCTAACCTAACTCATTCTATCTAATCTTGGGTTTAACTAACCCATCCTATCTTGCACATCTGAACCTCTTTTATCCTAACCTCTTATGGGTTGGATATTCTCCCCTTGAGACACATGGCACTTTTTCCACATGTCTCCTCCCTTGGACACTTTCCCTCTCATGAGAAAGGTTCCTTGACACTTGTCACCATAGATATTACAAGTGTCCCTTCCTCCAACCTCTTCTCCAACTTCCCCAATCTTAGCCCTTGATATCTTCAGATCGAATCTGGATCGTCGATTATTGCCACCTCAATTTTGGCCTTGGAATTCCTATAAATACCCCTCATTTTGGAGTAATAAAGATCCCTTGAATCCTAGATTTTAGCATCATTACTATAGTTATTTTTTATCTCAATCATCTAGCATAATTAGCATCTTAGATTAATCATGCATACAATCATGCATCTCATATCATTTTGGATTAATCTAGCTTAATTTGTTAATCTTGCATTCATATAGATTAAATCCTCTATCTTGGTGTAGTCAAGTCACTGGTATTACTTAGACAAATCTGAGAGCAAATCTATACTCACATCTTTTAGGAGGAAATAGGTCATTTTTTCATGGTTTTACATTTATTGATTTTGATCAACTAACCATGCATGTAATGATCTATTGAGTGTTTGTGTTGCAGATACAGATTCTAGATTTCACGTGAACAATCACAAATGTTGAATGTAATGGCATGATAAACACATGAACATGAAAAACCTTAATCACACACCCATGCTTGCATGAAGATTGATGAAAATTTTCTCCACAATTCTTGAATGATGAATGTGTAGCCTTGAATCTCTGAAGATCCTTCACAGATGCACAAATAATTTAGGTAGATCACTGATGGAGTCTTAGATCTATAATGAATTGATATGATGTCTTTAAATAGGGTCCCCTAGGTAAATTACCAATTAGGCTGACCCCCAACAATCATGTATAGCCATGGGGATCAAAACCCATCGAGGAGACAAAGGCGTTGCCCCATTTTAAATTGGGGCCTATTTGAGGGGGACTAGGTCATTTTGGAGTACCCTAGTCCAAACCAAGGAACTCCATGCCTTGATCCTCCTACAAATAGGACCAATATAAAGAGAAATGGGAGAGGGACCTAGAAGATGGGCCCCACCAGATGTTGTTCATGACATCAAAGTTGGAGAATAGGTTCAAATCATACCTAGAGAGGGGATGGAGATAGGACATGCTAAAGTAGGAGCACAAACATGAGGTGTAAATTGGATCGGTTATAATTTATGACACTACAGTACCATTCTGAAATAATTGTCTCATGTTTTCATATTTATGTAGATTATGTGTCTCATTACCATAAAACTAGCATTTCTTCTTCTCATCTCCTGAGCACTTCATGGTGTAGTGGCCAACCTTTCTACAATTGAAACATGTAGCATCATTTTATTAGGACCCAGAGGCAACTAAGAGGGGGGGGTGAATCAATTGTCTAATAATTTCAACCCAAATATAACTTAATCAAACTTGATACTTAATACCAGTAAACCAAACTTAATGCCGGTAAACAGATTAACAGTTAATATCAATACCAATGAAACTTAATGCATGAAACAGAAAGAGAAACAACATCCACAACACATAACACAAAGATTTGTATGTGGAAACCCTATAAGGGGAAAAACCATAGTGGAAAACCTTACCCACAATCAGATGATACTACTACAGATAGTATGTGTATACAAATGGGGTCTACACATGCAGAAAGGCCAACCATCTAGAGCTCACTGCTCAATCACAAAATAGGAGTCTCACTAACTACAATTGGATGATTAAATCCAATGATAATGTACTGTTCAAAGTAGCATCTCCAATGCTGGATTTAGTACTGGTTAAGCTCTGATTATCTCCTTCTCTATGGTCAGCTCATATGATCTTCAATATTCACACATACCATGTTACAATACCATAACCATATACCTTCTACTTATTTTTTCACTTCTTCGTTACATTATCTCCCAAATGAGATCTTACTTATATACCAAAACCTAAGACCAAATGTGTAGATCGGCTCACTAAGAATATTACAATAAAATTTGTAGACACCTAAAAATGGTCAACGCTTGCGAGATCATACTTTAACATTTGCGCATTGCCTCATTTTAGGTTTTTGCGTCGCATTATCATTTCTCCTATGATTCGCACTTGATCTTTATCATTTGCGAGCATCGAGTCTTTCTTCTGCATTCTTCATTTGTCTCGCTTTCAAATTTGGTCTTGTCGATAGCAATCTTTGATCATGATTTTGGTCAATCTTGTCAATCTCTTATCAACTTGTCAATCTCGTCGTTTTACGATCGATTTGTCATCAATCCTTGTCCTCTTCAATCATGTCAGTTTGGATCAATTTTTCATTGTTCCTCGGCGTATTTATCAATCAACTCATTTATTAATTCAAAATCATTATCAAATCGACATCAAATCAATCTTACATCAAGACCTAATTGTCGTCCTTGCATTTCTAATTCATCTTCCAAGGTTTTATGATTTATTCATTTAATCTTGTTTGGCATTTTCCCTCTAGGTTAAATAATTTATTTATTTATCCTAAGTCTTCTTGTCACAATTAAATGTTTATTTAATTGGCTAATTAATTCCTCCTATTTTTGTAAATTAATTAATGAATGAGAAATTATTAATTAATTTACTTAATTTTTCATCAATTTCCTAATTTCCAAGTCATTATTTCCAACTTAATTTCCTAACTTCCTAAATGTCTATTTCTATTTCAAAATCTTGTCATAAATCCTTGCATAGCAATTTGTCATAAATCGTCATAAATCCTTGCATAGCAATTTGTCATACCCATGTCATAATTTTGCTATTCTTGATTTGAATTTCCATTCGAATCATTATCATGCTAATTTGATCATTTCTCCAATTTGTCTATAAATTGGATGATTTTCTTCACTCAAATCTCTTAATTAATAATTGGTAATCAAACTATCGAATTTATGCTTCTAGTACTCTTGATCAAAAATCTCGTCTGTTTGCTTTCAATTGTGTGTGTGCACTTGTAGGTGAGATCCACAACTATTTGGAGAGGAAAGAAGAAGAATGGAGCCCCATGAAGGAGCATTCAAACCGTGTCTATGGTTTGCATAATTTCTAGTTTTGTATGCTTTGTTTTCATGTCTCTATTGAATGTGTCTTAGGATAGATTCATTGCAATGAATGCATTTGTGATTGAGCTAATGATTAGTATGTTTATAATGTTTTGTGATGATTTCCTATTTCCTAACATACATTAATTGGTGAACCCGACGTGAACACTAACCTTCTAACCTCTTTATGGTGTTTTTGAGTGCTTTCAAGTTGATTTGCAGGCCAAAAACCCAAAAACAGGGTCATGCAGGGTTTTCTGGAGACTTCTGCACCTGTGTGAGACATTCTGCGCCTGTGTAAGGCACAAAATTGCATTTTTATGAGTTTTGCACCTGTGTATATGCATTCTGCGCTTCTGTAAAAAAAAACAAAAACAAAAAAAACTGCGCTTGTGTAAAGCAACCTGCGCCTGTGTCAAGCAACCTACGCCTGTGTAATCCTGCGCCTGTGTCATGGCTTCTGCGCCTGTGTCATAACTTCTGCGCCTGTGTAAAGTCCAGAACAGAGGTAAAAAATGCAGTGTTTACTTGAAATTTTTGGTGTTTTTGCATTCTGTTTTCTGTGCTTTGGATTTTGGTACTAATTATTTGTGCAGAATCTTGGCATACGCATGGCAAAGACTATAAATCAAACTACTAACATGTGTTATGCAAAATCGATGGTCAAAGACAACAAATCAAACCTCTAACTTGGGTTTTGTAGGTTGCCTTGGAGAAACAACCAAACTGTGTGTTTGAGATTTTTAATTAGGCACTTAGTGATTTATAAATAGGTGGGAATGAACATTTGTTTGCTTTGATTGTTAAGTATGACATTGGAGTAGGAGAGTATGCTCTCATCCTTCATAGGGTGATCAGAAATCCAGATCTTTGATACCATGCTTGTGTTGTTGATTGTATGTCACATTTAGAGGGCCTGCCTTCCCGACCACTTTGCTTTTGCAAGCAAGTGATAATCATGAGAAGGGAACAACCCAAAGTGAGTATGGCTAGAATTCCTTGGCATTCTAACTCACTATAAAAAAATACCCGATGAGCGAAAGCTTTGAAGGAAGTGTTACGTGGGAATTGCAGTTACTTGGGAAGTGATGACCCTTGGACTCTTTCTCATATCAACATCTAAGTAGGGCCTCTTGGTCTAAATCGTGCTTGCGTGACTACATTTGTTTTGTATCTTGATGGGCTTAATGTCTCAATCACGCTTGCGTGACATCAAGGAGTAATGCTTAACAGAAATCCTTACTACATACCTTGTTTTTAGAGGCCAAAAACCCTTCTAGTTGCTTGAGAAGGACAAGTTCGGATACTTGGAAGAGATACTAAGTTTTCCATGGGGAGATTTCCATGGGGACTGATGCTTGGCTGCCCTGAGAAGTGAGTGCCATGGAGGGGAGCCCATGGGGTCAAGCATCTATGTATTCTCCTTGAATCCCATAATGAGTCTACCTCTCAAGTATCTAATGTCCTTGCCTACCATAAGAAATGTGGAGATGAGCATGATTGTCTTGAGTCTATGTTAAAATATCTTGTCTTCTTTGTTTGTCAAAAGTTGAATTGTGTATCATTCCAAAAACAAGACAAATTGATTCAAAACAAGGTTAAACATAAGAGCATTTCATCCAACAAAGTTCAACTCATCTTCAAACATGGTTGTCAAATATTGTTCAAAATCTTGTCTCAACATTCATGTCACTTACATTTAAGTTCATCCCAAGTTGCATTTTGCAAAGTTCATTGTCAAGTACCAAGGTTAAGTTTCACCTAAGTCATACTCCTTTGCATATCAATAAGAGTCATCCATTTGCATGTGTCCTCTTGCATTAAAGTCATACCATTGTCATACATTCATACATTGCATACCTTAGGTCTCTTCATCAAGCTTAGGTCATTATCATATCATATTAAGGTCACTTGCATAGTAATTTCCTTTTGCATATAATCTCAAAACTAGGTTTTGTCATACTTGAGTAATCCAAATATTTGATAAACTCTAAGTCATTGTTAGGAAGTCTAGACCTTATTAAATCTTTTATCCTTTTGTCATCAATATCATTTGGTCAAACCTAGCTTAGTATCCAAGAATATAGGGGAGACTTTGTCATTTGTCCTTTTGTCACTTGCGTCCTTTTGTCCTTTAAGGTCTAGATATCATTCCAATTTTCCCAAGGGCCCCTTTCTTAGATTTGCATTCCAAAAAGTTTGTCAAAATCTTCAAAAACAACCAAAAACATAGGTTTCATTCTTGCCATAGATTGCATTCTCATTTATTTGGTTCGCATTTAGTTGCATATCATACATTATCCTTGAAAAATTCCAAAAATATTGCATTTTCCATAGTGACATGTCTATTGAAACAAGGTTCAAAGCACCAATGATGCAACAAAGTTTGACATATCAACCGACAATGCAATCACAATCCTATCCAACCCAACAACAAAGCAACATTTGTCAAACTTATCATGATGATGTAAATGTCCAAATACAAAAACTAGAGGAGAAACTAGCTTAAGAAAATGAGATATTGGAACAAAGATTGAAAAACATTCAAAAGAATAGATCACAAATGTCCAAAATGTTTCGAAAACTTCCAGGTCGAAATCCAAATATTGAGCCAATTGATGTCAAATCTCTTCTTGAACGATCAGACATACCAGCTCTCCTCTCCCAAATAGAGATGATGAAACAATTTCAAGAAAAGAGACAACATCAATTTCAACATTATGTGCCTCCACAACAAGAACAAGAAGGTGTTTACTATCAATCAGATTTTCAACCAATACAACCAATGGTTCAACCAATTGTTCAACATATACAACCAACACAACCAATGGTTCAATTTCAACAATATGTCCAACCAACTATACAATGTCAACAAATAGTTCAACCAATGGTGGAATATCAACAAGTTCAATCAACATATCAATGTCAACAAATCCAACCAAACATTCAAAAACAAAGGTTGCAGCACACACCAACCCATGTCTCAAGCATGTCAGAACAATTGAATCAAGTCCAATATCAAAACATGACATCAAACCAAAAACAAGTTCAAATTCCAGATCCAACTATGTCAAAACCTCGAAAGAAAGGTGGCTTTATTGCAATGATCTTAAGGAAACGACCAAGTGAATTCTTTGAGGAAGATAAAGATAATACACTTATGTATAGCAATGTCTCATCCCCCTGCAAACAAATTGACTCTCTAGTGGCATCTATCCCTATACCTTTAGAAGTTTCCCAAGAACTTTCCATGTTGTCCTCATCAAATAATACATCCAAGGATGCAATTATCCAAGGGCTATCCATAATTGATTGCCACGATAATCCAATTCATGATGCACATCCTTGTCATGTTTCAGAAATGCAAGACCCAATGCCACCATGCACTTTATTGCCATTATCTGTTTTAGAGGACCCCATTCCAAGTCCCTCTTCCTCATGTTCAAGCATTGATTCCTTGCCAGAATCTTTCACAAATGTTCAAAGTGCATTTCATTCATGCCAAAACATTGATTCATTGTCAGAATCCTCCATGCATATCCAAAGTCCAACCTCATGTCAAGAGGATAATTTAGAGCATGAAGAAACGTGTCTTAAAATAGATCAAGATCAAACCTTATCATCCCATCCAATTGTTGACCAGGATCCCATGTTCCCAGACACTCATGATGATTCCCCTATTCTTGTCCATCCTATCCAAAGCCCTATTGACACTCCATTCCCCGAGCAAGATCAAGATATCCCAGTCCATCCAGTCCCAAATGATCCCCTTCCATTTCATGAAAAAAATATCCTTTCAAATCCTATTGACATTCCACTTCCTGAGAAAGATCAAGATATCCTTTCTATCCTTTCCGATGATCCCATTGAAAGTCAAGAGAAAATCACCTTTAAAGAGGATTCCAATTATCTTCCTCCTTGTCAAGATAAAATTATTCCTTTAGATCTTCCACAAGATCCACTTGTTCCTCCATCTCCAGGTCTTAATACTCCATATACACTCCAAGATCGCATTTCTTTTGATGATCCCATTATTTCTCCCATTCCATCTCTTGAAGAGCCTGTCATTGAACCATGTCCACTACACAATCCTAGTCCCTCTCATGATCCTAATCCCTCTCATGATTCTAATGTGTCAGTGCAAGATGTTCATGAACCCTCAACATGCACAATGGGTTCTTCCACTTTGGTGCAATCCGATCCACTTCAAGATCTCATTATTTCTCTCATATCATATCCACCTCATAATGGACTCGCGTCTTTGTCCCAAAGAAAAGAGTCTCGTACAAGTCAAGATATTCATAAAGGCAAAGGAGTAGACCTCCATGAGCAAGAACTCCTTCATATCAAAGAATATACTAATGGTCATGGCTACAGAGCTCACACTCAAGGCGTTGGTATCCCTTCAAAGTCAAAATCCAAATGTCCACCTTCCCCATCATCCCTTCCATCCATTCTAGGTCCCTATATCCCTCCATCTCCTATGCAACATCAGCAAAGGCACACATCCTTGAGTAAATTCCATCCATACAAAAGAAATCCATTTCATTCATATCCATCCATGCATTCCTTTCCTCCTCCAAGCAATTTGGATGCCAAGTATAAAAGTCATAAGTCTAAAAATCCACATTTATTCAAGGATCAACATGTCCAATATAATCAACATGTCAAAACAAAGAAAAATATGATCTATAAAGAAAAAGAAATATCCAAAAGGCCACAAAGGTCCACTGGGCAAAATAAAGCAAAGTCAAAATATATATGGGTTCCTAAATCCCTTGTGCAAGCAATGCACTCCAAGGAACCACAAAAGCATGAAAAAACAAAAACCATGTGGATCCCTAAGCGGCTGCTTGAAGCACAAAAGTCTAAAGAAACATTACAATTGGCATCCAAAATTGCTATTCCTCCATCCAAACCTTCCAAGTCTATTCCTCCATCACCTTCTTTATCCATTTTGGGCCCTTATGTCCCAAAATCCATATCCTTTCCTCCATCCAATCTCAATATCCAAAATACATTTTTCCTCCATCAGTCCATCACCCCTCAAGGTGTGTGCCAACGCCGATCTTGCCAACATTTCCATCTACTCAAGCACAATTCTTCCAATACCCTATCCATTATCCAATGCATATTTTCCATCCTTCCATCCCTTTGGTCCAATCCTTTGCATAAATCCTCGCCTTAGTTTCATCTTATTTTCCATGTCCTTATCCTACCAATGTCTTTGAGCATACTTTTAAAGGTCATGGTCCATTTATTTCAAGGCTACTATCCAAACAAAAAGATGCTTGAGTCCTTCTTCCATCCCCTATCATGTGTCCATCTTCTATTGAAAAAGTCAAAATACAAAAAAAACAAAAAAATAAAAAAAAAGTGAAAAAAGAAAAAGAAACAAGAGAAAAAGAAAAAAGTAAACAAAAATAATTCGTCCATTGGTGAAAACCTGGCAAACAGGCGCTTTGGGCAAGTACCGTGATGAAAACCTGGCAAACAGGTGTCATGCGTAATTTATGAACTTCTTGAACACCACACTTGGGGGCAGGTTTCCTCCTTCATATCCTATCGCCCTTCATTATCTTATCATACCATGTCATTACCCTTCATATCCTATTGTCCCTCATGTCCATTTCCTCTTTCCACCTTTGATCTTGACAAGGTTGAGAATCATCATGAGCATCATGTATCTTGTTTGCAGCTTTTAGTCCATCATAGCTTTTGGTCTTTATCCATTTGCTTATTACAACTTTTCATCCATATTCCCTGGCTTATTGCAACTTTCTACCATTATCCCTTAGCCAATCCCGACCTTCAGTCCATGTCCCTTATCCATTCTTAGTCTTGCTTATCTTATCCATATCTTATCACTATCCATACACTCTTTCTGTCCCTTGATCTTGATCTGACATAAGGACGCAAAATTTAAATATGGTTTCAAAAACCTCTTGACATGTCCCTCATGCCATGTTCTTGCCATACATTGTCATATCTAGTCTCTTGTCCCATCACGCAATAGCACTTGAAAATTGCATCTGTATTATCTCCATAATAAAAGGCCTTTGTCTTCCCTCTATCCACCATCATTGCAGCAAGCCTATTTATTCACCTGTCATATTCCTTGCCTTGCTAGACACTGGGGGCAAAAATTTGAAAAAAAATCATAAAAATTGAAAAATGTCCTGAAAAAAATCTTTAAAAATCAAATAATGTCGTGAAAAAATTCATAAAAATTCAAAAAATGTCCTGAAAAAAATCATAAAAATCGCAAAATGTCCTGAAATAATTCAAAAAAATTGAAAAATGTCTTGAAAAAAATCTTTAAAAATCAAATAATGTCCTGAAAAAAGTCAAAAAAATCAAATAAAGTCCTGAAAAAACGAAAAAAAAAATTGGAAAACACTCGAAATCCAAAAACACGCATTTTGCAATAAAGTATTCCCTTTATGCATCGACAGATCACTGAGCCTACATCCAACGAGAATCAATTCAAACACTATGCTTTCATGAAATCATGCTTTAACCAGATGAACTTTTTCAATCAAACCAAACATTCAAACTGATCACAATTGTCATCTAAATCGAATATCGGCATCAAAATCATTTGTCCTTGTTCCTACTATCATGGGTCTTATACAGGGTGTGGTATACTTGAAACTAGACTGTGTCCTGTCTTAGACGGGGTACCGCATGTCCTGAAACTAGACAACATGATCGTCCTATCAGCACATTCAACTTTTGACAACGAAGATCAAGGTGTTTGTTTGATTTGTTGGAATTTGTGCATCTTATCTTTCTATTGATTTATCTTCAGTCATGTTCCTATGTTGCTTGATGATGTCACTGAGTGATTTAGAGTGACCGGGATGGTTCATGGTCCTTTTCTTTTCTTTTCTTTTTTTTTTTTTTTTTGTTGTGATTGCTGTTTGTCTGCAATGTGTCTGTCTTTTGCAAAAAGGGTTGCATTTCAGCTCTCGCCTTCAATGCCATGATGCTATGCATCCATTTTGCTACATTAAAATAAAGGTTCTCACCTACAAAGTGCATTAGTGAAAGCAAGTTTTTCTTCGTCTCTAATTGTTTTTTGTCTCATTTCTTCTTACTAACATTTCTTCCAATCTCCGATTGTCAGTCTGTTTGCTCCTATCATTTTCTATCATTTTTATCGATCAATTCACCTCTTCTCTGCATGTTTCCGGCCAATTCCTCGAGGGGGCATGCATATGTCATTGTCATTGTCTGGGGCATTTTCATTAAGTTCTTTGAAACAATGCTTAAAATCGCATTGTCTCAAAGAGGGGCAAAATGTAGACACCTAAAAATGGTCAACGCTTGCGAGATCATACTTTAACATTTGCGCATTGCCTCATTTTAGGTTTTTGCGTCGCATTAACATTTCTCCTATGATTTGCACTTGATCTTTATCATTTGCGAGCATCGAGTCTTTCTTCTGCATTCTTCATTTGTCTCGCTTTCAAATTTGGTCTTGTCGATAGCAATCTTTGATCATGATTTTGGTCAATCTTGTCAATCTCTTATCAACTTGTCAATCTCGTCGTTTTACGATCGATTTGTCATCAATCCTTGTCCTCTTCAATCATGTCAGTTTGGATCAATTTGTCATTGTTCCTCGGCGCATTTATCAATCAACTCATTTATTAATTCAAAATCATTATCAAATCGACATCAAATCAATCTTACATCAAGACCTAATTGTCGTCCTTGCATTTCTAATTCATCTTCCTAGGTTTTATGATTTATTCATTTAATCTTGTTTGGCATTTTCCCTCTAGGTTAAATAATTTATTTATTTATCCTAAGTCTTCTTGTCACAATTAAATGTTTATTTAATTGGCTAATTAATTCCTCCTATTTTTGTAAATTAATTAATGAATGAGAAATTATTAATTAATTTACTTAATTTTTCATCAATTTCCTAATTTCCAAGTCATTATTTCCAACTTAATTTCCTAACTTCCTAAATGTCTATTTCTATTTCAAAATCTTGTCATAAATCCTTGCATAGCAATTTGTCATAAATCGTCATAAATCCTTGCATAACAATTTGTCATACCCATGTCATAATTTTGCTATTCTTGATTTGAATTTCCATTCGAATCATTATCATGCTAATTTGATCATTTCTCCAATTTGTCTATAAATTGGATGATTTTCTTCACTCAAATCTCTTAATTAATAATTGGTAATCAGACTATCGAATTTATGCTTCTAGTACTCTTGATCAAAAATCTCGTCTATTTGCTTTCAATTGTGTGTGTGCACTTGTAGGTGAGATCCACAACTATTTGGAGAGGAAAGAAGAAGAATGGAGCCCCATGAAGGAGCATTCAAACCGTGTCTATGGTTTGCATAATTTCTAGTTTTGTATGCTTTGTTTTCATGTCTCTATTGAATGTGTCTTAGGATAGATTCATTGCAATGAATGCATTTGTGATTGAGCTAATGATTAGTATGTTTATAATGTTTTGTGATGATTTCCTATTTCCTATGCTACAAAATTAATTACAAGTAAGTCAATATTTGATGCATCAGGTCGGCTCAACAATAATACCAATTAATTAAACTATCTCCATAACATGTCGTGCTGGTCTAGAATAGATAACGCATGCCGATCCATAACCTAGACCAATTTGCTGGTAACAACAAATATGTCAACACGATTAGACCAATAAACAAATCATCAAAACCAAGTGTCCAAACCATGTCTTCGACATAACTAAGTGATCTCCAGATGATAACAAGTCATCCTCAGTGCCGGTGAACAATATAACATGCCGGTGAACCAAATATTGATGACTGTGCATAAGTCACTGAACTTGCCGGTGAACATAACCAAAGATCTCCAAAAGGATAAGCGTTGATAAGTGTTGACATCAATGATAAAAGCAATGCAACATATCCATAATACCAACAATCTCCCCCTTTGGCATTGATGGCAAGACAAGATGGAAAAACCATCTAAGTGCCAAAGCAGAAATGCCAAAAACCAAAAACCAACAATCTCCAGAATAGATCAATACCAGAACTCAAAATACAAATGCAGAGAGTAAAAATATCTCCCCTAATGAATAATCTCTCCCCAAAGGATAATGTTTTAATTTTTTTCTTCCTCTACCTCTACCTCCTCTATAATTATCTTGTCGATTGTCTTTACTATACTCTTGTTGTTGAATATTATGCATGACACAAATATTTCTATTTTCTCTCGAAGGGGGCCAGTGATAACCTCCATTGTTTTGTTCATTTGCATTGCAATTATGGTCATGAAATCCTTTGTGTTAGTAGTTTCCTCCATCCTAGATTATATGTTGGGAATCCAAACATTCCTCAGTCAAGTAAATATCTCACTCTTTGCAAATAGAACAATATAGAAAATTAGGTTTTATTGTTTTGACTTTTCTATGTAGTGTGGTAGAAATTCTCTCTCCTTATCCTTTTAGATTGTCGTTTCAGACATTGATAGTTGAAGTTATTTTACTGATTCTTTAGTTTCATCTTTCACCATTTTTCTCTAAGGTTGTGCTTCAATTTGGTATGCCATTATAATCAAATCAATATAGGAGTCAAAGGCTCTTCTATCTAATCCAACCCCAATATCCTTTTGTGATTCAAAAGTGAACCATTCAATTTTTCGCTATTTTGAAATCGGCTCTTCCAATTTGTGGTAATTTTCTTTTTTTCATAATCCTTTACTAATTCATTTTCTATTTGTACTAAATCTATCATTTTATTGACACTTTCCATAGGGATATCACAAGTAGCAAAATTTATTAAGAAGTCATTTTTTTTATCTTACTTCCAATTGTTATTATGTTGGGGGTAATTCTTCATATATTAGTCTCATTATTTTTTTTCTATGGATGCTACAAAATATAATAGTGTTTGTTGGTTCTCTTATTTTTTGATCCTTTCCCATAAGGATTCAAATGGTAACACATGTTATACCAGTGCTTATGTAGTAGAACTTGACTAAATACTGAGATTTTAATTAAAGATTCCATTTTGTCATATTTCTTTTTAGGCTTATGGATTTGTGTACTTTCTTGTTTCTCTTTTTAAATGTTGTGAATTATCCGAGATTTCTCCTCTCCACTCTTGTCTCTTTTTAGCTTAATATCAAAGGACACCTTTCCCAATATCTCATCTCACAATATGTCTTTCTCTACTCTTTCTTCTTTTGTCTATGGTATTGCTTCCACCAAAATTCTTCTACTTTTATATGGTTGTGGGGATGGGTGTTGGTCAGAGAGTTGTGACTCCTCAAAATAATGTTTCATCCTTTTATTTGTAAGTGACACATTATTAGTTAACGGCCTTAATTCTTCACCCAAATTTGATGTGACTTTTACTTCTTTGTATTTCTCCCATTTT
The DNA here is from genome assembly GCF_030272615.1 of Cryptomeria japonica. Taxonomy (NCBI): domain Eukaryota; kingdom Viridiplantae; phylum Streptophyta; class Pinopsida; order Cupressales; family Cupressaceae; genus Cryptomeria; species Cryptomeria japonica. Next base: position 530,487,228 of record NC_081407.1, read on the forward strand.
ATTAATTTCCTTACTCTCTTATTAATTATATTCTACAAATATTATTCATTTAGGGGTAAGACCTTCTCCGAAGTTTGTAAAAATTCCCTAAAATTATCATCCAAATTGATTGTTATATTAAATAGGTCTATTTTTTGTCTAGCATTTATGGAAGGTTACATTAGGGTAGGAGAATCCATGCTACTACATTCCCCTATTAACAATCTTCTAGATCATTCATGGCAATCAATATTCTTCTAGATCACTCATGGTCAGCAATAATCTTCTCAAAATTGTTTAATGATTTTTTGGTTCTTTTCAAGCATGAACTTGTGTTTTTCACAATTTTATCCTCTTGTCTTTATTTTATTTCTCTTTTTTCTTAGCAGAACTCCCATTGGCACACTCAACAACACCCACATTGGTGTGTTACAACCTCATTTTTTTCACAATTTCTATTCTTGTGTAGTGTCTTTCTTCTCGTTCCATCATCCACCTCTATTTTCTTGCCTTGCCATTTGGCCTTGCCATTGCCACATTCTTTCCTAGGTTGATTTTCTCTTTAATTTATCTTGTATTTATTTTATCTCCTTTTATCATGAGTGTTTTTTTGTAATTTTTTTACTCATTTATTATTTTTCATGGTAGTTATCTAGTAACTTTTCCTATTAGTCACATCTATTCATGGATCCCTTCCAAACCTCTTTTCCCTTTCCATCCCCCATCCCCTTGGTGTCCAACCCCCTCTCACAGGGTAGACATCAAGAGGATAGTTTTACATGTATCCTTTCTATCATCTCCTTTCCTTCTTTATCCAATATACTTTTAATTTTGAAAAATTTCCCTGTAATCCTTAATAAGTCCTAACTAGTGTCCTGGCAACAAACCAATGTTAGCAAGAAATTTGAGGGAAACAAACTATATTTTTGAGCCCTAGTGATTTTCTAGTGTTGTAGTCCTTATACCCTGGACATAAACCTATTGAGGGAACATGGAATTATATCTAGATAAAAAATTATCTATTTACCAAAAAAAAAAGAACACACATAGTGTAATATGTTTAGACTCAAAGGTATTTGTATTGTTTGTATTCATTTAGTACATCATACATATCCTTATAACTCCACACACATACACACACACACATAGAGAGAGATATGAATTCCTTCCTTACTATGCCTTTTTATTTTTCTTTATATTCACCTTACTACTAGTGAATGTGTCTTTCGATATATTTATATCTACAATATTGGACATGACCCTTACAAAGTATTCCTAACCTACATGTTATGCTCCAACCCTTGTGCTCCATAGGCTTGATGTGACAAGATGCACAAAGATCTTTAAATGTTTATCCATTGTCCTTTCCAACAACAATGATCAAGGTTGAATAAAAACTTGATAGAAAATTACCTCTTCATTATAGGAATCCTCATACCCACACAACAAATCCATCAAATAAATTCTTATTATCACACAAATAAGAAGATGGAAATATAGATCACACAATAGGAATGAAAGGGGGGGGGTTGAATCGTTATAAATCCCTAATACAACTTTATTTCTGATCTTTTAAACTTCAAACCATGGCTAACATATTAATTTAATGAAATCATGAAAGCATAAATTAAAATCAACTCATGAACACCATATTTACATGGAAAACCCAAGAAGGGAAAAACCACATTGAGAATCACACTCACAATATAGATATAAATGATTAAAATGATTAGGCCACAAGCTAGGGATCTCACTGCTCTAGACTTGCTAGCTAAGGCACACATTCTTAGAGCAAGATACAAAGGACTTGAACAATTGAAACTCACTGCTTTAGGGCAAGATACAAAGAGCTACCAAGAGACACACACTGTATTCCAGTAGGAGTAGTTGAATTGAAAAATAATAGGATCTCCTGATCATGAAATTTGTGTCAAGTGTCCAATATCATGACAGATACATCTGATCTCAAACTCTGTTACAAAACATTATCAAATCTCTTCTCAACTATCTTTCACACACCTTTTCCATCAAATCTGTTTGCATATCATTCACATCCACATCACATAATTTCAAACACATCCCACTTTTTTGTGCACTTTAACACATACATTTACTCATCCATATATACAAACATATTCATTAAAACTCTCAACTAGGTTGGCCCAAAAAATTATATAAAATTACATAAACTAGGCCATCCAAACCAATAATATCCAATGCGGTCCACTCCAGGAGAAAGAGGAGACCTAAAATTACCACTAAACATCCTTATAAGTTGATTGCAACAATCCACTTACCCCAACACATCTTCCAAAGTTAGTTCCAAATGAAATGTGTAGATAAACAATAAACCCCAACAACAAGTTAGCCCAAATGTATCTTCCAATGCAAATTACCTAATGCGGATCTTCACATGCCATGATGAGACCCAAAATAATATTATAACTCAACCTCCAATGAATATTAAAACAAAAAAATCATGATCCAAACAAGATAGTCCATCTAGGCACACTAAGACCCAACACACTTGACCATTAAATACACTTTCCTTCTTATTGAAACTTTTGCTACACTGATCTTCTAGAAACTCCTCATGTAAGCACAACATCTTCACCAGGTAACATAAAAACATTTGAATAGTCAATACTAGACCAAATATACCACTAGACATATACTATAACATATTGTGACATCAATGATGACACAACCTCAACTAAGATACCAATAAAACTAAAAAACAACACTAAGCAACACATATTGACATCATACATCTCTTATCATCTTCTACAACAAACTCAATTGAGGCATCAATCAAACTCAACAACAATACCATTTTCTGACACCTTAATCAACATTACAAAATAGAGAAGTTACCTTCATATACTTGCATCAAAACATAATGATAGCTCACCTATCACCAACTATCACCAATAGTAGTTTACATAGCACAAGACTATATCCAGACCAAACCACATCTAGACAAACAAGTTTGATATCAATGACAACATACAATACTATACTCGGACCAACATATTTGACATCAATGACAACATAACTTAGATTTCCAACAAGGAAGTGTATTCACATTGATGGGTTAGGGTTTCTTAAGAATAATACAAGAAATTGACAAGGAGAAAACATAAATTTGATGGCACCTCTTGAGGCAATCATAGTCTTGCAAGAGTTAGATATTTGTTTAGGAATCTATGTCTTTCTTTATGTTTTGTGGTACTTATCATTTGGGGCATAAATATAATAATGAAGCTAAATGAGAAGCTATATTAGAAAGTATGATAGTAGTGTATTCTAAAGGATGTCCTAACTTAATAGTAGAGGAGGATTTGTTAATTGTGGTGAATGCATTATAAAAGCCTTCAATCTCAATTAAAAAATCATACCAATTTTGGAAAAAATATTATACTAAAATGGTTAATTCGATAAGGTCAAAGTGGTCTACTACTTTAGAGAGCAAATTATGATGGTATTTTTTTTAGAAAATAAGTAAATTGATCCTTCTAACTTTGCCTCCATTTGAAGTCATAACATAAATAAATGCAATGGCTTAACAAAGAGCTTATTACTTAAGATAAATCACCTTGTATAATTATTGTCTTATCATATTCCTAAATGCTAGCCACAATTATTAGACTATGATTGTATGTAGTGAATGGTTGATGGTATGTGAAGTACAACCTTCACATGTGTTGTAAGAATATGGCTTATCATATTTTTAGATTTAATCATTATTATTCTTATAGATGCAAGGAGTGTGCCCCCCTTCCATATTTTTTTTTTTGGCTTACCATGATATACCTCTCTTTCAAAAATGTTTTGTGATTATAATATGCGTTTTATGGCTATCTATTGAAGTATTGCTTGTGGCCAATAAGAGTTTGTCTTGAGACTTTTCTAAGAGATGATTTTTGATCATGAGTTAGAGAAAAGTTTTGAATTATTGAGCATGGACAACATGAAGATAGTTAATAAATCTCTAGGTCTTGATGGTTTTGAGGATAATGTGAATCTTCACTTTTGAGCGTAAAATCCAAGTGAATTTAAGGTTAAAATAGAGATGAATGTCCAAGTGGTAGATGCGAGGGCTATCAAATAGATATTCTAGTGACGTAATTGGATGTAGAGGAGGAGTTGATAAAGGGGTGATAGTTTATGTTAGAAGTAAATCCTCCCTCACTGGTGCATCAATCTAAGATTACTATGGTGGGAAGGTCCAAGATAGGAAATCAAGATATACATTAGGATTTACAAGATCAAATCATGGATGTGAGAAACCTTAAAAATATTTGTTAAGATTTATGTCTGGTTGATAGAGAATTTTTTGGTTTCACACTATTATATTTAATAATAAATAATGGTTGATAAAATTAATCTCCCCAAGATTAATAACATTCAAAAGATAAAATTCTAGAATTCTAATATCTCTATTTTATAGGATAAAATGAAGGAAATGGTTGTATATGTAGGCTCTACCTCTACATGATCCAAGATGAAAAGAGTGATAAAGAGCTATAGTGATATGGAAGATAAACTCTAGATTTGAAAACATTGGTGTCAAGAGAACTCATTTTAATAAAAAGAGGTGGCACATAACTACTATTAGTCATGGAAATGATTAAGGTAGAGGTGGAGTGTAGTCCCATCAATCAAAGAGATGACACATGCTTAAGTATTTCTTAATTTACATAAGTAAATAATATTAATTGTTTAATTAACATTAAATATAAGGTCCAATAAATAAATAATTGCACTAGCACCTCCCCTTAAGTGTAACTTAGAGAAAAAATAAAATGAATCCTAGTAGGACAAGTCATATTAGATACTTATATAAAATCTAATAGGGCCCCAAGGTACAAGAAGAAAGAGTGTTCGTACTAGAATAATAGAAGGAGAAACTCATAGTAATTTTTTTTTTATCCCAAGGAAGGTAGTGGCGAGACTAGTGATAGTGTCCTTCACCCTTAGAAGAGCTCAAGGATTAACATATGTGCTCTCTATGAAGGATTTAGTGAAAATAATTTTAATATACTTTCATACAAGATAATACTAAAGATCTATTTTCAACAAAAGGGGAAATTTGCATGTGATGGAGGAAGAGGAAGTATTCCAAAACTAACAAATATGAAGAACAACAGGGTTACATGAAGCCTAACTTTCAAAATAGAGGAAGATTTAGTGGTAGAGAACAAGGACATACACCTTTTAGAATTTATGTAATCCTCTGAAGTGTTTTATTTGTAATGAGTCTCATTAATCTATTGATTTCCCTCAAAACATAAAAGGGAAATGGTGACTCATGATAAAGGACCTTTGATCGAAGAAGTCAAGGTCGAGTTTGAAGAGAACCTAATGCCGAGAAGAGCCTTAATATATGGAGACAAATGGACCCCCAAAGTCGACTAGAGGAGGAAGTCTCTTTCAAATGGAGTACAAATTCAAGGAAAAGGTGTGTAAAGTAATCATAGATGGTGGATCTTCTAACAATTTGATGAGTGCATAAATGGTTGAAAAATTAATGCCATGTTGCATTCCTGATTCTAATCCCTATAAGATTTCATGGCTAAAACAAATCATAGTGTGTTTGTGGATAAATCTTGTCATATTGCATTCAAAATTGGTCCTTAAATATATGAAGTTTTCTATGATGTGGTGTAGACACCTAAAAATATCTCATTGATCATGTACTAATTATTCATCTAATTGATTAAATAATTCTTTAATTATTTAATTAAGATAATTAATCTAATTCTTCTATTTCATATTTCCTCATCATCTTACTAATTAATTCATTTCCAATTTTGTCATCATTTAATCATTTTAACCATTTTTCTAATGTTAATTAAATATTTATTATTTAATTAATTCTCATTAATTCCCCTGTTTAATAATATTTATTATTTAAATAGATTAATTAATTTTCAATTTCTATCTCTAATCTTCTAATCATTCAACCCTTTTCTAAATATTAATTAAATATTAATTATTTAATTAATTGTGATTTAATCCTTTAATTTAAATAATCTTTATTATTTAATTAAATTCCATTTCTAAATAATTAAATAATTTCTTTAAATTATTTAATTAACTAATTAATTCTTCTAATTTAATTTCTTCTAACTAATCCTTCTAATTTCAAATTCTAAATATATTCAAATACTAAATTGAATTTAAAATAAATTCAATTATTTGAATTAAAATCTCATGCAAAGATTAAATTGAAAATCTAAGTTAAAGTTCAAGCACATGCTAAATTCATTAATTCAATCAATTAATTAATTAAATCATTATCTCTCCAATCTCTATTTCCATCTTCTAGTTAGCTTTCTCATCTTCTTAATTTCCTCAAATCATTCTTTTTCTTCCCTTAGTTAGCTTTTTCTCAATCAGTTGACTCATTTAATCTATTCAATCTATTCTGTTCACCTCTAAATCAACAGTTCAACTATCAATTTTCATGTGAGCTCACCTGAGTTCCACCTCTTGATCAATCTGTTCCACCTTTCAATCAATCCTCTTCAATAATCTATAAATTGAGCATTCAATCTCCAATTTCTCTGAATCACGGACTTTGAATCTTTGTATCAATTGCAGGTTGCCAACACAATATCTGAGAGCCATCATACCGCAGAGAAGAGAAGAGCAATTGAAGCCATATGATATCATGGAATAGGGAGTTTTGATTAATACATTTTACATTCCTATTTCTTAATTGCATTATTTCATTGTCAGTTTGTTTGAATTCTTTGATTAGATAGGGATTTGTGATTTCCCTTTGAATTCTAATTAATATTAATAAGATGAATTTTACATGCTTACATTTTTGTGAACCCGACGTGAACAACAACTAATCAACCTTCTCTATTTTCTGTGTTATTTTTGCAAATCGTAGGGATTTTTTTCCTTTTTTGTAGGTTTTGCATGGATTTCAAGACAAACCTCTTCATCATGCATTCACAGTTGCATCATCACGCAATCACATAGACATGGCTACGCAATTGACCAGACAGGGTTACGCATTCGTGTAGAACCCATCACACAATTGCCCTTACAGGATCACGCAATCGCTCTGATACTGTCACGCATTCATTTTGAATCTTTCTATTTTGATAATTCTATTTTTATTCCTTTTCTGTTCTCTGATCTATTTAATTCTGCATGAAATTGAGTAAATCTGGAAACAAATTATTTTTATTGCATGTTTTTGTTTTAACAGTTTATGGCACGTAAGGTACAATTCAGGATTTCAGGTGCTAGAAGGACAAAGGAACAAAGAAGGCAGGTCAGAAGCTATCAGAGAATTCTCAAAGTAGAAAAGAAGATACAAGATTGGGAAGACCAACCAACCATCAACAAATACAACAAATTAGTTCTCTCATATCGGGTGAAATATTATTTGATTAACATTGAATGGATAATGAGAGATCTAGCTAGGGTCTCACAATCTGTTTTGCAGGTTTCTGATCAAATTTAGTTTCAATTTTTATTTTTTGTGTTATCTTCCTGTGTGTCACACAATCGCCTTGTTAGTATCATGCAGGTATCATCACACATTCATTTCTGTTAATTTTAAATTCTCAGTTTTCTGTTGATTTGATTTTATTGCTAATCATCTGTTTGCAGCCTGTGGTGAATTTATAGAAAGGACCAGATTAGTATTAGATCAATTGCACTCATACTCTCACACTTTATCTTTTGGTGCTTAAAATTAATATTGGTTAAAATTGGCATGCATGTATAACACTTCGATTTGGTGCTTAAAATTAACAATGGTTAAAATTGACATGCATGCCTTCACATTTCAATTTGGTGTTTAAAATGGACATGCACATGCGTATTCAACACCTCAATTTGGGCTTTAAAATGAACGTGGATCAGGATATATATAGATTAAATCACATTTTATTTTCTTAAGGTAAATCACTTTTATCGTGTCTGGGGTGGACCTACTGTTGCATTAACTAACTTTCCACCCGCCTTCGGGGTCTTGGGAGAAAGGAAGGAGGTGACAATGACACTCAATTTTATTTTATTCCACGTAGAGAGGGGTATCTTTGACTAAGGATTTCATCACCCCACCAAGGTACTTCGAATTGGGATGCATTGGGGATATCATCTCTCCTAGCATATTCTTGAGCGGGTTTTTCAAGCCGCTATATAAACATACTGGTCAGGCGGCTAGAGTGTTGAGTGAATTCGACGTATGTGGGGGCCTTCCTTGCATAGATAAGCTCAACTAAAGTCTTAAGTGGCTTGCTTTGAGAATCCGTCGTTGGATCAGGATCCCTTAAAGTTTTACAATAAAAACCAACTTAGTAGCCCAAAACCCTACATTCAGTGATTCTGGGAGTGTGGACCGTACCCCATAAATACCCTTCATATACCTTGCATTATGATACATAAATACCTCGGTTATAAGATCTTTGAATCTTCAGGGTAAGAGAGACTGACATGCCTGAGAAGTGTGTGATGTGGAGTGGAGCCAGTGCTGCCAGACTCTCTATCTGTTCATTTTGTTTTGGTATTTCGTAAGGGCCTCATTTGAATGGTTTCCATTTTCTAGCCTAAACTTGTCTTCTGTGTCTTTATATGTATCATTATATTAGACTAGTATTGAGTCAGTCATTTGGGCTATTTTAGGCCCTATCCTACGTATCTCTGAATTTTCTGAGATTGTTTGAAAAACTAGTTTAGTCAGCTATATTTACCTCCAAACAATTGTTCTCAGACTTGAAAAAACCATGAAACTTGTCGTATACACAGAATTACTAAAAACCAAGTCCATTTTTGAAACTTAAAACTAAAAGATTTATACATGTGACCATAGGAATTCCTTGCATAGTCCTCATTATCATTCTTAGTCCTTGCATAGTCCTCATTTATATCCTTATTATCATCCTTAGTCCTTGCATAGTCCTCATTTACGTTCTTTTTGTCATCTTTAGTCCTTGCATAGTCCTCATTTATGTCCTTATTATCATCCTTAGTCCTTGCATATTCCTCATTTACGTCCTCATTATTGTCCCAACTCCTTGCATAGTCCTAATTTACGTCCTTATTATCATCCATAGTCCTTGCATAATCTCTAATCGTGTCCTCATTATCGTCCTCATATACATCCTTGTCTAGACCTCATATACGTCTATCTTAGTTCATCATCAGTTGCATAATCATCCTAGAAAGTCATACCCCAAACGTCCAAAACACAATCAGAAGATCAATCAAACTCAACCTCAACTCAAACAAGCTGGTCAAGTTCAACCAAACATTGTCACATCTAGATAAATGGAGAAAACATCTTACATGTTGTGATCCTAGGTCCAAACCAATTAAGAAAACATCATGGATTGGCATTATACATTTTGTAGGGAAGGTCGAGGATTCATCCCTTCCATTCCTATTCTATCACCATCCATAGAAACCTTAGCTCAACAGATCAAGAGTTTGCAACAAGTGATAGACATGAATAGTCCTAACAACCATAGGGTCTAGTTATAAAAAATGATGATCAAAGTGATGACCACAAGGGAATTAGTATCGGGCCAACCTTATTCTTCTTGTGAGACCATTCAAGCATGCCAACCTTCACTCTTCAACAAAATCATTCCTACCTCAGTTCAACCAACATTAGAGTCATGTAAACCTTCTTTTTCTTTAAACCCACTATATCAATCATACCAATCATATCAACCCAACAATCAAACCCCTTTCAACCAAAATCACACCCCTTTCAACCAAAGTCCAAATCAAAATTTACATAAATCCAACATTCAAATCCCTTTCAACCAAAATCAAACCCCCTTCAACCAAAGTCCAAATCAAAATTCATTCAACCAAAATTAAACATCTTTCACCCAAAATCATACTCCTTTAAACCAAAATCAAATCCCTTTCAACCAAATCCCAAATCAACCATATCCATCCACCATTTCATCATCCCCTAAAGTCACACAAGACCAATCCATGCCATCTCTATGTAATAACAAAACCTCCCAAGGGCTATCCATCATATAAATCCAATCAAATCCAAGTCATGATGCTAGTCCTTTCCATGCTTCAAAAATTCAAGACCCAATCACATCATATACTCCTATCATAGAGCATCTCATTCAAAATCCTTCTTCATCAGGCCAAAATGTTGAAACATTCCAACAATCTCCCATGCATTTCCAAAATCCTTCCCCATGTCAAGAGGATGATCCAAAATTAGAAGAAATGAGTCCTGAAACAAATAAAGATCAAGAACAACCACTTCCATCCTACCCAATTTTTGATCAAGATCCCACCGACCAAAAACTTATGATGATCCCCTCACTCTTTTCTATTCAATTCATAATCAAACCCTTCCATCTCAAGAACAAAGTGCCTATCCAAGTCCTATTGAACGTCCACCTCCTAAGAAAGATCGAGACATCCCTTCTATCCTTCATAATAATCCCTTTCCAAGACAAGATCAAAGCATACCTTTACCTTAATGTCCTAAACAAGATCCCATTATTTCTCCAAATCCTGATCAAGGTCCCTCCATCCCTTCATCTCCATGTCATAATCCTCCATGTTCTTCACAATATTCCCTCTCAAAAAAACTGACCATTTCTCCTAGTGATCCCAATCCCTCTACACAAGTTATTCATGAACCCCTTATTAATGAAATCACCAATCCAGGTCATACTACACAAAGCAACTTGTCAATAATTGTATGTGAGCTATCATCACATGCCAAAGTGCTGACAGAAACAAGCATGGCACCAACTAATGAAATCAACACCTAAATTGTTTCATCACCTTCTTCATGCACAAGCATAACCCTAGCTAATGAGATCAACACTTGGTTGGCTTCATCATACTCTTCAAGTGCATCAATAAAAATAGTCATAACACCCGCTCATGTCACAACTTCAGAACTAGAATATATTTGTCTCATACACCCACACCTGAAAGACTGGGGGCAAGAGAATCTACCACAGTTGGATTGCTTTGAAAATGATAAGGCTATAGTTGAATTCATGGGTTCCATAGATGGATTTCCATCCGATGATACACAAAATCCAAAAACTAAAGAAATCAACATTGGAGATGTCGAACATGTACACTTAGCTGAGTCCTTATATCCTATTGGAAAAGACATCTTTATCCGACTCTTCAAACAAAGACCAATGAACTACCTACACAAAACTTCTTGACCCTATGAACAACATGCACCTTGAACGATATTACATCTAAGGACTGGGTTAGTTTAGATTTTTACTTTCCACATTGCATCTCATTTTAGTCGAACCACTGCATCACATATAGTTTCTTTCCAAGCACATCACATTCACAAATTTCATGGCATATAGTTTCTGCATCTATATATAGTAGCATCAATAAAATGAAGCAACTGTCCCAGTTGGTCATCTGTTTGCATTTAAGAGAAGCAAGGGTCATCTCCTTTCTTAGATATTCAGACATGAAGTCTTTGAGATCCTAAGGTCATTCATTGTCAACATTACCCAATGATGATGCTTTACTTATGGTTGGGTAGTGATTTCACTATTTGAGACTTGTTAACCCAAAATCTCTCAATTGCTATATCTCAAACATATTAAGAAAATCTCTAATTCATTCTAGACACCTAGTTGATCATATGACTAGTAAAAAATCTGAAATTCTACTTCAACACAGCTGTAATTGTCACACCCAAGTAGGTTTCATTACTTACAAGTCAAGGAAAGAAAATAAAAAGAAAAAGAGCTATGCCAAATACTCATCTCAAGGCGAAAGAGCAATGATATATAACTGAAATATCATGCATACAAAGTGCGACAAAAATATTAACTATCGGAACATGCAAGTAACTCCATTAGAGCTATGAACGCATGTTGGCAATGGAGAAATATTTGAGAAATTACAGTCTATAAACTCGTCAGAGCTCTAAAAGCTTTCTAGCAGTGAGGCTCTATTCGGGATGCTTTTGAAGTTAGGATAATCCATGTAACTAGTCATATAGGGTGCTAAGGATCTTTAGTGAACACAAGAGCATGAAAGAACTCATTTGCACACACATGGGCAAAAGAAGATCAAAGTTTCAAGAACCAATGGGGAAGTTTTCCACTTCTCCATTTGTAAATCCTACTCACTAAGTGTGTTGAGTTGAATGTTCCAAAGGACCTTAAGGATTGATTGACCGCTTATCTATGAAATGTTTTGCACCTCCATTTCAATTGGTGTATGACAAAGGCCAAACAAACACAGTCAACCTTGTTGGAATAGGAAATGCATCTTCATCATGCATATTGCATTAACATAGGTCATGTCAAAAATTCATTGTCTCCACATGCATTTTGCAGATCATCATGTCATATAGGTTTGCACACTGGGGGCATAACTGAAAAAGTCCTAAAAATCAGAAAAAGTCCTGAAAAAATCCTAAAAATCATATAAAGTCCTGAAAAAATCCAAAAAATTGTAAAAAGTCCTGTAAAAACCTTAAAAATCATATAAAGTCCTGAAAAAATCCAAAAAATAGTGAAAAACTAAAAATCTAAAAACAGTGAAAAACTAAAAATCTAAAAACAGTGAAAAACTCAAAATCTAAGAACAGTGAAAAAATCAATCCAAAACATTGAAATACGATCCTGAAAAAATCAATCCAAAAACATTCATATAAATGTCTTGGAAAAACATCATCCAAAAACATTAAAATATCAATCCACATAATCCAAAAACAATTGAAAATCAATAAAAAAAACTTGCAATAAAATGTCTTGCGAGAAACAAATACCCTAGCAGATATCCAGCAAACGCTTCGTACGAAGTTAACAAAGGATACGACTATCCAGTCAAACATTTGCAATCAACTGATCAAACTGTCTTATCAATTGTATCATATCCATATCAAGTGATCATTATCTTGTCTTAAAACAAAAGAGGATACACTCGAAATCAGACAGGTCAGTCTTAAATGGGGTCTGCAACTTTATGAGATCAGACATTATCAACCATCACATCAAGCAATTGAGAACGAAGACACAAGGTCAGTATAGCTGCTGAATTTTGTCTGGGTCAGTCTTTATCTTTTATCATTTGGCAACAGATTATGTTCCTATGCTACTCAAGGATGTCCACAAGTGACTAAAGGAGCCATGATGGGCATTATCTTTTTCTTTGTTTGCTGCTTGTCTGCTACGTGTTTGTTTCTTCAATGAGATATCTTTACATCTTGGTTCCTTATACCCTGATGTGGTAAGATCCATTGTTCAATAATAAGGCCCAGTGATGAAGATATATTATGCAATAAATAATGACATAGGTTTGTGAATCAATCATTCTCATTTCATCTCATTTGCTTATTGCTATTTTGCTGATTCTTTTCAAAGTCACCTCTTTCTAAATCATTTTCTATCATCTAACATTATTATATTTCATTCTAAGGTTCATTCTCTCATATTCTATCTTACTATTATCTTCACATCACCTATCTCTATCTCTAATCAACTAACTATTCTTCTATCTTTCATCTCACATTCTTCTTTTTTCAAGAGATCATTCATATCTTTAATGCACAAACAATCTCTTGAGGGGGCATTACACCCTAAGCGTCGTTGGGGCAAACTGGGGCATATTTTTTTGTCTTCTTCAAAACAATGTCGTTCTGACATTGTCTCAAAGAGGGGCAAATGTAGACACCTAAAAATGTCTCATTGATCATGTACTAATTATTCGTCTAATTGATTAAATAATTCTTTAATTATTTAATTAAGCTAATTAATCTAATTCTTCTATTTCATATTTCCTCATCATCTTACTAATTAATTCATTTCCAATTCTGTCATCATTTAATCATTTTAACCATTTTTCTAATGTTAATTAAATATTTATTATTTAATTAATTCTGATTAATTCCCCAATTTAAATAATTTTTATTATTTGAATAGATTAATTAATTTTCAATTTCTATCTCTAATCATCTAATCATTCAACCCTTTTCCAAATATTAATTAAATATTAATTATTTAATTAATTATGATTTAATCCTTTAATTTAAATAATCTTTATTATTTAATTAAATTCCATTTCTAAATAATTAAATAATTTCTTTAAATTATTTAATTAACTAATTAATTCTTCTAATTTAATTTCTTCTAACTAATCCTTTTAATTTCAAATTCTTCTAATTTCTTCTAATTTCAATTACATATGCATGATTTCAAAAAACAAATTGAAAATCAAAGTCAAGTTCTAAATATATTCAAATACTAAATTGAATTTAAAATAAATTCAATTATTTGAATTTAAATCTCATGCAAAGATTAAATTGAAAATCTAAGTTAAAGTTCAAGCACATACTAAATTAATTAATTCAATCAATTAATTAATTAAATCATTATCTCTCCAATCTTGATTTCCATCTTCTAGTTAGCTTTGTCATCTTCTTAATCTCCTCCAATCATTCTTTTTCTTCCCTCAGTTAGCTTTTTCTCAATCAGTTGACCCAATTAATCTATTCAATCTATTTCATTCACCTCTAAATCAACACTTCAACTATCAATTTTCATGTGAGCTCACCTAAGCTCCACCTCTTGATTAATCAGTTCCACCTTTCAATCAATCCTCTCCAATAATCTATAAATTGAGCATTCAATCTCCAATTTCTCTGAATCATGGAACTTTGAATCTTTGTGTCAATTGTAGGTTGCCAGTGCAATATCTGAGAGCCATCATACCATAGAGAAGAGAAGAGAAATGGAAGCCATATGCGATCATGGAATAGGGAGTTTTGATTAATACATTTTAAATTACTATTTCTTAATTGCATTATTTCATTGTCAGTTTGTTTGAATTCTTTGATTAGATAGGGATTCATGATTTCCCTTTGAATTCTAATTAATATTAATAAGATGAATTTTACATGCTTACATGTGGTACTAGTGGATGCATGTCATTTATTATTTGGTAGGCCTTGGAAATATGAGAGAAAATGAATCCATAATAGAAGAGAAAATACTTATGTAGTTGAGCACGCAGGCAATAAAACACTCTTGAAACCATGGAAAACAAAAGAAGCAGTGGTAACGTTGGCCTTATCACTTGTATCCATGAGCTACAATGAATTTTGTAAAGAGAGTAAGGAAGTAGTTTGCTATTTACTATGCCCAAGAGAAGCAAGTGAGCATAGTAGGATTTAATCTACACCAAAGGTGTAAAACCTGTTGAAAGAATATTCTGATATCACTCCATTGGAGTTGTCAGTTGGTTTGCCGCCATCGAGAGGCATTACCCTGAAAGCTTCCAAATCAAATGACATTATGATTATCTCCAAAATAAAATGAAGAGATGAGAATACATATTTTTGAACTATTAAGCAAGGGATTCATAAGGGAAAGCATGAGCCTTGTGGCACATTGACTTTACTCTCACCCAAAAAAGGAGGTAAATGGATAGTTTGTGTTGATTCTAGAGATATCAATAAGAACACAATAAAAGACTGTTATCCTCTTTCTAGGATGGATGATATTTTAGATTGTTTAGCAGGTGCTAAAATTTTGTCCAAGGTGGATTTAAGAAGTGATTATCATTAGATTTGATTATGTGAAGGAGATGAAAGGAAAAAAACATTCAAAAGTAGAGATGGTTTATATTAATGGTTGGTGATGTCTTTTGGAATGTCTAATGCCCCTGCTACTTTCATACACACCATGAAACAAGTATTTAGACCGTACATTGGGAAATTTGTTATTATTTATTTTAATGAAAATTTGATTTTAGTAAGAGTATGGAATAAAATTTGAAGCTCACCTATAACTTGTGTTTGCCACACTTTGAAGGGAAATATTGTTTGTAAATCTTGAAAAAAGTTATTTTTGCAGAAGGAGTAAGCACGAATCTCAAAAAAGTTAAGAGTATACTTGAGTGACTAATCGCTGAAAACAATACAAAAATAAGAAGATTTCATGGATTAGTAAACTTTTAAAAAATTCATTAGAAATTTCAGTGCGATAAGTGCTTGTATAAGTGATTGCGCTAAAGGGAATTCCTTTTCTTCAACTCAAGCGACACAAAACAATTTTGAGCAACTTAAAAAAATGCGTTTGAAGCCTTGATTATTACTTTACCAAATTTTGAGAATTTTTTTACAATTGAGTGTGATGCTTATGTGGTAGTCATTGGCAATGTATTTAAGTCAAGAAGGAAAGTCAATTGCCTATTTTAGTGAAAAACTAAATATACTAAGAAGAGGTACGATACTTATGATAAAGAGTTGTATGATATTTTTCAAACTTTAAAATAATGGAGGTACTACTTGTTACATAAAGAATCCATATTGTTGGCAATCAAGCACTAAAATATATCAACTCTCAAGCTAAATTACCACATAAGCATGCCAAATGGGTTTCTTGTTTCAAATCTATAAATTTTTCTTACAACATGTGAATGGAAAAAGTAATGTGGTGGCTGATGCTTTAAGTGGGAGGTGCCATCTTATTGTCACAATGACCAATGAGGTTGTTGGCTTTGATGAAATGAATAATGAGTATGCAACTAATTTTTATTTTTGCAAGGTAATTGTTTTTCTCAATAGTTGTGCTATTAAAAAGAGTGAATACTCTAAAGGTTACTTATTGATAAAAGGATTCTTGCTCAAAGGACTCCAACTTTTCATACCCATGATATCTAAGAGGGAAAAGTTGCTTCAAGAAGTACATTCAAGTGGCTTGTTGGGACACTTTGGAATGGACATAACTTACAACTGAGTGAGAAATTCTTTTGGCCTCAACTTAGGAATGATGTGATTAAATTCATTTATACTTGTAGAATTTGTGAAGTTTCTAATGGAGGACAACTAAAAATTAGGTTGTATAGATCCTTACCGATTCCTGAGGGGCCATGGATTAATATTTCCATAGACGTTGTATTGGGTTTGTCAAGAGGAAAAGTGGGAAATATGTGCAAACAATATTAGAGAAACCATGAAACTCCAAATCCAATGCAAAATAAGCCCACTCAACCAATGAAGAACAAATTCATAATGGATAAATAAGAAAATTAAAATAAATTGTACCAATTATCAAAATTGAACTCTCCATTATTCTTCTTTCTTCTTGTATGATGGTTCTTGGGAATTATGTGTGCACAAAGAAAAATTTGAAATCGTGATCCAATTACAATGAGAAGATATTGATGTTAGGATTCCCATAGATACTGAGAGGGGGGGGGGGGTGAATCAATATCTAACTGGTATATTGAATTTCTTAACTTAAAACATGTAGAACATATTATAATAGTGTACTGGCATGCAAGAAATAATGCAATAAACATAATTAAAAGCATCCACATGAAAAGCACACCATGACACAAGGATTTAACGAGGAAACCCAGTGTGGGAAAACCTCAGTGGGATTTGTAACCCACAATATCCACTTACTGGCCAATAAGAGAATATTACTTACAAGAGGGGCCTGCACATGCAGGAAGGCCAACTGCCTAGAGCTCACTGCTCAATGGGAAGTCTCACTAACTTACAATGAGGATTATACAAATCTAGTATCTTGTACTACTTCAGAATAGCATCTATAATGCCAGATCCAGTACCGGTTTCTTCTCTACTTCTTACATAAACCCTTAACCTATATTTCGCATAATAGGTCTGCCTTAATTCGCCTAAATACAATCTTCTATCTTCCTTACAAATGTTCTACAATGATCTCTCTTATATAAGACTCATTTTACAATGATGCCAAGTCGGCTTACAAAGATTTTACAATAATAAACAAAATATAATATAACAAAAATCCTGTCGGCCTCTGTGCCGGTAAGCTTCCTTTCTCTGCCAGTGCCGGTGGTCTGAGTGCCGGTGTAGAGTCTGATCTTGCTAGTGCTGGTGAACTATCTTGACAGTGTAATGCCTTGCTAGTGCCATAGCATTGTAAGGTTGCCATCAATGACAAAACCTTCAATCACCTACAATGTCTCATTGGAGTGTGCATATGCCAACAATCTCCCCCTTTGGCATTGATGGCAACACTCATGAGAAAATTCAAAAGTGTATTCAAAATTTGTAATCTAAAAATGTGTTACCAAAAATATAAGAGCTCCCCCTGAGCAGATAAGTCTTCTGCCGGTTATTTTCTCATACTACTACTCCCCCTTTGGCATCAATGACAAAGGTTGTCAAGGTGTCAGTAGAGTTGTAGTTTCAACCTTGTAACTGTGTGGTTACAATTTGAAAAAGATCTGCCAAAATCAAGTTTATACTTTCCATAAACTTCTTGCTGTCCTTTATTGCTATCTCTATTCTTTGAATTGTACTGGTGAGGTGCTGCATATACTTTGCCGGTGTTCTCTATCCCTGTACTAGTGCCTCCGATATTTCCTTCTATAATGATGCTAGATAGTCCAATCTTGGACTCAGTCTTAGTCTCAAATTCTTTGCCTTATTTACTATTAGTCTCAAATTCTTTGCCTTATTTACTATTCTCTCCCTTTCTCTTTCTAACTTAAGTAACTTTGCCTCAAAACTAGTTACCTTTTGCTCAAAAACCGATAATGTATCAGGTGAGTTAACAAAATTGTCAGCAAGTTTATTGATTTCATCCTGTACCTTGCTCATTTTCTTATCTATGTCTACTGTCAAAAAGTTTGTCTTGCAAGTATCTTTGTACAAAGTTTTAAATTCCTTCAACTCAGGAACGATGTGAATAAATTCATTTATACTTGTAGAATTTGAGAAGTTTCTAATGGAGGACAACTAAAAATTAGGTTGTATAGATCCTTGCCAATTCCTGAGGGGCCATGGATTAATATTTCCATAGATGTTGTGTTGGGTTTGTCAAGAGGAAAAGTGGGAAATATGTGCAAACAACATTAGAGAAACCACGAAACTCCAAATCCAATGCAAAATAAGCCCACTCAACCAGTGAAGAACGAATTCATAATGGATAAATAAGAAAATTAAAATAAATTGTACCAATTATCAAAATTGAAACTCTCCATTATTCTTCTTTCTTCTTGTATGATGGTTCTTGCGAATTATGTGTGCACAAAGCAAAATTTGAAATCGTGATCCAATTACAATGAGAAGATATTGAAGGTATGGTTATTGAAAATGAAGATTTGATTGGTTTAAATAGATTATTTAGATTTTTCTCATTGGCTAAGATTGATTTTGATTTCGGGAAATCCAGGGTCATGATCGAATGACACTCAAATTTGCCATTTGGAAGTGGAGGAAAGGATGAGTTAATTGAAAATAAATAAAGAAATTATTTATTTTGAACACAAAGCTACCATTTGCAAGTGGAGGAAATAAAGGGTTAAGTGGAAAAGAAAATAGAAAAAGGAAGAGTTAAGTGAGAGACCAAATTAGCAAGTGGAAGAGATAAGTGAGAGGGAAATTAGAAAGTGGAAGAGTTAAGTGAAAGAAGATGGAAGATTTGAGTGGAGAGAAATATTAGAAAGTTAGTGAGCTAAGTGGGGTCATAAATAAATAAATAGATTTATTTATTTCACCCACACATTAGAGAATTTGGAGAAAAGTATTAAATATTTATAAATAATTATTTAATCTTGGATGAATAATTACTTTAGAATAAAGATTAAATAATTAAGTGAATTATTTAATCAAAGAGGAATAGTTAGGATTTAGGCTATTAAGATCAAGATTGATTAATTAGAAAAAGAAATTATGAACTTTAATTAAACAATTTAGATTATTTAATTAATGGTTTAGAAGAATAATAACTAAATAATTAAAATCAGGCATGTGACTGAAACAAAACTACTCCAAAACTGCATTAAGAGTTGCTAATTTGCAAACAACTCCAAGGGGTCAAATGCAACTGAAAATCCTCCTTGACTCAAACTCCAACCACTTGGACTCTTTGACTGAAGCTAATCTCAATTAGGTGACTAAATCACCTGATTTTGCCCCATATGTTGGCATATTTCCTCAACTACCTCCTAGGTACATGCAAAGGTTTAAAGCTTAACACTCTACTTCCTCTTTTTGAAAATCAATGTGTTATATTTAATCTTATCATGAATTGATAAATAAGATTTATCAAAGTGATTTATTTTATCACTTTAACAAAGTTTTACTTTTTTGGAATGAAATGCATAAGATACCTAAGACTTGTTGATTTTAGTCTTCTAAAGCATGAAAAAGAACACAAAGCCTATATAACCTTGGGATTGAATTACAAGACTAAAGTTTTCTTTAAAAAAAAGAAAAAAAAAAGAAAAGTGCTTTTGTTCTCATCGAACCCTTCTAGGGTTCCCAAACCAAAAAGAGATCATATTTCATCTTTACTTTTTCATTTCCTTCTGTCCTATTTGTTGAGGGCGCTGCCATGGTACCTAGGGTTTGAGATTGAAACACTTTTTTGAGCCACTGTTATGGTGATTTGTAGAGAGTTTCTCATAGTGAAAAGCGAGGTAAGCTCACCACTATTATATTTCTGCTCTGTGATTTGAGTTTGATCTCTTTCAAGGCTTCTCACTGTTATTTCATTATCATGGATTGTATATTCTTTTCATTGTAATGACCATGTTTACAAATACAGTGATATATCACTATCTTCTCCATGATCTGGGATAACGGTTTGATGGATTTCTTCTTTTTTAATCTACTGTTATGGCTGCATATTGTTATACTTGGCTAAGTGTGCAACAATGATCCTTTCAAGGCATATATTCTATGCATGTACTGACTTTTGGCCGCTAAAATTATTCAAACCCTATGATGGCTATTGATAACCATCCTTTGGAGTTATTTTGATTGCAAATGGGTATTCTTGTTCTTCAAATATTTTATGTGCTTCTTGCTTCCTGAATGAAGCTCTATGTTGCTCTTTTTTATTATATCTCATGCTGTATTTAGCAGCTTCTTATGTGCTTTTGGCTCAGATTTGATTGCATTTGATTGGTCTTTAAGTTATATTCACTGATATCAGTGTTTTTGCTAGTCATTTTGCAAAATTGTCATGAGAATGGGAACTTTATTTTTGAGTAGAACTCTGTCTTTTCCTGTAAACCCTTTATTGACTGTTACTATTTGCTCCAAACACCATTTCAGATTTGACATGATATTATTTACAAAAAAATATGATCTTGTGATTCTTCATCATTGTTGGCAATTGAAACTCATTTGATTGGTTTCATATGTGGTCATTGATGGCAACATGTTCCTACTTCATTCTTTGGTTTGGTACTTCACCGACAGACACTTCACTAGCACTGATAGGTATCTTCACCGATAGGAAGGATTCTATGGGTACTGGCATTGAAGGCTGACATGACTTACAAACAGGGTACCGATATAGGAAGCCAAGATCATTGGGAGATCCGACATGTGACAATTCATTTTGATATTTATGTATATATGCAATGAGCCGACATGTATAATCATTTTGTAATTATCTATGTAAGTCGACATGAGTCATGAAGGATTATAAGGGTATATAGGTCAGTTGATTAGATCATTTTGTGATATGATTGTAATTGAGGATGTTGTGTGATTAGATTAGTAATGCAGAGGTTATTCCGGTAAGGGTTTAGTGTTTTCAGAACTGGAACAATTAGAGCTTGAATCGGAACTCAATCAGGCATAGGAGATGCATTAAATGAGTCCAGTCTTATGTTAAATTATTCAAAGTGACTATAGTTAGTGAGACCCCTTTGTGTTGAGCAGTGTGCTCTAGGCTATAAGCCTTCCTGCATGTGCAAGCCCCCATGCTATGTAATATATTTTCATATGGCCAACGGATTGATATTGTGGGTCACAAATCCCACCATGGTTTTTCCTCTTTGAGGTTTTCCACGTATAAATTCTGTGTTATGGTGTTAATTTGTGTGATTGGTTCATTGATTGCTTTACTTCTTTTAATTATATATGTATCGGTTTACCAATGGTGAATGAATGTTATAATAAGGTTAGAATTCAATTTATTGGAAAAAAACTGATTCACCCCCCTCTTAGTGTTCTTGGATTCCAACAATTGGTATTAGAGCCTTGTGCCTCAGAGGAAGTCTAACAACTTAAGGGAGATCCTGAATCTAGAATCCATGGATATGTATGGAGAAGCAACTTGAGGTAGCACCTAAAGATTATGATGCTAAAAGGATGAAGAACTTGAAGCTACAAGATGAATTGAATTCTGCTAAGGAATTCATTCTTATCCTATAGGAGAGGCTGTCATCTGTTCAAGCTAGGAGGAAGGAACTTCTGCAAAATCAGGATAATGAAGAGAAAGATGCCCTTAATGAAAATGTAAGAAGCTGACTCAGGAGAATATGGTCATGAGGAATGAAATGCAAGCCCTAACTATGAGGATGTGAAAGGAGATTGAAGACTGAAAGATGAATGAAGAAAACCTTGAGAGATCTCTGAAAGATAGATCTAAAGAATGCATCCGATTGGCTCATGAAAATGATATGTTGAGAACAAAATTAGTGCAATCCCAAAGAAA
The DNA here is from genome assembly GCF_030272615.1 of Cryptomeria japonica. Lineage (NCBI taxonomy): Eukaryota > Viridiplantae > Streptophyta > Pinopsida > Cupressales > Cupressaceae > Cryptomeria > Cryptomeria japonica. The sequence goes on from NC_081407.1 coordinate 530,509,664, forward strand.
TGAACAAGAACTTGAAAGATATATGATAATTCTAAGAGATGATCTGGCTATTGAAAATGAGTACAAGGACAAATTCAAGGTTAGTTCAACACAACTTGATGAATTACCGAAAAGCCAAAGACAGAATGGAGATTCTAGTGGACTTGGATTTGAACAAGGTCAAAGCTTTGATACTGCAAATAAAGATCAAACCCGGAAGACACCAATAAGGAAACTTAATGCTTACAAATTTAATGGTAGATGCTTTGTTTGTAATAAATTTAGTCACATGGCTAGGCAATGTAGAAATAGAACAAATCAGAACTGTAATTCTACTCCCGGTCAATGTTCTAAATGCAATAAGTATGGTCATAAGACAAAATATTGCACAATGAATGTTAAATGTCATGCATGTGGAAAATTTGGACATATGGCTAATCAATGTAGTTAAAGCAATTATACAGGTTATAGCAAAGCAATTCAAAAAAATATTGTTACATGTTATGCATGCAACAAGATTGGACACATAGCTAAGTTCTGTAAAAGAAAAAATCCATCGGTTAGCAATGATGGATCAAATGATAAAGGGAAAGAAAATATCAATGAAATCTGATAAGATCATATTAAGAAATGGGTCAGGAAGTTAGATGATCAATCAGTATATAGGAATGCTCCGGTTACTCAACCGACAAAGGAGGTTGCTCTTGCACCGATAGGAAGCTCATCCAAGAACTAAGGCAAATGCCTTAGAGGTAGGCAAAATTCATGAAAATATTGAATAAGCCCCGGGAAGAGGATCTAGAAGATGTTTCAGACATTGGAAAAGGTTTATCCGGTATGGAGATGTTCGATGGAGATCCGGTATGTTCCACTTGAAGTCATTCATATCAATAACAGATTAGGGTTTTTCTAAGGTTAAAAGGTTGAATCCACTTTATTTTTTATCACCTTGCATTCAGAGTGATTAAGAGAGATATAGAGTGAGTATAAGGTGATTTAGTGCGATCATATATCTTCTTCAGCGATTCCACCAATGATCGGAAGAGTTCTCTAGGGTTCATTTCTCGGGTACTTATCAAAATCATCTTTCATCATGGAGGTGAGATCATCCTATGCACCTACTTTCATTTCAAATCCTATTGTTGTCAAGGTTATGGACCGTCCTAGGCCAATTTTCAAGCAATGCCCGCATATTGCCACCTTGGATGATTCAGTTGGTGCATTTTCTCATGTTCTGAAAGGAGTTGTTTATGTGGAAGACTTTAGAGCATACATTCACTACCACATTGAGGATCTGGGTACTAGTGACATCAAGAGAATGTATATGAGCGAGTTGATGAGACTCCGGAAAGATCAAGCCTGAGTATAAGCACATTAAGGATCTAGGGTTTACTGGCATTCTTGATATCCCTAAATTTAAAGATGAGATCATCTGATATGTACTGAGTAGAGTTCATGGAGAGTTCATTTGGTTGGAAAAACCTTTTAAGATCACAAAGGAGGCCATTAGGGCCATCACCGGTTTGCCGCAGATTGGTCAGGGTCCAGAGAAAAAGATTTCAAATGATCAAGTTAACAAACTCACCGGTGCAACTTCAGAACGAAGATCAATGAGGGTCAGCACCATTACTAATAGAGACATTAGATTTGGCGGCATGATCATTGGGTATAAGGTAACTCAATCCAATCATCTCAATTTTGTTTCTAGCTCCTGCATATATGTCACACATTAGATTATGAGGAAAAATGAGAAGATAGATCTCTGTGGATGGATGTTAGATGAGTTGTTAATTAACCTTGGGAAGATCAAAGGAGAGAAAAAGGGGATATTTTGGAATGAGAATTTTATTGTCTGCATGATTCTATTTTTCCTTAATGAAACTCCCAGTTTTAGGAAGAGACAATGGGCATTTGATATCCCGGTAGGCAGACAACTGAAACAATCTATAGCTAGTTTGGGTAGTCAACAAGATGATAAGGTTTGGGGTTATCTCAAGGCATTTCAGAAAGCAATGAAATCCAGAGAGAGGGTTCCTAAACAAATTGTTGAGAAATACTCAACTGAGATCTTCTTTATGGTAAAAAAGGATGAAACCTTAATGGAAGCCGTTAAACCCTAAAAGATATGGGTAGAGGAGATGGGATATGAGGTTGATGCTAAAATTATAGATGCTTATGCCAAAATGTTGATTGATGCTCCTATTGATAAGATTGAAAAGTCCTTTGGTATTGCAAAACAAAAGAAGCAAGAGGTTCAAACTGAATTCAATTGGAAGAAGAGGGAGAAACAACAAGGAAAGACCAACATATTTGTTGAACAAGTATCTCAAGACATCAAGGCCTTAATGGATATTGTCCTGACAAAAGGAAGGAAGAGGAAAGAGCTTGGAAACTTCATTGAGCCTATTCCATCAGACTCTAAAATTGAAGATGACACACCTTTATCATTCAAGAGGGTATTGAGGAAGAAAGGTGAGGAGTCTAAGGAGGAAGCAAGGAAGCAACTGGTAAGGAAGGTCACAATGAAGGTACTGGCCAACAAACCTGAAAAGAAAAGAGCTCCAAAGGAAACATCTCATACACCTTCTTCACCATCTGGTACTGGCAGAAGAAAGAAGATGGATGACACCAACCTTGCTATTGTATCTGGTAATGTAACTATAATCCCACCCAAGACTTGTGCAAAATTGATAGATAAAATCACTAAGGATGAAATTTTGAAAAATGTACAATTCTATTATGAGCACTTAGATGATGATGAGCATAAAGAAATTGAAGAAGCAGTTTTGTTATACTTGGATATATTTAAGAAGGCTTTGTTAGAAATTGAGAAGCAAATACTGACACAACTATATGACAATCTAGATGCTAGGAGATAATCCACTATGAAGAAGGACATGAGCTTAAAAATTCAAGAATTATTAACTACTTGTGGATCAATTACTCCAAATGAGTTGGATCTGACACTTGAAGTTACAGACATAACAATTTTTCACAGCAAGCACATGATAATTATTCTTATGTTAGGTAGGGTTAACGAAGTAATCAGTGAAACCCTCAAGGCATGGGTTGAATTCTTTATTGATAAACCTAGTTTCTACACTTCACCAAAAGCTAAAACTAAGCCTACTAACGTCCCGGTTGAAGGGAAAGGAAAAGGTGTAATGGGTTCCTCACCCACAATTTTGAAAGATAATAAGGCATTGGATGTAGATCCCTTGATAGAATCTAATGTACACAACAGTAAGGAGATACCAACAAAATTAGATATATCGGCAGATTCACAGAATGTACAGGTTACAAATGTTGAGGATAATAGTCCTCCGGATCAGAATGTACAGGTCAAAGATATAGATCATGTGGAACCGACAGTAATTGATACTGCACCAAGTGGTGAAGCCATCGATGCAAAAGAGGAAGTTATTAAAGTTAATCAACCATCAAAGGAGAAGGGAGAGGAATCCGTCAGGGAACTGGTAACGAGCACATCATTGTTGTCAATTGACACCTCCCTGGTAGAGCAGAAGAGAATAACTGAGTTGAGTTCTATTGAGCTCATGATGATGGCTGCTCATAAGATGATGAAGGAAGGATTAGTGGACAAAGGAATAATTGATCAATGAATCCCAATTTTGCACAAATTTGTCCCAGAGTGCCATTTTGACAAAGGAGCAAGCTCATCCGACAAGCTCAAAATAATTACTGAGCACATTTCTAAGGATCTTCAATCATTGCAACAGATATCTAATCGATGGGCATTGGAGAGATTCACACAAGCTAAGAGAGCTACTTTTGATCAGATGATTGAATCAGAGAAGAAAGAGATTTCTGACAAACTGAAGTTAATTGATAATGCTTTAAGGCAATGTACTAATATATACAGAGTATGTTGTAACACCGGATTACTTACTACAAATATAGATAAAGGGACTAAGGATTCTTAGGATAAAATTGTAGGTATAGTAAATTCTTTTGATGGTTCCAATTCTTTGACTACATCTATTGATGGACATATTTTGGTATTAGAAGCTCAAATTTCAGCTCTTGAAAGGGATAAAGACAAAATCATCAGGAGAGATAAAGGGTTTAGAGGATTGGTGAGTCCCCGATTGGACTCCTTAAGTGTACATAAGAAGGAATGCATGGATATGGTTGGTAAGCCCCGACAGAGATTAAAGAGAAAGAGTCCTATTCTCACATGCTTAATGGACTTGTATCAGTATCCGACACATTCAAATCTGGTTGGGACACTTATCTAGAGATTTTGAAGAAAGCCTATCCGGAAATCTTCAAGTATATTCAGCTTGGGTAAGGTGTTTTGGGACACATTCTTTGGACAGTATTTCATTCTTCTTCCCAGTTTTTGGTATTTCTTTTTGGCATTGATGTGAAAGGGGGAGGTATAGGTGAAAAATATATTGGGTCACAAATCCCACCGTGGTTTTTCCTCTTTGACGTTTTCCACGTATAAATTCTCTATGTTATGGTGTTAATTTGTGTGATTGGTTCATTGATTGCTTTACTTCTTTCTATTATATATGTACCAGTTTACCGGTTGGTGAATGCATGTTATAATAAGGTTAGAATTGAATTTACCGGCATAACATTCATTCACCCCCCCTCTCGATGTTCTTGGATTCCAACAATCTTAACCTCCATTGATTGCACATATGCCAAATACCTGACTCCTTAGGACTATATGCTCACTATGGGCAGTTCATACTGAGACTGTGACTGATAACTATGGGTTCCACTCTCTTATGCTTGAACTGTGATCTTTGACATGTTGCCTTTGAAGCCTTGTAGAAAATAAGAACTTCATTTGGGTATCTTCTTGTAGCTCTTATTATCTGAGCTTGATCTCTATCATTAGGCTATGGGGCTATAAATAAATTTAAATCACTGTACTTACATCCTCTCTAACTGTCATTGTTGATTGCTGTGTTACTATATTGTGCATCTATATCCATACATTTAAAGCCATCTACAAATTTTTTTTTCTTTATGACAAACCTTACCTATATGGTATGTATGGATTGTACTTTTGATGATTGATAAAATAGTGTTTCAAACTTGTTCTACCTTGATCATTTCTCAATATGACCTTGTTGTCTTATAATCTAATGTCTATGCTTGTACAGTCATTGTGTTGGCCTGTTCTTTGAGAATATAGTTGTAGCAGCTTATTTGATGATTGTGATAATGTCTTCTAATGTATGCAATACTCATTAAAATTTGGCACAAAGAGCATCTATTTGTTTTTATATGATGTCCATATCTTGTAATATGATAGGACATGACCTTATGTCTTTACTCCCATGTTTAATATTTTTCAAAAGGGCTGCCCCTATTCTTATCACCATTAATGTATTGTCAAGCTTTTCCAGTGTGAGATAGTCATCTTTACAGATGGATTTCGCTTCATATCTGTGTGTAGGAAAAGCGGGGCGATGAAACTTTAAATGCGAAAATGCGGTCTCAAAGAGGCTTGTTCACACACCCACGGGACTTCTTGGTGCAAGTTATGGAGTCATGAAGAATGACTCAACTTCCCAAGGTTGGTTCCATGGTTCTCTATCTCACAAGGTCCCTCAAGCCAATGCCTTTGCTCTCGGATCACTGAGCAAAGTGGCTTAGGGATGACGAATGCAAGAATGAGGGATGCTTATGATTGATTTAGTTATGAAATGCATCCTATCTATACATGATTCTACAAATGCAATAAACTAGATTATAAGACGACAAGATTAGTAGCAATACTATCCTAACATGATATACTAGTTCATGATTTAAGCTAATGACAAAGGAAATAGTCTAAAGTGCTTATTAGATTAATTCCTATTACAAAGAGAAGCTAGATGTATTGATAAATTTGAGCATAAATGAGATACTAAAATCTTGCATGGAGGAATGAGAGCTCTATTTATAGTGAAAATAGGGCAATGGATGGTCAATATTGAAGGAGTTAATCAAGGGTCAGGATTGAAAGTTATCGATCCATATTTACAATTTTCACCAATGAAATGGTGACAATTGTCAACATAAGATTGGTTCAGAGGAGATGAAAGAAGAATTAAATTCTTGAGAAGACCTTATGGTTACCTTAGGAGGTAAGGGTTAAGGTTAGGTTAGGGTTATCCAATGTATACAGCTTTTAGCCAAGGGGTAAATTCTTGTGCAAAGGTTAAAGGGATAACCATGGTCAAAGCAATGAATGCTTGATGAGACCCCTAGGTTAGAAGAGGGTTAAGTTAGTCAAAAAGTCTCTAACCATGCCCATGAGGGTTAGTTAACCATTAATGGTTTGAAGACTTTGGGGAAAAATTTGTAAGAGTCCTTCCAAATTTGGGGGTATTCAACAAGTTAGCTTGTTGAATGGATAAAGGCTTTAGTGGTTTTAGAAGACTTTACTCCAAATTTGAGAAGTGACATCCTCAAATTTAGGGAAAAGGGATAATGGATGGGTTTGGGCTAATTGATTAGGATTAGATGGATTCTAGAAGAAATTAGGAATAGGTTTAGGATGCAAGTGGGAGATGTAGGAAAATGCAAGTGGATGAGGGAAAATAGAATTAATTAAAATAAATTTCTTTATTTCAATTTGGTTGTAATTTGAGAAATTGAATAAATTAGATTTATTCAATTTTGGGATAAACTATTTAAAAAGTAAGAAGAAGGGATTTAATTAAATAAAATGATTTATTTAATTAAATGATGTAAAGGGCTTTAGTGAATTTAACTAAATAAATTGAATAAAAGAATGTGGGTGATTTAGTTAAATTAAATTTAACTAAATGGAGGAATGGGAATAAAATGAACATTAAATATTCATTTAGGAATACGGTCATTTTTATACGTCTACATTTTGCCCCTCTTTGAAGTGACGTGTGTGCACATGTTGATTCAAAGAAAATGATGTGTCGTCATGATTTAGTTATGATCAATTTTTATGTCATTTTGAGATTTTCATGATGTGCCCCAGATTTGATAAACGATGTTGATAATGCCCCCTTGGGAGATGAATCAAAAATTTTGAAAATTTGATTTGATTTAGATAAATTTGATAAATTTCATTGCATTGAAATTTTTTGACTATGTTGAATGTGGTAATTTGATTCATCTCCCGATATTGATATTTGGTAGGGTTGTAGGAGAGACCGCGAGCAATTTACGCGTCCCTCCATGTAACCCTAATTTTGATTTACCCTATAGAAGGGAAAAAGTGATCTCTTTTTGTCTAATTCGTGCTTGTTGACCTTGGAGAAAGTGATTTTTGGAGAGAAGTCAACATGCCGATTCCTTATGCTTCTCATCGATTCGAGCGCATTCGGAGGTATCAGAGGCCTGTTGCGTATGGACCACCAGTAAGTCAACCTTTTTGACCCCTTTTGGATTTTTTATTTCATCATTTTTTATCATGTTTTCAATTTTGTCATGCAGATTTGTCAGTTTAGTGCGTCAGGGTCAAAGCGTAGCGCATACGATAGGTTTCGTAGCTTGTAGGTTTTAATAAAATAGGTAGCATCCAGAAAGTTTAGGGTAGCACAACCGTAAATTAGGGTAGTGCTTAGGATTAGGTTAGTGCACCGGGATCATAGGGTAGCACATAGGAGATACCTAGTGCATAGGGTTTCTAGGGGGTTGCACGGGTAGGCCTAGGTAGCATATAGGTATACCCTAGCGCAGCAGGGAAGGGTTATAGCATAGGAGCTAAGTAGGATAGCACATAGGGTAGTTTTAGCGCTTGGGGTAGGTTAGGTGGCACAAAAATAGGATAGGGTAGTGCGTAGATGCTGGCTAGCGCATAAGATGGATTGGGTAGTGCTTTGCAAGGACAGGGTAGTGCATAGTGAGCAGTTTAGTGCATAGACAAGATTTTTTAGTGCATGGGGAAATTTTTTGGTAAAGGGTGATTTTTGGATGAAGAAAATTGGTAGGTTGATGCCAGTTCAGCCGAGATAGGTGCAAATTGGCAGTTTGTGTGCCTACTGTCGTTGTTTCAATAACTTTGTCCAATAGGAGTTCTGATATAACCTGATTTGATTTGCAATGTTTCAAGTTGATATGATGTGGTTTTTGATAGGGATGGTGGATATGAACTTGATTTGATATGAATTTTTTCAAGTTGATATATATGTTGAACTTGAGTTGTTTTACAAGCTGCAATGATTGTGGAACTTGAGTTATTTTACAAGCTGACATGGATGTGAAACTTGAGTTGTTTTACAAGTTGATATGATTGTGAAACTTGATTTGTGTTACAAGTTGATATGAATGTGAAACTTGAGTTGTGTTACAGGTTGATATGAAAATGGATTGATATGATGTGGAACTTGATTAGATTTTCAAAGTTTCAAGTTTTGGTATGAATTGGATTTTGATATCTATGTTTTTGATGAGGAAACTGATATTGGACTTGTTTTGCTGTGTGACATGAGTGCATTGGGGTGGTGCAGTCACGAGAGCGATTTCTGAGATCGTGGTCATTGATACCTCGATTGACACATGTTGATAGAGATATTATTGAGAGGTGTGGCCTATCCTCATTGTTAGAGATGCCTCGATTTATTGTGAACCGTGGTTTATTGACAACATTAGCTGAGATGTGGCATAGTGATACGAACACCTTTCATTTGGCGATAGGCAAGATCATAGTCACGCTTGAGGATTGCTACCAGATTTTGTGGATTCCTGTGGTAGGGGCATTATTACCCTATGAGCAGACTGAGGAGGGTGGTACAGAGGCACTTCGTCGAATTCTATAGGATGACATAATTTGCGGATACGAGATCCCCTGGCAAGAGTTCCTAGATTTGGATTATGCTCCCCTACCATCAGTGCTGGCAAGTTTTATAGGTGGTTTCTTATGTCCCGACCATAGGTCGAAGGGACTGGCAGTGGGATGGGGGTTAGTTCTGGAGGACATGGTGACACAGGGTCGCCTCTTTGCATGGGGGTCGGCTATGCTGGCCCACTTATACAGGGATTTTCATTAGGTAGTATACCTGGGTTATAGCAGTTTATCAACTGGAGTGACACTACTACAGGTATGGGCATGGGAGCATATTCCCGCAGCTAGGCCACTAGCGGACAAAGATAGGCCTATTGGGTGTGTGTACACATACGGATATCGAGGGATACTTATCCAGCGTAAGTTGGGCAAGCTAGAGCACTGGAGGAGAGTTTTGGATGATATTGATATGGTCATTTGGCGACCATATACAGGTTGCAAGGTATGGGTAGATGATGGGATGGAGATGCCTTATGTTTATATGTCCAGGTATCTGATAGGGCAGATGCCCTTTGTTATTGAGAGGTTTCTGCATAGTCGGGTGTTGCGGTAGTATGGTTGACAGTAGGGGATTCCACAGGGAGCATGCCTATATGGTCGACGAAGACAAGACATTCTAGATTGGGGACCTACGATTGATAGCGCGACAACCATGGAGGAGTTCTTTCATTTAGCCAGCAGAATTTGGGATTATGCCCCTGAGATAGTGGATGCAGGGATGACTGACAAGTTTGCAGCACTCTTTGCAGCGTGTGTAGTGGCCAGGATATCAGATTTAGTGGAGATGATTCCCGCTTTCGATGATGATGAGGATGATCAGCCTGAGAGGCTAGGGAGACAGGGAGAGGCGGGTGAGGAGGTAGAAGAGGGAGGTGGTGATGGAGGAGGAGATGATGACAGAGATGGTGGAGGAGGTGGCCGAGGTCGGCAAGGGGATAGGGGGAGATTGGATCAGGGGAGGAGAGGAGATAGGGGTGGAGATGGTGGAGATAGAGGGATACGGGTGGAGAGAGGAGTGCAGTGGGCTGTGATGGATAGAGGGAGAGGAGGTTTGGCTATCAGAGTTGGGGGTGAGGAGAGGGTTGGAGAGGTGATAGCGGTAGTGGGAGGGTATGATGACTTCAGACGATCGGCCTAGAGGAGGAGGTTAGATGTTCTACCTCCACCAGCACCGAGGGCAGGCAAAGGGACAGAGGGTACCCCTTCACAGGTACCCTAGCAGATGCGGATTCTGACGCATCTATAGGATGCATAGATTAGATCTCTATAGTTGTTAGTGGAGCAGTTGCAGACACAGTTGTTGGCACATTAGAATCAGATCATTCAGCTGACCAAAGAGCATGATACTGAGATAGAGCGGTGGGGTCAAGCAGAGGAGCTCGCAACGAGTTTGTAGAGAGAGACAATAGGTGGCCCAATGATAGACACCTTAAGAGAGCTAGCTTTGAGAGTCAAGGAGGTAGAGTACTATCGACGTCATTATGAGGATGCAGTGCCCAGGGAGTGTCGAGTGCAAAGTTTCGCAGCATCGAGATCTAGTCGATCTCAAGAGACTGGGTTGAGGATAGAGAGCAGAGGCATGATAGGGCCTCCTAGACATGATCCACTTGGAGATCCAGGTACTGGTACATCTACAGTGAGACCATCTCCTTCAAGAGATAGTCATACCTGAGAGACGTTGTCTCTATTGTATTTTGATCATTTTGTTGTATTGGCACAGACATGACATATTTTGTACATTGATCATTCTTTGAGATATATATATATATATATATATATATATATATATATATATGACACCATTTGTTTTTGATCCTCATGTGATGTGTTATGGATGATGCTTTCTATATGATTGTGATTATTTTATGATGTTGTGAGATGTATCTTGATAATGAGATGTATGATAATGATATGCTGTGAGATGTATCTTGAAAATGAGATGTCTGATAATGATATGCTATGAATGCAAGATTTTAAAATGATATGTGATTAATTGTAAAATGATATGCAACTAATTGTAAAATGATATGCAACTAATTGATTTGAGCATCCTCATTCTGCATTCGTCATCCCCGTATAGTCACATGTTGTTTGTTTTCTTTATAGGTATCATCATTGAGCATTGATTTGTTTTGGGATATGTTGAAAATTTATACAAGCATAATGGTATAATTGAACCATAATGACTTGAGAAATTTACATGATTTTTGATTTTGCAAGATAGCACAAGCATCAAGGTATAATTGAACCAGGACAACCTGAGTGTGGATTGTGTATAAAAAGACAAGATTAAACCATTTGTATGCGTAAAGTGGAATCATGTCTTTAGTGATATGTTGTGAATCACGTCTCAAGACAAGTATTTACACAATACAAATGATCGCCTCATAGATAGAAAACTAAAAAAATATTGGAGTCCCCCCGACTTTCTCTAGCGTGAAGCTTTTGTTGAGAACATGTAGAGGATCCAATAATTTAAAATTTTAAGTGCAAGAATAGTCAAAACTTTATGCAAGATGCAATATTTGATACTTCAGAAAATCATCCATCATATTTTGTGAATCCCGTTAAGTGATCAATGTGTGGTGTTTGTGATTGTTGAGTTTTGTCTGCTGGATATGATGTTCTGAGTTTGCGACAAGTTTTTGACGTCTTGAATGTGCTGCAAGTTCTAATTAATACTGCCCCTAGCTAAGTGTTCGTTGAGCACATCTCCCTCTGAAGTTGTTAGCTGATAGGCGCCTGATCCATAGGTTGATATGATGACATAGGGACCTAACCAATTAGGTTCAAATTTCCCTTTCTTTTCCTAATCTTGTTGATTCCTAGGATTTTCCTTGAGTACTAGGTCACCAATTTAAAAAATTCTAGAAATGACCTTGTGGTTGTAGCTCCTACACATGCATTTCTGATATGCTTTGAGATGAGTGTAGGCATGTTGACATCTTTCATCTAGAAGTTCGAGCTCTTGTAGTCAATCAACTCGATACTCTTCATCTGGAATTAGGCCTTTTAAAGAGACTCTAAGAGATGGAATTTCTACCTCTAGGGGTAAAATTGCTTCTGATCCATATACCAATGAATATGGTGTATCTCCCGTTGGTGTGCAAATGCTAGTTCTGTATGCCCAAAGTACTGGATTGAGTTGGACAAACCAATCTTTGCCTGCATCATTCACTATTTTCTTTAGGATTTTCAATATTGTCTTGTTGGATGCTTCTGCTTGACCATTCCCCTGTGGGTAGTAAGGTCTAGAAAAATGATGTTGGATTTTGATTTTTTCACATAGTTCTCACACATCTTGGTTCTTGAAAGGTCATCCATTATCTATGACAATGGAGCTTGGAATACCATATCTGCAAATTAGATAATTAAGGATGAAAGAGGCTATCTGTTTCCCAGTTACTGTGGTCATGGGGACTGCTTCAATCCACTTGGTAAAGTATTCTGTTGTAGTTATAATGAACTTGTGTCCATTTGAAGATGAAGGATGAATTTTTCCGACCAAGTCCAGTCCCCACTGGCAAAAGGGCCAGGATGTTGTGAATGGCTGCAGTTCCTGTGCTGGTGCATGTATAAGATTGCCATGGATTTGGCATTTAGGACACTTTTTTGCAAAGTGATAAGAGTCTTTTTCCATTGTCAGCCAGTAATATCCCATTCTTAGAAGATTTTTAGCAAGAGTAGGACCACTTGAATGTGTGCCATAGATACCTTTGTGAAGCTCTTGTAAATTGGAGTCAGATTCATTACGATCAAGGAAAAAAAGAAGAGTACCATCTAGACCTCGACGGTACAAAGTATCAGTAGTAAGAGTATAACGGGTGGCTTGTCGGATAAATTTGCATTTTTGGTTTCGGAATAGGTCAATGGGTAGGATATTTCTCTTAATATAGTCATATATTGGTCCATATAATGGAGAGTTCAAACCAATCAAGGCATAGATAACATGGGAATCAGAATGGTCATAGGCTGGGGAGAACAGTTGCTCTACCAGAAACTCATAACGATTTTGTTGCTTTGGAATTTGCAGTAGTGAAGCGATAGTAGCCATTGCATCAGCTACTCTGTTATCCAACCTTGGTATTTGCTCGAAGGTGATGTGTACAAAATATTATTTAAAATCATCCACCATTTGCTTGTATGGTAGCATCTTGTCGTCCTTTGTCTGATAGTCATTGTTGATTTGATTGATGACTAGTTGTGAATCTCCATAGACTTTTAATTATGTGATTTTCCATTCTATGGCCATCTTGATGCCTATAACTAGTGCCTCATATTCAGCAACATTATTTGTGCATGGAAACATAAGCTAATATGATCTTGGTATGGTGTGCCCTTCAAGAGTAATGAACAGAATGCCGACACCTGAGCCATGTTGAGTAAATGATCCATCAAAGTACAGGGTCTATTATTTGGTAGAGATAGCAAGAACATCTCTATTTGGAAATTCGATCTCCATAGGTTGTTTCCTAGGTAGTGGTGCTTCAGTCAGTTGATCTGCAATTGCTTGTCCTTTGATAGCTCATCGCTCTGTGTAGTGGATATCAAATTCACTGAGAATCATGACCCATTTAGCCAATCTGCCTGTAAGAGCTTCTTTGCTGAGTAAATATTTGAGAGGATCAGTTTTTGCAACTAGCTTAATTGTGTGAATTAGCATGTAGTGCTAGAACTTTTGAGAGGAAAATACCATTGTTAGACAAGCCTTCTCAATGAATGTATAGTTGAGCTCATATCCGTTCAATGTCCTATTGAAGTAGTATATAGCTCATTCTTTTCCCTGTTGATCTTCTTGTGCTAACAATGCCCCCAGTGATATATCTGTTGTTGAAATGTAGAGAATGAGTGGCTTCTTTGCTATTGGTGGTACTAGAACTGGTGGGTTCATTAGACACTACTTGATTTGATAAAATGATTCGGCACTTTTGGCTTCCCATCTAAATGGTACATTTTTATGTAGCAAATGGTTGAACAAGAGACTTTTATCTGCTAATTGAGCGATGAATCACCTGATTGATTGGAGCCATCCTTGTAGAGACCTGAGTTGACTAATGTTCCTTGGTGGTGGCATCTCCATAATGGCTTGTACCTTTGCTGGATCCACTTCAATACCCTTAGCTGAAACTATGTAGCTAGTAACTTGCTTGATGTAACCCCAAAGACACACTTCTTAGGGTTGAGCCTGACTTGGAATTTCTCCAATCTGTCAAAAATCTTTTCCAAGATGTTTAAATGACCTGCTCTGGTGAATGATTTAGCTAGTAAATCATCCACATAGTCTTCCATGAAGGTATGTATCATGTCATGAAAGATTGTCGTCATAGCTTGTTGATAAGTTACTCCTACATTCTTTAAGCCAAAAGGCATGACATTCCAACAATATGTTCCCCAGGGACAGGTAAATGTTGTTCTATCTTGATCCTCTTGGGCTACCTTGATTTGATTATAGCCTGAAAAACCGTCCATTAGTGATAGCATTGCATGGCCTGCTGTGAGGTCTACAATTATGTCGATATTGGGTAAAGGAAAGTCATCCTTGGGACAGGCTTTGTTGACATCTCTAAAATCAGTGCATATTCTGATACTGCCATCTGGTTTTGATACTAGTACAATGTTGGAAATCCATTCAGCATAGTTTATAGGTCGAATGAACATGACATCTAATAGTTTCTTCAATTCAACTTTAACCATGAGTGCCACATGTGGATTCATCTTTTGCAGTTTTTGCTTGACTGGCTTAGCTCCTGGAGTAATGGATAGGTGATGCATGATCAATTGTGGATCAATCCCAGGCATATCTGCATATGACCAAGAAAAGTTGATTTTCTTTTCTTTAAAAAATTTAATAAACTCTGATCTTTCTTCCTTTGTCAAAGATTCTGCCAGGTGTATATTTTTGGTTGCTTCTATAGTACCAATGTTGATTGATTGAGTGGGCTCAATCAATATGGGTGATTTCTCATGATAATGCTCAGGAAGAGTGTCAAGTCTCCCATCCTTAGGTGCCTTAAAAAGGTTTTCACCCTAAGATGCGTCCTTTATTTTTACTTTTTTGTGATCTATTGCTGCCATTGACTGGTTTTCAGTAGTAGATCCTTTATTCTGTTCATTTTTGTGACTGAGAGACTTGGCACTCCCCTGATTGCAGATGTCGTTACTTTGTTCACTGGTAGAGTTTGTCTCCGAGTTAACGGTACATAAGTAATGGATAATGGATTCGTCATTTGGGAAAATTGGTATATCACGAGTTTTAGGTTCGTCCCAATCTATGAGGTCAGGAAAGACCAGTGGTAAGGAGTCATTTGGTGGATCAAGTTTTGCTGCTGTAAGTGTCAAGATGAAGGTATCATCATGATTGGCTGGGGTGTTAAAGAAGTTAAGGATTTCATCGAGGTCTTCGATGGTATCATCTTCCGTATAGACTTGGTCATAATGTCGCTGCTCATTTTCCTTGGCATCATAGATATTTTGTGGACCAAATTCAAGTGGTCTAGATTCTGTGCTGTGTTCTTCTTAAGAGATGGGTGTAGTACTGTCATTTACAAAAATATCCTCAGTAACATTAGAACAACTGCCCCATTCATATTCATTGGAATTAGTCTCGGAGGTATTATCCTAGATTCTAGTAGTGTTGTGAGCTGGTATGTTGTAGGGTGAGAACAAGTCTTTGATAATCGATACAAGTTTGATAGTTTTCTCTGATTCTGTGTCAGATCCTGCTTCTACTTTTTGCATTTGTTCATATACTGTCTCTCCTCGGGAAGGAATGATGTAATCAAGAGGTGATTCTTCTTTTCTGGATATTGGTTCTTGAATATGATGTGCTTCTGCAGTAGATGCTTCTTTCTTTTGATTGATAGGCTGCCTTTGACATTGCTTTTGTTCTTGATGTTCACGTTCCTTACGTATTGTCTCAGCTGACTCAAATAGTGCCTCCTGCAAGGAGTCTTCTTTGTATTTTGTCTTTGCTTTCCAATGAGGTTTTTGATATTTGCATGGTGCCCTCTTTTGTAGTAGAGTGAGTTCAAAGCCCAATCCCTTTTTGTCTTTACTTAATTGTGAAGGAGGATCCAATGGTTCTGTGATGCCTTCCCGACGTTTACCAATAGGTCCTTTGCCATTGTATCCCATTTGTTGCATCTTAAAGTATCCTTTTCCATACAGGTGTGTTGGTATAGCTACCTCTACAATAGCCACTTTGTCTTCTTCCTCATCTTTGTACAACCAACTAAGGATGTCCTTTTCCTCTGATTCATGTGCTAGAGTGCCTAGTTGGATAAAGGTGCCATCAAACTTAGTGATGGGATGGGTTGCTTGATGTGTTGATGTTGTAGGTAATCCATGAGATTTAGGTGATGTTGGTAAGTTGGTCAAACACATGGGTTCCAAAGAGTACTCTCCCATGCCTTGCTCTTTGATTTTCATTTTCTACTTGAAATCCATAGACAATGATGTAGACTTTTCTTGCTGAGGATCTAGTGTTGAGTAACTTTGTTTTTCTCTATTATGTGGAACCAAGCTGTCTTGGGCTGCCCCCATAACATTACAATTTTGAAAAGGATTATGATTTGTTGATATGGAAATCTCCTGTCCATTGTAGGGGAACTTAACACATTGATGATAAGTAGAAGGTATTGCTTGCATTTCATGTATCCAAGGTTGACCCAATAAGATATTGTATGTGAGGTCTATGTCCAAGACTTGGCACATAGTGTCCTTTGTATTGGTCCCACTTGAATTGGCAACATTACTGCTCCTTTAGATGATCTTTTTGCATGGATCAATAGATTGCTCAGAGAAGTCTAATGCATGGATAATTTTTTAGGTACAAATATTTAGTCCAGCTCCTCCATCTATTAATACTCTTTTGACACGATGATTGTAGACCAAGACTTCAATGTGGAGTGGAGTATTGTGTGGATTGCTCAATGAGATATTATCATGCTCAAAAAAAGTGAGGTTATGAGGCCTTGTCATATGAGCTACCATGGCTTGGAATTTGTCACCATCCAGATCTTGAGGTACATGTGTTTCTAGTAACGCTTGTTCCAATATGTCTTTGTGTTTTGGTGAAATTTTCAGCAACTCTAGTATAGATACTTGAGCAAGAGTCTTGTGTAGTTGACTGACTAGATCATATTGAATTTTGGGTACGGTGTTTTGTTTTGACATATACCCTTTCAAGAAATATTTTTGAGCTTTGGTTGTTACGTTGATAGATTCATGTTCACGCTTATCTCTGATTGTGATGATGTTTACTTGATTGTCTTCAGTTGATATATGATTGATGGTGTTATTGTATATGAGATTGATACGAGCTCCATGTGTATCGTTCAAGGTTGAAGCTCCATCCTTGTTGTAGTTTGGAAGAGGATTTTTAAAGGCTCCATGGTCACCATTTTTCTTGAGACCATCGACTGTTAAATCACCTCTATTGATCATGTCTTGAACAATGTTTTTTAGTCATGCAATCATTTGTTTGATGACCTTTGTTGCGATGAAAATCACAAAAGTGTGAGTCATTCCATCGGGGTGGTTTGATTTGTGGTTCAAAGTTGCTGATTGCTAGTAAGGAGATAATTTTGTTTGCCAAGAGTTCTCTAAATGCTAACTCTAATGATTGCCCTAGTGGTGTGTAAATGTGTTTTTGAAAGTTGTTTGCATTGCCTCATGAGTTTGGATTAGGTCCTCGATTGGTGTTATTATTTTGGGTATTGTTTGTGTTGAGTTGATCTTGATTGGTATTTGGTGCATAAGTGTTAGTGCCTTGGTTAGCACCTTTGGGATTCTTTGTAGCTTGAGGATTACCTGATAATGCGAGCACGAGCGGCTTTGATTTTGGATCATTTGATTCATTTCCTCCTTCATTTCCATTGTTTTTGTTTCTGGTCCAGAATCTGGATTTGTCTAAGTTGTTGTTGTTTTGGTTGTTGTAGTTGGATGAACTTGTTCCTTCTTTGAAGAATTTTAACGTTCCTTTCTTGACGCATGCCTCTTCTACTTGGATGCCATTCTCAATCAACTTGGCAAAAGATGGCATGCATTGGAGTTTGAGTCTATAACTCATCTCACTATTCAAGTTGTTGATGAAAATCTCCATCTTTTCCTTTTCGGGCACATCACAAGGATATCTCAAAACCATACGTCGCCAACGTTGAAGGAATATCATGAATGTTTCATTGTTTTTTTGCTTGGTATTATAGACATCTAGCATAGTGATAGCATGTTGAATGTTATAGGAATATTGAGTTATGAATTTGTTGACTAGTTCATCGAATGATCTGACGAGAGGTGTGATTCTAGATAACCATTCCATTGTTTGCCCTCCCAAGCTTCTTGGGAATAACCTCATCAAATAGGTGTCATCATGGGTGAATTCAAGATTCATTGTACAGAATTCTCAAACATGATCATGGGGATCACTTTTCCCATCATATTTGTCAAATTTGGGAATGTCTGAGTTTGGAGGAAAAGCTACCATGTTTAACCGTTTGTCAAAAGGATAAGGACAAATTTCTGTTAAGGAGTACCGCACTGTTGTCCCTTGTTGCATGTCTTGCATTTGTCTTTGTAACATTTGCATTTATTGAGTGAGAGAAATAAAAGGTGCATTATTTTTCCGAGGGAAGAGTTCTTCCCTTGCATTAGTTCTAGACTGAAATGGTGTGTGGAATGGTATGTTTTGCTCTGGGATGTTTTGCTCAGGGATATTTTGCTCAAGGATATCTTGCTCAGGGTCAAATGTTTCTTCCTCTCTTTATCATTCTTGATATTCATAATGTCGAGATCTTGTTCTAAAAATGTCAGTGTCCAAATCTTCAAGAAGTTTAACTCCTTTTCTTGTAAGCATGAGCATATATTTTTCTTTGACATTTTCCATGAGCCTTTCCACAAGCCTTTCAAATGAAGCACTTTCTTGACACTCTTGAAGGAGTTCCTTAGTAATTTAAGTGTCCTCTAGATGCGGACCCTCGAAAGGATTTGATAATCTTTGATTCATACTGGATTCTGGTTGCATTTCACTTTATTTGTTTCGTTGAGAGCGAGTAACATCAGGCATCTAGTAGAAGCTTTCTGTGACAAAAGGAAAAAACTCTTCTTTGATGTTTTGCTCAGGGGTTGGTGGTTCAAATCAGGGTATGTTATAAGTGATGCATTCTTTGGGAAAGAAGGTCAGATTAATCTTCCCTCCTTGATTTATGCGTTGACTGAATGCTGATTTTTGACAAAATTCTCTACTCCTCAATGGTTCCTTGTTAAATTTTTTTGTTTTGTCTTGAAGATATAAGCGTATATGACAAATGAATGTGCGATGAGATTTGAAGAGTTGGTGATTGATGTATAAAAATTTATTTCTTTTGGCAAGTTTCGAAGAACTCAGTTGTTGTTTCTTCAACTTAGTGTTATGATAAATATTCTTTCTTCTCAGAATATGAGGATTAGTGATGCACAAGTGATCAATGGTTTCCTTTGATTTGTTTTGGATTTAGTTTAGCTTGTTTTTTGAAACTCAAGTTTTACTTTATCAAAATGAAGGTTTAGATGCCCCCCTCACGATAAAGTGTGTCAAATGATATGGAATATGAGCTTTCCCGATATGGAAACTCGATTTGACAACTTGGAGTTTTAAAACAAGTGTGTTTTGGGATAAAAATCCGTTTGATTGAAGGACCTGTTTTCCACTTGTGATGATGTTTCCTGATTTTGATAGGAGAGATATGTTTATCTTGCGACTAGTTTAAGATTTTGGACAACTTTGTTTGATGGAAATTTTGCTTTAGAAATAACTTTTGATACTCTGTTTTTGGTTTTCTGCTTGATGAAGTTCAGGTTGATGAAGGAAAGCTTTCGAAATTTATTTTCAAAATTGACCTTTGTTTTTCCCCCTATTTTTTTTGGTTTTGGCTATGTGCTAAAACAGAGACGCAATGCACTATAGAAATTTCTCAACACACTAGTGAAAAGACTCCATGCGCTACACTGCCCCCTGATATGTGCTAACTGGTTTATTTTGATTTTGCCTTGGTTCAAAAGGTTATGCGCCAATATGGGCCGCCTATGCGCTAACTATTAAACCCTAGGTGCTAAGGTTTGGTTTCCATGCGCTAAGCTGATGCTTCAATGCGCTAAACTGTTTTCAAAACGCGCTACTTGAAACTGCTAGTTTTGGATTCTGGTGAAGCGCTAATGTTTATACTTTATGCACTAATGTGAAGGTCTAATGCGCTAAAAGATGGTTTCTACGTGCTAAGAAGTTTCTCTTACGTGCTAAACTACCCTGATAGTTTGACTTGGTTGTTTTTCTGCAATTTTTGGAATTTTGCTTTGATTTTTTAGTGCTGATGGATGATTTTTTGAAGTAACAAATGAAAGCATGGCACCAAAGAGACAACCATTTTGCTTAATCTAAACAATAAGTGTATGTTCTGCAAGGATGTGTTCAAATCCTCAATGTTTTGATAGGTTTATATACAACATGCACTTCAGTCAGACTCTTTATTCAAGGGTCATAAGCAATATCATAGCCCACTAGTCTCGATACTCCGTCAGCTCAAACAGCCATGTCACCCCCTAGGGGTGCCCATTTTTTTGCCTTTTGCTAGAAATTAACTCAAAGTGAATTGCTTCACAATTGAGTAGTTATCTTGGGAGATATATGGTGAGTGATCTTGGGGGCGGATTCTTCCCCACCCTTGCACTATGATATTGCAAATGTCTAGATACTGACTTGGCTCAAAGTTTCTATGCTAAGGTTTGTAATCAGGCTTCCTGTTCGGTTGTCAGTGATAAAATCCCTCAGGAGGCTTCCCAAACTTTAGAAAAAAGGCTTTACGTATCTCAAGGATACTAGGGGAAGGCTAATCGCTATGTGCAACCATTGAAAAGGACTTTCGTCACTTTCCACTTTTAATTATAGTGGGTTGGAACACTTGGCTTCAAAGCCGTTTCCCACTTAGGTCATTCCCTTCACACCGACCAAAAATGGCTTTAAGATTTTTTCAACCCCTCGGGAAGGTAGGCCTGCTAAAGGATTTATTGCTTGAAGTAAAGAAAGCTTTAAGAGTGGTTTGGCTTTTTGATCACCCAATTAAGGGGAGAGCATATACCTTCCACTTTTGAGACAAAGCACACAAGTTCTTTTTAGCCTTTTAAAGAAATGATTTGCTAACTCTATATGGAGATGTTGCTCCATGAAAACATGGTGTTCCTTTTAACCTTTCATAGCAATGATATTCTGATCTATTAAAAAGGAACTTGGTCAACAAAATAAACGTGATGTTTTGTCAACAAAAGAAATTGATTTGAAAGGGGAAGATCTTCCCTCTTTAGTTACAGATGACCTTTGGACTTTGTGTGATTCTTTACCTTGCAAAAACTTAAAATGGATCCTTTTATGCACCAAAGGATGGTGAAGTTCTTTTTAAGCCATTTGCTTGTAAAACTTGAAAACTTGATTTGTTTTTTTAAAGATCCAATTTGAAAATTTCTCTCCTAGAAAAGCAAGGAAAATTGTTTTGTTTTGTGGTTCTTTTTAAAGCCCAAACAAAGTGAGTTCAATTTTATCCAACAAGAATAAAAAAGCTTTATATTTGACTAACTTAACTAAGTTAGTAAAAAAATTAAACTCTTTATGACCCTAGAAGTAAAATTAAGTGCCCATCTACAAGAAACTGTTAAAAACCCTGCAAGATACCAAGTCAAATCGTTAGAAAAATCTGTGGGTTTGGTGGACTTCAACAAGTCTAATTTCACATTCGGTTACAATTTTTAATTTTTCCTCTATCTGTGATGCACTACAGAACAGACTGTACACGCTACTAGATAATCAGGATGCACTATCAGATAGACCTGATGCGCTGAACTGTTTTCCAAATGTGCTACTCTGTTATTCTCCCATGCTGAGACCTACAGGAAAATGTTAGTGAGGATGATGTGCTAAGGTATGGTCTGCACGCGCTGGGGAATGAGTCCCATGTGCAAAACAGTGAGCCAGATGCGCTGAAAGATCAACCAGATGCACCAAGGGATGCTCCCTACGCGCTGATTCCTATTTCCCGCGTACCTGCAAAAGTGTTTATTTTTAAAAACCGATTTGATTAATGGGGTAGTGCCCCATGGTGGGCGCTAGAAATGTGTGCGGGAAAAGTGGGGTGATGAAACTTAAAATGCGAAAATGCGGTCTCAAAGAGGCTTGTTCACACACCCACGAGACTTCTTGGTGCAAGTTATGGAGTCATGAAGAATGACTCAACTTCCCAAGGTTGGTTCCATGGTTCTCTATCTCACAAGGTCCCTCAAGCCAATGCCTTTGCTCTCAGATCACTGAGCAAAGTGGCTTAGGGATGATGAATGCAAGAATGAGGGATGCTTATGATTGATTTAATTATGAAATGCATCCTATCTATGCATGATTCTACAAATGCAATAAACTACATTATAAGACGACAAGATTAGTAGCAATACTATCCTAACATGATATACTAGTTCATGATTTAAGCTAATGATAAAGGAAATAGTCTAAAGTGCTTATTAGATTAATTCCTATTACAAAGAGAAGCTAGATGTATTGATAAATTTGAGCATAAATGAGATACTAAAAGATTGCATGGATCTTAAAATGGAGGAATGAGAGCTCTATTTATAATGAAAATAGGGCAATGGATGGTCAAGATTGAAGGAGTTAATCAAGGGTCAGGATTGAAAGTTATCGATCCATGTTTACAATTTTCACCAATGAAATGGTGACAATTGTCAACATAAGACTGGTTGAGAGGAGATGAAAGAAGCATTAAATTCTTGAGAAGACCTTATGGTTACCTTAGGAGGTAAGGGTTAAGGTTAGGTTAGGGTTATCCAATCGATAAAGCTTTTATCCAAGGGGCAAATTCTTGTGCAAAGGTTAAAGGGATAACCATGGTCAAAGCAATGAATGCTTGATGAGACCCCTGGGTTAGAAGAGGGTTGAGTTAGTCAAAAAGTCTCTAACCATGCCACTAAGGGTTAGTTAGCCATTAATGGTTTGAAGACTTTGGGGAAAAATTTGTAAGAGTCCTTCCAAATTTGGGGGTATTCAACAAGTTAGCTTGTTGAATGGATAAAAGCTTTAATGCTTTTAGAAGACTTTACTCCAAATTTGAGAAGTGACCTCCTCAAATTTAGGGAAAAGGGATAATGGATGGGTTTAGGCTAATTGATTAGGATTAGATGGATTCTAGAAGAAATTAGGAATAGGGTTTAGGATGCAAGTGGGAGATGTAGGAAAATGCAAGTGGGTGAGGGAAAATAGAATTAATTAAAATAAATTGCTTTATTTCAATTTGGTTGTAATTTGAGAAATTGAATAAATTAGATTTATTCAATTTTGGGATAAACTATTTAAAAAGTAAGAAGAAGGGATTTAATTAAATAAAATGATTTATTTAATTAAATGTTGTAAAGGGATTTAGTGAATTTAACTAAATAAATTGAATAATTTATTTAATTGAATAGAAGAATGTGGGTGATTTAGTTAAATTAAATTTAACTAAATGGAGGAATGGGAATAAAATGAACATTAAATATTCATTTAGGAATACGGTCATTTTTATATGTCTACAATATCCTTGTGCAATCTTAATCCACAATAGCTATCCCAAAAACCTATAGGACAACACTTTATAAATAATACTGATACAAACCCTACTACTAGAAACTTATTTTGTTCACACCCTATCATAGGACCTCATTGGTTTCTCTAATAATGAATCTCGGTGTTTTGACAGTGTAAGACTACTACTCATGATAGCTTTGAAGGTCTCCTCATTAATGACTACAAAAACTATTTGGTCTTTATTATGAAGTGCCCTCCTCAAAAGTTGACTGTACTAATGTGTTTCTATAGGACGGTGTATATCTTTTTTATCAAAATTGTATCTACTCATCAAAGTTGCACTTTGTGAGTTCAAGAATGCATCTATTGACGGTTAACAGTGCATTATATCATTTGATATATTTGTCTATATTATCTCTATGAATGTGATTTCCCTTTGTCATCATCTTGCTATTCTGATTTGATATTGCCACTGTCATTGTGTTGAAAGATATATGTTGTCTTTGAATCATATTGTTTATTTCTTGACAGGGAGTGAATTCTTACTATCACATATCTATTTCTTGTGTATCTAATTGTGTCTCAGATCTCTTGACATTATTTGAAAGATCCCGTGACTCATTTGATGCATGTTCCTTGTCACTAAATCTGCAAAACAATGACTAGACTACTCCTTTGGCCATAGAACCTTAAGACCTTGTCCATTGTTTGATGAATGGACTGTATTATGACTGCTTCAAGAGTATCATGACTGTCTTTCTAAAGATGACTATATGCACTTTGAATATACAAAAGGCTTGCATTTATTATAATGATGCAATTATCTCCTTCTTATGAAGCTATTTTTTGGAACACAATATTGATCTCATGATGTTCACATGACATAAAACATTTTAATTAGGCGGGCTCAACCCTTGTGGGAGCCACATTTTCCCCCACTCATGTGAAAATGATGAACAACAACATTACTTTTCTTGTATCTGCACATGAAGAAAAAAAGTTAGTAAAAAGAGTGAGTCTAATGATTTCACCTGATGATTTGATTTGGCAACTTTTCATTTATCTCTCTTTTGATGACTAAGTTGATTCAATCTGATAATAACTGCAAATTAAATGTCTGATGATGATGCATGTAATTGGATTTCATGCCCCGATCTCTAATAAAATTTACAATCAACTACAAGTTCTAGATCTTAGGAGAAAAGGAGCTAAAGACTGAAGATACAGAAGATTAAGCTAGACATGAAGAGTCAACCCTACACCAACCCTTAAGGCAATGAAAAACATGACCTCTTTTTATTTGTTTTTCCCAATCTTTTAGTTGATCTTCAGATCTATAGTTTACACTTATTGTTGAATTAGACCAACTTAGTCATTCCCACGGCTTGTGTGGGACATTATCCATTTAAATAATGAATAAAGATTACTTTATCATAAAATTTGTGCACTCTCTCCTATGCATCTGCATCTACATAATGTAATGTGATAGTGTAATATTTTGTTTCTTTCCTTTTGCACATGAATGTGACATGATAGAAATAAAATGTACCTTTCTACTCATTAAAACATAAAATCTCTACTTGATTGATCTTAGTAGCGAAAAATAAGTAACATTTCTAGTGACATCTGTTATATGTTCCCCTGCTAAACATCTTGACCAGTTACCTAAGACTATTCATTGGGCACAGAGTCACTCTAGTTTATTAAAACTGAGAAACACATTTTATAGTACTATTGAAACTCACCTTTTCCTGCTAAAATCTCCTAATCTGTTGAGTATAGGTATGTGGTTTATGGCAGTGAGCTTAAAACCTTACTATGAAGTATTATATATCTATAATTGACAGATTAGGACCAAGAAACAACAAAACATTGTCTATTCACTACATACTGTTATAATTCATTATAGTTATAAGGAGGAGATATTTGTTGTGTGTGACAAAGGATATCTAAATTCTCTATTTCATATAATAGATACCTTCCTTCTATAACTATAATGCATTAGTATGGTATGATCCTTATTACTTCTCCAGAATTGTGTGTAAGGCACTTAGGGAGAATGAAAACTACAACTGATCTACTGCGCAACAACACATTAATATCAAAACTACTAAAATATGTATAGATTTAGGTCTTACCTCAAAAGAAATGCTTGAGGTGAATCCCATTAAGTGGGATTGGATCTCCTTCACCATCCAATCTTGATAGTTGAAAAGCATTATGTTGTTTGCACTTAGAAATGATGTAAGGCCCACTCCAAAAAGCATCAAACTTTGTATGCTTACTTGGTCTGCTCTTGTACTCATCCCATTTCAAAAAAATGTCTCCTTCCTTAAATACTTTAGGAGATTCTCTTTTGTAAAATGACCTCTTCATTTGACTTGGTGATGCTCTATCTTCCTCATTGCACCATCTCTCATTTATTCCAGCTCAACCAACTGAGACAATTTTGCTATCATAGGTTTGTCTTCAATCATATTAAGCTGGTTGACTAGATCCAAGGTTGGAAGCTCAAGAGAAATAGGCAGTCTTTCCTCTTTTCCATACACAAGCATATATGGTGACACTCTAGTAGATCTCTTTGGTGTAATTCTATCAACCCATAAGGTTGATTTCAACTTAGTATGCCAAGCTCTTTGATTTCCTTCCATAGTCCTTTTGATCATCCTGAGAAGGTTCTTGTTTGTGGACTCTTCATGTCCATTTCCCCGAGGGTATTAGTTAGAAGAAGTATTGATATAAACTGTTAGGATTAATGATAGTCCCAAAGATACTAAGAGGGGGGGGGTGTGAATCGGTATCTAACCGGTTAACAGAATATTTAACCTTATTAAGTATTTTGCATTCCAAAGCAGTGTACTGGTAAATAAAAATTAATGCAGTAAACATGAACAATAAAGACAGCATAGAAAACACACCATAACACAAGATGCTTAACGAGGAAACACGATGTGGGAAAAACCTCAGTGGGATTTGTGACCCACAATATTTACTCACTGGCCAATGAATAAATATTAGTTACAATGAGGGGCCTGCACATGCAGGAAGGCTAACTGCCTAGAGCTCACTGCTCAATCTACAAAATAGAAGTCTCACTGACTTACAAAATGGATTATGAAAATACAATACAATGTAATGCTTCAAATCAGCATCAACTATGCCAGGTTCAGTACCGGTTTAAGCTCATACTATAACCATAAACCTTATACAAAATATGTCCTATGCATTCGCATATATCTCATCTTCTATATCCTCTCTCATATAAAAATGATTTACAAGATCTCATACATATATGAGTCTATTACATTATGCCATGTCGACTTTACAAAAGATATTTACAATAAACAAAAGTTTATTCCTGTCGGCTGGAGTGCTGGTATGCATTATAGCTATTGTCAGTGAAGTGTCTGCCATTGCCGGTGCCTGCCAGTGGTTTACGAGATGAATGTTGAGTTACCAGTAGGTTGCCGATAGGCTGCCATCAATGACAACACCATCATTTCTCACTAGAGTGTAAAATGCCAATAATCTCCCCCTTTGGCATTGATGGCAACACTCATGAGAAAAATCCAAAATCTGTTTCCAAAATGAAGTCCAAAAATTTACTAGAAATATGTGCTCCCCCTAAGAAGATGATCTCCTTTGAATAGCCATTTTTCTTTGTCCACTACTCCCCCTTCGACATCAATGACAAAGGTTGTCAAAAATCTGTCAAATGAGTGCAAAATTTCACCTTAAGGTTTTTAACCGGTTGGTTACAATCTAAAATATATCAACCAAAATCAAATTTAAACTCTGCATGAATCTGTTGCTATCATTCATGGTTGCCTCAGTTCATTGGATCATGCCAGTGAGATGATGCATATGCTCCTCCGATGATCTTTCTCCTTGAATTAATGCCTTAGAGATCTCATTTCTTAGAGAGATAAGGTTATCCAGTTTAGGACTAAGTTTATACTTCAGCTCTCTGGCATTTTCCTTGATCCTTGCTTTTTCCTTCTCAAATTTCTCCAAATTTTCTTCAAATCCTGCTATTTCTTGCTCAATAACTGATATAGGTTCAGATGAACCAATGATGTTATCAACTATATCATCAATTTCTTTTTGTACTTTTCTTATTTCTTTTTCAATGTCTTGGGTCAACAGATGTGGCTTGCATTTTTCTCTGTATAGTTCCTTATACTCCAAAATTGTTGTATTTAGTGCCGTAAAAGTGTGTTAATATGCTTAGTGCACTTATTTATTGTCTCCTCAAAGAATTTTTTTTTTCTTTTTCCATTTTCTCTTTGAATGTATCCTCATTTACCTTATCCACTGTTATTACGTTTCCAACAATAAATTTAGACGATGTGTCTAACTGACCTAAAGAATCCTTTACATTATCTACATTGCATTTTGGTGCAATCATCTTAAGAATAGGTATTGTATCATCAATTGCCTTGTAGGCCAATGCATTACAGTCAGTTATCTTCTTGATTGAGTCTAGAAGTACCTCTATCACATTAGTACGTCTGAATTCAGATGTCTGACCAACTGCCTTTATTATTTCAGTGCTTCTAGTATTTGTTACCAATTTGCTTGTATCAACCTCCGGTGGATCAGTCTGAGTTTGTGTTTCAACCTGTAGTGGTTTGGGTTTCTCAGTGATTACTGGTTTTTCTATCTCAATATGTACCTGTGCTTCTGCCAGTTTCTCTGTTGGTTTCTCCGTGTTATCAGCTGTCGGTATCCCTGTCTCTATTGGTTTCTCCATGCCAGAATCTACACTACCAGTATTCATTCCACTGTCCAAAGGTTTCTCTGTATGTTCTATTTGCTCTGTTTGTATTTCAACCTCTACATTTTCTTCCAGTTGCTCAACAATGTTTCCACTACCAGCAATATCATCCTGTACCTCTGTGTTGTCCTTGTCCACAATAATTTTCACTTCCTGAGTATCAACATTCATGGTAAATAGAATTTTTGATTCAAGGTTAGTGTCATCATGTGTTATGTCCACATTTTCAGTAGTCGGTGTATCATCATTATGCACCGGTGTGGTATCCAAGGGTGGTGGTAAGTTGTCATTTATTTTGATGTTTGGTATTCCACTAACTTTACCTTTCCCTTTGTCCTTTTCCTTTTGATATACTTTAAATTTTTTCTTGGGTTGGTTTAATTCTTCCTGTTTTTCCTTCTCTACAAAAAAGATATCCCATTTGTCAGTTGTTTCCTCTGTAATTTCATTTCTTCTACCAACCATTAAGCTCACTTGCCAGTGACCACTAGCAAAAACTGATCTGTTAGCTTCACAGATTAATTCATCAATCTCCTCTTTCGAGTTAACTGGATGAACAACTAGACGTTTTTCAATGTTAAGTTTCTTGTCTAGCACCATTACAACAATTCTCTTTGCATCTAACCTTCTGTATAGATAATTTGGTAAATCATCTACAACTTCAATTAGCACTTTCTTGTAGATGTCCAGATGTAGAATAATATTGTTTTCAACACTTTCTTTTTCAGAATCAGTGAATGTGTTATACAACTTGCTCACATTAGCCAAGTTACCATCATCAGTGATTTCATTCAGCAAATTATCCAAAGGTGGTATCACTTGTTTTAGTTTCTTCTTGGGTGTCAACTCCTTTGCTGGTTGTCTTACCACTTGTTGCTTCTTTCTTAGAGTTCTTGTTTTCTTGGGTGGAGGAGAGGGTACTGGTGAAGGTTTTCTCTTCCTACAAACTCTCTTAAACTCAGCAAGTATCTCAATGTCAAATGATGTGCTAACCGGTGAGATACGTGCCTCTGGTTGCAATCTTTCCAGTTCACTTTCCTTTATTCCAGTAAGGTTCATAACATTTTCTTTTATTTCCTTTACTTGTTTTGATGCATCTCTTATATACTTTTCTCTTCTCTTCCTTTGTTTCAATGTTTGTACACCACTCTCAATTATTTCTACACTACCAAAAACTTCTTCCGTTGGTTCTCTAGGTACTTCTAACAGGGCTTTAGCATAACTCTCAATAATATTCACATTAGCCTCATACCCCATTTCAGTTACCCATACAGTTCTAGGAAGAACTGCTTCCATCCATATTTCATCTTTCTTAATCACAAAGCAGATTTCCTTATCATATTTGTCTACTATACTTTGTGGTAGTCTCTCTCTGGTTTTCATTTTGGCTTGGAAAGATTTGAAATATTCAATTATATTGTTTTCCCTAGCAGTACCCATGTCGATGAAGGCTTCTTGCAACTGTTTGCCTACCGGTATGTCATATCCAAAATCTTTGTGTCCAATACCGGGAATTTGTTTTGAAAAATACAACATAAGGCATACCAAAAGATTACCAAAATGAAATGTTCCTTTCTTGTCTCCTTTTATCTTCTTCAAATTGTCAACTAGTTCATCCTTCAGCCATTCACATACATCTATATTTGCATCATTATTTACCATATCATAAGCACTTTTAATGCAAAGACTAGAAACTAAGTTAAGTTGGTTTGCATGTGTGGTCTTGTAACCTAAAATCATACTTATGAATCTCACATTGATATCCTTGATGCCATTTACTCTCAGAGATCTACTATCAAATGTTGCTCCTGTTAAGGTCATGACTGTGTTGTTAGGAACCTTCTTTGTCTTGTCAGGTCTGTTGCCAATATAGGGTAAACCTGTCATTGCCCTACTTGCTTGCCGGGTCAATTTACAGACTGAGTCTAGCCAAAGAAATTCTCCATGTGCCCTACTTAGGACAATTCTCACTACATCCTCTAGAAATTCAGGGATGTTCAAGATTTCTACAAAACCTAAGGTCTCAATAACCTTGTGCTCGGGTTTGAAATTTCCATTTTCATCACAAATTACAGTATTAAACATATTTAATATTTCCACAGAACCTAATTCTTCAATATTGTAGTGAATATAAATTCTAGGGTCTTCATCATAAGCTACACCTTTAGGAATTTTTAAAAATGCGCCTATGGAATCATCTTGCTTAGGTATCTCGGGAATAATTTTGAAAACGGGCCTAGGGCATTTTACAATTTCCACAACAGTAGGGTTTGCAATAAATTTGGGAGCAGAAGAGGAAGCCATTTGAAAAATACCTTAAGCTACCTGATAATGTGTGAGTGCTTGAAAGGAATCGCTTCACTTCTTCGCCTTGAATGCCTTCGCTCAAATTTTCGTGCTCTTTGCTAGTTTGAATGCTCGGTGATTAGAAAAAGAGGGAAAATGAATGATTTATAATGAAATTTCATTCAACAACCACAATAAATGCTCGCCGGTTCAATAAAAACTTAACACATCTACCGGTAAAGAAGAAATCTATCTTCTCACCATCTACCAAGGGTAATTTGCATGATGTTCAATTTGCTGCAATACCCCCAAAGGGTTACTTCTTAGTTGGATGAAGAATTTCCTGCCAGTGGAGTAATACTTTGTTCTACCAGTGAAGGAATAGTCTCATCAACATTCTAATATGTCTTTCTAATCCATTGTCTTGAAAATTCTTGCTTTACCTCATCAACCTTTTCTTTGCCTTTCAAACTGGGTCCTTTATTGTTTGCCGGTGAAGTTTTGCTTCTACAAAATTTTGCAATATGTCCAATCTTGTTACAAGCATAATAAGTCACATTATTCTTCTGAATAGCCTTTCCATATCCTATGTCGGTTTGTGTTCTGCATTGATTAGATAAGTGCCCAAATCTTCCACAAACATAGCATCTCACATTCATTCTGCAGTTTTCTGAATTATGACCAACTTTGTTGCATTTGGAACATTGACCGATGGGTGCATTAATGTTCTAATTGTTTCTAGATCTACACTGGTTTTCTCTATGACCATACTTGTTACAGTTAAAGCATTTCCCATTAAGTTTGTAAGCATTAGGTTGTCTTACCGGTTTACAGTGACCATGATTGTTTGCAGTACCGAAAATTTCACCAACTTCAAATCCAAGTCCATTAGTATCTCCATTAGGTTTCTGACTTTTCAGCATATCATCAAGTTCTTCTTAAATTTTCTTGAATTTCTCTGTATGCTGATTTGCAATAGCCAACTCATTTTCAAGAATTCACATTTGCCTCATAAGTTCAGTTTTATCATGTTGCATGTGAATCAGATCTATCTTTAACATATCATATTCATGACTGAGTCTTAGATTTTCATTACCAACATCATTGATTCTCCTAGTCAAGTCATCTTCATTCTTCTTTCTGTCTTCAATGTCTTTACAAAATCTCATAGTCATATCGTGCATTTCATTCCTCATATTCATGTTTTCTTGTCTCTTCTTGTTCACAATCTCATTAAGAGTTTCCTTTTCATCATTGTCATTCTGCATCTTCTCATGAAGTTCTTTTCTCTTATTTCTAGCAATAGTGAGATTCTCCTGAAGTCCTTGAATGAATTCTTGTGCAGTCCTCAGATCATCTTCAAGTTAGATATTCTTCAACTTCTCTAAATCATAGTCTACAAGAGCTCCTTCCAATTGCTTTCTTAATTTCCCCATCTGTACCGGTGTCAGAATCTTCCTCAAGCTATTAGGCTTTTGAAAATAGAGGACCAGGCTTTGATACCAATTGTTAGGATTAATGAAAGTCCCAAAGATACTGAGAGGGGGGGTTAATCAGTATCTAACCGGTTAACAAAATATTTAACTTTATTAAGTATTTTGCATTCCAAAGTAGTGTACCGGTAAATAAGAATTAATGTGGTAAACAAGAACAATAAAAACAACATAGAAAACACACCATAATACAAGATGTTTAACGAGGAAACCCGATGTGGGAAAAAACTTGGTGGGATTTACGACACACAATATTTACTCACTGGCCAATGAATAAATATTACTTACAATGAGGGGCCTGCACATGCAAGAAGGCCAACTGCCTAGAGCTCATTGCTCAATCTACAAAATAGAAGTCTCATTGACTTATAGAATGGATTATGAAAATCTAATACAATGTACTACTTCAAATCAACATCAACTATGCCAGGTTCAATACTGGTTTAAGCTCATACTATAAACATAAACCTTATACAAAATTTGTCCTATGCATTCAAATATATCTGCTCTTCTATATCCTCTCTCATATCAAAATGATTTACAAGATCTCATACATATATGAGTCTATTACAATATTCCATGTCATCTTTACACAAAGATATTTACAATAAACAAAAGTTTATTCCTGTCGGTTGGAGTGTCGGTATGCATTGTAGTTGATGTCGGTGAAGTGTCTGCTGGTGCCGGTGCCCGCCGGTGGTTTACCAGATGAATGCCGAGTTACCAGTAGGTTGCCGGTAGGTTGCCATCAATGACAAAACCATAATTTCTCACTAGAGTGTAGAATGCCAACATAAACACGATTTTTAACTTCCCAATCAGATATTCTAGCTCCTATGAAAGAAAGAGTATTATCGGAAACTATTGACTCTGGAACACCAAACCTTGTTATCAACTCTTCATAGAAGTTCATAATAGCTGATTCATTCATTTCTTTGAGTGCCATAGCCTCAGTCTACTTGGTAAAATAATCAGTGGTTGTGAGCACCCACTTATGGCCATCACTTGAAGGTAGATTTATGACTCCAATGAAGTCCAAACCCCACTTCATGAAGGGTTGATCTACTTGAATAGGCTACAATGGAAGGGCTGCTAACTTCTCCTTTCCTCCAAATATGACACATTCCTTACATTTCCCCACCCATGAATGTGCATCTTTGAATAAATTAGGCCAATAGTATCCTCCTTTCATTATCTTCAGAGTTGTAGCTCTTGGTGACAAGTGTCCCCCTGCTGATCCTTCATGAAACTCATGCAACACTTTATCAACTTGATCAACTTCTATGCATCTTAACAATACACCATGAAAATATTTCCTAAACATAATACCATTTAAGAGCACATAGGGAATGGATTGAAGTCTGTAATAGCTTATTTTTTCTCTATTCAATTCATGAGGGCACTCACCGATTAACAAGAAATGAGTCATTTCATGTATCCAACTTGTAGGAGGAACAAGTCCAGCTATCCATTCCTGATCTTGGAGGGATAGGACTATGTTTTCTTCATTCTCTTCATTGTTGTTTATGTCACCAACAAGCTGCTCACACAAACCCTTACCTTTGATCAACTTGGTGACCTTGAATTCCACATCATATTCTATCACCTTAGTCACCCAACCATCCCTCTTGCCATTGAAGTCCTTACTCAACAAAAATTCTTTGACTGAAGGGTGAGCAACTAGCAACCTGATCTTATTGTTAAAGAGCATATGTATGAACTTTTTCAAACTTCTAATAACAGCTAGTACATGTTTTTCAATAAAAGAATAGTTAAGTTTTTAATCTTTAAGGGATTGACTAAAAAAGGCCAAGGGCTCCTCTAAACCATGTTCATTCTCTCAAACTAGCATAGCTAATATGCTTTCAATGCTACCATATGAATATAAAATAAAATCTTTGGAGAAATATAGGTTTAGTAAATTAGGAGCAGCTACAAGTGCCTCCTTTATGAGTTGAAAACTTCTCTTTCCATCCTTAGACCACCTGAAAGGAACATTGTTTTTAAGCATAGAAGTTAAAGACTTTAAAAATTCAGCTACATCTAGAATAAACATTCTTACAAAATTTATTCTACCCAAGAAGCTCTATAATCCTTTTTTATGTGCTAGTAAAGGAAGAGAAAGGATGACACTTACTCTTTCCGGATCAATGGTTATACCTTCCTTTGAGACCATATATCCCAACAACTTACCTTCATGGACAACAAATACACATTTCTTTAGGTTGAGGGATATGCAAAATTCCCCACATCTTTTAAAGATCTCCTTCAGGCGAGATAAATGTTCATTTGAAGTCTTTGAATAAATAGTTATATCATCCAAATAAACAAGTGCTATCTTATACATTAAACCTTGAAATGCCATGTCCATGGCACACTGGAAGTAGCTCCAACATTTGACAAACCAAATGCAATTTTATTGTATGCCATAGTACCCCATTTGGTTGTGAATGCTATCTTGAACTGGTCTTCCTCCTTCACTAGAAACTAATTATATCCTGAGAAGCCATCTAATAAAGAAAACCTCGCGAAACCTGCAACAACTTGAAGGATCTGTTCCATGGAGGGTAGTGGGTATCTATCCTTGAGGAAGGCCCTATTGAGGTCTCTAAAATCAATAGAAAGTTTGATTTCACCATTCTTTTTCCTCACTGGGACAAGGTTTGACACCCAAGAGGTGTGTTTGATTGGGAAGATAATGTTTCTCTCAATGATTTTATTCAACTCTTTGACCATTAGGGGATCAAGCTTGGGGTTAAGAGGCCTCTTTTTTTGCCTCATAGGTTTGGCATTTGGCTCAAGCTCTATGGTATGCTGGGCAATTCTAGGATCAAAACCTTTTAAATCTGAATATTGCCAAGCAAATATGTCACTAAACTCTTGAAAAAGTAAAATGAATGCATGCCTTTCTTCTAATGTGCATACCTTGCCAAGTTTCAACAACTTGTTCTTTAAGATCTCAACATTCTCATAGTGCCCCTCTTTAATCTGCAGACTTGATTTCTATTTTCTTTGTTGATCAATCAGTATTGAAGATTGACTCCAATGTGACCAAACCCTTAGGTAACTTGTTCATTTTTAGCTATATGATTTGATCCTCATACTGCTGTTTGAGTTTCTCTTGGTTTCCATTAGAGAATTTTGCCTCTTCCCTCATAAAGTTAATGATATGTTGATCACTATCAAAGACTTGTCAATGGTGAACATTGTTAGGAATAGAAGATCTAACGATCACTTTAACATACTGTTGTTCCTTAGTGTTGTTGATATCACTGGGAATATCATACTGAGATCCTACTGCAGCTAGTCTATCAACATGTTTATTGAGATTTCTAGGAATAGATAGTAGATTGAAAGCTCAAAAATCTTCTATAAGATCCCATACCCTATATTCAGGAGACTTCAAAAGATCATTCTTAGTGTTATCAAGACCTCTTACCTGGTTGACAATCAATTCACTATCACCATACACTTGTAAACAATTGATTCCTCTCTTCTTTTCCCATTACAGACCATGAACCAAGGCCTCATATTCAGTTGTGTTATTAGTGCAACTGAAAGAACATACGAAAGATGCATAATATTTGTCATCACTAGGAGAAACTAACATACGACCACCACCAACACCATTTTTACTCCTTGACCCATCAAAATAGAGCTTCCAAAGCTCATTAGAGTGTTGATTATCCTATTGTCCTTCATCCTTAACCAAGTTAGGGACAACAAGACTTTTCTCATGAAACATATATACCCCAAGGCTTACCTCGTCCATGTGTTTGAAGGGATGTTCATCAAGATTTTCAGATGCCCATTCATCCAAAATTATATCAAGCATCAATAGGGGTGTTTGGATCACTTAGAATAGGCTGGGCTTCTTCCTCATGTATGGCCAAATTAACATTGACAACACTAGGGACATATGGCTCTATGTGATCATTGGCCAAAACTTCTGATTTAATGGTAACCTTGGTCCCATACCTCATTCTAAAGAACATGTGTGACTAATTAGATGACAAGTAACCCCCCAACTTAGATGTAAAGTCTCTTGACATGCATATGACAAAGTAGGGTGGTAAATCTACACATTTATTTCTCATGGGATTGAAAAATTAGGACAATCATGGAGGGTAAGACTCAGATTTTTGATAATTCCAACAATGTTTAGAGAAGTCCCATTTAATTTAACTACCCCCTTATTAAATGGCTCATAAGTCAGTCCCAGTTTATCAACTAACTACTTTGGCATGACTAGACTACTTGTACCTGAATCTTTCATACAATTATGCACAAGGTGTTGGCCAATGATTAAAGTTACATAGAAAGGGTGTGGCTTGATTACCTTGGACTATTGTACACTCTTCTCTTGGGGATTATTGGCGAGTACAACTTTAGGAGCTTGCTGATTAGGCTGATTAGGTTTATTTGACAAGGAGAGGTTAGATAAGGCATTATGAAGAAAATCCTTTTGCCTAGGAAGAGCTAAGGTATCCCACATAGAAACACTAACACATGTTTTCTTCAAATGATCCAAGATATTGAAATCACTCATACTAACCTTCTACTATCCTTTAGTAACAACAATGTTCCCTTGTACTTGTACTAGCTATGGTTGGCTTTTAGGTTGATCCTTAGTCACCACAAGTTGTTCTCTTGAAAGAATTTAGACATTCTGAGAAGAAGTACACCCCTTTTGGTCATGTGTACTTGTAGAAGGCTGATTCTTTCTCTCATCAATTTGTTGCTCCATGTCAACAACCCTTTTCTTTGATATTGTATTGGCTACAACATGGATGTATGACTGACTTTGTGGTTGATTAATCCCACAAAACTCCTCACCTTTCCAATTCATCAAGGTGACATCTGGGTTTCCGTACTCCATGTGTGCAGACTATTGTTCATGAACTTCTTGAGATGGATTTCTTAGAGCAACAACACTACTTTGCATCATTAATGCTTGAATATGAATATGATTAGAACAAGTAGACTGATTATGTTGTTGATTGAAAGGGTAACACCACTCAAAATTAATTGTCATGTTATTATAGACTGGTACAATCTCCCTAGAAGAGTTGGGTGTGTTAGGATTGTATTCCTGGAAAGGCCTTTGAATGAAATTCCTTCTTTGAGGCTGAGGATTAAGCTGGTAGAGAGCTTGATAAGGAGCTTGGTAAGGTGGCTGATTGTGCTACTTTTTAAGGTTAACCAACTGATTATCAAAGGTCTACAAGGTCTTCTATATATTATCATTTTTCTCCTTAATGCTTATTAACTCTTGAAATTGGCTAGGGACAACAAGTCATTGAGCTGCAACTTGGGCATTATATGATGGAAATGAAGGGACAACAACTACAGTAGGTGGAATTATAGGGGTAGTTGGTTTTATATCATCAAAAAAT
Organism: Cryptomeria japonica; assembly: GCF_030272615.1. Classification (NCBI taxonomy): domain Eukaryota; kingdom Viridiplantae; phylum Streptophyta; class Pinopsida; order Cupressales; family Cupressaceae; genus Cryptomeria; species Cryptomeria japonica. The sequence continues at coordinate 530,546,979 of NC_081407.1, forward strand.
GGTATTGGAGGTCTAGGTGCTATCTTCCCTACTTGAATTAATCTTTTCTCAATCCTAACAACAACATTAAATGCTGCTGGTAAAGTATTTATTCCCATAGACTGTATCATGAGTGAAATATCACTATTCAAAGCCTTTAAATAAAACAAGAAAGAATAGTCATTAGAGGGATTTACCGAGGTTGGAATCCTATTCAACATCTTTGAGAACCAGTGATTGAAGTCCATCATGTGCTCATGTGGATCTCTTTTGATCGTAGTGAGTTGCTCCACCAATGAGAGATGATCTGACTTGTCTTCAAAATGCTGGTTCAAACTATCTCCCAGCTGGTCCCATGTAGCTATTGAGTTTACAAGTAAACCCCTAAACCATTGGAGGGATTTACCCTTGAAAGAGGCCACCAAGAGTCTCACAACAACATTCTCTTCAACAATGTGATGCAATCCACACAAGGAGGCCACATCTCTAATGTGTTCAATTGACATGGTTTGGTCTTCTCCAGTAAAGAAAGGTAGACTCTTAAGTGTTGAAGTTGGAATATCATCATGCTAGTTCAAATTCAAGGGACTTCCTTGATTAAGTGGCACAAAAGTTTGATTCCTAGGAGGTGGAACATGAGCCATATTGTTGTTCAAAGGATCAACACCACTAGAATTAGCAAAGTTCATTGGATTTTGAGTGGACGAGCTTACAAACAATGTATTGATGTATGTTGTAACAATAGGATGTGAATTTGGGATAGTAGGCAAGACACCAACTGCTGGATTTGTAACTTTTTTAGCTACCCTAAAATTCCTTTGGGGGGTGATAGCTGGGAATGATGCACTGGGGCTGTACTTTGCCTAGTCTAAATTTATCTCATATGCTAAACCACTAGACTATTGGAAAACCAAAGACTAAGAGTCACCAGGTGTGGAAAAATCTCCTAATTGAAGGCTACTATACTACTTCCCACACCAAGACAATGTGTAATAGTGGCCTTCTATTAACTAAATAAATAGTCCAATAGTCCCACTGGGCATGCCAAAAATTGTTGTCATAGGGATTTGCACTTGATGCAAAGATTAAAAATCTGCAATCTCGTGCAACATGGGACTACTCTCAAGCTTTGGGTATCCTATGGTGAGAGTATACCTCCAGATTATAGGTCAGCTTCCTTTTTGATGATCCTAAAACTAACACTTGACAAGGAAAATGGTAAGGCATGTGCTTTAAAAATGAAAATAATTTCTTAAAAGGTGATACAAAAAAGATTGAAAATACTTTTTTGCATTTTAATTCAATAATTACTCAACTAATGAAGCTACCTTAGCTCACAACTCAACCACACAAGTTTTTGCAAAATTGATTCTCATGAAAGGTTTATTTTTTTGATGTTCATAAAAAGGAAAACAATGGTGTTTTCATAATTTTGATGAAACAGGATAACAAACACAATCACAAACTTGCACTATAACTTGTACTTCTTGTGCTAAGCATTTAGAAAAACCAAGACAAAATAAGGGATTCCATACAAGAATCACAAAATCTTAATCAAAATGTTTGCAAATAACACTTAGAAAGACGTATATCAAGAACAAACCCAACTTCTTTATTGAAAATAAGGAATTCTCTGCATTAATAATCTTAAGAACTTACAAGAAATGAGTTACAAAGTATGAATAATTTGCTGCCACAATAAGTACCAACTTTGAACTACAAAGAAACTGAGAGAAAAAGTAAGTTTTATACAAAAGGATCCAAAAATTGAAAATTTGAATTTTGGCTCCAAAAATGATGTGCTATCAACAACTCCAACATTTCCCTCAAATCAGGCATGTGAGTGAAAGAAAATTGCTCCAAAATTGCATAAAAAGTTGTTAATTTTCAAACAACTCCAAGGGGTAGAATGCAACTGAAAATCCCTCCAAAATAGGCATGTAACTGAAAGAATCAAGGATTTATATTCCTCAAAATCCTCCTTGACTCAAACTCCAACCACTTAGACTCTTTGACTGAAGCTAATCTCTCAATTAGGTGACCAAATCACTTGATTTTTCTCCATATGTTGGCAAATATCCTCAACTACCTCCTAGGTGCATGCAAAGGTTTAAAGCTTAACACTATGCTTTCCTCTTTTTGAAAATCAATGTACTATCTTAATCTTATCATGCATTAATAAATAACATTTATCAAAGTGGTTTAATTCATCACTATAACAATTTTTTATAATTTTGGGATGCAATGCATAAGATACCTAAGACTTGTTGATTTTAATCTTCTAAAGCATGAAATTGAACACAAAGCATATATAATCTTGGGCTTGAATTACATGAATAAAGTTTTCTTTTTAAAAATAAAAAATAAAAATGAAGTGCTTTTGTTCTCATCGAACCCTTTTAGGGTTCCCAAACCTAAAAGAGATCACATTTCATCTTTACTTTTTAATTTGTTTCTCTCCTGTTTGTTGAGGACGCCACCATGGTACCTACGGTTTGAGCTTGAAACACTTTTTTGAGCCACTATTATGGTGATTTGCAGAGATTTTATCACAGTGAAAAGTGAGGTATGCTCACTACTATTATATTCATGCTCCATGATTTGATTTTGATTTCTTTTAGGGCTTCTCACTATTCCTCCATTATCATGGACAATATAATCTTTTCATTATAATGACCGTGTTTACAAATATAGTGATATATCATTGTCTTCTCTATGATCTGGGCTAATGGTTTGATGGATTTCTTCTTGTTTAATCTACTATTATGGCTGCATTATTTTATACTTGGCTAAGTCTGCAACAATGATCCTTTCAAGGCATATGTTCTGTGCATGTACTGACTTTTGCCACTAGCATTCTTCAAACCCATGTGATGGCTATTGATAACCATCCTTTGGAGTTATTTTGATTGCAATTGACTATTCTTGCCCCTTCAAATTTTTAATGTGCTTCTTGCTTCCTAAATGAAGCTCTGTGCTACTCTTTTTAATGTATCTCATGTTGTATTTGTTAGGTCCCGGAGACAACTAAGAGGGGGGGGGGGGTAAATTAGTTGTCAAATAAATTTAAACCAAAACAACTTAATCAACTTTCTGCTTAATAACGGTGAAACAGTCTTTTATATCGGTGGACAGTTCTATCAAATAATTTTCAATACCGGTAAATATTAATTCATGAAACAATAAGACAAAGTCATCCACAACACATAACACCAATATTTGTACGTGGAAACCTTGTAAGGGGAGAAACCATGGTGGGAAACCTTACTTACAATCAGATGATACTACTATAGATAGTAAGTGTATACAAATGGGGTTTGTACATGCAGAAAGGCCAAGTGCCTAGAGCTCACTGCTCAAACACAAAATAGGAGTCACACTGACTACAATTGGATGGTTAAATTCAATAAGGATGTACTGCTCAAAATAACATCTTCATATGCTAGATTCAGTACCGGTGTAGTTTTGATATGCTTTCACAAAACCTTCCTTCACCTTCAAATGATGTCTATGTGTATAGCTCTGCTTATTCTTGGATATACCTTCACACAATTATTTTTTGCATTCCCTTACTGATCTTACAAATAAGATCTTATATTTATATCATAACATAAGACCAATTTTAGTAGGTCGGCTCTACAAGATATTACAATTAAATCATTTTACAAACAAAACAATCTCTGATGCAATAACTGATTCAACATGTCGGCTTGATGCATTTACAACAATAATAAATCATCTTCATAGCGTGTCGTGCTGATCTGGAAAGATAAACCTGCCAGTGTGTAACCTGGACCTATTTGTCGGTAACAACAAATATGCAAATATGAATATGCCAATTAACAAACCTTCAAGACAAAGTGTCCAAATGATGTCTTCGACATAACCATGTGATTTCCATTCCATTCCAAGTGCCGGTGATCATTATATCCTGCTGGTGTACCAGATACCGGTGACTGTTCATAAGTCATTTGCTTGCTGGTGAATGTTCCTGATTCTCCAAAGTGCCAGAGTTGATAATTATTAGTAGGTGTTGACATCAATGACAAAACCATACCAAAATACCAATAGTATTTAGCAGCTTCTTATTGTGCTTTTGTCTTGGATTCAACTACATTTGATTTCTCTTTGAGTTATATTCATTGATATCAGTGTTTTTGCTAGTCATTTTGCAAAATTGTCATGAGAATGGGACCTTTCTTTTTGAGTAGAACTCTGTCTTTTCCTCTAAACCCTTTATTAACTATTACTATTTTCTCTAAACACCGTTTCAAATTTTACATGATATTATTTGCAAAAAATTATGATCTTGTGATTCTTCATCTTAACCTCCATTTATTGCACATATGCCAAATCCCTGACTCCTTAGGACTGCATGCTCACTATGGGCAGTTCATACTGAGACTGTGACTAATAACCATGGGCTCCACTCTCTTATGCTCAAATTGTGATCTTTGACATGTTGTCTTTGAAGCCTTGTAGCAAATTAGAACTTCATTTGGGTATCTTCTTGTAGCTCCTATGATTTGAGCTTGATATTTGTCATTAGGCTATGGGACTATAAATAACTTTATATCATTGCACTTACATCCTCTCTAACTGTCATTGTTGATTGTTGGGTTACTATATTGTTCATCTATATCCATACATTTAAAGGTATCTACAAAAACTTTTGGTTTATGACAAACCTCACCTATATGGTATGTAGGTATTGCACTTTTGATGACTAAGAAAATAGTGTTTCAAACTTGTTCTACCTTGATCATTTCTCAATTTGACCTTGTCTTATACTCTAATCTCTATGCTTGTACAATCATTGTGTTGGCCTATTCTTTGAAAATATAGTTGTAGCATCTTATTTGATGATTGTAATAATGTATTCTAATGTCTGCAATACTCATTAGAATTTAGCACAAAGGGCATCTATTTGTTTTTATATGTTGTCCATATCTTGTAATATGATAGGTCATGACCTTATGTCTTTACTACCATGTTTGAGACTGTCAAAAGGGTTGCCCCTGTTCTTATCACCATTAATGTATTGCCAAGATTTTCCAGTGTGAGATTGTCATATTTATAGATGGATTGCTCTTCATATCCTTGTGCCATCTTAATCCATAATGGTTGTCCCCAAACCTACAAGACTACACTTTTATAAATAATATTGATACAAACCCCACTGCTAGAAACTTATTTGTTCACACCCTATCATAGGACCTCATTGGTTTCTCTAACAATGGATCTTAGTGTTTTACAATGTAAGACTATTTCTCATGATAGATTTGAAGGTCTCCTCATTAATGACTACAAAAACTATTTGGTCTTTATTATGAAGTGCCCTCCTCAAAAGGTGACTGTACTAATGTGTTGCTATAGGACTTGGTGTATATCTTTTTATCAAAACTATATCTGCTCATCAAACCTACATTTTGTGAGTTCAAGAATGCATCTATTCACTATTAACAATGCATTATATCATTTTATATCTCTATCTCTATTGTCTCTATGAATGTGATTTCCCTTTGTCATCATCTTGCTGTTATGTTTTGATATTGCCATTGTCCTTGTGCTGAAAGATATATACTATATTTGAATCATACCATTTATTTCTTGATAGTGAATTGCTTCTTACTATCACATATCTGTTTCTTATGTATTTGATTGTGTCTCAAATCTCTTGACACTATTTGAAATATCCCTTGACTCATTTGATACTTGTTCCTTGTCATTGGATCTGCAAAACAGTGACTGGACTACTCCTTTGGGCATAGAATTCCAATACCTTGTCCATTGTTTGATTAATGGATTGTATTATGACTGCTTCAAGAGTATCATGACCGTCTTTCTCAAGATGACTATTTTCATTTTGAATATACAAAAGTCTTCCATATATTATAATGATGCAATTATCTTCTTCTTATTAATCTCTTTTCTGGAACACAATATTGATCTCATGATTTTCACACTACATAAAATATTTTAATGAGCTCGGCTCAACCCTTGTGGGAGCCACATTTTCCCCACTCATGTGAAACTGATGAACAACAACATTACTTTTCTTGTATCTACAAATGAAGAAAACAAGTTAGTAAAAACAACGAATCCAATGATTTCTCCTGATGATTTGATCTGACAACTTTTCATTTATGTCTCTTTTGATGACTAATTTGATTCAATCTGATAATAACTGCAAATTATATGTCCGATGATGATGCATATAATTGGATTTCATGGCTTGAGCTCTAACAGAATTTACAATCAACTGTAGGTTTTGGATCTTAGGAGCAAATGAGCTAAATACTAAAGATACTCGAGATCAAGCTAGACATGACGAGTCAACCCTACACCAACCCTTAAGGCAATGATGAACATGACCTCTTTTTATATGTTTTTTCCATTCTTTTTATATGTTTACACTTATTGTTGAATTAGATCAACTTAGTCATTCCCATGGCTTGTGCGGGACATTATCCATTTAAATAATCAATAAAGATTACTTTTTCACAAAATTATTGCACTCTCTCCTATGCATATGCATCTACATAATGCAATGTGATAGTGTAATATTCTATTTCTTTCCTTTTGTACATGAATGTGACATAGTAGAAATAAAATGTACCTTTCTACTCATTAAAACATAAAAGCTCTACTTGATTGAGCTTAGTAGTGAAAATAGGTAACAGTGATGCATTGGAACAAGTACAAAATTATATGGACAATAAATATTCATTGAAGCTTGGTAAGAGAAGAGATTATGATCTTGAGGGCTTCATGAATTATTTGAAGGATAAACATTTGAATAGGGGAAAATACTTCCAGCATTTGTGCTATGCAGAGGACTTAATATGAAATTACTATGATTATGGAGATGTAGTCTAGAGGAGGAAAAAGTGGTCTATTTTGTTGAGCATTGAAATAGAAAGAAGAAAATGGGACCCCAATTTTGTAGGCTTCTATCCAAAAGAGAATAAGTAAGTTAGAATAATTGAGCTTATGCTAATTTTTTTTGAATGTATTTATATAGGAAATGTTGTCCAAAAGAGTAAAAGACCCATGGAAATAAAAGAGGAACTTGTTCAAACATAACCAATAATTGAAGAAACAACTAAAAATGAGCCACATGAGGTAGCACATGAGCCTCCACATGTCTGCTCAAGAGGAAGCCATGTCAAAATATGTACCTCCATGTTTGGAAGAGCTCATGGCCTAGAGAAGAGAAACTATACCCAGATGAGTCTGTTGAACAACAATTGCCACAACAAGGGTCGAGTGCACCCATTGTAACATATGAGGTCACAAAGTAGATTGGAAGGAAAGCAGAGTGCAAAAAATGCCTTCCTAATGTTAATTTCTTAGAGAAGTAAAGAAGATGTGTGTTTCAATTTGAATTACAACAACTAAGATATAGAATACAAGACTAACAGAGCAACATGAAGAGCACTGACACAAAAATGTACACCAAATTTCATGTGGGAAAACCTTTACGGGTGAAAAACCCACACACCAAAGTAATCCGATGTATTACAGTAAAATAATTACATACAAGTTCCAGACCTTTGATTTGATCTCAATTCAAGGATCAATATAGAAGATTACAATCTTAATAAACTTTTCAATTCAGCTTTTAGAATTACCAATCGATTGCTTCAATCCTCTTTTGCACAGTGATAGAAATCATCACCATACAATCCCAACCACCTGGAGCTATTTTTTTAGATGTTTAAATCTCTCTATTCAAAAATAGTTCGTTAAGTTACTCCATCTTCCAACTGTCAAACTTCTCAGAATGTCAAATAGAATGCATGTTGTCACCATTGCTTCCTCTGAGTCATTCTAGTTTCCACCAATCATGAGCAAACAACTCAGCAAGTTAAAATGAGTCCATCATGGTCCTACCCGAATCTCAATGGCTATCGTACTCCAACACAAACCAATCACTAACTTCCAACTTAGCATGTCAACATGAGTCAGCCGTGGTCCCCACCAAGACCATCTTATCAACTTATCGACATATCGACACTTGATGGAAGTGAAACTCATTAGTTCTTTGTTCCTTGTTCGACCCAATCTCTGATCCCTGATAGTGGGTCCCTTAGCATGATACTGGCTTGGTAAGTCTTAGCGAAAGCTAATGACATAACGAACACCTCTTTGTCACCAAGACTTCAACACTATCATACCGATATAGCCTTTTTCACCATAGAGTGAGACTTCATCACTTCCTGCAAACAATCTTACTGAAACCCCAAGCTACACCGAAATCTTTATCTTCATTTTTATCCCGTAGTGCACTTGTGACTACTAGAGAATCCCCATGGGTTAGCAGGAAAGACAAACCATACTGCCTTCTTCTTATCCCACAAGTTCTCTTATCAGGTCCTTATAATTCCATGGGGCAACGAGAGAGAAACTAAGTCTCCTTCTTCCTGCTATCCTGCAACCCTCTCCATCATGTCTTTGTTGAGCTGTGGGGTAAGTCAGAAAGGACTTTGTTTCCTTTTTCCTCTATCCCACAACCCTCAACACACTACTCTTTCAGGTGGGTATATAACATGAAGATCATCAACTTCTCTTTCAGAGATCAAGTGCTATCTGTCCCAGATTTCAACCAGTAAGTTTGAGACACCCATTCTTAACATTCTCCCACTTGATGAAGAACTTACTGGTATCTCCAAAACACTAAGAAATTAATGAGATTCATGGGATCCAAGGCCCATCGAATTGGCACACCATTTGAACTTTATTATGTTCACAGGTTTTGTCAATTCATCTGCAACATTCTTCAAATTATCCACTTTTTCCAGATTAACCTTTCCATCTTCCACCATGTCATGAACAAAGTGATATTGTACATCAAAATGTTTCATCCTGGCATGAAAAGTGGGATTTTTTGCCAAACAAATGGCATTTTGATTGTCGCAACAAATAGAAATATGTCTTGCATTAAACCCAACATTAGAACACAAATGCTTAATCCAAACAACCTCTTGACAAGCACAAGTTTTTGCCATATACTCTGCCTCTGTAGTGGACAAAGAGACTACAACTTGCGGCTTGCTCATCCAACTAATTGCACCACCATTCAATGTGAATATGTATCCACTGGTGGACCTTCTACTGTTAATGTCCCTTGCCCAATCAAAATCCACATATCCCTGAATGCTTATAGTCTTCTGTGATCCAACCAAATTTCTATGGTAACACAGAGCATACTGAGAGGTACGTTTCAGGTATCTAAACACTCTCTTTACAAAATCCCAATGCGGTCTTCCTGGATTTTCCATAAATCAACTTAATACTCCCATTGCTTTGGAAATGTCTAGCCTTGTATAGACCATTGCCTACATTAGGTTGCCAATTGCACTTGCATAAGGCACCTTGGCCATGTACTCCATCTCAGAGGGGATTTTGAATAATCTTCAATAGAAAGCTTTGTTCCCTCCAACACTGAAACAACTAACTGCTTGCAATATGACATGTTAAATCTCTCCAAGATAATACTAATGTACTTTATTTGACTAAGATGAAGCTTTCTATTCTTTCTATCCCTACTGATTTCCATCCCCAAAATATACCTAGCTGCACCTAAATCTTTCATTTCAAATCATGCTAACAATTGAGATTTTAAGTCAGAATTCATACCTTTATCACTCCCAATGAACAACATATCATCCACATATAGTGCAATGATAAGTAAACAATCATTATCAGTCTTGTAATACACATAATGATCAGACTTTGACCTTACAAATTCTAGAGACAACACAAAGGTGTCAAACTTCTGGTACCACATTCTAGGTGACTGTTTTAAACCATAAAGAGACTTTTTCAACTTGCAAACCAAGGATTCTTTACCTTTTACCACAAAATACTCATGTTGGGACATATAAATCTCTTCCTCCAAGTGCCATGAAGGAACACTATCTTCACATCTATCTGCTCGATCTCAAAGTCATATGCTGTTGTAAGTGACAAAAGAAATCTGATAGATGACAACTTTACTATAGGAGAAAATATTTCTCCATAATCAATTCCCTCAACTTGGGAATAGCCCTTCACAACCAGACTAGCTTTATACTTTTCCACGCTGCCATCCAAACCAATTTTCTTTTTAAATACCCATTTGCAGCCAATCAGTCTTCTACCTTTAGGCAAGGGCACCAGATCCCAAGTTTCATTCTTCTTTAGTGAATCCATTTCTTCATTCATGGCCTCCAACCAAGAATCTGAATCAGGCATTTGTATTGCCTCTTTCACAGTCCTAGGCTCATCAGTGTTAGTAACCAAAGCATAGGCACAATTTGTATCCAACAATGAGAAACCATACCTATAAAGTTTTCTTCTCTCCCGTGTAGACCTCCTTAATGGTTGAGGTGGAGGTTCTTCTTCTTCTTCTTGACTAGAACTATCAGACCTGCTTGATCTCTCCTCATCTTCAGGTACACATGGAGTTCGAAGTTCCTCCTTTTTTGGAGTTAGAAGAATTTCTACTTATGCTTCCTCTTTCTTTGTCTTTTCAGACTGCAAATCAACTGAGGTGGTCTTCCACTCATAGAAGATTACACTTCTATTGTATAATACCTTCTCAGTCACCAAATTTCAAAGCGTCTATCCTTTCACTCCCAAGCTGTAGCCAATAAAGATACATTTAACAGCCTTGTTATCCAACTTAATTTTATTTACATCAAGAATATACACATTTTTGTCATAGACAAAGACATGAATATGTCTCAAAGAAGGCTTCTTACCAGACCATGCTTCCATGGGTGTTTTATTCACCAACGCTGAAGTGGGAGATCTATTTTATAATTAAAATGTTGTAGACACAACCTCAGCCTAAAAATTCTGCTCCAAACTAGCACTACTCAACATGATTTTCACCTTTTCCATCAACATTTTATTCAACCTTTCAACAACTCCATTTTGTTGTGGAGTGTAAGGTGTGGTCTTATTCCTTTTAATTCCATGGCCTTTGCCAAATTTATCAAATTCTACTGAAAAAAACTCACCACCATTATTAGTCCTTAGGAAAGTAATTTTCCTACCAGTCTGATTTTCAACCAAGGTTTTAAACTCCTTAAACCGACTAAACACTTATGATTTATTTTTCAGAAAATACACAAACACCTTTCTCGAATAATCATCTATAAAAGAAACATAATATCTAGAATTCGACAATGAAGGAACATTAACTAGACCAAATACATTAGAGTGAATATAATCCAACAAACCAGAAGATTTATGAGGACTAGAATAAAATGAAACATAGTGTTTCTTTCCATATATGAAATGTTTGCAAAATTCAAATTCAAAGTTCCAATCATCAAGCCCCTCTACCAGGTTTTTAATTTTTCAGATCTTTTAAGACCTTCTCTCTCATGTGACCAAGTCTATGATGCCAAAGTATGGTTTTTTCAGCAAAAAGTTTAACCTCCATTGAACTTGCAATGTTCTTCTTCCAGGTAGCGTTATTTGATCATCCAAAGACACTGTTACATTGAACAAATTGTGCATCTGGCTTGAACAGAGTACCGATCCTTTCACCCTTATCCAGCACTATAGAGCCTCTAGTCATCTTACAACCACTCCCTATGAATAATACTTGTACACCAAAATCATTCAACTTACTATTAGAAAGTAGATTACAAGCCAGACCTGGTCTGTGCATTACTCCATCAATTCTCTTCGTTCTTCCATCAGGAAACTGAATTCTGACTCTTCCTCAGTTAACAATTTCAAGAGATGAATCATTAGCTAGGTAAACCTTTCCACCATCATACTCTTAATACTTGGAAAAGCATTCTCTATGAGATGTCATGTGGAAAGATGCACCAAAATCGATCAACCAGACATTGTTAGCTATTTGTGTTGCCAAGGCAACAATGAAGGAATCTGCATTGTTATGAGAAGATTCAATATTAGAAGAATTATTATTTTTATTCTTTTTCTCCTCTTTATAATCCTTTTGGATATGGCCAGTTTGCCCACAATTCCAATATTTCACCTCGGAATTCTTCCCAGGAGACTTTGATCTCTCCTTTGATTTTGATTTGGACTTGTTGTCCTTCTGTTTGACTTTCTCTTTTGATTTGCCTTGAACAACAAAGGGCCTCCTTGGCCATTTCAAAAGACTTTCTTCATGCCTCTTCTGAGAGCAATGAAGAATCCACATCCTGCATTTTGAAAGTGGTTGGTGTACTCCTGATAGCCATCACTAGATGGGCCTATGTTTCCATTAAGGAACATAATAGAAGCATACATCGATCCTCATCCTTAATCATATCTCCCACAAAGGCTAACTATGCAAATATCATGATGAAGGCATTTAAATGATATGCCACAGATGTCCCTTCACTTATCTTCAAGGAGTATATCTTCTTCCTCAGGAACAACTTATTTACCAAAGACTTTCCCTAATAAATATCACCAAGTTTCTTCGACAAAGAAGTTTTTGTCTTGTCCTCATGAACATGCAAGAGAATAATATGCACAAGGCATAATCTAATTATCCCTCTGGCCTTCCTATCTATGAGATCCCAATATTCTTGTTTCATACCTACTGGTTTTGATCTAGACAATGCAGCCCAGAGGTCTCTATCAACCAATGGGTCTTCCATCTTGAGTTTCCATAACTCATAGCTACTGCCATTGAATTTCTCAATGTCCACTCTTCCTGATGTGCTCGCCATATCAGTTTGCAATTTCAAACAAACCTTTGCAAAACTCCCACTAAAGAATCAACACAAAAAACCTATCCTACCCACAAGGATAACACAACTGGCCAAGCTCTGATATCACTTGTAAGGAAAGAAGAGTGTGAAAAATGCCTTCCTAATGTTATTTTCTTAGAGAAGTAAAGATGTGTGTTTCAATTTGAATTAAAACAACTAAGATACATAATACAAGACTAACATAGAAACATGAAGAACACCAACACAAAAATGTACACCAGATTTCACATGGGAAAACCCTTACGGGTGAAAAAACCACACACTAAAGTAATCCATTGTATTACAGTAAAAAAATTACATACAAGTTCTAGACCTTCAATTTGATGTCTGTTCAGGGAGTAGTATAGAAGAATACAATCTTAATCAACTTTTCAATTTAGCTTTCAAAATTACCAATCAATTGCTTCAATCCTCTTTTGTACAGTGATAGAAAACATCACCATATGATCCCAACCACCTACAATTGTTTTTCAGACATTTAAATATCTCTGTTCAAAAATAGTTCATTTGAGTTACTCATCTTCCAACCATCAAACTTCTTAGAGTGTCAAATAACATGCCTGTTGTCACCATTGCTTCCTCTGAGTCATTCCAGTTTCTACCAATCATAAGTAGACAACTTGGCAAGTCAAAATGAGTCCATCATGGTCCCAACTGAATCTCAAAGGCTATCTTACTCCAACATGGACCAATCACTGACTTCCAACTTAGCATGTGAACATGAGTCAGTTGTGGTCCTCACCAAGACCATCTTATCAACTTCACAACGTATCGACACCCAATGGAAGTGAAACTCATTAGTTCTTTGTTCCTTGTTGCACCCAATCTCCGATCCTCGATAGTGGGTCCCTTAGTGTGATACTGACTTGGTAAGTCTCAATGAAAGCTAATGGCATACCGAACACCTCTTTGTTGCCAAAAATTCAATACCATCATTACCGATATAGCCTTTTTCACCATAGAGTGAGACTTTGTCACTTCCTTCAGACAATCTTATCGAAACCCCAATCTACACCAAAATCTTTGTCTTAATTTTTATCCCGCAGTGCACTTGTGACTACTAGAGAACCCCCACAGGGTAGCAGGAAAGACAAACCATACTGTCTTTTTCTTATCCCGCGGGTCCTTTTATTGGATCCTTAGAATCCCGCAGGGTAAGGAGAGAGAAACTGAGTTTCCTTATTCCTGCTATCCCGCAACCCTCTTTGTCGTGTCTTTGTTGACCTGTGGGGTAAGTTAGAAAGGAATTTGTTTTCTTTCCTCGCTATCCCACAATGCTCAACACACTACTCCTTCAGGGGGTTATATAACATGAAGATTATCAACTATTCTTTTTAGAGATCAAGTGCCATCTATCTGAGATTTTAACCAGTAAGTTTGAGACACCCATTCTCAACAACACATATGAGGCTAATCAAGCATTACAAAAATTGGCTATAGGTGAAAAGGTAGATCAACCCTTAAGGTCTCCTCCCAAAGAAATTGCTAGAGATGAAGAGTGGAAAGATAGAGAATAAGTAGAAGACCCAATCTTATTTGATCAAATTGATGATGAGTGGGTAGTGGCTGCAACAATTTTTTTTTCAGATGATGAGTTCAATAAGACCCCAAAATTCAAAAGTTTATGGCTGAGAATGGAGGGACAATCTATAGGTGTGGGACAAGATGATTTGATCACCCTGGATGAGCTAAACCTTGACCACGTAACTCCTGATGAGGCCACACAAATTATCAAAAAAATTGGCATGCCGCTAGTTCCCTCTTGGAACCTTGAGGATATATTTTTGTTTGATCAATTAAGGAAGCAACGAGATCCATTTTTTGTCACTAAATTTGACAGATAAAATGGGAGTTCGTGCAACATGGTACCACCCCACCCTAAAGGAATTATCTTAGTTGACCAAAGCCCGTAAAAATCAAAAGCCACAATTGCTCATTGGGGTAGAAGAAACCACTAGTGATGGTGCAATCATCATGACATTAACATATATAATTGCTCTAGAAGATACCACAATTACGATGAACTCAACAATGTTTGTAAGAGACGTAGTAGAGCATTAGTAGAAAATGTTGGAAATGTTGATTGCTGATAAGGTGGACATGAATGCAACGTACAATAAACTATTCCAAGAAAATGTGAAGTTGAAGAGCACCTTGGGAGTTAAAGCCCCTCTCCCTCTGCCACAAGATGTGTCTACTCAAGATCAACCCTCCTCCTCAGCTAAGGATGCTAGTGATGTATCATCCCAGGAGGTTGAACAAATAAAGGAGTGGTTAAAAGTAGTTGAGCAAGAATTGAAAAGAAAGGATGAGTTGTTGAAAAAGGCTAAAGCTACTACAAAGGATAGGGATTTAGATGTGATGACGGAAATAATTTTGCATTTATTGAATATAGTTTTGAACAAATTGGATGAGGTTCATTCCTCCTACCAGACCCTCTCACAAGCCTTACAACAATATAAAGGTTTTGTAGAAATTTTTAAAACATTGAGTGACACTTGGCAACCTTAGGATAGTACCCTTAGAGATTTAACTATGGTTATAAGAAATCTCACAACAACTCTTACAATAATTAATGCTACTGGGAAGATGTTCAATGTATTGGTAATATAAGTTAAATTTTTGGAGAGAAAGGAGAAGGTAATCAGAGAGAAGACTAATTCATTTCACATTCTCCAACATTGGACAATCCTAGAGATATTAAATGAGGATGGAGAGATCAAAATCCTTGAGGAATGGAAGAAGGATTTTGATGAAATGACTAAAGTGGCAATCAGAAAGATTGATGAGGGAGATCAACTATAAATGTCTACATACCATATTTTAGTTGATAAAATAATTGATACAGATATGTTGTATGTTAAATTCATAGCACAATCCAATAAAACAATTGATAACAAGTGCAGGGAGGCTCTAAATAGAGTGCTAGAAATCCAAGGTTTTAAGTGGCCATCCAATTTTCAAATTGCACAATGGCACCAACAATACTGGACCATTGAAGAAGATTGAGGAGATGAATTTCATGGAAGGAGGGACATACTATATTCCAAATGCAACTTAGCTTTACATATACCTTGCCAGATTATGCAAATCATAGGTGCCTCACGTAGATTCAAAGCAACTCATTGTTTCTGAAATATAAATTCTTTGGTCAAATATATTTTAGTGCCTTGGTCATTCTACAAGGCTTAATGTTAGAATTTTTATTTCTTTTATTTCAGCTTATGCACTTTCCACTTTAGCACGAACCACATCATCAACATTAGTTTTGTCTCTAGCAAAGCAACCGATGGATATAACACATCAACACTTCATGTCAAAAAGTCAATGCAACAATAATTTTGAATGTGGTTATATTTGAAATTTCTCTTCTTAGTATTGCAAATAAGTTTTTTCATATATGGACGTATAAAGGTAACATAGAAGATTCCTATATAATCAAATCAAATTTTGACATATATGGAAAATATCCAAAGCTTGTTTTGCTCCCTTCATTTCTATAAAAGGGAATTCAAGAGCATTTGCAAGGGGTTTTGGAATTTTGATTTTTTTTAATTGTACAAGTAGAATAGAGAGTTCTAGTCTGAGTAATAGGATATTATCATATTGCAATATTTTAGCTCTTTTCATGGAATGTACCTACTACTTTTGAAGAATCAATAAAAAATGCTTCAGATTTTCTCCTACTTGCATTCTCTTTTTTTGTATGAATTGTTTCTACTAAGGATAGGATACTTTGTCTCTCAATTTTGTTGTGGATGTGAAATATGTTTATAGGCTTGTTTCAAGGAAAGGATTAAACTCTGTGAATATATTACAATGTATTGGGAGGTACAATGGTGATTAGTAAGTATAATTTGGGGTAGTTTATAGTCTTGCATTTGTGTCATGAATAAATGTTTAAGGTCTAGTAGTTGAGTGTTACCAATTCTATGGAGATGTTTAGATACATTGCATTCTGACTTTGTTACCCTAGATTTGACACCGATCTTTAGTAGTTTGAGTGATTTTTAGATACAATTTCAATTATTGTCAAATCCATTTTCCCTTTCTATTCATAGGATTAAGAGTAGATGTAAAATTTACTCTCAATCATGCAAAGTTGAGTTAAACACACATGGATATAGCCAATTCTAGTTTTAATACAAACAATCTGGTTAAATTTCATTGAGAGTCATATACATTTCTATAATATTTACCGCAAGTAGGTTTGCATCTTTAAATATTGAAAAGTTTTACCCCTCTAGGTGCTACAGAGCCTAAAGAGCAAGATATCTTTTAGCCTTTGAGCTGGAATCTCATTCATTGGCCATTGATCTGAGGATTTGTTGATTGAATTTGGCTAATTCATAGGAAATCTTTAGGCAATCAGTTGGAAACACCAAAAAATTGTAGATAAGGATTGATCGATATTAGATGAAGAAAATCTTGATTGATTAGATAGAATAGGTTGCATCAGATTGATTGATTGATAGATAGATAAAACACTTGATTTATTGATAGCTCATAGGAATGGCCTCGATCCATTTGGTATAGTATTTAGTAGAAGTTTTTATAAACTTATGGCCATTTGTAGAACTACGATAAATATTTCCTATGAGGTCTGGGAGGAGGGCCATAAAGATATTATAGGTTAAAGCTCTTATGTAGGCACGTGAATGAGGTCTCCATGTATGTTACACTTGTAAAAAAAATTTGCAAAATTTTAGGCATCTTTCTCTATTATGATCCAATAATATCCAACTCTCATGGATTTCTTTGCCAAATTTGGACCACTGGAATGGACCCTGCATATACCATTGTGTACCTCATTTAAAGCCATTTACGCCTCTTCTGAATCAAGGCATATAAGAAGGGTTTGGTCAAAGGAATGATGATAAAGAGTTTCATTGATGATAACATATCTAGAGGCTCAACAAATAAAGGATCAACGTTGGCTATTAGATATGTTTGGTGGCAAGATTTAGGCATGTAAGTAATCGTAAATATCTTGGTACCAAGGAGAATTGGGACTGACAATTTCACACACTAGCTCAGACTGTGGGATTTCAAAAAAAGGAACCAACAATTGTTCTACTAAAAAACTCACATTTCTCAATATTTTTTGGCATATCAAGCATTGCTGCAATTGTCACCATGGCATCCACTAGTTTATTCTGTACTCATGGCACTTGGTCAAACATTATTGTAGCAAATTAAGATTTGAAATAGTTAACTAATTTAATATAATGGACCTGTTTTCATCTTTAGTATCATAGTCATTATTCACCTGGTAGATGAATAACTAAGAATCACCATATACCTAAAGGTTCTTAATTTTCCATTGTACTGCAATTCTAAGTCACGTGATCCAGGCTTCATACTCAACAATGTTATAGGTGCATTCAACAGTTATTTTATGGGACTTAGGAATAAGATCCCCTTGTGGTGTGACAAATAAAATTCTTTCCCCCAAGCCATTTCTTGTGTGTGAGCCATCAAAATAGAGCTTCCACTTAGTGGAGTGTGTAATTATAAATACTGATTCATTTGGAAAGTCAGATAATAAGGGATGATCATCTAGAATTGGAGTGTTTGCAAGTTGATCAACTATGAATTTTCCCTTTATTTCTTTTTTGTCTACATATTCAATGTCAAACTCACTCAGGATTATCACCCATTTAGCCAACTACCCCATGAGATTTTCCTTATTGAGGAGTTATTTCAAGGGATCTATCTTTGCCATAAGTAATGTCTTATGGTTCAACATTAGTATCTAATATTTTGGGAGGCAAAGACAATTGCAAGACATGCACGCTCAATTGGAATATAGTTCTACTCATAACCCACAAGCGTTCAACTGATATAACATATTTGTATCTCCTTTCCTTCTATGGAAGGCTCCTAATATTTTTGTTGTTGTAGAAATGTAAAAAATGAATGGCTTGACTTCAATGAGAGGAATTAAGACTAGTGGAGATAAAAAATAGTCCTTAAGTAGTTGGAATGCTGAATGACATTGATCAATCCATCTAAAGGGTACACCATTGTGAAGCAAGCATTGAAAAGGGTGGCATTTGTTTGCCATTTGTGCAATAAATTTTTGAATAGATTGTAGTTTGTCTTGAAGACTTCTCATCTAAGTTAAATTAGAGGGTGGAGGCATGTCCATTATATCTTTCACCTTCATTGGTTCCACTTCAATGCATCGGTAGGAGAAATTGTAGCCTAAGATTTTTCCTGATATTATCCCATAGACACACTTATTAGGGTTTAGATGAACCTTGTACTCCTCCATTCTGGTGAAGATCATATCTAAGATGCTAAGATGACTATCTTTGGTAATCAATTTACATATTAAGTCATCTACATAGTCTTCTATTAATGTATGCATGAAATCATGAAAAATAGTTGTCATTACCCTTTTATAAGTGTCTTCGACACTTTCAAGACCAAAAGGCATCACATTTCAATAGTATGTTCTCTAATTACACATGAAATTTGTCTTGTGTTGATCTTTATGGGTTGTTCTGATATGATGTTATCCATCCATTAGTGATAACATCTCATAACTAGTTGTCAAGTCTACAATAATGTAAAAGTTTGGTAAGGGGAAATCATCTTTGTGACATGCCTTGTTGAGATCCCTGAAGTCAATGCATATCCTTATTCCCACAATGGGTTTGGTAACTAGGACTAAATTAACAATGCATTCTGCGTAGTCAATGGGTCTAATAAAACCCACATTTAATAGTTTTTTGAGTTCACCTTTAACTAGCAGTAGAATCCGAGGATGCATTTTCCTTAGCTTTTGTTTGCCTGGATTTGTACCAAGCTACAATGGTAAGTGATGAAGGACCAATCCAAGATCAAGCCTTCACATGTTAGCATAAGACCATGCAAAATTTATCTACCTCTCTAAGAAAAACTTTATGAATTTTTCTTTTTCTTACATTCTAACAAGGAGATTGAAAAGTGACTAATCTTAGGGTTGTCAGGGGTACCCAAATTAATTTCTTGTGTCATGAGAATAATTTTCCTGATTTGATGGGGATATGCCCAATTTTCCATCCTTGGGCAACTCATAGAGGTTTTCACCCTCAGAATGTCTTTTCTTTTTAACTTTTTCACACTCTAGAGGTGCCTTGCAATTTTCACTAGGGGACCTATTCTTTTCTCTTTTTTCTTTATTTTTATTTTTATGACTGGGTGATGGAGTTGACTCCCCAAAATATGCTATAGCATTTAGACCAATCGTGAAGCCTGATTTGTGATCACCCAATGATATACCTCCTCAAAGCTCCAAGAACTTAGCTATAGCTTCATCATTTTCAAAATAATCCAAGATTGATGGTCCTTCTTTGCCCCAATGTATTAGTTCGAGGTACACTAAAGGTACGTTATCATAAGTGTTGTACAAATATAAGGTGATAGGTGTTATAGTTTGGATAAAGGTATCATCAAGATCCCAAAAGTCTTTGATCTTGGCTTGAGGAAAAAAAATTCATAGGAGTACTTTCTACATGTTCATCTTGTAAGAGCATATCATCTAGATCAATAAAGATATTGTCAAGAGCATAGGAATTGGATGAATAAGAATCATGTTCCCATTCATTGGGATTGGTTTTGACATAATTTTTATCAGATGTCGTATCATCATCAGAGGTACTCACTTTTTCACATAAGGGTAACTTAGAATGGAGGAACCAATTCACGATAGCATAAATCCAAGTCTTCTATTCTTAGGTTGTATTTTAGGTAAGATGGGATCTATGACACCTTATTTTTGTGCCCCTAGGCCACTATGTCCATCATATCCCTTCTTTTGCATGATCTTAAAACCAGGTCCATACTATTCCATAGGTAATTGAATAGGTGACATATCCTCTTCATCTTTGTAGAATGATTTAGATAGATCCTCCTCAATTCTTTCTTTATGCAATTCACCGCACTTTAAAAATGTGGTGGGAGATTTGTATTGAATCATAACCTTTTTCTCTTTTAAGAGAAAATGTGGTTTTCCATAAGATTTGGGGGAAGTAGGCAACTTCCCAATGTGAAATGATTGTTCCATAGCATATTCTCTACATCCTTGGTCCTCTTACCTTTGGAGAATTTTTCCAATTTATAGGGTCATCAAATTGAGAGGAACTAGAGGACGATGCTTCTCTATTAACTAACATTTGTTGTTCAAGATTTTCTTTTAGATTAGCACAAACTTGAAAAGGATTAAGATCTCTAGGAATGGTGACTTTAATCCCATTGTATAAGAATTTCAGACACATGTAGTAAGTTGATGGTACTGCTCTCGTTGCATGGATCCAAGGACGACCAATAATCATATTATAGGAAAGATCCTATAGACACCTAAAATTGTCCTTTTTAATTAAATAAATATTTTTATTTATTTAATTATTTTATCCTAAGTCTTCTATTAATTAAATAAATCTTTATTTATTTAATTAATTCATTTAGCCTTTTCTAGCCCTTTTCTTATTTAAATAAATTATTTTATTTATTTAAATTATCTTTTTCCTAAATTAAATAAATACTTTTATTTATTTAATTGGCCCCACTTTATATATTAATTAAATAAATCTTGATTTATTTAATTAATTCATTATATTTTTTCTCTATGACACATGTCACTTATCTCTTAATCCTCCTTTACCTACCACCTTCATTATTCTATTATTTCTTCTACCCACCCTTTAATCCCAACATACCATTTATCTTTTCACCTCTTAATCTTATCCCTCCATTTTCTAAAGAATATTCTATATAAGAGGATACTTCATTATCAACCCTAATCAATGCGTCTAATCACCTTATGCGATCAAGCGACTTCAACCATAATCCATTCTATGTTGAGATCTTTTGCACACATAAAATCTGAGAGCAAATATATCAAACAAGATCAATGGAGATAGGAGACAATGGAGATTGAAACCCTACTTGGAATGTGAATGGTAATATTGTTCATTTGTTGATTTAAATGTTCTTAGGTATCTTCATTGGTGTATGGTGAATGTTTTATTTTAGAACTAGGGTTTATTATGGTTGGATCTTTGTGGTTTTACAATAGTTTATCATCATCATTTTTTACCATATACAGATCCGAGTCCAAGGATTGCAATAGTGTATTTTTTATAGCCAGACCAACTTGGATGAGTAGTATGATGACTCCTTTGGAAGGATGTTCTACATCATCATAAGCCTTTATTATTATTTTCTTGGAAGCATCTATGTCATATTTAGAATATCCCGGAGAGATTATAGCTCTCAATGTGTAGATATTAAGTCATGCTTCACCATCTATCAAGACTCACCTGATTTTGCAGTTGTGGACAAAGACTTCTAAATGTAAGAGATCATTGTGGTTAGGTTTATCATGTGGGAGGTCATTTTCCATGAAGGAAACATGTTGAGTAGCAGCAAGGTAGCCTATCATGGCTTGAAATTGATCAACATTAAGATCTGTGGGAATTGTAGAATCTTGCAAGGCTTTGTCCAAGACAATCCTATGTGTGGGAGATATACACAAAAATTCAAGAATGAAAATTTGCACAAACATTTCACCTAGATGGTCAAGGAGAATTAGTTTCTTGTGGCTTAGGAAGATCTCCTTACATAGTAATTTTGGACTACCAGGTGGCTACTATGCATTGAGGACTTTTCTCCTTGATGGTTATTATGGACACATGACTATCTACTGCTTGTATATAATTTATCATGTAGTCATGAGGGGGCTTTAGTATAGTTCACATCTTTTTCATTTGGGGTTAAAGAACTTGTTTGAAGTGTTTGGTGCACTTTGTACATTTTATGTTTATAACCCTAGAGGTGATAAAAAAAGTATCCTCTCCCCTCGCCTTCCATTGGACCTTGGGTGTAAGAGAAACTATTATCATCTTCTATTTAGGTAGGAGGGCCTATCTCTAAGGTCACCCATAAGACCAAGTGAGAGAGAACGACCCAAGCGGTACTTATTCTACCCGCTATATAAATTAATACGTTAGGCGAAAGCCACGATGACTTGGTAATGTGTATCTACATTGACGGTTCTTTATAGTATCCACACTTGTGTTGGATGAGTTAAAAATCCTCTTTTTGGATTAGGAGTGGGTTCTTAAATGAGCCGCTGCCTCTTGGGTAGACACCAAGGACCACAAAAGTTCCCCCACTAGACACTTTTTTTTGTAGAGGCCAAAATCCTTACATTTGATGGTTTAGGGAGTGTGGATCGTACCCCATAGATACCCCTCATGCACCCTTTCATGTTGAGACATGAATCCCTCATTTTATCTTTGGTATTTTCGGGTAAGAGATGTAAGGAAAGCACAGTACAAAAATGCCTTCCTAATGTCAATTAGCAGGGGAAATCATACAAGAATGCAGTTTAAAACTTTTACAACACAGAGATAAAACACCAAGAATTACGTGGGAAAACCCTTTCGGGAAAAAACCCACAACCAACATTTTGACACTTTATTTCCAGTAAATGAATTTACAATAGTTTCAGTCTGCAACTACAACCATTCGTTCTCAGATTCTAACAAACTAGTCATTGCAATTGTCTCTCGATTATTAGTCATGGCTTCTCAACAAAACTCTTTCTCATTGAGTTTCCTCTTGTCTTCCTATACCGGATTGTCGACCGTTCATCTGAGCAACTGCACCAATGGTTTGAAGTCTAACCGTCTGCTTGTGTCAGTCTACATTCATTGGAAACACAATATCCCACATGAGCTAGGAAGTTGGATCAGTTCATATTCATATACATCGACAGGAACTTCTAATGTGACCACAAGCTCATCTTTTGGACTTTGGTTCGAAGCGAGCATCCGCAGTCAGTCTCTACTCCATCGGCCATCGGATAGACCACAAATACGTTGCTCTAATCTCTCGATGAACCAGTAGATGACCACTAAAGTGGCTCCAAAATAGGTCAGCTCCATCGGCTCATTAGAATAACACTCCAACAGATAGACCCAAGCTCTCGATGATACCTGATCACTGAAGGTGACTCCATCAGGTCATCAGCAAGACAACCAAATTGGCTACCCCGATCCCCAATACCAATGAAGGTGGACTCATCAAGTATCAGTGTAGCAACCAACCGTGTCACCCCGATCACTGATAACACTTATTCGGTTTCATCAGGTCATCGAAAAGACACTCGAACTGGTCCACCCGATAGTCAATGCTACCCCGATGACCGAAGATGACTTCGTCGGGGCATCGGGATAACTTCAAAACCTGCTTCTCCAAGCTTCGATACCTACTCTGATATGTCGAGTTCATCGGCAAAGGTTATACCGATAGATGTTCCATCAAGATAGGTTACTCCGATCAAACCAATCAGAAACTAGCACAATGTCAAGTGAATTCGAGGCACATATTTCCAACAAACTCCCACTTGATGAGGAATTCACTAGACCGATTACCATTTTAGACGTTACTGAGAATCATGGGTATCAAGACCCATAGAATTAGAAGACCACCTGAACTTGTGAGTACTCATCGGTTTCATCAAGACATCTACAACATTTTCCAGAGTGTCTACCTTGTTAAGAATAACTTTTCCATCTTCCACCATGTCATGAACAAAGTGATACTAAACATCAATATGCTTTGATCTGGCATGGAAAGTAGGATTCTTTACTAGACATATAACACTCTGACTATCACTCCAAATTTCAACCTGCCCTGCATCAAAACTAATATCTGAGCTCAAATGCCTAAGCCAGATAGCTTCTTTACAAGCATGTGTGGCCACCATGTATTCTACCTCTATAGTGGAAAAGGTGACTATAGGTTGCCGCTTGCTCATCCAACTGATTGCGCCACCATTCAAGACAAAGATATATCCATTGGTGGATCTCCTGCTACCAATGTCTCCTGCCCAATCAGAGTCCACATAACCATAAATTCTTAGAGTCCTCTTTGAATCAAATAAATTACCATGAAAACACAAGGCAAAGTCTGAAGTTCCCTTCGGATATCTGAAAACTCTCTTTACAGCATCCCAATGTGGTCTTCCTAGGTTTGACATAAATCTTCTTAGTACTCCCACTGGTTGGGCAATGTCTGGTCTTGTACAGACCATAGCATACATCAAACTGTCAATAGCACTTGCATAAGGGATGTTCTTCATGTCAGAAATCTCTTTTGGAGATTTTGGACTGTCAAGCACAAACAACTTAGTTCCCTGCAAGATGGGAACAACCTGTGATTTACAGTCAGACATATGAAACTTGTCAAGAACATTGGTTATATACTTTCTCTAGATGAGCCAAAGTTTCCTCTTAGATCTATCCCTTTTGATCTCCATTCCCAGAATGTAATTTTCCGCTCCTAAATCCTTCATTTCAAATTTCATAGATAGCTGAGATTTTAAAACTGAGATCATACCTTTTGTATTTCCTATGAACAACATGTCATCTACATACAAAGCTATGATAAGAATCCTATCACCTTCAGTTTTATAGTAAACACAATGATCAACTTTTGATCTCACAAATCCCAAGGACAAAACAAATGTATCATACTTTTGATACCACATTATGGGAGACTATTTCAAACCATACAAAGACTTCTTGAGTCTGCATACAAAATGTTCTTTACCTTTTTCCACAAAGTGCTTAGGCTGAGACATATAAATTTCTTCTTCAAGATCACCATGAAGAAACGTTGTCTTTGCATCCATCTGCTCAATCTCCCAATCATATGGTGCTGCAAGTGACAAGATAAATCTTATAGATGTCAGCTTAGCCATAGGAGAAAATATCTCTCCATAGTCAATACCTTCCTTTTGAGAATACCCCTTTGCAACCAATCTCACTTTGTATTTGTTAATGCTACCATCGGGACCATACTTCTTTTTGAATACCCACTTGTAGCCTACAGGCTTTCTGCCTTTAGGCAATGGTACCAAATCCCAAATTCCATTTTTATCCAATGATGACATTTCATCATTCATGGCTTCCAACCAAGAATCTGAATCAGACATCTTAATAGCTTCTTTGACAGTCCTAGGCTCACCAGTGTCTGCAAGTAAAGCATAAGCACAATTAACATTCAACATAGAGTGATTGTACTTATTAGGTGTATACCTATCAGGTCGTCGCCTCTCTCTCGAGTAGATCTTCTCAACTCTGGTGTTGAGGCTTCTTGAGGTTCAATAGGAGGCTCATCATCATGTTCTTCTTCAAAACTACTTGAAATGCTTGAACTCTCCTCATCTTCAGGTATCTTTGGATATTCTTCCTTAGTTGGAGGAATTTCAAGCTCAACTTCTCCTTTCTTTCCTATGTTGTGATCTAGTGACATAGGTTTCAACTCATGAAAAATCACACTTCTGTTGTACATAACCTTACCAGTCACTGGATTCTAAAGTTTGTATCCTTTCACACCAACTCCATAGCCAATGAAGATACATTTCACAGCTTTGTTATCTAACTTAGATCTATTAATATTAGGCACATGAGCATATGCCTTTGCACCAAAAACACGAAGGTGCCTTAAAGAAGGTTTCTTACCAGACCATGCTTCCATAGGTGTTTTGTCAACCAATGCTGAAGTAGGAGAATGATTCAACAGGTAACATGTTGTAGTAACTGCTTCAGCCCAAGTCCACTCAACATGCTTCTTGCTTTCTCCATTAGAGACCAATTCAACCTTTCAACAACTCCATTTTGTTGTGGAGTGTAAGGTACAATCTTATGTCTCTTAATTCCATGATCAACACAGTACTTGTCGAAATCTACACTACAGTATTCACCACCATTGTCTATTCTTAAACATTTAATCCTTCTCCCAGTCTAATTTTCAACAGGGTTCTTAAACTCCTTAAACCGACTGAACACTTCTGATTTAATTTTAAGAAAGTACACAAATGCCCTTCTTGAATAATCATCTACAAAAGATACATAGTACTTAGACTTAGACAGAGATGGAACTTCCACTGGACCAAACACATCAAAGTGAACATAATCTATAATGTCAGAAGATTTATGAGAACTGGAATAAAACTGAACATGGTTATGTTTTCCATATATGCAGTGTTCGCAAAAATTGAACTCAAAACTACAATCATCTAGACCTTCAACCAGATTCTTATTCTTCAAGGATTTAAAACCTTTTTCACCTATGTGGCCTAACCTATTATGCTAGAGCATTGTTTTCTCAGTAGGGAGTTTAGCTTCCAATGAATTAGCATTATGCATCATTATAGTTGTCTTAACAGACTTTTCAAGGATTACATTACAACATATAGGTTTAGCATTTAACTTATACAGTGTACCAATACGATCACCCTTTGCCAAAACAATGGAACTCCTAGTCATCTTGCAACCACCAGATACAAAAGTAACTTGTACTCCAACATCATTAAGTTTACTTACAGAGAGAAGGTTTCTTGCCAGACCTGGTATATGAAGAACTCCATTGATCCCCTTCACTCTACCATCTGGGAATTGAATTTTAATTTTGCCTCTCCCTACAATCTCCAATGTAGAATCACTAGCCAAGTATACCTTTCCACCAGCGTATGGTTCATACTTCAAGAACCACTCCTTGTGGGAGGTCATGTGAAAAGATGCACTATAATCTACTAACCAGATGTCATCTAAGGTAGGCACCGCCAGGGCTGCGACAAATGCATCTGCATCACTCTGAGAAGATTCAGTGTTAGAATACTTCTTCTTCTCCTCCTCCTTGCAATCCTTTCGGATATGCCCTTTCTCCCCATAGTTCCAGCATTTCACCTTTCACTTCTTGCCTAGAGATTTCAATCTCTCTTGAGACTTGGACTTGAACTTATTTCCTTTCTTCTTGTCTTTGTCTTTTGATCTGCCTAAAATAGAGAATGCATCTTTTGTCCCCTTAGAACATTTATTTCTCATTTCTTCTGATAAAAGAGTATTAACCATAGTATCCATCTTGAATTGGGTCGTAGTACTACTGATAGCCATCACTAAGTGTTCCCAAGAGTCAGGCAATGAACACAAGAGCAACATGCAACGTTCTTCTTCCTGAATGGACACACCAACAAAAGTTAACTATGCAAGAACCATGTTGAATACATTCAAGTGGTCTACCAATGGTGTTCCTACATCCATCTTCAGAGAGTACAACATCTTCCTCAAGAAAAGTTTATTCACCAAAAACTTGCCTTGATAAATATCTCCCAACTTATTCCAGAGAAGATGTGCAGTTTTCTCCTAATGGACGTTTAACAGAATAGAGTCAACAAGACATATCCTGATTAGACCCCTTGCCTTCTAGTCGGCTAATACCCAATCCTCTTGCTTCATGCCTATAGGTTTCAGCCCAGACATAACAATCCAAAGGTCTTGGTTGACCAACAAGTCTTCCATCTTGAGTTTCCATAGTTCGAAACAGGAACCATTAAATTTATCCATGTCTATGCGCCCTGAGGTGCTCACCATCTTAACCTGTAAAACAAACAAGTAGACACTCTATAAGACTCCAACTGAAACAAAACTTACACAAAAAACTAACCCTACCCAACAAGGATAACAAAACGGGCCAAGCTTTGATACCACTTGTAAGGAAAGCATAGTGCGGAAATGCCTTCCTAATGTTAATTAGCAGGGGAAATCATACAAGAATGTAGTTTAAAACTTTTACAGAATGTTAAGAATAACATAGACAAACCGAATATAATCAACACAGAGACAAAACACCAAGAATTACGTGGGAAAACCCTTTCAGGAAAAAACCCACCACCAACAGTTTGACACTTTATTTCTTGTAAATGAATTTACAATAAAGTTTTAGTCTACAACTATAGGCATTCATTCTCATATTCTAACAAATTGGTCATTACAATTGGCTCTCGATTATCAATCATCGCTTCTCAATGGAACTCTTTCTCATTGAGTTTCCTCTTGTCTTCCTATACCAGATTGTCGACCGTTCATCTGAGCAATTGCACCAATGGTTTGAAGTCTAACCGTCTTCCTACGCCGGTCTGCATTCATGGGAAACACAATATCCCACATGCACCAGGAAGTTGGGTTGGTTCGTATTCATATACACTGACAGGAACTTCTAATGTGACCATGAGCTCATCTTTTGGACTTCGGTTTGAAGTGAGTATCCGCGGTCGATCTCTACTCCATCGACCATCAAACAGACCACAAATATGTTGCTCTGATCTTCTGATGAACCAGTAGATGACTCCACTAATGCAACTCCAAAATAGGTCCGCTCCATCGGCTCATCAGAATAACACTCCAATAGATATACCCGAGTTCTCGATGATACCCGATCGCCAAAGGCGACTCCATCGGGTCATCGACAAGACAACCAAAATGGCTACCTGATCCGCACTACCAATGAAGGTAGACTCATCAGGTATCGGTGTAGCAACCAATTGTGTCACCTCGATCACTGATAACAATTAGTTGGTTTCATCGGGTCATCGGAAACACACCCGAACTGGTCCACCCGATAGTCGATGCTACCCCGATGATCGAAGATGACTTCGTTGGGTCATCGGGATAACTTCAAAAGCTTCTTCTCTATGCTCTGATACCTACTCTGATATATCAAGTTCATTGGCAAAGGCTATATCGATAGATGTTCCAATAGGATAGGTTACTCCAATCAGCCTGATCAGAAACTAGCACAATGCCAAGTGAATTCGAGGCACATATTTCCAACAAGAGAATCTAGTATGTTTGAGAAGTGAGTGTCATGGTGGGGGAGCTAGTGCTACCAAAATCTCTACCTATCTGCTTGTTTGAGGTATTTCTATGTCACGGGGGCCCCATTGAATAGTTTCTATTTCCTGCCTAGGTTGTGTATGTTTTCAAGTTTCTTCAATTTGTGCTATACCAATGAAAATATTTTGAACATACACAAAAATATTCTAGACAAACACTCCTTCAGACATTGTGTCTTCATTGTTTGTTGTGTTTTCTTGCCACAAAACATTCAACATTAAGATTTGGTCACATTCAACAACTTTACATTTGGACAAACTCATAAATTTTCTTAGAAACTAAATTTGGGTTGGGAAATCGCATCTGCGCAAAGCAGCTCTGCGTCTGTGTATCAAAGAAATCAACATTACTAGCACAATAGTTAAAACCACTTATCCGTTCCTTGAAACCACATCTGGGTTGGTAAATTGTGTCAACATAGGGCAAAATCGTGTTTTTGTTAGAAAGAAAAACATTGTCAGAACAACTGTTAAAACTACGTCTGTGTCACATAAAACTGCATCTGGGATCATAAATCATGTTTGTGCAGAATGGCTACATGTCTGTGTTTCAAGACAAAATTTACAAAAAATGGAAAAGAAAAAACATGCTTAGGTTTTGAGATTTGAAGAGCTTCTAAGGTATTTCTCATAAGGCTTCATCATTTTTTTAGTCAACCAACTTTGGTCTCATATTTGTCCATCATTTTCCTTCATTTGCAAACCCTCATATAAATTTTTGCAAACTAGAGTTAAAAGGTTGCTTTGTTGTCATCATATCTTGCAAACTTATTACAACACATCACTAAGTGGTTCCCGTATCAGATCTATCATCTTAGGGTCCCATTTGGTCATCTTTAGTCAAGGTCAACTTACCTCATCAAGAGATCTATCATCTCTTTGGAAGCCATACCTTACTTTACATCACACATATCTTGAACTTATATTTTTGGACATTGAAAGACAACCATAGATTCTTTTCATCTCATATCCTTTCTTGGTCTTCCATAGTCTTCACATTTCTTTCCATCTTTCATTTTAGCCAAGGTCTAGTTCATGGTTGAAATCCATTCCCAAAGGTCCAGAAGAGAAGCCGAAGAAACTCTAAGATCTCTCAACATGAGTACCTATGAGTTTTATGGAGATTAATTTTACAATCCATTTGACAATTGCAGTAATATGCCAAACAATGATAATGACAATGCATCTATCACCTCGACAGATATTGAAGAGAATATCTTAGATCCAAGATTCAATAGATTGGTTGAAGAAATAATGAGAAGAGATAGACAATACATTTTTCAAGTCATGGCACAAAGTGGAATAAGGCTACCTCATGATTTTGATATGTCACAAAATTTAGAAGAGGATCCTAATAAAATGGTTCAAACAAATACAAATCCTAGAGGACATAATGGTGGAAATATGAGAGAATGATTCATGCCTGAGTCAACCTCGTCCTTATCTCAAAAACTAGAAGTTCCCAATGCTCATACTCACACAATTTTTACTAGGATCTCTCATGAACAATTTCTCCATTTTCCTTTCTCATGGGGAAGGAATGCTAATACACATTCTCATGATAATACCCAAGATCATACCAATACATACAATTACACTCAAGCAAACATTCAAAATCATGACACAAGGAAACCCCATGTCATATTTGGGAGATATATCCAAGTTCACTCTTATGATACCTCTTATCCTCATGGTCATGACATGTATTGACCTAGACCTAGTGCTCCTCATTACAATACCATGCCAAGTGGTCCATATGCAAGTTACAATTATCTTCGTCCTTTATATAAATGCATCTATGATCAATACCATCCATACATGCATTATATGCCTCCTCCACCTGGTGGTTCAAGCATGGGACTAGCTCAAAGAGAAAAGACATCACCAAAGAATGATTTACAACAACAAATCAAAGATTTGCAAAAACAAATGGTAGACATTAATACACCAAATCAAGAGTATACAATGAAAGACATATGTCCTTATCCATTTGATAGAAGTGTTCCAATGCTTGCATTTCCTCCATATTTTGTGACACCAAAATTTATCAAGTATAAAGGAAAAGGGGATCCTAAGGCACACAAGAGACTTATTCACAACATGTATTGAGGTAGCTAACAAGGAAACATACTTTATGAGATTGTTCCCACAAAGTTTAGGTGGACAAGCTATGGAATGGTTCTCCCAACTTCCACATGGAATCAAGACATGGAGTGATCTAGCAGAAACTTTCATACAACATCGAAACAGATGTGTTAGTGACTACTTTGAGAAATACAAAATAGAAAAATGGGGAGTCTTTTTCTTCATTTTTACAGCGATGGAGAGTTCTTTCTAGTCGATGCTCTTGTGATATCCCACAAAAACAATAGTAGAAATTTTCACTCAAAATGTTAACAAGGATATTGGATATGAACTAAGAAAGGCTTGTTTGTCTACCTTCAAGGAAGTCATAGAAAAAGGATTGGAAACTGAGAAAGTCCTTATTGAACAAGACATAACTAAGATATTCAAAGAGAACAAGGAGGAATCAAATGGAAAAGACAAGCCCCACTTTTGGAATAAGAATAAGAACACAGTCAATGATGGGGTAGTGGATGCAAATGTTGTAAAACCAAAAATGAGTTTCCTTGATGCAAGTTCATCCAATGCAAACAATCAAGTGAACACTCAAAATCCATCAAAGCCTTGCAGGAAATGCACTCCATTAGGAGAGCCAATTGAGACAACATTCAAGAATTTGGTTGCAAACAAGCTCATAACATTATTGGATAATCCACCTTATGAACCAAAAGTAAAACCTGTATGGTGGAATGATGATGAGTATTGTGAGTATCACAAGAGAAAAGGACATACAATTGACAATTATCATAGATTGAAGGATTTTATACAAGATCTTGTTGGCAAGGGCGACATTGAATTTGATGGTCATACCTCCAATGCAGAACATGTGATGTTTACGGAGCCATTCCCTAAACACGATAAAGGAAAAGCCAAAGCAGATAATCAAGACAATTATGCTAAGATTTCCTATGATTATGATTCCACCGTTAACCACATTTTGATGGACAATTATGTTTCTACCATTATCATAAAGGAAAAACTCCCAAAGGTTCTACCGAAAGGAGTAAAGTTTTTTTAAAAGGTACTGTACCATCTTCCTCATCCTCTAAAGATGAAACCTCCAAATGTAATGTCACAACCCGTTGAGGTAAAGTCACCTTGCAAGGTGTTCCACCCAAGACCACAACCTCATCATAAGTATGACCTTGTAGATCAGTTAGGGAAGACACCCTCCCTCATTTCCATCCTTGATCTCTTGCGTATATCACCCTCACATAAGGCCATTCTTGATAAAACCTTCGTACCCATTGATCTTAACATGGACAAGTTTCAAGCCATGGTGGGATACCTTCCCACTCCACATTTCCTTACATTCATAGAATCTGATGATGTATCCATATTCCAACCACACAATGCACCTCTTTACATTGAGGCCTTTCTCCATTAAAACTATATAAAACAAATCTTGATAGATGGAGGAGAAAGTCTGAACATTTGTGCATTGAACACTATTAAACAATTGGGATATTTTGAACAAACTGTGAATTCAAAGAACAAGATCATCCAAGGGAACATTCACCTTACCTCTGAGAATTGGGCTAATCACGAAGGATGTGGTTTTTCAAGTCCTTGATCTAGATCTCACATACAACATACTCTTGGGACGTCGATGGATACATGAAATGAGAGCACTATTGATGAGTAGCCTTTTGGGTATTTTTGTATAGAATTATGTTATGTTAGATTTTTCATTGTGTGACTTAGACATTCCAGTTGTGATAGGTATAAGCTCTTTTATGTTTAAAACTATAAAATTTTCCATCTATTAATCAACCTTATAAATGATATGATAAATCTCTTTTAATGATATGGGAATGCTTTATTAAATGTTGGTTAGACGTAATATTGTTTGAATATGTGTTGTACATGTTAACTTCTATGTATGCAGCTGGAGGAGAGACTAAATCAACACAGAGACATGAGTTGTTGTTTCAAAGAGTTACAATCTTACTCAAATAGGATTGTTGAACCAGTCAAGCCGTCAGTTGATGAATTTGACAGAGCTCACAGTTGCGGTTAGTGTAATTATTGTTTTAGAACATGTATCGGTCTATTGAGGAGATCTAGAGGATTCCATGGCCTATATTTGTGCATTTAGACTAAGTCCTAGAATGATTCACCCTTCTATGCTTTTATTTCTAATAAAGGCCATCCTCCTAGTTTGTTGGGAGTGGATCGACTGTGTAGTTAGTTAGCTGTTAAATTTCCTATAAATCCATCAGTTAAGGATGGAGTATATAATATAGTTTTTATCTTTTCAAGTATTCAATTTACTTTTCTTTCATGGTCTAATAATACAAGAGATTTCATTTTTGCCATCTTTGTTGTTCAGAATTTCAATTGTGAATGTGATGTTGTCGCAATATTTAGATTTGGTTAAGGTTTTGGAGGCTCAACCAAGGGGGGCCACTTGGGGAGCATCCACATTCATTCACTTCCATATTTTTTGAACTAAATTAATTATTGAGATTATGTTTACTATTTATAATCCTTTTTGGTGACTGTCCTACATCCACAAAAAACTTCATTATGTGACTGTTCCTATAGCCAAAGAAAAGACAAAGTTTATAGTTACCAGCAAGTTAGTTTATTTCCTGCATAGAGTTACAAGCTTCATGTTAAGTAGGGTAAATTAATGTCACTAGAACCAATGTTAGAATATTATGCTTTCCATTAATTGCTTGTTTAGCTACTTCAAGTTTGAGTTAGTATTCCTCATGAGTCTCTTTGTGCACATATAGTGCAGACCTGTTTCAAGTATACGCTCCTGGGTTGACAATTGAATGAAATCCTTATTAATGAGCTGGTAGTAAAATGATAAAAAATAATTGAACCCCTTTTGGTCAAGGAAATGAGTCTTTACTACAA
The DNA here is from genome assembly GCF_030272615.1 of Cryptomeria japonica. Lineage (NCBI taxonomy): Eukaryota > Viridiplantae > Streptophyta > Pinopsida > Cupressales > Cupressaceae > Cryptomeria > Cryptomeria japonica. The sequence goes on from NC_081407.1 coordinate 530,581,413, forward strand.
GGGCATTGTAAGGAACCAACGTTTTTGGTGCCTTTGCCGGGGATGGTGTCAAACTAAGAACTTATTGGGAATATAGAATTTAGAAGCTTTAGGTTTTTGTTTCATGTCATTACAGTTAGAAAAAACTTTGAATCACTTGAGAAACACAACACAAACCCATTACCTAACATTTTGTGTAGGCGTATTAGCAATTAAGACAAAATTTGCATGCATAGGGGAAGATGAAGGGATGCATTAGGAAGATTTCTTCCCTCTCGGTCTAACCTTGAAATAAATCCTTATCAAGCTCCAGATATAAATCCTTTTGTTGAATCTTTTGTGGAAGCTAGAAATTGAGGTATTTTTGATTTATTAGAGGGAGACCTTGATTTCTTAAATGAACCCTCTGAAGAGAATATTTTACCTGTCGTTCTTTATCAACCACAAATGGAGGCTCCTGGTGGAGGACGTCCTCCAACTCCTAATCCATCTTTTGAATTCTCTATTCACGACCAGTATGATAATGCAAATTTGAATAATATACAAGCCTCCTCTCTTCAAAAGTTCTATGGTCTAGTCACAGAAGACACAGATACCTTTTTGTTTGAGTTTGATATTCTCTACAGAAGTTATGATTATATTACTGATGCCCATAAACTCAAGCCATTTTTTACTACTCTAAAAGAAGCTACTCTTAGGTGGTTTATGAGTTTAGGTAGAGATGCAATTACTACCTATGATGAAATGAAAGACAAGTTATTGGAGAAGTATAAAGACTATTGCAGAGGAATTGGTCGACATGGTGATGATATCTTCTAAATGACACAAGAAGAAGATGAAAGCTTGGAAGATGATCTTGAGAGTTTTCTATTTAATGTCAAGAAGTCCAAACATAGAACCTTAAGTGAAGAATCCCTGAAATTGATTTTTTTAAGGGGAAACAATGAGGACTGCATTGAAGCACTTGACCTTATGGGAGGAGGATACATTACTTAAGCTAAATGGGATGACATTAGGAAGATTTGTCAGAGATACTCTAGAGCTTCTGCCAAGAAGGGTAGATACTATAGTCCTGGATCTACAACAGTAAAAGCATCCTCAACAGTCTCCAGGATGGAGATAACTCATCTGTTAAAGGATTTCAAGGAAGACATTATCAAGAACATGGCAACACAACTGGACACACTTCAGGACAACAAGAAACATGCTAAAGTAGAAGCCATGCTATTAGAATACTATCACCATTGTAGAAACAAGAAGAGGGATTACAGATGCAATAACATTTCAAGCATTGAAAGCAAGCATGGATATCTAGAATTCAGATCACTTAAGGATGATGAAGGACAAGTCTTCTTTGTTGCATAGAGGAGACCATGGGCAACAAGAAAATTTATGCCTTAATATCCTCTTTCTTTCAATCATTCTTATGAAAATCTCAATGCTAATAATAATCGACAGTCCCAACATCCTGCTAATTGGTCAAATTATGGGAAAAACTATTGGGGAGACCAGAATCCTTCATGGCCAAATAACCCTAATATGAACATGCAGCAACCACAAGGTAATTGGCAACTTCCTCAAGGGAAATGGCAATCAACACCTCAATGGAGAGGAGAAAAATAATAAAAAAATCAATCTACTGGCTATATGCAGCCACCTATTCCTTCTCCTCAACAAGCCTTATTACCTCAAGCTATCCCAAATGCCAATGCACGTAGGCCCACTCAATTTCCAGCACAACCTACACCAAATCCTAATAGTAAACCATAACAACAAACATTTGTTACTGACCCTATCCAATACTCTACCTATGTTTTGAATATTAGTAACATGCAATTCTACTCAGGAAAGGACTTGAGGGTTCCTCGTTCACTAACTATCACTGAACTTCCTCCAGAAAAGGTGGAACAATTAGAAAATGATCACCCTCAAGCCACACAATTTAATTCTAGAGAACAAGCTGAGAAAGCATAAATAGGTGTGACAGACCCTCCATTTTCTCATAGGCTAGCAGTCAAAGAACCAAAAGCAGAGCCAACCTTTGACTTCCTAGACTAGATCAAGCATGTTTGTGTTAAAATACCCTTATTCCAAGCCATTAAAGATGTTCCCATCTATAGTAAAGCAATAAGGGAAATGTGTCTCAAGAAACTAGGCAGAAAAATAAAAGACCCACAAATTGTCCATGTTATAGGCCAAAAGGAAGATATTATATTGGAAAAAGATATTATTCCTAAGTATCCTGATCCTGGTAGTCCAGTGGTAGAAATAACCATTAATGGGGTTTTGGTTAAAAATTCTCTTATAGATTTGGGAGTCGCTATAAATGTAATGACCAAAAGGTTATTGCAAAATTTGAATATTACAACTCTAAGACACACTCCTATTATGTTGTAACTAGCTGATAGTTCCACAGTCACCCCAGATGGGGTTGTTGAAGACCTTATTGTCACCCTAGATTCCTGGGAATATCCAACAGACTTTATGATTCTCTCTCCTAAAGTCACCTTGGGAGGATATATTGTTATATTGGGAAGGCCATGGCTGGCTACTGCATATGCTTACATACGATGTAGGTTTGGAGATATGACCATTTCAAATGGTAATACCACAAAGAAGCTTGTTCTTTTTCCACCAACTAATCCTAATGAAGAAAATTGATACAACAATATGGCATAACTTGGGTGATGATGTTGAGGAGGTTGATCTACTACAATCATTAATGATGATAGGGAGGAGTTCTATCTTCCAAATGCAAGATGAGGATGGAATTTTTTCTCATCTTATCTAGAATAATTATGAAAAAGATAATCATCCTTCATGCCCTCTACAAATATTGTTACCATCACCTTCTACCTCATAATTCCAATATCAATCACACCTACTACATGCATTGCTCCCACATGAAGTCAAGACCACCACTATTAGTGTAACATCCATGATAGCACTGATTGAACAACTAGAGGTCTCTCCAGGAAGATTCCTCAATATCAACAATAACTTGACCATAACCCAACATGAATCTTTGGCAGAACTCCTAAAAATCCACCAACATGCATTTGCTTGGGACTATAATGACATGGAGGGATTGGATCCTATGCTATGTACACACATAATTTATATCAGTAAAGAAAGAAAACCAATCCGACAACCACAAAGGAGAGTGAACCCTGAAGTAAGAGAAAATGTTAAGCAAGATTTAGAAAAGTTGTTAGATGCAGGATTCATTTATCCCATCTCGGATAGTCAATGGGTATCTCATTTAGTCATTGTACCTAAGGAAGGAAGTAAGTGGAGAGTGTCTATTAACTATAGAGAGCTGAATGCAACCACTAAGAAAGATCACTTTCCATTACCTTTTATTGATCATGTATTGGACAATTTAGTAGGGAAGCAATATTTATCCTTCTTGGATGGGTTCAGTGAATATAACTAGATCAAAATTGCTCCTAAAGATCAAGAGAAGACTACCTTCACATGCCCTTGGGGCACGTATGCTGATTCAGTCCTTCCTTTTGTCTTATGCAATGCCCTTCCAATATTCCAAAGCACAGTTATCAATATATTCTCGGACATCTCTCTCAATAGAATGGAGATCTACATGGATGATTTCACAACCTATGGAGAAACATTTGATGAGGCCCTATCCAATCAGGATAAGGTTTTGCAAAGGTGTGAAGATCATCAACTATCCCTAAATAGTGAGAAGTGTATCATGATGATGACAAAAGGTATAGTTTTAGGCGATCATATATCTCAAATAAGCATTAAGGTGGACCTTGATGAAATAGAAATGATAAAAAATCTACCAGTACCCACAAAGAAAGAAGATGTAAGGAGCTTCCTGGATCATGCAATATATTACATGAGATTTATTCAAGTTTCTAGCAAAATAGCAGGATCACTATATGGGCTCTTAACAAAGGATGCTAAATTCAACTGGACAAATTCTTATGATCATGCATTCTCTACACTTAAAGATACTCTGACCAGAACACCTATTCTCTGAGGACCTAGCTGGGAACTTACATTTCAAGTTCATATAGATGCCTCTGACTATGCATTTGGCATTGTATTGGGTAAACAATAAGGAGCCAGTGAGCATGTCATCTATTTCATTAGTAATAACCTGCAGGGAGCTAAATTGAATTACACAGTGACAAAAAAGGAAATTATATTAGGATAACCAATGAACAAATGAGAGGGGGGGTGAATCAGTTGTTAACAAATTATAACTTTTAATCCATAATATAACCTTAAACAGATCAAGTACTGGTAAAGCACAAACAGATGCCAATAGAAATGGATACCGGTAAAAAATATAACTTAGCAATTAACCAAATAATCAGTGCAAAACAATCATACCACATAACACCATGAGTGGTATGTGGAAAACCCAGAAAGGGAAAAACCATGGTGGGAAGCCTATCCACAGTCAGATGATACTTCTGCAGAAAGTATGTGTTACAATGAGGGGCCTGCACTTGCAGGAAGGCACACTGCCTAGAGCGTACTGCTCATTACAAATAGAGTCTCACTAACTACAAAGAGGCTACAACATTCTCAAGATAAATGGACAATAATCCAATAGAGTGAACTATTGGAAATAGCATCTACTATGCTTGATTACTGTCCTGGTTAAGCTCAATGTCAGAGGACTAAATCCTCTTCTAAAACCAGTCCAATCACCAATGATCGATCAACTCCTCTACCTAAATGATACTACAATATTTGCATTTTACATTCCTTGACCATGACCTTTTTCAATAACCATGATACTTTACAAAGAGTTTCTACCTCTTATTTATACAAACCTAAAGGCCTAAACCATTTAGGTCGACCACCTAAAGATATTATAATAATATCATTACATAATTCCTTATTAAAATGATATGCCATATCGGCTTAAGACCAAAACAATAATAACAAACATGATACCGGTCCATAACCTAGATAGGTACCAAACCTATTCTGGGTCCACCACGCCAAAGCAATGTCTTCAAGCAATTTGAAGCACGATCAACGAACATCTTCAACATCCTAAAATCCTCTAAGAAGCTACACCAACACCAATTGTGCATCCTATCATGATTCCTCATTGAAAGCTCTGCTAGCAAAGCCTTAAACCAGTGTTGGTAAGAGTTTACCAGAGTGTATGATAAGATCCAATTACTAAGCCAATACCAACTCACCAAAACATGCTCATGGAAAAAATAAATCATGAAATCCAATATACTTCACTGATCCAAACATTCTGGAAGTGCCCAACATACAATCTCTTCTGTCAGTAACACTAGATCTTATATCGGTAACCTGTATGTCGGTAACCATCCACATCAACTAGTATAAATCTGTCTACCGGTAACAACTAGTGTTGACATCAATGACAAAACATCAATGCCACATGTAATCAATTCATCCAAAATTCCAACAATTTCCCCCTTTGGCATTGACGACAACACTAGATGTGAAAAACATCTAAGTACCAAGAAATGCCAAACAAGTGTCCCCCTGTGGAAGACAACCAATAATAAATAGCTCTCCCCCAGTGAATGATATCTCTCTAAGGCTTTGAACAAATCCCTCTCCCCAATGTATACAATTTTTCTTTTATTTTCACATCAATATCTCTCCTCCTTTGACATCAATGCCAGAAACCTGACAAAAATATCAAAGAAATGATATAAACCTTTGGATCTTAAAGCTAACTACTCTCCCTAAGTAGTAGCACCATTCATCAGTGTCAGAATGGATAATGTTCCCTATAATGCATACCAGACTGATGACAAACTTCATCAATCAAGTCTCTACTGGAGGGGCAGAAACCCCTAACCTGTCTCTCAAGTATTCAAATGATTCCTTAGACAGCGGCTTAGTGAATTTGTCTACAATCTATTCTTTAGTGTTCACAAAAACCAATTTGACTTCCTTTTCTTCTACCTTGTCCTTCAGAAAGTTATACTTTATTGAAATATTCTTAGTCTTAGAGTGAAATATGAGATTCTTGGACATGTTAATAGCTGCAGAGTTATCACAGTAGATAACTACCAGTTCAATACAATTTACCCTGATATCCTTCAACATTTGCTTCATCCACTGAACTTGAGTACAATTAGTTGCTGCTGCAACATACTCAGCTTCTGCAGTAGATAAATAAATGCATGACTATTTTTTGCTTATCCATGAAACTAGTTTCTTTCCAAGAAAGAAAGCTCCACCAGAAGTGCTCTTCCTGTCATCAGTATCACCTGCCCAATCCGAGTCAGTATATGCACATAAAGTGAAATCGTCATTTTTGGAATACCATAGACCATATTCTATTGTTCCTTGCAAATACCGGAATATCCTCTTTACTGCACATTCATTATTTTCTTTAGGATTACTTTGATATCTTGAAACAATACTTACTGCATTCATAATATCAGGTCTAGTTTGAGTTAGATATAACAGACCACCAATCATAGATTTATACCTTGTTGGATTTACCGGTGAAGAAGTATCCTTGATAGATAATTTCTCATTTCTAGCCATAGGAGTACTTATCAGTTTGGAATTCTCCATACCAAACTTTTTCAACAATTCCCTCAAATACTTAGTGTTGACGATTGTTTTTGACACACCCGCCAACAGTCAGGTAGCCAATGTGAACACTCACCACCTCTCTTGGAATGAAATGAATTTTGGAAAACTTCCTACCCAAAGGTCTCTATAGTCGGGTCATGACAGTGATGGGAAGCCTAATGGTTGATGTAGTTGTACCTGTTAAGGGGCCTGCTAGTTAAAACTAAATCGCGTTGGTTGTGAATGGCTGAACTTCCCTTTTTTTTTTTTTTGTATTTTATGATTTAAGATTCTCTAGAAAATAAACTGCAAAGAGTAAAAGGGAACAAGAAAATAACAATAAAACCAATACAATAACAACTTAATGAACTATTCAATTAGTTCCCTGCAATCCAAGAAATTATCAAATATTATCCAAGTTAGCATTCAACAACGAACCTCCAAAAAACATACAAAATCATCAATTTCATAGACTTATGGAAATAAAATCATCAACACTATGACCTATCATAGTAATTCTCATACACCACTAACGTGCGCTATATGATTCATAAAGTATTAAACAAAAAAGATCAAACCGCATTGCTAACTCCAAATAATAGACATTACCAGATTACACAGAACAATCTAGTAGAATATAGACATAGATTAGGCAATCTACAAGTTGATTCTCATATTAATCTCAATGAATGTGTAAAAAAAATATCTCAACTTCTTAACAATCTGCAAAATACTCTAAAAATCTCTAAGTGGGCCACAAATCATCAATTTTGGGGTCCTTACAAATGAATCCAACTTCTCAATTTATAGAAGTTTTCTGCCCTATTATCTAGGAAATAAATCTAACCTAAATTAAGAACTAAAACAAGGAATCGTAGTTAACTTGCAACTTTCTGCCTTGATACTCCAATTAACTACTATGAAATGGGGGTTGCATGAGCACTATGAAGACCATGCTGGATGAGCCACATTTTCGTAGTCATGCAGAATTTTGCTCAAAATTGGAACCTAAGTTGGAGCTGTAGCTTGAAAATACAAAATTGGGGCCATGCAAAAACCTTGCTATTTTTAGTAATTGTATGTTCATCCTTCACTTTTTAATAAAAGCTCTATAATTATCCACTATGTATGCGACTACTTGGAAAGGAGGATCAGCTACATGTTTAATTATAAATTTATATTTCTTCAAAACTTCATCTGCATGCTTCTTTCCTTTCTATAGCTCCCCTATTGTCTCTCCCACCTCTTGACACTGAGTGATCAAATATGTGTACCTGTCCATGAGGGAAACATCAAACTAGGCCAAAGGTCCTAAGTGTTGAGCCTCATATGCATCCCATTGATTCAAAACTTGTTGCGTCATTATTCTAGTACTAGTTAATCCTAGACCGAAGGCTCCAAGCATATGTTTTACAAAACTCTCATATGAAAAAATTTCTCCGAGGAGAGGGACTCGAATCTCTACCATATCCTTCATATACTACTGAAACATTTCAATCTTCAGCTCCAACATGTACACATAGGACTGCAAGTTCTCACAACTGTCCCCTCCTAAAAGGTCTTCCTCCATTATTGTCTCTTCCCCTAATCGCAATAATTTATTCCAAATTTGGAACTGCTTATTGAAAATGCTTAGCTTCCATTCCCATTGTGTAGTAGAAGAATCTAAAGCTCCACCTACATGTACTTCCCTCCAGTAAATCTTCATAGTATCCTACAACAATAATCTAATCTTAGCTGCATTTACTTGGGTCCATGATTTGGCTGCAGCGGCCACTCGTCTCACCTCCACTAGTGCATCACTTCTCCCTTTAAAAATGAGGAGGTTGAAGGTAGGTCATTGGGATTACAAGAGTCTAGAGATTTGATCATTTCAATCAGGAGCTGCTTGTATTTCCCTAGTTGCGCTTTGAGCTCCATGTTTGAAGTATGCTCTTTTTCAACACACCCCATGACAACACTTGTGGCTAGCTCCAAAGTATCTAGCTCTCCCCACTTTGTTTGTTTACCCAAATTTACCTAGGATATTTGATACTTGGGGGAAGCTTGTCCCTCAACTTGGAGTGGAACTGCCACATCTGCAATCACTTCACCGAAGCCCATTTTTGATAAATGATGAATGGTTTTTAGCTTCTTAGCCTCTGGTGACTCCTTGGTGATTACTTGTTGTAAAGTGAGCTTGGGAAGCTCTGCTTTTCTCTTTTTTTTCTCAAAAGTGAACTCGATCCATTGTGGTATATCTTCATCCTTGTCACCTTGATGTGACACTATGTCTACAGTTATAACATGGACCTTCACCCGCTCCTCTGCTTCATCTCTTTCCTTTGCCTCTGTTTGCCCGGGATCTTGAGGTGAGGTAACTTGGCTGGCTAGATTTTTTTGGAGAGCCTGTTGCTTTGTAACTCTCCCAAATTCCACTGACCTCTTCATTAAATGTCATCTCTTCCTCACCTACCTCTGTTTCACCTTGCTCGGCTGCTATATCCTTGAGGAGGTCCTCTTGATCTTGAGGGGTTAGAACTAGTCTTTTGTTCAATAGGTCCTCTGCCTCATCCCCTTCTTTCTCACCTTCTAGCGGCCGATGTTTTAGAAGATCCTCGTCTTCCTAATCTAAATCAAATTCAATGTTCCTAACTTGTATTCCTTCAGTGGTAGACCTGAAGCCTTGCACTCCAGGCTACCCTGCAGGTATATTAATTGGTGGCGGTGCAAGGGCGTTGGTACTTGGATCTTGTGTGGCAGCTATTGAAGGTGGTTGAGTAGGTATATAATTGGTAATTTATATTTCTTCTTCCTGCTCTTGGGTACCCTCTCCTGCAGTCTGCCCTATAGATGTCCTTGGTGGGAGGACTTTAGCCAGTGGTACTGCTCCTAATTCATCAGTCACTCCAAGGTCTGGTGCCTTCTTCAACAACTTAGATTCCTTCATCTTCTCTTTGAATTTCTTCATTAAGTCCTTAGTGCTTTCTTGACATTTCTCCCCCTCATCAGGATCGGTGGACATATTTTGTCTTCAGCTTAACCTTGTCTTCCGAGCATACTCCTTGTAACCCCTTGACTAGGATACCCCTGAAGTTGAATCCTTATGTTTTTCCTTTGAGGCACTGGGGCTCTGGCTTAACCATTGTTTGGTCCTATTGATGGCCACTTGATAAACCTTTTCAATATTCACATCCTCATTTGTGGACCACCTTATTGGGGAGAGGGGCTTCTTATGAATTTCTAATCCTTTATAAGCCGCATCGAGCAGGTCTCCATCATCCCTAAGGTCTTTAGGGAGATTGGTATCAATTCTGAAATCTCTAATCTATGGCATAGATAACCTATTATAGTTCTTCTCTCTGACCTCAAAACTATCCTGGAGGTTGGCCCAAAAATCCTCCAATCTTGGCCTGTGTCCCTCATATGCCTTAGGAATAGCTTGTTTGAGCTTCCCGTAGGGATCATAAAATTCCCTAGCATAATCATACTCTTTCAAATTCAAATCTTGAATCTTTGGCTCTGCTAGCTTTGCAACCTGTATCTTCGAACATGAGAAGTATCCAATAGATACTGAAAAATCAATACCTATTTTATGTTTCAAAGATAAGAGAGATTGGAGGCCCAATAGTTGTCCTACATAATATAACAATATTACTCTATCATTGCAGTATCTGGGAAGCAACATTGGGTTCCCTATGAATCCACTGACCCTAATGTAAGTAGAGCATGGGTTCTGGATAAACCAACATGCCCACTCTTGGATAATAGCCATGGCCTCCAGGCTAATTCGGTATCCTGTGTCTCCTGTCAATTTAATTATTATTGGAAAAATGAAGGCATCATTAATTCTTTTCAAATGAGCCTTTGCATTGGCTAGGGTGAGTTGGGAGTAATATTCCCATACCTTCTTCTATCCTTTCTCATCCCCTAACTGACCCTCTACTTGTAGTCCCAGAAACTTTCCAACTTTGACAACCACCCAGATGACATAAGATGTGAAAAAGAACTTTTGAGTCTGGTGGACTTCCTTCATTTGTTTGCAAATGTTGTTAGAGAGGATCTACAACCAATCAAAATATTATTTTCCAATTAGGATAGTGGTCATAAACTGGAACATCCATGGATGGAAATGCTTACAATCAAGCTTGCCAAAGGCCCTGCTCAGCATAATAATCAAGTCTCTTTGGGGCTCCTTGAAGTCCACCCTCAGGATCTCTGTTGCCTTGAGACCTATTTTCCTTTCTTCTTCTAGTGAGTTTTCCATCATGTGCCTTTTATTTTCTGCAACTTTACCACTCCATGCCTTCAAGGCCTCCTCTTCAGTTAAAAGGAATATCTCTTCTCTGGTCGGGATACCAAACATGAACCCTAGCATTTCAGGAGACAAGTCTATAAATGTCCTTCCATGTGCATCAGTACACTTTCTAGTGTCAGGGTTGTAAAATTGAGCAATTGTCATTATAGATTCTGGTGCTTGTATTGATTGTGGAAAAACAATTGTCTCCACTAAGCCCGACCTTTTGATTCTCTTATGTAGGGCCTCTAGTTTGGGCTTATTTAACTAGGTTCTAATATCTTCAATTTTAATATGGCCAATCTTCATGTTGGTAACCCATTTGATTTGATCATCCAACTTTGAAGAGTAGACTTGACCTTGATAGTGGTACTTCATGGTAGTAGGAAGTCTATCAATATCTTTGCTTCTTTTGCTAGAAGATGAGTCCATATAAGTACCCGAACCTATGAAAAGAAAATGAGGATCAGTTCTTTACAAAAAAAAACATAAAAAGTTCCTTCACTTCGGGAATTCGAGCTTCCAGAGTAGGTAATTTTTCCTTTTAAAACGGGTTCTGGAACTTCGGGGTTCCGGGGTTGGTACTCATGGATGCAGTCCAGAACTCTAGGGTTTGTGGTTGGGTAGATAGGCCTTGAATCTGGAATTTCGGGGTTCTAGGGTTCTGGGGTAAGAAGTTTAAGCTTATCTTGGGATCTCATGGTGTCAAGCCGAATAACTAATAGGAGCTTAGCAAAAATATTTATAAAAGATAGACCTCGAAACTTTGGGGTTTCGGGGTTGGTAAGTTTCAACAAAATCCCAGAACTCCAAGGTTCCAGGGTAGGGAAGAGAAAATCACTCAGAACTCCGAAGTTTCGGGGTAAGGAAACTAGGGCATGCTAGACACGCGAAAAACACAAAAAAAAGAAAAAGAAGAGAAAACAAAAACAAAAAAAGGACAAGGAAAGAAAATCTAACCTAAGAAAATCACCTAACTAGTGGATCAAAATGCCCAAGAACACAAAAAGGAAGATCGACAGTTCGGAGGCTTGCGCTTAGGAGGCAAGGAAGAAGGATCTTTGAATGCACAAATGAATTTTAAAATTTCATCATTCCTATTTATACCCCCTCCCAAAACATGTCTGTACGAGCGACTTAAACCAGACCTTGGGATTTTGAGGTCCCGAGGTTCTGAGCTCAACAAACAAAACACCAAACAAAACATCCTACCCCGGGACTCTGGGGTAGGAAGGCAAGCAAACCAGGATCCACTTCGGAACTTCGGAGTTCCGAGGTGACTCAAACACACATACCTTGAGACTCTGGGACTCTGGAGTTCCAAGGTAAAGAACTTACACACATACCTTGGGACTCCGGGGGTCCAGAGTTCGGAGGTAAAGGAACTAGAACACACACAAGACATACATACCTCGGGACTCCAGAACTCCGAGGTTCTGAGGTAAAGAACAAGCAATCAAAAGACACACCTTGGGACTCCAAAGTTCTGAGGTAAATAATTCACACACAAAATACACAAAGAAGGAGACCAACCTCAGTTTGGAGTCCCGAGGTAAAGGACTAAAACAAAATAACAAAAAGAGACCTTAAGACTTTGGGACTCCGAAGTTCCGAGACAAGAACAAAAAGGAAAAGTGAGAAACAATAGGGGACCCATATTGTAACACAAGGAAACTAATGGGGAATGGATATGCAAGGCATAACAAATGATGACTATCTGAGAAAAATGACTCTAGGCAATTTAGAATTTCAGAATCTCTGGTTAACCTGACGCCTAAGGCTATTATAATTCAAAAGGATGTATAAGAGAAAAAGATGAGTGAACCAATGAACAAACAACCAAGTCGAGAACTAAACATGATTAACTCTTAAGTCTGTGTGCATGATTTTTTACTCCATCATTTTCAATAATGCAGATAATTAGAGGAAATTGGGCGCAAGCTATGTAGTTGAATCCAACCAATGTGTTTTGTGCAATGTTATCCTGGGCATAGCTCTACTGCCAGCTAGGCATCCATAGCCCCGGTGGAGGTTACTTGAGACACCCATTTTAGTTGCTTTAAGAAGATCATTTCTTTTCTCTCTCTTTTTTTTTAAAAACATTATAGAACATAGAATGACTTATTTCCTTAAATAACATTTAAAGCAACTTTTCAAACATTGAAGTCCGATTACTAGGTTGGGAACCATAGTGGATAACGTGAAACATCTCGACTTTGGATTTTTCACTTGAAAACCAGTTTATCTGATATCTTACAAAAAATTTTGTTGTATCTTAATGTGATGGTAATGCTGAGTTTACCAAGCTAGCCTTTTCCAATTGAAAGTCAAAAACTCAAATCATATTTAAATGATTATATACCACCTTGAACGAGTATAGACAAAATTTTCAAAATTAACCAAATGACAAAGAAGTCGTAAATAGCAGAGAGTCAAAGTCTCTCAGGATTTGGCAACATGTTATGCAAAGGATACCTTCCTTTTAGAATCTTTGAGAACAAAATATGTATATCTCGACACAACAAACAAACAAAACGAACAATCAAACAAGCAAAACAAACAGAACAAAAGGGAAACATGTATGTAACAAAATGAAAACACAACAAACAAACAAAAACCCAAACAAACAATGAAGCAAAATAAAAGAAACAACTAATCTACTATATACAACAGAATCTTCACTGAAAATTAATCAAATTAATGTTTGAGGAACTGACCATTGACGGGCAATGGTACAAGTTCTTCAGTCAAAGAGCTTAACCTAAAGGTGTTTTCGCCTAAAATTTTGGCTATTTGGTAAGGACCTAACCACAACCTTTCAAAATTGTGGTGATCACCTTTCTTCTCCTTGGCCTTGTCCCATAACAGGACCAGGTTAGAGATCTGAAAAGCTTTCACCTTAGCCCTTTTATCAAACCATCGCTTAACAATGGCTTGGTGTTTGGCAAAGTGTTGTAGAGTATTAATTCTTTTTTCATCGTCTTAATAAATTTAAGAGGCGAACCTCTACCTAATCCTCAATGTCAAGTTCTTTCATTAATTGGAGGACCAGTATTTGTAAGTTGATTGGGAAGATAGGGGTCTGGCCATAGACAAGGTAATACGGAGAAGTTCCCAAGGCAGCTTTTACTCTAGTTCGATTATCCCATAAGGTGTATCTCAACTGATTATGCCAATCCCTGAGATTTTTCTCAAGTAGCTTCTTAATGACATCTAGGATGTTCTTGTTCATAGATTCAGCTACTCCATTACCTTTCGAGTAGTAGTTAGATGAAAATTTCAATATCACTTTATATTCGTATGACCATTGCATCAACTGTGTAGAAGTAAGAGTAGGTCCATTGTCACATACCGGAGTGAACGACATACCAAACCTGGTGACGATGTGCTCTTCAATAAATTTCAAGACTACCTCAGCAGTAGCATTCCAACATGCAATGAATTTTGTCCACCGGGTGCAATAATCCATCGCAGTAAGAATAAACTTATGTCCTGCAGATGAGTTAGTATTAATAACACCTATGAAATCTAGTGCCCATTGGGCAAAAGGTCTTACCTCGAACACTGGTTGGAGAGGCATGGTGGGATTTCTTTCTATGGAGGCTGCGGTTTGGCACGTATGACAATGATGAACATGCTCATGAGTATCCTTAAATATGCTAGGCCAGTAATATCCAACCTTCAAGATTTGATGTGCAGTGGCATCCGCCGACCCATGACTTGTACCATATTTCCCGTGAAATTCCTCAATCATATTACGGGCTTCTTGATGATCAAGACACCAAAGGTAAATACCTTCATAATTATTTCTATAAAGTGTCGAATCCTTGATCATATAATTGGCACTTTTGAGCCTTAATGCTTGTCTTTGCGTGGTTGTCAACCCCTCAGGACACCTATTATTTAGAAATATAAATACCAAATCCATGTACCAGGGGTTTTGAGTGAATGACTCCAATGTATACTATTGGAACTGGATTTGAGGGATGTCAGTTGCCATGGCCTGAGACAATCCTTGGCCTCGGACCAACTTCATTGGATGCATCTCTAGATCAAATTCTTGCAATATTGCCATCCATTTCCCTCGATGTTCTCCCAACTCAGACTGCATGAGTAGTGACTTCACCGCTTGATTAGGGACAATCGCATAAATTTTACTCCTTGGGATATAATGCCTAAATTTCTTGACTGCTCTCACCAATGCAAAAGCCTTCTTTTCAAGAGAAGAATATCTAACCTCGACACTTTTGAAAGGAGAGCTCATAAATGCAATGGGTTTCTCATCCCCTTCTTTCCTCTGCATCAAGACAGCTACTCCCAAGTGTAATGAAGCAAAATAATATATGTAAAAAGGTAGAGTGTAGTTAGGATTGGTCAACACGGGAGCTTTGGTGATGGTTTTCTTGATCTGGGCAAAAGCCTCTTTTGCTTCAGTTGTCCATTCGACCTTAGCATCCTTCTTCATCATTTCATTCAATGACTTGACTATCTTTGCAAACCCAATAATAAACTTTCTAACAAAATTGATCTTCCCAAAGAAAGATCAATTTTGACTTGACTTCATCATTTCATTCAATGACTTGACTATCTTTGCAAACCCAATAATAAACTTTCTAACAAAATTGATCTTCCCAAAGAAAGATCTCATCTCCTTTTTACTATTGGGCATTTGTAACTTCAATAATGCTTCTACCCAATCTGGGTCTATAGATATCCCCCTCTCAGATATTACGTGGCCAAGTAGCTTTCCTTTAGCCACTCCAAATACACATATCTTGGGGTTAAGGGAAATCCCATATCTCCGACATCATTCCAATACCTTTTGGAGGTAGTCTGGGTGGTCTTCTCTAACCTTGGAAAATATCATTAAGTCATCCATATAGATAATAATGCATTTTCCAATCAGTTCATTAAAGGTCGTATCCATTGCTCGTTGGAAGGTCACCCCAGCATTGATCAACCTAAATGGCATTCTTCTATACGTATACATTACCCACTTTGTTGTAAATGTTGTCTTCATACAATCCTCATAGTTCACCAAAACTTGGTTATATCCAGAATAACCATCTAAGAATGACATCATTTGTGAACCATTTACTATTTGTAGTACTTCATCCAAAGAAGGAAGCAGGTAATTATCTTTCTTGGAGGCTTTGTTGAGATTGTGAAAGTCCACACAAAGTCATATTTCTCCATTCTTTTTTCATACTAGTACCAAATTAGAAACCCAAGTAGAATGTCGTATCGGAAAAATAATCTTGGCAGAGAGCAACTTTTGTACTTCCTTGAAAATCAAGGGTTCTATTAGTGAATTGACCAGTCGTTGCTTTTGCCAGAATGGCTTTATTTTAGGTTTTAGGGGGATCACATGAGTGATGATTGTTGTATCTAATGTCTTTAAATATTCATACCCCCATTCTATTACATCGATGAACTCTTTCAAGATTTGTAAAAGTTTTTCTCTTTCATTTTGAGTGCAAATCTTCCCAATATAGACAATCCTCTCTTGTCCTTCTAGACCAATATTATGTGGCTTGAACTTTTTGGCATCTGAATCCATCGTTAATCTCTCCTTTACTCTAGGGTCAGAATAAAAAAGTCTCTCTAAGGTGATCATCCCTTTAGGAATTACGTTAGTTAGTAAATCCAAAATATCAGCATTACTTTCGACATTAAGATCATCTGATTTATCTTCCTCATCAATAATTTGCTTTTCAAAAGCCCCTAAATTGGCAAGAAAGGCTAGAATGTGGTCATCATCCCAGAAAACTTGGAAGTGTTTGATATTATCAGGTACAACAGGTATGAAGATTAACTCTATGAAAAACTTCTTCAAAGGGGATTGGCTTTCTGGTTCTAATGTATTGGCAGCTATGACCAATGCATCAGGTATTCCGTTTACTTTCCTGGGTACCAATTGAATGTTGAAAGCATCAAAATCCTCAATCAAATCCCATACTCTATTCCTATACGCTGCTAACCTTTTATCGTGACATGCATATTGGCTTTGCACTTGTTTGACCACCAGCTCAGAATCTCCTTGCACCTTCAAACACTTTTCTCCCTTCTTATGAGCAAAAAGTAATACTCTAACTAAGGCCTCATACTCCATCATGTTATTAGTACAAGGGAATTGGAGTTGGTAAGAAGCTACAATGGTTTTCCCTTTTGGGTTCGTTAACTCTATGCCTACTCCACTGCCTTGCTTAGATCTTGACCCATCAAACTTTAAAAACCATATTTCATCTTTTGGTCTCTTTACATTTTTTACCTTAGGGTCAATGATCAGACTAGCTTCCAGAGACAATTTTTACTTATCCGACTCGAGGTCTTGTGACAATTGAGGTTGTTTAATTTCTGGTTGCATGAACGCTTCAGTAGTATTAGGAACAACCTGTTCCAATTGAGGTTGAAGTTGAGATTGTGTTTCTTTTTTCTCTTACTCAAGAGGAATATCTTCCTTCTCTTGTTTAACAATCTCAACTGTGAGAATCTCCTGGTTGTATTCTTTAGGTAGGGTAGTCTTACTTATAGGATCCATTGTTTGGGGCTCTAATCCTTCACAACTCTGACTTTGAACTTCTTCCATATTGATGATATGATCATCTTCTTCATATGGAACCGGGCTCATCAACTTCATAATCTCATTCTGACATGGGATACATGACATCTTTGAGTGCTTCTCATGATGTATCTGGCACCATTTTGGATGCAAAAAATCTTGTATCTTCATAGTATCCCCCAACAAACACATTCCTTATTATACTGCTATAGCAAAACCTTTGACCCACCCTCTATATGCAGTCATGTCTGCTCGAAATAACTAGAGAGGAGCTGGTGTAGAGAAAGTGAGGATTTCATTGACCCTGTAAACTCCTAGACTCACTTCAGCAAACACCACCTCATTGGGAGCACCATAATCTGTTACTAACTTCTTCAACTTAGGTTCACTATCGATTCGGATCTGGTTGCTTACCCCCTTCCATGGAAGCCACAAGTATGTAAAACAAGTCGAGAAATATCCTCCCAAAGTCTTTGACCAATCCCTACTAAGGAGCATCCCATATACTTCCATAATATCCACTACTTGAATGTCAATATAACAAGATATTTGGGAATCAACACCTAATTGGATGTATACATCTTTCAATTCCCCGATTACGTTAACCTCAGTTTTGTCTAGTTGTACCACCTTTCTATTTGCATGTACTGGTTTAAGTCCGAGCTTTTGACATATAGAGTAGGGCATTACATTTCCTGAAGCCCCTGAATCTACCAAATAGTTGTGTAAATTCTTTTTGCATATCCTCAAACTCAGTAAAAATGGTGCATTCTCTATTGCATCACTACCGACGTTAGTGTTGACTTCATTAAGGTATGTCGTCTTAACCCATTGCTCTATGAATCTAATAGTTCCAACTTTCTAAGGAGAGCCCTCTTCTATTTAGGGAAATAACTTAGTACTTCCATTAGGGACATAGTGGTGGCAGTCCTCTCCATCTCCTTAGTAACGCCAAATGATCCTTTCAGAACATAATCTTGCCCTTGAGCTTGTCTAGGGCGTTCTCCTTGAAAAGCCTGAGGAGGGTGAGGATTGTTGCTTGCATTTTCATTAGGAGGTACAAACCCACCCATCGAGGGAGGTGGATCCATTAATGGAGCTTTACCTTGACTCCTAAGATTGTAGTTGTTTCAGGTCTGAAAGTCCTGAGCATCGTAGACACATGGTTCACCTTCAGCTTCAGCCTGAAATTCTTTGCATAGGACGGTATCAAATAGCATTGTATTATTAATCTTATTGGGTTCATCATTGGAACAATCTTTTGGCTGAGAGTCAGCTTGAGCATTTCTTATGATCTTCTTGAATTGAGCACAATTAACCTTAGAATGCACCACTGTATCATGCAACCTACACCAATTTGTTAGAAAATTCATATCCACAAGGTTAACACTTTGTGTGTGGTTTGGATTATCTCGTATGTAAGGGTGATCATGGTTCACCCCACCATTATTCAGACTTGTGTTCCACTGCTTGTTATAAGGTTTGTTATTATACCTTTTATTTTGGTTCTGGTTATTGTAGTTCCACTGATTATTATATGGTTGGGATTGATTATAACCTCCTGGAGGATTTATTTTTAGATGGCTCAAGTCTAAAGTAACCTCTAAGATCATTTTCTTTAAGGCATCTACTTCAGCAGATATATGAGATCCTTGATTCTCAGGTGCCATGGTTGGAGGTTGGTTTTCTATGTTAGTATTACCAAATTGTTGACATCTCCCTTGCGCTTGACCAACATATTGTGTTTGAGTGGGGGTGGTATTGGCATTATTTTGCCAAGTCAAAGCTTGGGCAACAAACTGTTGATTCGCCTGAGGTTGGGGTGCATAGATTGGCACCGGGTTCATCATTGGGGAACCTACATGTAGAGGCAAGGGTACGCTTGGGAGTTGATTCCTTAATTCACCCCTATAGGTAGATTATATCCAATCCCTCCTAGTGTTTGATTCAACTCATAATTCATACTAATTTCTAGTGCGAAGACTTTTGCCAAAGTGTCCCTTTGATCTTGGGGAACACTCTTCATAATAAACATAGCAGTCCAAGGGTCGATAGCTCTTAGATATGAGTCAATGGCTACATTAGGCAATACCTAGTAAGGAGCTTGTAGCCTCTTGAATACCCTTTGGAAGCTAGTATTAAAAAATGTTAATGGCTCATTTGGTGACTTCTTTAGAGAATCAAACTGATGGTATAGTGTTTCGGGGTCTACGTACACTCAAAATTGATTGATGAAATCCTTCTCTAAGACGTCCCAACCTGTGATAGAATTTGCAGGTAAGGTTAGGTACCAATTGTATTCATTCTCCCCAAGTGAATATGGGAAGAGTCTATATACTACATCTTGGTGTTCAATATGGTTACGAATGACCACATCTTTGAATGCTTCAATATGTTCATCAGTCGTTTGTCCCCCCAAATAGTAAAATTTGCGGCAAAATTTATCGGGGTTTCTAGGTAGGTCATGTATACCCCCTGGTATGGTTCCTAGTGGTGTGGTCTCTTGGTTAAAGTAGGCCATTGAAGGTGGTGACAGTGGATGTTGAGTCACAAAAGGCGCAGCAATAGGCTGAGGACTAGGAATCAGTTGATCTTCTACATTGAGTATGGATGACTGAGGTTGTTGAGGGTTGTTTCTTAGCTTTGTCCCTTTTTCCGCTAGTGGCAGGTCCTAACTCTACTAAGTCAGATGGTGAAGAACTACTCTTAAGGACTCGGTGGAATCTCTCTCGAGAGAAAGATGATATACGATCCATCTTTATACCTCAATTCTCTGGTTGAGGAGGTGGTTGTGGATTCACCTGAGGATTAAGTTGTGTTTGTGCCTCTGCTTCTATACATATAGCCTTTTGTCTCTAGTTGTCCAATACTTGTCATGCTTGTAACCAATCATTATAATCTCTTGTATTGTCCCAAGCAAAATCGTATAGTTGGGTAAGAATGTTGTCTTCCTTGTTGTTGAGGTTAGGTTGGGTAAAGGGTATCAATCCATCTCCTAGAAGTACCATATGTGGTTAACCAGTGAGGGGACTAGTCTAGGCCCTCCTTCTAGCACCATTTTTTGTTGATGACTATTTTTGACACACCCGCCAACAGTCAGGTAGCCAATGTGAACACTCACCACCTCTCCTGAAAAGCAATGAATTTGGGAAAACTCACTTCCCCAAGGTCTCTATAGTCGGGTCATGATGGTGATGGGCAGACTAATGGTTGATGTGGTTGTACCTGTTAAGGGGCGTGCTGGTTAAAACTAAATCTCCCTGGTTGTGAATGGCTGAACTTCCTTTTTTTTGTATTTTATGATTTAAGATTCTCTGGAAAATAAACTGGGAAGAGTAAAAGGGAACAAGAAAATAATAATAAAACCAATACAATAACAACTTAATGAACTACTCAATTAGTTCCCTTCAATCCAAGAAATTATCAAATATTATCCAAGTTAGCATTCAACAACGGACCTCCAAAAAACCTGCAAAATCATCAATTTCACAGACTTATGGGAATAAAATCATCAACAATATGCCCTACCATAGTAATTCTCATACAGCACTGACATGTGCAATATGATTCATAAAGTGATAAACAAAAAAAATCAAACCACGTTGCTAACTCCAAATAATAGACATTACCAGATTACGTAGAACAATTTAGTAGAATATAGATGTAGATCAAGCAATCTACAAGCTGCTTCTCATATTAATCTCAATGAATGTGTAACAAAAATAACTCAACTTCTTAACAATCTGCAAAATACTCTAAAAATCTCTAAGTGGGCCACAAATCATCAATTTGGGGGCCCTTACAAATGAATCCAACTTCTCAATTTATAGAAGTTTTTTGCTCTATTATCTAGGAAATAAATCTAACCTAAATTAAGAACTGAAATGAGGAGTCGCAGTTAACTTGCAAGTTTCTGCCTTGATACTCCAATTAACTACTATGAAATGGGGGTTGCATGAGCACTACAAAGACCATGCTGGATGAGCCAGATTTTCGTAGTCATGCAAAATTTTGCTCAAAATTGGAACCTGAGTTGGAGTTGCAGCTTGAAAATACAAAATTGGGGCCATGCAAAAACCCTGCTATTTTTAGTATCAGTATGTTCATCCTTCACTTTTTAATAAAATCTTTATAATTATCCACTATGCATGTGACTGCTTGGATAGGAGGATCAGCTACGTGTTTAAATTTAATTTTATATTTCTTCAAAACTTCATCCCCATGCTTCTTTCCTTTCTCTAGCTCCCCTATTGTCTTTGCCACCTCTTGACACTGAGTGATCAAATATGTGTACTTGTCCATGAGGGCGACATCAAAAAGGGCTGAAGGTCCTAAGTGTTGAGCCTTGTATGCATCCCATTGATTCAAAACTTGTTGTTGCTCCATTATTCCGGTACTAGTTAATCCTAGACCGAAGGCTCCAAGCATATGTTTTACAAAATTCTCATATGACAAAATTTCTTTGAGGAGAGGGACCCGAATCTCTACTATATCCTTCATATACTGCTGAAACATTTCAATCTTCAGCTCCAACATGTACACATAGGACTACAAGTTCTCACAACTGTCCCCTCCTAAAAGGTCTTCCTCCATTATTGTCTCTTCCCCATTCACCCCCCCCCCTTTCTCAGTCTTCCTTCTTGATTGTTGCTAACATGTCTTATGAGGATGAAGAGTATACAAGGACTAAAATAGGGATTATGATGATTGTGCAAGGACTTATACAAAGATTATGACTACGCAAGGACTTATGTGAGGATTATGATGACTGTGCAAGGACTACATGCAAATATTCTGATGATTGTATGATGATTATATGCAAAGATTATGATGACTATGCAAGGACTAAAACTAGGATTATGATGACTGTGCAAGGACTTATGCAACATCAAAAAATCTCTTGGAAAAGAACTAAAAATAAAAAATCAATCCAAAAATTTGCAATAAAATTCTCGCAAGAAACAAACACCCTAGCAGATATCCAACAAACACTTCACATGAAGTTAACAAAGGACACAATTATCTAGTCAAACATATGCAATCAACTGATCGAATTGTCTTATCGATCATCCATATCAAGTGATCATTATCTTGTCTTAAATAGAGATGGATACACTTGAAATTAAATAGGTCAGTCTCAAATGGGGTCCACACGTTCTGAGATCAGACATTATCAATCATCACATCAAGCAATCAAGAACGAAGGCACAAATCAGTATAGCTGCTGAATTTTTTCCTAGTTAGTCTCTATCTTTTGTCAATTGGTGATCAATCATGTTACTATACTACTCAACGATGTCCAAAAGTGACTAGATGAGTCGTGATGAACATGATATTTTTTCTTTGTTTGATGTTTGTGGTGTGGACCAATGAAGTTCTGGGGCAATAGTTTCAGTGGGTGTCTATGATCGATACATTCATTCGGCAAGTATCCCATGAAGGATAACTATGCTTGTGACTATCACACATACCTTGACTCCTGGCATTATTCCCAAAATGGAAGGTTCACTCCTTGTCTGCTACGTGTTTGTTTCTTCAATGAGATATCTTACATCTTGGTTCCTTATACCCCGATGTGCAAATCTCCATTGTTACATAATAAGGCTCAGTGATGAATATATTGCACTATGAATAAAGGCACAAATTTCGTGAAAACCATCATCTTCATTTTTAGTCTATCATTATCAATCTAACATCTCATATCAATCATCCTCAATCATTTCTAGATCTCATATTTCATTCTAAGGTTCATTCTCTCATATTCTATCTCAATATCATCTTCACATCACCTATCTCTATCTCTAATCAACTAAATATTATTCTATCTCACATTCTTCTTCTTTCGAGAGACCATTCATATCTTTAATGCATAAACAATCTCTTGAGGGGGCATTACACCCTAAGCGTCACTAGGGCATACTGGAGCAAAAAAAATTGTTTTCTTTGAAACAACATCATTCCGATATTCTCTCAAAGAGGGGCAAATGTAGACACCTAAAAATGTCTCATTGATCATGTACAAATTATTCATCCAATTAGTTAAATAATTATTTAATTATTTAATTAAGCTAATTAATCTTATTCTTCTGAATACATATTTTATCACCTTCTTACTAATTATTTCAATTTCTATTCTAATCAATTAATCATTTAACCCTTTTTAAAAATATTAATCAAATATTTGTTATTTAATTAATTGTGATTTTAATTCCTTTAAAGTAAATAATATTTATTATTTAATTAAATTCAATTTCTAAATAATTAAATAGTTTCTTTAAATTATTTAATTAGCTAATTAATTCTTCAAATTCCATTTCCAAATCACCAAATTCTAATTTCATTAATTCTTCTAATTTCAATTAATTTCATTAATTCTTCCAATTTCATTAATTCTTCCAATTTCATTTAATTTCATTAATTCTCCAAATTCAAATTCAAATTCAAAATCTTCTAAATTCATCTAATTTCGAATACATGTGCATGATTTCAAAAATAAAATTGAATACCAAAGTCAAGTTCTAAATATATTCAAACAACAAATTGAATTAAAATAAATTCAATATTTGAATTAAATCTCATGCAAAGATTAAATTGAAAATCAAAGTCAAAGTGCAAGCACATGCTAAATTAATTAATTAAATCAATTATCTTTCCAATCTCTATTTCTATCTTCCACTTTGCTTTTTTCCAAAAAGATTTCAATCAGTTAACTATTCAATCTATTTTAATTAATTAATTCAATTAATTGATTAATTCAATCATTCTTCAATTATCCTCCAATCATTCTTTTTCATCTTTCAATCAACTTTTTTCTCAATCAGTTAACTCATTTATCTATTCAATCAATTATGTTCCACCTCCAAATTAGCAGTTTAACTATCAATAAGCATGTGAGCTCACCTTAGTTCCACCTCTTGATCATTTTGTTCCACCTCTTAATCATTTTGTTCCACCTCTCAATCAATCTCACCCCAAAATCTATAAATTCAACATTCAATCTTCATTTCCAACAATCACAAACTTCAAATATTTTTGTCAATTGCAGGTTGTCAGCATAATATCTAAGAGCCATCATACTACAAAGAAGAGAAGAACAATGGAAGTCATATGCGATCATGGGATAGGAAGTCTTAATTGATATTTTACATCCTTATTGCTTTGATTGTGTTATTCTATTGATGTTGTTTGAATTCATTAGCTAGAATAGGGATTCATGATTTTCCTAATTATTTCTAGTTATAGCAATGATGAATTTTAAGCATACACATTTTGGTGAACCCGAGGTTAACAACAACTAATTAACCCTTTGTGTTTTCTATGTGATTTTGCAGGATTGTACGAATTTTCAGTTTTTTTTCAGGTTTTGTATGGATTTCAAAGGCAGATTTAAACATCATGCAATCGTACAGACAATATCACACAATCAAATAGACAGAATTATGCATTTGATCAGACATCATCACGCATTCGTGCTGATAGCTTAACGCATTTTCCTAGACATTATTACGCATTAGTTATTCATATTTAGGCATTCTGTTTTTTTCATTTTTCTATTTTTTTTCTCTGTCCTATCTTAATTTTGCATTAAATTCTGCAAATATGAAGATTTTTTATCCTTATATGATGCTTTCAATATAACATCTCATGGCACATAAAGTAAAGTTTAAGATTTTAGGTGCTCGAAGAACAGTAGAACAAAGGAGGTAGGCCAGAAATTACCAGCAAATCCTAAAGGAAGAAAAGAGAATACAGGACCTAGAGGACCAACCAACTATTGACAGATACAACAACCTAATTCTATCATACAAAGTGAAATATGACTTGCTTAATATAGAATGGTTGATGAGAGACCTGACTAGGGCCTCATAGTCTGTTTTATAGGTTTCTAATGAAGTTTAAGCTTTTTGTAGAATTTTTTTAATTGTCTATTTATTTGTCACGCATTCATCTTGTTATTTTAACACATTTGCCCTATCAGTTTAATGCATTTAGCCAATCATCATTATACAATCATCTAGATATCATTACGCATTCATTCTGTTAGGATCACACATTCATTTAATAGGTAGTTTGGTTTTCTATTTTTTTTTGTGTTTTCTGGTTACTGATTCCCTATTTGCAGCGTGTGACGAAATTATAGAGAAGGCTTGATCATCCTAGATTATTTTAGAAACCACTAAAAATTTGATTACAAGATCCTTTAGGGTTAAATCACTTTTGGATTTGGGTTTAAAATTGACATGCATGATCTCACACTTCAGCTTGGTGCTTAAAATTGATCTTGGGATTAAAATTGACATGCATGATCTCACACTTCATCTTGGTGCTTAAAATTGATTTTGGGATTTAAATTGACATGCATGATCTCACACTTCACTTTGGTGTTTAAAATAGGCATGCACATGCATATCTCAGACCTCAGTTTGGGCTTTAAAATTGACGTGAATGTAGCTTATGAATAGAATAAATCACACATTGAGATATTTAAGGGAAACATAACTTCTTTGTGTCTTGGGTGGACCTATTGTTGCATTAAGTACCTTTCCACCCACCTTTGGGGTCTTGGGAGAGAGGGAAAGGTGATAATGACACCCACTTTTCTTTTTTAGTAGTGAGGGGTATCTTTGACTGGGGATTTCATCACCTCAAAGAGGTACTTTGAATTGGGATGCATTGGGGATATCATCTCTCCTAGCCTACTCTCAAGCGGCTTTTTCGACTCACTATATAAACATACTAGTCAGGCAGCTAGAGTGTTGAGTGAATTCGATGTATGTGGGGGTCTTCCTTGCACTGATAAGCTTAACTAAAGCCTTAAGTGGATTGCTCTGAGAATCTATCGTTGGATCGGGACCCCTTGAAACTTACAATAAGAACCAACTTAGTAGCCTAAATCTCACGTTTATTGCTTTCGAGTGTGCGGATCGTACCCCATAGATACCCTCCATGTACCTTGCATGATGAGATAGAAAATCCTCAGTGATAAGATCTTCAGAGCTTCAGGGTAAGAGAGACTGGCATGCATGAGAAGTGTGTGTCATGGAGTGGAGCCAATATTGTCAGACTCTCTATCTATTTGTCTTGTTTTGGTATTTTTGTGCGGGGGGCCCATTGAACGGTTTCCACTTTCCAGGCTAAGATTGTCTTATGTGTTTTTGTATGTATCATTGTGCTATACCAGTATTGAGTTAGTATTTGGGCTACTTTAGGCCCTACCTTACATAATTCTGAATTTTCAGAAATTGTCAAAACACAGTTCATCTAGCTATACTTATCTTCAAACAGTGTTCTTAGAATTGAAAAAAGACTTGTCCTACAAATAGAGTTATTTGAAACAAAGTCTATCTTGAAACATCAGACAGTCCAACAAAGTCCAAATTTTTTTACATACTTGTGACCATAGGGTTTCTTAGAGTCCTTAGTGTTTGTATAGTCCTCATTATTGTCCTTATTATAGTCCTCATTTGCATCCGTAATTTGCATAAGTCCTTGCATATTCCTCATTATGGTCCTCATAAAGTTCCCATTTATGTCATCATAATCTTTGCATAAGTCCTTATTTGTGTCTCATTAACCTCCTAGTTCATTTTAGTGTTGTTATAATCTTCATATTAGTCCTTGTTTAAACTCCATGTACATCTGTCTTAGTCCATCATCATTTGCATAATCGTCCTAGAAAGTCACAACATGTGTCCTAATGGGTTTACCAAGTGATGGTTTTCTCCCCTTCAAGCAACCTAATCTAGTGCCAAACAACGGTCAACGAGAAATCATTGACGACTTAGATAACTTGGCTTGGCAATTAAAGGCAAGTGCACCTTAGTATATAAGAGTTGAGTTTGAGCTAGACAGAGAGTATAAGATTGCTTGCAGAATTGATAGAGAGTCTTAGACAAGAACTCAAAAAACTTGTGTTACAAAAATATCAAAGTACTCAACAAGATCCGCGTCTAATCCCCAATAGACAGTTAGGTCTAGTTTTGCATACATCACTTATTAATCTAGAGTCTCACATTCATACCCAACATCTATCATCATCTTGCATTAGGTCTTAATGTCCTCATATAGAAATCTAAAATGCCCATCACAAGGTCACAAAAGGCAAAGAGTAAAATGGATCCAAATAACAACCCGTCAATCAACCCTTCTTGGAACATGGGTATATCAAATAGTCAAAACTATCAACAGCCAAATCCTTATGGCATGCCCACAATAAAATAACTACAACAAAATTTAACACCTGAAGAAATTGAGTCATCTCAATAGGACCCACATGTTCTTATGATTCTAAATGCCTTGATAAACAATAACATAAATCGATATCTTTCTATGAGATTCTGCCAAGATCAAGAGCTCAATGAAAAGTACAATAGAGAGACAAAATAGATGATAGGAATAAACTATATTCTATCAAGATGAAAATATTGATCAACTTGATCATCAAAAAATGCATACAATGAATATGAGCCTTCTTATATAGGCAAGGCTATATGGATATGTGAGCACACAAACATGACATGTGGCTCAATTAGAAACAAGGGTAGGTAGGAAATAGGTGTGGCAGGTAGGAGAAACAATAAAATATTCCACATGAGGCGGATCACCCATCGAAGGTGGAATTATCACTCCACAATAAGTGGATATGATAAGTAACAACAAGATCACACCATAAAAGGTGGAAATTCTCCTACATCACACTATCCCAATGTGGCACAAACACCCAAGTGTCTCATATGAAAACTACTATGATATGCATGTACCTAAGTAAACTAAGGTGTAATAATATCCAACATGAATAAATAATTACACCAACACTTTTTTTGTTATTACAAAATGGTACCAAGTTACCTCAAGGTTTTGATGTCACAACAATCTTTCCACCAAGAATTACCTTAGGTCAAAATAGTAGTCAAGTACCAAATGTAACATAAACACAATCTATGACTTCAAGTTCCTCCCAAAATGCATCAACATTGTCAACTCAAGCAACTTTGGTGTCAAACACAAATTCTCAAGCAAGTGCATCATCCTCAAATATGAATGTTAGTGCACAAATGCAGAAGTTGTTTTCTTTTATGCTTTTGATTTTGGGATGTTTGAATCCTTTTTGTGTGCTTATAATAAGGCCAATAGGCCATAAATGTTTTCTCATGAGTTGTAATGGCCATAAGAGACCTTTGTCATAGCCATGTAGGCATACAGGCTCTTATGAGTGCCAGGTAGAGCAAGTTGATGAAATTGTGAATTTTGGCTTTGAATAGGTTGTTTGAGGTGTTTTAATGTTTCCTAGGTTGTTTTGCGCTATTTTGAGGTGATCAAATGTGGTTTGGAGCAAAGTTGCTCAACCTAGCAAAAATTGTCAAAAATTGTCAAAGTTGCTCATAGCAACTTTGCAATTTTCCAACTCTTGAAGGAAACCAACATGCAAGGTTCGTTGAGTAAGTTGTAACCATCCCAAATGATGGTATAAATCTTGGGAAAACCGATTTTGATCGGTTGGTAATCATTTGACAAAAAAAACAAGTTTGGTTCCACACATTTCTTGAGTTTTTTCACATTTTTTTCTGCTCTAAGATGTGTGTACGGCCTGTACAGATTGTTAGACACAATCCAGGGGCATGGAAATGTAGGTATGTGTTTTACCTTTCATTTTCTTCAAGTCTAAGGTTCTGAAGTTGTATAGTTTGAAAGTTATTGCATTTTTAGTGCAGGTGGCTGGAAAATCCCTACAAACTAGGGTTTTGAACAAAATGTCTTTTTCCTAACATTCTACAGTTGAAACTTGCTGAAACTTGTTGGAATGTTAGGAGAACCTGTAAATATTATTTTTCATTTTTGTTTTAGTGCAAGGGAGGTCATACTTTGGTCATGACATCAAACCCTAGCTTGGCTTGTGAGCTTGGCAAGCATAGGGAAAAGGTTGAAATTGTGCCCTAGATGATAAAGGGTGATCCACAGAGGTAGAAGAAGGGGGGAGAAGGGTGGAGTATGTGTGTGCAAACCTCAAAAAATCAAAACTCTCCTTGTTTGATCAGGTTAAAGTGGTTTAAATTTGCTGCTCCAAGTTTGGGTGTTGAAAGAGCAAACTAGGCCTCCTTAGCTCTATAAGGGTTAGATACCCAAGGTTCAAAACCGAGATGCAATTTTTAGATATTGTATCAAAATTCCAAAAGGGTATCTGAAAATCAATTTTTTTCCTATTGTTTTTGGGAAAAATATGGAAAAGTTTCAGTTTTACCGTTTTGAAAAGGCTACAAGGAATAGGCCTAATTCTAAGCCTAAACACCACCAGTCTTGAAATTGGTAAGGAGAAGATGTATTGAAAAGTGTGTAAGGGTGTATTAGGGGTATGAGACCACCATTCAAATGTCAGGTTGTGTAAAGGAATCAAAGATCCTAGGTCGAGTTTTTGTGCTCACGGTGTGAGTGAGT
Organism: Cryptomeria japonica; assembly: GCF_030272615.1. Classification (NCBI taxonomy): domain Eukaryota; kingdom Viridiplantae; phylum Streptophyta; class Pinopsida; order Cupressales; family Cupressaceae; genus Cryptomeria; species Cryptomeria japonica. Next base: position 530,611,223 of record NC_081407.1, read on the forward strand.
AGATTGAACTTACTCAAGGTGTGACCAAGAGAGTTTGGAACTCTCTTCAAGAATTAGAACTTGCCACAGTCCAAGGACCTTAGGAGAGGGTCAGGGAGGAGTTCTAGAAAACCCTAGGAGGGTGAGATATCATTTATCCATTTAATAGTTCAATAGAAGCCTTGAGTAGAAGGCAATTGGCACCGGTTGGAGAAGTGAGTACATCTACTCTACATCAGAGTGGTATCAGAGCCATTTTATTTGAACAAGTGGTGTATGTCAGACCCAGAGGTAGAGTCTGGAGCTAGAAACATGCCTCCAAAGGCAATGAGCAAAGATTCCATTAGAGATATGGTATAGGGGATGTTGGCAGAGGCCCGAGAGAAAGAAACCAAGAAAGGGAAAGGCAAGATCACTAAGTGGGGTGATGAAATTGATGATGAAGATGTGACAGGGGAGATAACTGAAAAGAAGGAGTTGGACAAGGATCAAAAAATCATGGTGGAAATATTTAAGACACTCAAGAAGGATAGCTTGGAAGGGTTACCAGTCTATAATGGAAGTATAAATGGAGAAGAATTGCTAGAGTGGATAGAAGCTTTGTCCAATTGTTTTGAATACAAAGAGATTGTAGAAGAGAAGAGGGTCAATTTAGCCAAAACTAGATTAAAGGGATAGGCCCTAGTGTGGTGGAACATGATGCAAGAGGAAAGAGAACAATTTGGAAGAAAGAACTTCTTGGGAAAGCATGAAGATTAGAATCAAAACACAATTCTTGCCCATAGACTATGAGATACAAATGCATAAGAAGTTGTAGAATCTGAAACAAAGAGAGATGGATGTAAGCACATACATGAATGAGTTCAACAAACTAACTTTAAGGGCTATAAAACAAGAAAAAGAGGTGGAAAAAGTTGCAAGGTACTTGAATGGTCTTAGACAAAACATCCAGGATGAGATAAGCATGTTGGCACCTGATACAGTTCACAAATGCTTCCAGTTGGCTTTGAGAGGAGAGGACAAGATCAAAAGGAAGGGTGAGCATAATCAAAGAGGTAGAGCTAGTAGAAGATTCAGAGGGAGAGGCACCTTTGGAAGGGGCTACAATTCTAATAGAAATGAAGAAAGCAATCAGCTAGAGAACAATGGTGATAATTTCAGCAGAGGAGGTCAATTTAGAGGCAATTCAAGAGGGAGAAACATCTTTAGGGGAATATTTGGAAATCAAGGAAGAGGACCTATAGTCTTCATTGGTAAATGCTTCCATTTTCATGAAGTGGGGCACACTATGAATCGGTGTCCTGAGAAGACCTCTAGTTCTCACATGGGAGAAAGAAGGACACAACTTGTGCAAGAAGAGGATTGTAAAAGTGTCACCTCACCAATCGGCAAGGTTGGACCTATTCTTGATGGAGAAAATCTGATGTTGAGGAGAACTTTGTTGAAAGTGCCTCAACCAAAAGAGCCTGTGTAGACAAAGACAATTTTTAAAACCACCTGCAACTCACATGATAAGATTTGTAAAGTGATAGTGGATTTAGGATCTACTTAAAATATAGTAGCAGTTGAGATGGTAGACAAGTTGAAGATGAAAATGTTGCCACATCCCACACCCTACAAGATATCTTGGTTAAGTAAGGGACATCATGTTCTTGTGGATGAGAAAGCTTGGGTATATTTTGAGATTGGAGATGATAAGGATAGAGTCCTTTGTGACATCTTACCCATGGATGCATTCCATTTGCTTCTTGGTCTCCCTTGGAAATTTGATGTCAAGGCTATGCATGATGGTGAGAAGAATTCCTACCTCATCACCAAAGGAGGTAAGAAATTTCAAAAGGATCCCTTGGTTGAACAAGGTGAAGAAAGGCATGTAGGTCAAGTGTTATGTTGCTTAGTGGAAAGGAGATGTTGAAGGTGTTGAAACATGAAGGGAGTCAAGGTTGTGCAATAATAATGAAACCTAAAGAAGAGGTCAATGAAATACCAGATGTGCTACCTCCTTATAGAGATGTGAATCATCAAATAGACATCATACCCATTGCAAATTTACCAAATAAGGTTGCCTACAAGATGACACCAGCCCAAAATGAAGAGATAGCCAAGCAAGTGCAAGGGCTACTAGATAAGGGGTTGATAAAGAAGAGTTTGAGTCCATGTGCAGTACCCATAGTGTTGGCACCTAAAGAGGATGGAAACTGGAGGATGTGCACCGATTAATGAGCCATAAACAAGATTACCATAAGGTACCAGTTCCCAATGCCAAGGATTGAAGACTTGATGGACTACCTAGGTGGAGATTGCTACTTTTCTAAGGTAGATTTAAAATCAGGCTGTCACCAAATAAGGATCAGACCTGGAGATGAGTGGAAGATAGCCTTTAAGACCAATGAGGGCCTATATGAGTGGTTGGTGATGCCCTTTGGGCTCACAAATGCACCTAGCACCTTCATGAGGCTCATGAATGAAGTGCTTGATGAGTTTATTGGTAAATTTGTCATTGTTTACCTTGACGATATTTTGATTTTTAGCAGGTCAAAAGAGGAGCATATCAAGCATTTGGACCAAGTCTTGAGGAAGCTACACCAAGAGAAGTTGATGGTCAATCTTGACAAGTGTGAGTTTTTCAAAACTGAATTGGTATATCTTGGTTTTGTAGTTTCACATGGGTGTTTAAAAATGGATCCATCAAAGGTAGATGCAATAGTGAATTGGCCCACTCCTAAATCAATAGGAGATGTAAGAAGCTTTCATGATTTGGCCTCTTTCTATAGGAAATTTGTTAGAGGTTTTAGCCATGTGTGTGCACCAATTTGAACACCATTAAGCGAGGGGTCAAATGCCAATTTAATTGGACTAGTGCAGCAGAGAAGGGGTTTGAGGTGTTGAAACAAAAGGTTGTTGAACTTCCTTATCTTAGACTACCTCATTTCAATCAGCCTTTTACAGTGGAGTGTGATGCAAGTAAATTGGCCATTGGGGCAGTTTTGAGCCAAGAGAACCACCCGGTTGCATTCTTCTCTAAAAATATCAATGAAGCAAAACAAAAGTACTCCACTTATGATTTAGAATTTTATGCTATGGTACAAGCACTAAAGAAATGGAGGCATTATCTCTTGCCTAAAGAGTTTATTGTATACACTGACAATCATGCTCTTAGCTTTTTGAATGGACAGGAAAAGTTGAACCAAAGACACCTCAAGTGGGTTGAGTATTTGCAAGCCTACACTTTCTCAATTAAGCACAAGAAAGGAACCACTAACAAAGTGGTTGATGCTCTAAGTCGGAGAGTTCTTACCATTCAAGAAGTGAAGCTCCAAAGTGTGGGCCTAAATGATCTCAAATATCTCTACCAAGGTGATAAAGATTTCAATGAAGCATATTATGTTTGCTCTAAGTTTTCTACTGCTTTCCATGTTGCATATTCAGATTATATGTTGCAGGAAGGTTTATTGTTTAAAGGACACTTGCTTTGCATCCCACATTGTTCCATGAGGGACAATATTATCAAAGAGAAACACCAAGGCAGCCTAGCTGGACATTTTGGTCTTGACAAGAACTTGGAGCAAGTTAGTAGATTCTATTATTGGCCTAGACTACAATCAAATGTTAGGAGGTTTGTTGAGCAATGTTCCATTTGTCAAAGGGCCAAAGGAACCTCAAGTAATGCATGTCTCTATTAGCCATTAGCCATTCCAACAAGGCCACGGGAGTGCTTGAGCATGGACTTTTTTCTTGGTTTGCCTAGAACACCAAGGGGGTATGATAGTGTTTATGTCATTTGATATTTTTGAGAAAGGCATCATGTGTTGCCAGAACATTGACTTCATCAGGTCCGCAGTGTCGATAAAGCCAGGTGGTCATTTTTGCCAATTAATATCTCTTCACTCAGGACTCATCTTGAGAAACCGTTTGGTAGAATTCATGCTTGTATATCAGAGTACACGCCTGTCAAATGGCGAGGTCCAGAAAGGTGTTTTGACCACTTTGAAAATTACGTCTTTGTGATTAAATGCGAAAATGTGGTGCAGGTGCCTGAAAGTTGCAAAACTCAGTCTGATGATCCGAAAATGATGCCCATCGATTCCAGAGGTAATTTTAAGGTTCTTGAGGTTTTTCAGAGGTTAGTTGCATGAAAATGAAATTTTTTTTAGTCGGATCCACTTTGGGGCCCGACCTAGCTCATGCTCGTACATTGATTTTATTGGCGACTTTGTTAAATAAAAGAATTTCAAAATATCTAAATGCGGATTTTGATTATGAGACATGTTATAAGAGTGATGATGATAAAATTCATCTCCTGTGTAGTCGCAATAAAGAGGCAATAATGAATTTTCCAAAGCAAATGTAATTGGCATGATGTTGAATTCATCCTGGTGGTAGTGGCAAATGAGGGCAATAATAACTTTTAGCAAATGAAGAAATAATTAGCAGCGAATGTCAATCTCCAATAGTCCTCCCTATGTGTGGTGTTAAAGGGGGATTTAAATCTTTAAAGCAAATTGCAACAGTCAGAATCCTCCCTCCATGTGTGAGCAGCTCCAAATACAAAATGCAAATTGGGAGTTCACATAGCATGGTGGTAAGAGAAGCATGCAGAAAACCCCAAGTTAAATGCAATTAATAGATGTGTCTCTTCCTTCTTGCGTGGAGTGACCTTGGCAGAGGTTTCAAACTTGCCAGCAAGTAGCTACCAGTTAAAATCCCTCTGCGTAGGATGCACATTGATGGTGAAAGACTGAAATTGGAGTTTTAAAAGGGCAACAATTTCAATTGACTAGTGATGAGAGAAAGCATGACCATTGGTTATTATGGTAGAGGAGAAGTAGTATGAACTTGTTAGCAAAATCAAACAACAAATGTTGTTGACAGGTGTGAGTCAAATCTCCATGAACTTTGCCTGCATCCTCCCTTTGCGTAGTCCTTGCAAGGTGCTGGTTTCAGAGTTAAATTCCTCAGCAAGTGTGATTGGTGTAAAGCATGAGTTTTGCATTTACATTAGCAAATACCATTGGCAGGCCTGTTCAAAAGGCATGGCAATTTTCAAAATGCATGTTGCCAAGTAAAAATGTTACCCTGTGTAACACCTAGAAAAGCATCTGTGGAAGTAATAAGAACTTTCAGCAAATGCACATGGCAGGCATGGTGCCAATTGCATTGCCTCCATCATCTCTTCCTTATGTGTGGTGTATGGAGAGCGTAGAAACATGAGGTAAAAGGAAATAAACCCCAAAGACATGGAAACTAAGAAAATTCAAAGGCAGTTTTAAGGTGTTTCCTTCTCGAGGATAGGTAAGAAAGATGCTGAAACTTCCAGGTGGATGCATTTGGCACCATTAAAGCTCAGGCAAAAGCTTCAAAATGCATTTTTTGGGCAAAACCATATATCCCACAGTCGTTGGGAAATGGGATTTTATGGTATTTAAAAGGAATACTCCCAAGGCGATCGAGGAGGTTGACTGAGCGGCGACTAGGTGGACCCCACTGAGGCACGGTTCCTGAGGCAGACAAAAATTTGCAAAGAAGGAGTAGGTTAACAAGCGAGCAAGTTGCAGATGACCAACGGTCGGTGTGACTTCGCGAAGGAGAGATGCTCGTGAGTTAAAGGTTGCGAAATGGCGAAAAACCCAGGCTTAGCGAAAGGGGTTAAAGATCACGCATCTTGGAGATGATCCGATGACTCGCGCAATTTTGAAGACCGAAGGTGCTCACCGGTTAGCCATTGCAAAATGGTGAAAGCCAAGTGGTAGGTCCAGTTGGTGGTCCAGTAGGCGGGTCCCGTCCCAGTGGCACATAGGTGGCAAACACATGGTGATGACATGGTGACGAACAAGCAGCCTGGTGGTAGAGTGAAGGCGATTGAGGAGGCTGACTGAGTGGCGACTAGATGGACCCCACACAGGCATGATTCCCGAGGTGGGCAAAATTTTGCAGAGAAGGAGCAGGTTAATGAGTGAGCAAGTTGTAGATGATCGATGGTCAGTGTGACTTCATGAAGGAGAGATGCTTATGAGTTAAGGGTTGCAAAATGGCGAAAAACGCAGGCTCAGTGAAAGGGGTTAAAGATCACGCATCTTGGAGATGATCCAATGGCTCGCGCAATTTCGGAGACCAAAGATGCTCGCCAGTTAGCCATTGCAAAATGGCGAAAGCCAGGTGGCAGGTCCAGTTGGCAGTCTAGTAGGCGGGTCCCATCCCAGTGGTGCATAGGTGGTAGACACATGGCGACGAACAAGCAGCTTGGTGGTGGAGTGATGAGGTGTCATCCCAGATGGCACCCAGTGGACCCCATCAACCAATCAGAGACTGCCATGTGGCAGGGCATCAGGCCAAAATCAGAGCCAAAAATCAAAGTTAAAATCAAATTAAATATATAGTTGAGACTATATAGAAAATTGAAAAATTTAAATGATTGTGCACACATGAGTGATTAATTCGCTCAGAGGCTTATTTTTGGCCAAAATATGAAGTATAATATAACGTCGAAAAGCTCTCAGAATGAGAAATCCAATGATGGAGTTAGTTTCAACATATATGGGATATTTCGAGAGCAGTTTCCATGGGAATGAAGAAGATATTTTTGTAGTTAGGGACAAAGGAGACACTTGGCAGTTTCGGTTGCAGACCTAATCTTTCCCTCTTCTTCTTATTCCAATTTTCTTCTGATTGTAAGGGTTCTAGAATTCTATGAGGAAGTGCTCCAGTTTTCATGGCTTTCATTTTTTGAAATTCTTGACCCAAATGTGTACAATTCTATTGATATTTTTAGTGTATAGAGATTACATTGCAGGATAGTAGATGGTTTTCTAGTTGCAGACCTTACTTGTGTCAGGCATGAGTAACTTCTCACAATATTGTCTCTGTATATGTATTTCATTATTATGAATTCAATCCTCAAGGAGGATGAAATTTGTCAATTTCAAGGAGATTGTGTGATTGCTTGTGGGTATCCTTCAATGAAGGTTTTAAACTCTATGATTAGTCATGAATAATGGAATGTGTCCCAGATTTGATGATCTTGTGAATGGATTGAGTAATGCATTAGTATAAGGTATTGATGTAGGAATATCATTTAAGGAGAACTAATTTGTGACTAGGATGCACATTTACAGTTCTGTGTGTGACTCTGTTGACCAATGAACAAGGCACTGGTCTTGCGGATTTGGGGATAGTTTCAGATTAATTCAAATTAAAGTCAAATCCATTTCCCTTTATGTTTATGGGCATGTTCTTTTCATTCCAAGCTCTATTTTCATCTATGATTTATATAGATCTAGCGAATCTGTAGTGTGTTTCTAAATTCAGTGAGTTTGTGGAATGATCTATCTGCTTATTGTTGATGCAATCATATGTTTGTGATTGTTGTAATTAATGCATCAAAAGGGTGTCCCCCCCTAGGTCTAGCAGAACCTAAAGTGCAGGAGGATCAATTAGGGCCCTATTTTATGTTGTCCAAGCCCCGATGTGTTTTGTAGATTGAAATTGGCTATTTCATAGAAAGATTGCAGGTGTTCTTGGGTTAACCAGATTTGGTGAACAACAGAATTTGTTGAAGGTATCAAGATTGTGCACAACTGGGGTGATGTATATTTATACCCTGTCTCTATAGTGTTTAGAGTTTATGGATTCAGAGGAACTCCATATTTTCTTCCCTATCAAGTCCCATTGAAGATAGGAATTGCAGAGATCTTAAGGCAAATCGGGGGTGTGCAAGAGGCATAATTGACAAATAGAGGAAAACGGACCATTTTCCCAACTGTCACCATGGCTCATCAATTTGTAATCACCAAGGGTGGTTGGAAACACTTTGTTGATTTCTTTCAACCATATAGGTTGTCTACTATAGTATCAAGATTTGTTGACCTTGAAGATTTCTTCAATGGCATGTTCAAAAAAGACAGCAGTATGTAAAGGTAGACCACATCAGTTCCATTTTCTTGAGGATCTGATCAGAAATGAATTCAATCTTGATGAGAAAGAATTGAGAAAAGAAAATGGGTAGCATACAAGAAGGCTCTTGATTTTATTCATCAATTTGATGGTGGTTATGATCCTTTATCTAGTTTTACTCCCTTTGAGGAGAAAATTAAATTCTTAATTCTTTATTTTGAAGACCTAATGTAGACATTGGAGGAGAAGAGGGAGGTTATAATGAGGAACGATCCTAAAAGGGCTAAATTGGTTTTAGCCAAGCCCGCCTTTGCCAAGGCCATCCCTCCGGGTGATTATGTGATGCATAAGAAGCCAAGGTATAGTGTGCTAGTGCCGATAACTGGTGAGCCCTCTACTTCAAAAGGAAAGAGAGCAATAGGAGATGTCACTGACATCCAAAACTCCCCTAAAAGGCAAAGGGTGGGCAAAGAGGTGAAACCAGGTGAACCTTTATACTCTCCATCCCAATTCCCTATCCATGTGGGAGATGAACAGGTAGTGGTAGAGCAATTGTTGTAGTTAGGAAGTCTTGGGGAGATTGCCTACACTTATGAGGAAACACAAGAGGGAATGCCTGAAGAGCCACCAAGTGCTGAGATGAACTTGACTGCAGATGAGTTCAAATGAAAGGAGCTAGACCCTGCTATCAAACAAGCTAGTGAGGAGTTCTTGGCTGATAGTAATTTTGTCACAACAGGGTCCTTTATGCAATTTGTTTGGAGGAAAAACATCAAGCAATTTAAAGCAAGATGTCAAAAGAGGAAGAATGGTCAACCCCACAAAGATGCAACTGCAGTGGAGGAAGAGGTGAAGCAAGAAATGATGGCATAATTCAAAGCTATTACTCCTGAAAAGGGGAGAGAAATGGTGTCAAAGGCTGGTGTTTTAATCCTTCTTGAATGGGACATAGCCGATGCCTTAGTGCTTGAAGCAGTAAGGAAAGAAACCAAGCCCCTAGAAGGAGTGACGTTCAATAAGGATAATGCTACTTTGGTTATGTGGTCCCTAAAGAGGGATGAGAGTAGAAGAAGGAAGGAAACCTCAGAGTCCAATTACATTGGAGGTATGATTGTCAAGAGGGTCCAAGACATAGGGGTGGTAGAAGCTGCTAGCACAGTTCTAGAAACTATAAAATTCAGTGTGGCAGTGGCTTAGAAGGAAGCAAAGGAGAGGGTTGATATCCAGGTGAGATTAGAAACAGTTCTAAGGGCTTATAATGAGGCCAAATGAAAGATAGACAACAGGGATAATATCAATGCTAAATTACAAAGTCAATTGGTAGGGCAATACCAGAAGGGTAAGTCCTCCACTCTAATGATTGCATATTCTCTAGCAAGACCTCCACCCACTAGTCCCATTATTGAGTTTCATCCTTCTCCTATGACCTCTAGTTTCCAAGCAACTGAAACCATTCAAGATGAGATGGAAAAGTTAAAACGGGCTCAGGCCTTATTTGCAGGCAAATATGAAGAGAAGTTCAGAGGCACAATCTTGAAATTTGCTAACTCAGTTGGAGCCTCTATTGTATACATTTACATGAAAAGAATTTTGAATATTTTGACTGATTTGAAAGAAGATAAGGCTACTCTGGAGCCAATTTTGAATAAGTGGATGCCTAGGGAAGTGGAGTTGGAACTTATGTGTTCATCTCATGAAGAGGTAGAGGTTGATGCCAATATCAAATCCACTTGTGAGTTAGTAAAAGGGATGGCCGAGTTAGTAGAAGAAAGGGCAGGTGTGAAGAGAAAAACCCACTTATATAGAAAAGAATATTCTGATCATAAGTATGAGTTGTTTCCCAAGGGTTTTGTTGGTCCAAGTCAGCTGAAAGAGGAAAAGACATAGCTAGATGAGCTGGGGTATAACTTGTCTCAACGGGTAAATGAGGTCATTAATACAGATGACACATCTTTATTTATTAAGACAATTGAGGAGATTGAGAAAGTAAAGTCACTTTATGGTTTTTTGGAGACAGAGGTTAGGCAATTGAGAATCACATGGAAAAGACTAAATAAGATGAAAATGAAGATTGTTAGCTTCTCTTGGCCAAGTGATGACATGTTCCAAGAGTGTAAAAACAAATATGCAGTAAAAGAAGAGGAATTCCAAGAACAGTTAGAAGATGTTGCAGCGGAACAACAAACTTAAAAGGCCGTTAGGAAATAAAATTATTGTATTTTCTTTTCTTTTTAGTGGGAATCATGGTTGTAGCAAACTTTTCCTAGGAAAGTCCGAAGCTTGTTTGCATCCATATTGTTATAAGTGGATACTAGGACTTAGAAAAATCATCACAAGAATTTGTAAAGAAACTCTATTGGAATATATCTAGGGTTTTCTAGTTCTCTTAGAAATTACCTTGAGTTATGTAAAATTTTCAAAATGAATATGAATATATAGATCAAAGTTTCAGGCCTAAATCTTCTTTGTCTTCTGGTGTGCATTCATTAGTTTGCTGGTTTCATTTGGATAATTTAGAGTTATTCGATTGAGCGTGGATTTTAAGGCAATCTTATAGATATATTTCTGGCTTTTCTCTTCAGGAGAGGGATTAAATATGCATGAAATATTTCTATCAGTAGATCAATTGTTTGCTGCTTTGAATTTGATAAACGATTTTAGTTTAAAGGGAAAGAACCTATATATATGTCAGGCATGTATGGGGTTTATGAAATCCAAAGTGATGAAATGTATTAGAATGTTCAATTTTGGAACTCTTGCTTGATTTAGGTGACTCTGTAGCCTGGATAAGGCACTGATATCAGTTATGGAATTCTTTCTATCTTTCTTGGGATCAAATACTGAAAATGAGCATAAGTTTTCTTTCATGTTTCAGTTTTATTGAGGTGATGAAGTCCATAGGTTTTTAGCATTGGTTTACTGTGGATCCCAATTTAAAAGTGTGAAAGTATTCCCAAAAGGTATACCCACTTGAGCTTTGGATAAGTTCGAAGTGTAGAAGGTTTTGTTGAAACCTTGTTATATGTTAGTTTGGAATTCTATTTTCTTGGTGTCCTCTACATATACAAATAGAGCTATTAAACTGTCTTACAGGGAGGAATAGGAGGGAATCAAAATTTGAGAACAACAAAAGTGGCAACTTTGCTGGGGAGAGTCGTAGCATGAATGTATACTACGGATTGGTTCTTGTATTAGCTCAAAAGTTTTTTCGAGTCTCTATGTGTTTGCAATAGATTGTGTTATCCCTCATCTGTGCTATTTATGTTTCTTTGAAAATCTTCTTGATATCTAATCCCTTTGCAAGTGATTTGTCAAAACTTGTTTTCTTATTCTCCCATAATTTTGTGGGTGGCGACTCTAACAGGTATAACCAGTGCTCTTGAACAAGTATAACTCTTTTAAGAAAAACAAGTATAATGTAGAGAGGAAGAAACACCAAGTCATTCATGAGGAAACATCCTCAAGAGACATTGCAAAAAGGATTACTTGAATAGGCACGGAGAGGCTAGAAAAGATTAGTTGCAAATGAGCCATCTAGTGTTGCCTAGGTACAAAAGAGAATTCATACGGGTAAGTCATCAGATAGAGCCATATATGCAAATTCAAATTCTTCTTCCCGTGAATCTGAGCAAGACATTTTGGGTTTCCATTCCGATTTGTTTGGTAATAATGAGGATGTCCAAGTTTTGAATCAGAAGATTTCTCATACTAGTATCTCTGGGAAGGATAGGAATAGCTCTAATATGAAGATGGACTTTGTACCAAGAACTATAGATGGGAATATTAGTTTAATTGATATCAACCAAGTCAATGTGTCAGATTTTGAAGAAATGTTCCCTGATGAAGATAAGGTGTCCCAAGAAATTGAGGCTCTCAATAGAAGAGTTCATCATTTGATCTCCCTAAGGACACAAAAGGAAGCAAATAAAGAAAAGGAAGTTAAAGCTAAGTTGATTGAGAGGTATAGGCTTTTAAGATAGATTGCTAATCTTACATAAATTTTTGGAAGATGGGTATGGGTCTAAGACTACAGTAAAAGTTTCTTATATGTTGTCTGCACATGAGAGAGAAATAGACAAAATGAGAAAAGAGAAAGAGGACCTGCAAAGGGAATTGGAGAAAGCTGAACTAGAAGCAGCCAATCAAGAGGTCAAATGGAAAATTAATTATCTAAAGGCTCCTCCTATAATTTTTCCTTCAACATACTTAACTAAACCTTTACCTCAGCAAGCACCACTCCCTCCAGTAAAGATTCAGTCAACCTTACTTATAAGTACTATTCCAGTTAATCATGTCCCTATTACTAATCAAGGTAACCAAATCCCCCTGACTCATTGTCCTAATGTGAGAATGAATATGCGTAATAACCCTACTGCTAATCAGTTCCAGAGAAGACCCATTAACTTGGAATTATATAGACAAATTTTCTTTGAAGGAATCCCAGGGTATCCTAACCATGTTCCTACTGAATTGAGAGATAGGCTTCACAAGTTTGCTGGCAATAATGCAATCAGTGCAGAAGAGCATCTAAAATATTTTGGTGACTTAATAAATGCTTATAAAATTGTAGATGAAGATGTCATCATGAAATTATTCGTACAGTCCTTGGTAGATGATGCAAGGGATTGGTATAGAGGTCTGCCTATGAATAGAATTGGTTCTTGGGAGGATTTTAAGAATTGTTTCCAAGAACAATATGGTGATAAAACAAATGTAAGATTCATGCTCAATGAGTTCAATAACATTAGGAAGTCTGATAATTAAATTGTCATAGATTTCAATGCTAGATTTCAAAAAGCAATGCATAGGCTCTATCAAGTAATGAGATTAGATGATAATATGTGTCTGAACACATATTATAATGCTTTTGATTCTAAAATGGCCTATATTTTGAGGGATGCTTTTAGGATTGCCATTAATGTGGAGAGTAATAGGAAAGCATCTGGAAAGGTAGGAAGGAGGACCGATGGAAGGTTGTGGCAAGAATCAAAACAATAGCCAAATAAAGTTGCCAAGGAGGATGACAAAATAGAGAAGTTGATGACTGCCATGAAAGATATTACTGCTAAGGTAAGTAAAAATGATAAGCCTCATTACAATTGGCAAGATAGGCCTCCTAGATTACATGACATGCCTTAAAATACTACTTAGAAGGATGGCAAACCTCAAAATGATAAGCCAAAAAATACTCAAAGCCAAGATACCCCAGATCCTTTGAAAGGAGGAAATATTCATAATATGGAAAATACTCCTTGGTGCATGGCTTGTGATGGACCACATTCTCCTCATCACTACGTTGTAGCTCAAGCCCTTAAAGAATCCATGAGAAAAGAAGGTGAGCCTGATATTAACATGTTTGAAACTGTTATTAACAGTGATGATGAGTCTTCACAGAGTGAATCTAGTGAGTGGAATGTGCTAAATCATAATAGATGTTACCAAGGGCAGCCGACACTTGACTGGCATCCTACTTTAAATGTGGTAACCATTGAAGATGAAGAGGTTCATCTCAGAAGACCCAGTGATGAAGAGGTAAGAAATCTTACTAAAGTTGGCATAGCCAAAGCCAAGCATAACTACAACTTGAGAAGTAGTAAAAGGGACGGAGATTAGGGTGAACCTGGCTCCTTGTTTATGAAAGAGGTATCTCACAAGAAGACGATAAGCAGTAGTGCTTTGCCTCAAGATGGTTAGGCAAAGAGTGACCAATTTAAAGAGGTGGTCAAGAGTGTGGATGATAATACTACTAGTGAACTACAAGGGACTGCTACAGTTAAGAAGGCAGGTCGGCCTAAAGTAGAGAAAGCCAAAATTAATACCAAGTTACTCAACAGTTCCACTTTTGATATGAATCAGGCTTTGACCCAAATGAAGGTTATAGTTCCATTGGTAGAATTATTGAAAATAAAAGAACATAAAGAAGCTGCTCTATCTTTATTTTCTAAAATATCTGATAATAGTGCAACTTTGCCTACAACTACCATGAAGGATGAAAAGGATCATGAGTTGCAAACTCCAGAAATATATGTGCGAACAACCATTACCCAAGAACCTTCACAGGTTGATCCTTTCTATGTAACTTTGTTAGTGAACAACAGATTAATCAAGAAATGTATGATAGACTCTGGTGCAACTGCGAATGTGATGCCATATGGTGTCATGAAAGATTTGGAATTATCAGGAAGTACTATTTATGGGAAGTGCTATGCTATGGATAATAGAGAAGTACCTATGATAGGTACAATGAAAGATGTGGAGGTAAAGATAGCAGCATTTTCTGAAGCAACATATAAGATGGATGTCATAGTAACTGATACAAAACCTCATTATGACATGCTATTATCTAGACAGTGGGCTGCAGTAGTAGGTAGAAATGTTTAGTTAGATCTCTCATATGCTACAATCCCAATCAATGGAAGCCAGGTTAAGTTGTATAGAGAACCACATGCCCCTAGGGTAATTGAGAAAATAGACCCTAGTATATTAATTTGCATGATTGATGTAGATCCTGATAACTTTAGAATGCAACCAATTTTACCTCAGTTAAGAAATACTGTTTCTATTATGACTGAATTGGAATCTCAGCAACATGGTTTGTGGTGCATGCATTTTGATGGAGCTTTCTCTAAAGAAGGATCTAGAGCAGGAGTTCTTTTTGTGTCCCCATCAGGTATAACCTTCAAATACTCTTTTCTGTTAGCTTTCCAATGTATAAATAACACTGGTGAATATGAAGCCTTGTTATTGGGGCTTGAAGTTGCAAAGAAGCATGGGATCCAGTTGTTAAGAGTATTAGGAGATGTAGAGTTGGTTGTTTCTCATGTTAGATCTAAATATGCATCCAAGAATGATCATTTAAAATGATATAAACATGTTGTTTGGGATGTGATTGAACATTTTTGTGCATTCTCTATTAACTGGATAGAAAGATCAAAGAACATCATGGCTTATTTCTTAGCTAATGTTGCATTAAAAAATGATGATGTAACACTAACTGGTGTGTCTACAGTGGAGATAAAAGCTAGGTCTACTATTCCTGATAATGTGTATAATTGGCAAGTGTTTGCGGATGATGAAGATATTCTTAGATTCATATAGTGTATTGATGACTATGATGGATAGAAAATTGATTGCAATGCATTGGTAGAAGTGGTGGAAGATAGAGAAACAATGTTTGTAAATGACATGGTCCAGTTGGAAACTAATGAAATGCCTTGGAGGAAGTGAACAGTCATTTGCATCAGCAGTCAACCACCAAGTTAGATGAATTGGAGGAAGTGAACTTAGGGATAGAATCATCCCCTAAGTTGGTATATATTGGAAAAAACTTGTCTCCTCACATTAGAGTTAACCTTATTAATTTATTGAAAAAGTATAATCATGTTTTTTCTTGGTCTTATGAAGACCTGAAGGCGTATAGACAAGATCTATTTCAGCATGAAGTCCCTTTGCTTCCAGATGCTAAGCCTTTTCGACAGAAACAAAGACCCATCAACCCCCTTTTGGAAATTAAAATGCAACAAGAGTTAACCAAGTTGAGGGAAGGGGGGATCATTAAGCCCATAAGGCATTCATCATGGGTGTCTAATTTAGTCCCAGTTAGAAAGAAGAATGGGGACATAAGGCTCTGTGTTGATTTCAGGAATTTAAATGTTGCTTCTTGGAAAGACAACTATTCTTCCCCTAATATGGAAGCAATGTTGCAGAGAGTAACTGGTTGTGACCTATTGTCTATGATGGATGGGTTCTTAGGATATAACCAGGTGTTAGTGAAAGAATCTGAACAGTTCAAGACTTCTTTTACCACCCCTTGGCGAATGCATGTATATGTAAGAATGCCTTTTGGTTTGAAAAATGTTGGAGCTACTTTCCAGAGAGCAATGGATGTAGCTTTCAAGGAATTCATTAACATTATCATGGTTGTGTACCAGGATGATTTAACATGTTTCTCCAAAAGGGCAGATGACCACTACGGGCACTTGGAAAAGGTTTTCAATAAAGCTTTGGAGTTTGGTGTCTCTTTAAATTCAAAAAAGTGTCATTTTGTTGTCACTGAAGGAAAGCTGCTTGGGCATATTGTCTCCAAGGAGGGGGTTAGGATAGACCCAGAGATAATTGAAGCTATAAACAAGGTACCTGAGTCAAAGAGTGTCAAGGGTATCCAGTCTTTCTTGGGCAAGGTGAATTTCATTAGAAGGTTCATTGCTAATTTTACATAAATAGTCAAGCCTATTGTTAGATTGCTTAAGAAAGATACAAAGTTTTATTGGGATGAAGAAGCTTCAAAGGCCTTTGGTCAAATTAAAAGGGCTATCTAGGAGGCACCAGTGTTGAAATCCCCTGATTACAGTAAGCCCTTTTCATTATTTTCTATTGCTTCCTATCATACAGTGGTTGTAGTTCTTCTTCAAAAGGATAATGAAGGACATGAACACCCTATTGCCTTTTATAGTAAATCTCTACAAGCTGCAGAACTAAAATATGAAATCATGGAGAAGCAAGCATATTCTTTGGTTAAAGTTGTAAAAGCATTTAGGCCATATCTTGTGAATGCACAAGTAATTGCTTATGTCCCACATGTAGCTGTTAAGGACATCTTATCTTAGTACGAGGTCACTAGTAAAAGGTGCAGATGGATAACCTGAATTCAAGAGTTTGATATAGAGATTAAGATTACTAATTTGGTAAGAGGTCTAGGTCTTTCTAAGCTAATGGCTGAATCAAACCTTCTTGATGTTGAAGTAAATAATGTTGAAATTAAGAACATCCTGGTTACAAATATTGAGACACAACCCTAGTATTTAGAGGTCGTACATTTTTTAAGGGATGCAACATATTTGGAGGGAATGACCCACAACCAGAGAAGGACATTGAGACGAAAATATCAAAAGTATGTCCTTATTCAGGGTGACCTATACTAGCAAAATAGAGATGGGGCATTGTTGATGTGCTTAGACAAATCCCAAGCTAAAAGGATGTTAACTGAAATGCATGATGGAGTATGTGGAGGCCACTACTCTGTTAAAACCACAGCTAGTAAGATAGTCCGGGCTGGGTACTATTGGCCTATGTTGTTCAAAGATGCCCATGAGCATGTCCGAAGGTGTGATCCATGCCAGAAATTTTCCTCCAAGTTAAAGTATGAAGGAGCTTTGCCCCTCAACTCAGTTACAGTGGAAGCCCCTTTTGTTCAATGGGCCATTGATTTTATTGGGGAAATAGTTGAGAAATCGGGAAGAGGTCACAGGTGGATCATAGTGCCACTGATTACTTCACTAAGTGGATTGAAGCTATACCCACTAGAAGAGCCACTAGTAAAGTTATTATTGATTTCTGGATGGATAATGTTATAACTAGATTTGGCGTTCTTGTGAAACTGGTAATGGATAATGCCATGAGTTTTAGATCAAAGGAGTTCACTGAATTTTACACCAGTCATGGAATAATTATGTCTTATTATTCACCATATCATCCTTAGGGTAATGGAAAAGTAGAATCCAGCAATAAGAGCCTTCTGAATATTATTAAGAAAATCCTTGAGGAGAACAAAAGGTCTTGGGACCAAAAATTGAAATTGGCCCTATGGGCAGACAGGGTTACTGTCAAGAAAGCAATTGGTGTATCACCGTTTGAATTGGTTTATGACATACAATCTAGGGTGCTAGTCAACACCCTTCTTCATGTATACAAGTTCCTACAAGATGAGGATATGGAGTTGTTAGAACCTATGGAGGACATAATGATTCAAATGGTGGAAGTGGAGGAAATCAAAACTTTGGCCCATAAAAGAAATTTGAAGATCCAGTTGCAATCCAAGTATTTGTTTGACAAAAGAACCACACTGAGGAAGTTTCAAATTGGTGACATGTTTCTTCAATGGAATACAAGAGGGAAAGATAAAGGAGAACATAAAAAATTTGAGTCACTAAGGGTGGGCCCTTCTATTGTTTGTGATCTGAATGGAAAAGATTCATATTTTTTGCAGACAATGAATGGTGAAATACATGAATTTCCAATGCATGGACAATTCTTGAAGAATTACTTCTCTTAAGTCCATGCACAATAGGTCCTAGTCTGTATATATTTAGGTTTATTTCTGTTGGTTGTTTGTGGGTTTGTTTTGGCCTGTTCTCTAGAGTTTCTTGTATTCTTGTGTTGATCTTGCGATCATCCATCCCCAATCAAAGCCAATGTTGTCACTGTTCTGACTTTTGGGTGATTTTGTTCCATAATCTGCTAAAATCTACAAAATTGTGCTTAGCACTACATCTTGCCTCTGAGTTATTGGTCTGAAGGTTTAGGGTTTTTGAAATTTACCCTTTTTATGTCTTGGAATCCCCACATTCTATTTCTATGTTACTTTTTTCACTTAAGTGGAAGGGTCGATCTATCGTGAAGGGGTCCCCCCTTTAGTTTTTGCCTTGGGTGGGTCTCTATTAATGTTTTATTTTGTGCCCTTTTCCTAAGTTTTTAGTTCTTTGTCAGGCCTCGTAAAAACCATGCAGGTTCTGGTTGATCCGACGGTGCACGTGAATTCGCAAAGGAAAATAGCCCAAACTTTATGTTTCACGAAGCAACGAAAAGAGTGGCGGGCCCGAAAGGCAGGTAGATCCCTTCGTTAAAAACTGCGCATCTTAAAGAAGATCTAACGGTCCATGTTATTTCATTGGGCGAAATAGCATGAAGTTTATCCTTCACGAAGCAGTCAAAGGATGGTAGGCCCGACAGATAGACAGTTCCTAGTTATTAAAGACCGATCAACTTGGAGTTGATCGGATGGCCCACGTTGTTTCGCAGCCAGAAGCAACATGAAGTTTACTCTTTACAAAGTGGCAAAAAGGAGCTGGTGACTACGTGGTGGATGATGTGGCAGTATAGTGAGATGTCTAGCTAGGGAAAAAAGGATGACCTGTCGGTGGGACACATGGCTCCTAAGGATGGTGAAGGGCCCACTTCGATTGAGCGATGATGGTGATCAAATTCATGGTTAAATAAAACACGTGGCAGTCTAGGTGTGGAGTCCGATGGAGTTCTTGAATGAATAAATGGTTGATACATAAGAGCTATCTACCGGCAATCAATAGGGCAAGTGGATTTCGTGCAGAGGGCCCATTCTGAAGGTTAAGGGAGGTTAAAGGCCGCACATCTTGAAAGTGATCCAACAATAAGCATTGTTTCACAGCCCAAAGATGCGAGGTTTTTAACCTTTGCAAAACAGTGAAAACCTTTAGCAGTGATGGTTGTGTGCAGTTAGTGAAAAAGACTAGCGGTCACCATAAAATGTAAAGATCGAGCAGATGGTAGAAGATCCAATGGCTAGCGCTGTTTCGCATGAAAGAGATGCACGAGGTTTATCCTTCACGAAGTAGTGAAAGGAAGGTGGGGCCCATTTTTTAGAGCATGACCCAGGTAAGGTAAGGAACATGCAAGTTCTAGAGGATCTGATGGATGACATTGTTTCGCATGTCAAAGATGCGAGGTTTTTAATCTTCACGAAATAGTGAAAAGCCAGGACACTGAGAATTTCTCTGTGGTCCATTGGAGCCTTTTTTCAAATTCAATTATGAATTGATTGCCGAAGCATGTGGATTAATGTCACAATTCAATGCTCTATTGCCGTATTAAGCCTCACATCAATGAAATTTTAGTATCATTTTAAGGAATTTCATAGAGGAACCATTGTGCATAGAGAGTTTCTTCAGGGAACACTAAGTTTTGCACACATTTTAAAAGTTACAGTTTGAATTGGTATCATTGGGTGCTTAAATTCTCAGGGATCTATTTGAAGTTTAAGTTGAAATAGCTGTAATTTAAAGATGGCACCTCAAAGAGATTTCACAGGGAAGGTTAATTATTAGGATAGAGCTATATGTGATGATTTCTTAGAACAATTAACCATGTCTACAAATATCATTGCTAAGATTAAAGAATTAGTGCCCAAGGCCCCCGTTTAAGAATTCGAGATGGTCTATATGATAAAGGGAACTGGCTAAGGGATTCACAGATAGGGATATCAGTTCTGGGACTCTTCAAAGTGGGATTTGACCAAAGACATTCCTCCACTCCAATGAATAGTATATGGGAATTAGATGTGGGAAAGCTCATAGTCCCTGGGTTTTTATGGATGTAGATTTATTAACCCAGATTGCAAATAACT
The DNA here is from genome assembly GCF_030272615.1 of Cryptomeria japonica. Lineage (NCBI taxonomy): Eukaryota > Viridiplantae > Streptophyta > Pinopsida > Cupressales > Cupressaceae > Cryptomeria > Cryptomeria japonica. The sequence goes on from NC_081407.1 coordinate 530,631,249, forward strand.
ATGACCCTATTGCTAAATGTGTGAGAAATGTGAATGGGGGAGCTTTAATTGAAATAAATGATGATGAATTTAGGAATGCGTTTAAGCTTAGTGAGGTATCAAATTATTTAGAGCTAATCAATTTTGATAAACTAGCCCAGGTTTATAATGTGCAGAGAGATCACCTCAGGAGTGGCCCTTTGAAATAATTTTTTGTCAAAATAGGAGGGCTAACTGTTGTAGGCCCTAGTACCATGGAACCCTTCTCTCTAAATCTTTTCACTCTGAGGGCTAAAGGCATGTATTGGTCACTGACAGATTTTTGGGGAAGATGCTGAAACCACCATGCCAACTCACTACATGCTAATGATAGCACAGATTTTGAACCCCTCTCTGGCAGTAACTTTTGATTTTGCACCTTATCTCACTAATGCAATCCATGATGGGCTGATAGGGATAAAAAATGGTAAGATAGATAGACCTTTTGGATGGTACTCTCTTCTCTATCATATGCTTTTATTTAAAGGTGTTGATTACTTCACTAATGAAATGGATCTGGTTAAGGAAAAGGATGGTGAAGAGATGCCCGTGCAATTATGGAGCATAATTTTGTCCTGGGATAGAGAGGATGCCAACTACTTGAAGTTTGATAGATGCTTTGCATCTAGATTTAGAATACTCTTATGCCAACAAAACCCTAGGATCCCTAAGGTTGTCCTAGAGTTCCTTAGGCCTAAAGAATTTGTTGAAGGTATCAAGATTGTGCTCAACTGGGGTGATGTATATTTATACCCTGTCTCTACGGTGTTTAGAGTTTATGGATTTAGAGGAACTCCATATTTTCTTCCCTATCAAGTCCCATTGAAGATAGGAATTGTAGAGATCTTAAGGCAAATCAGGGGTGTGCAAGAGGCAGAATTAACAAATAGAGGAAAAGGGACCATTTTCCCAACTGTCACCATGGCTCATCAATTTGTAATCACCAAGGGTGGTTGGAAACACTTTGATGATTTCTTTCAACCATATAGGTTGTCTATTGCAGTATCAAGATTTGCTGACCCTGAACATTTCTTCAATGGCATGTTCAGAAAGAGAGCAGTATGTAAAGGTAGACCACATCAGTTCCATTTCCCTAAGGATCTGATAAAAATTGAATTCAATCTAGATGAGAAAGAATTGAGAAAAGAGAAATGGGTAGGATACAAGAAGGCTCTTGATTTTATTCATCAATTTGATGGTGGTTATGATCCTCTGTCTAGTTTTACTCCCTTTGAGGAGAAAATTAAATTCTTAATTCTTTGTTTTGAAGACCTAATGCAGACATTGAAGGAGAAGAGGGAGGTTATAATGAGGAATGATCCTGAAAGGGATAAATTGGTTTTAGCCAAGCCTTCCTTTGCCAAGGCCATCCCTCCAGATGATTATGTGATGCATAAGAAGCCAAGATATAGTGTGCTAGTGTCGGTAATTGGTGAGCCCTCTACTTCAAAAGGGAAGAGAGCAATAGGAGATGTCACTGACATCCAAAACTCCCCTAAAAGGAAAAGGGTGGGCAAAGAGGTGCAAAGAGGTGAACCTTTATACTCTCCATCCCAATCCCCTATCCATGTGGGAGATGAATAGGAAGCGACAGTGAAATTGTTGCAGTTAGGAAGTCTCGGGGATATTGCCTACACTTATGAGGAAACACAAGAGGGAATGCCTGAAGAGCCACTGGGTGCTGAGATGAACTTGACTGCAAATGAGTTCAAAGGAAAGGAGCTAGACTCTGCTATAAAACAAGCGAGTGATGATTTCCTCGCTGATAGTAATTTTGTCACAATAGGGTCCTTTATGCAATTTGTTTGGAGGAAAAAAATTGAGCAATTTAAAGCAAGATGTCAGAAGAGGAAGAATGATCAACCCCACAAAGATGCAATTGCAATGGAGGAAGAGGTGAAGCAAGAAATGATGGCAGAATTCAAAGCCATTACTCCTAAAAAGGGGAGATAAATGGTGTCAAAGGATGGTTTTTTAATCCTTCCTAAAAGGGACATAGTTGATGCCTTAGTGCTTGAAGTAGTAAGGAAAGAAACCAAGCCCCTAGAAGGAGTGACGTTCAGTAAGGATAATGTTGCTTTGGTTATGTGGTCCCTAAAGAGGGATGAGAGAAGAAGAAGGAAGCACACCTTAGAGTCCAGTTACATTAGAGGTATGATTTTCAAGAGGGTCCAGGACACAGGGGTGGTAGAAGCTGCCAGCATAGTTCTAGAAACTGCAAAATTCAGTGTGGCAATGGCTGAGAAGGAAGAAAACGAGATGGTTGATATCCAAGTGAGATTAGAAATAGTTCTAAGGGCTTATAATGAGGCCAAATGAGAGATAGACAACAAGGATAATATCATTGCTAAATTACAAAGTCAATTGGCAGGACAATACCAGAAGGGTGAGTCCTCAACTCTAATGATTGCATCTTCTCTAGAAAGACCTCCACCCACCAGTCCCATTATTGAGTTTCCTCCTTCTCCTATGACCTCTGATTTCCAAGAAACTAAAACCATACAAGATGAGATGGAAAAGTTAAAACAGGCTCAGGCCTTATTTGCAAGCAAATATGAAGAGAAGGTCAGAGGCACAATCTTGAAATTTGCTGACTCAGTTGGATCCTCTATTGTATACATTTACATGAAAATAATTTTGAATATTTTAACTTATTTGAAAGAAGATAAGGCTACTCAGGAGCCAATTTTGAATAAGTGGATGCCTAAGGAAGTGGAGTTGGAACTTATGTGTTCATCTCATGAAGAGGTAAAGGTTGATGCCAATATCAAATCTACTTTTGAGTTAGTAAAAGGGATGACCGGGTTAGCAGAAGAAAGGGTAGGTGTGAAGAGAAAAGTCCACTTATATAGAAAAGAATATTCTGATCATAAGTATGAGTTGTTTCCCAAGGGTTTTGTTGGTCCAAGTCAGCTGAAAGAGGAAAAGACATAGCTAGATGAGCTGGGGTATAACTTGTCTCAATGGGTAAATGAGGTCATTAATACAGATGACACATCTTTATTAATTAAGACAATTGAGGAGATTGAGAAAGTAAAGTCACATTATGGTTTTCTGGAGACAGAGGTAAGGCAATTGAGAATCACATGGAAAAGGCTAAATAAGATGAAAAAGAAGATTGTTAGCTTCTCCTGGCCAAGTGATGACATGTTCCAAGAGTGGAAAAACAAATATGCAGTACAAGAAGAGGAATTCCAAGAACAGTTAGAAGATGCTGCAGTGGAACAACAAACTTAAAAGGCCGTTAGGAAATGAAATGATTGTATTTTCTTTTCTTTTCAGCAGGAATCATGGTTGTAACAAACTTTTCCTAGGAAATTCCAAAGCTTGTTTGCATCCATATTCTTATAAATGGATACCAAGACTTAGAAAAAATCATCACAAGAATTTGTAAAGAAACTCTACTAGAATATATCTAGGGTTTTCTGGTTCTCTCTGAAATTACCTTGAGTTATGTAAAATTTTCAAAATGAATATGAATATACAGATCAAAGTTTCAGGCCTAAATCTTCTTTGTCTTTTGGTGTGCATTCATTAGTTTGCTGGTTTCATTTGGAAAAGTTAGAGTTATTTGATTGAGCATGGATTGTAAGGCAATCTTATAGATATATTTCTGGCTTTTCACTTCAGGAGAGGGATTAAATATGCGTGAAATATTTTTGTCAGTAGATCAATTGTTTTCTGCTTTGAATTTGATAAACGGTTTTAGTTTAAAGGGAAAGGACCTATATATATGTCAGGCATGTATGGGGTTCATGAAAGCCAAAGTGATGAAATGTATAAGAATGTTCAATTTTGGAAGTCTTGCTTGATTTAGGTGACTCTGTAGCCTGGATAAGGCACTGATATCAGTTATGGAATTCTTTCTATCTTTCTTGGGATCAAATACCGAAAATGAGCATAAGTTTTCTTTAATGTTTCAATTTTATTGAGGTGATGAAGTCCATAGGTTTTTAGCATTGGTTTACTATGGATCTCAATTTAAAAGTGTGAAAGTATTCACAAAAGGTATACCCACCTGAGCTTTGGATAAGTTCGAAGTGTAGAAGGTTCTGTTGAAACCTTGTTATATGTTAGTCTGGAATTCTATTTTCTTGGTGTCCTCTTCATATACAAACAGAGTTATTAAATTTTCTTACATGGAGGAATAGGAGGGAATAGAAATTTGAGAACAACACTTACATTCAAAAAGTGACTTTCAACCAATGCCTAAATAGTGGAGGAAGGATTAACCCCGCTTTCTTCCTAAAGTTCCTTATCACTTATAACAAATCTCGGCCTGAGCCACCAACTCCACCAAGAACCCCAATAGAAGAAGAAGAATTCATCATGGTAGAGAAATATTAATGCTCATTGTCACTCGATCTCATAGAAACAAAAAGAAGGAATCACAACCAGAATTGAGTATGGGTCGTAGATTGTCCAATCTTTTTGATGAGTATGCAAATATGAGAGAAACAGAGATCTTCTCCAAGAATTTCAAGAAAACGAAGCTTTCCAAAAACTTGTAGAAAGACTTATAGAAGCAGATAAGGAAAAATGTCTACTCATGATAACAAGCAAAGGAGTCAACATTCCTGAAGATTTCGATATAGAAAACTTAAGGAATATAGATGAGACAATTTCAAGAACAAGGTCGAGAAACTATGCCTATGAAGAACAACGAAGAGAAGAAGAGACACATGATCTAGAAAACATAGGCAACTAAGATTGCACCCATGAACAAGACAACACCCATGAACAAGACCATGCCCGCAATCGGGACAATCTTAATGAATGAGGGGAAGCTCCCCATCTAAGGACAAATGCACCCATGGCTACTCTTGCACAACAACTCCAAACACTGCAAAGAAAAATGTAGGACATGCAACAAGGAACTACAGTATGATACTCCTTGGATGAAATTTATCCTTGTCCTTTTGATAGGAGATTGAACATGGTACCTTTTCTCCCAAATTCGGATATACCAAAGTACAACAAATATGATAGTAAAAGTGATCCCCGTGATCAGGTTTGGGAATTTTTTACCATGAGCTTAGATTTTTCTCACAATGACATATACTTAAAGAGATTGTTCCCAAGAATGTTGGGAGGGAAAAAATGGAGTGGTTGTCTAAACTTACACCTCCCATCAGATCATTTGATGAGTTGGTAAACAAATTCATAATGCAATACTCCTATAACATTCAACATGCAATCACCATGCTGGATGTGTGTAACACAAAACAAAAAAGCAATGAAACATTCATGGTGTTTCTACAATAGTAGAGGCACATGGTTTCGAGATATCCTTGAGATGTGCTTGAAAAGGAAAATATAGAAATCTTCATCGATAATCTAAATAATGAGATGGATTATCAACTCAAACTCCAATGCATACCATCTTTTATAAAATTGATAGAAAATGGTATCCAAGTAGAAGAAGCTTGCATCAAGAAAGGAACATTGAAGTTCTTTAAGGAAGGTGTTAATTCGTCAAATACTAACACCTTTAACAATCAAAACAATAACAACACTTTAGACAAATCTAGATTTTGGACAAGGAACAAAAAAATTGTTAATGATGGGGTAAATGATGTCAACAATGTAAATTCTAAACAACCAGTGTTGACTTTATTAGGCAACCCACCATCCAATAACGATTAAAAAAGTGTTAATCAAGGCACTAACACTTATCAGCGAAATACCAATCAAGGAGCTTCAACATCAAACACCAACAAAAATCATCAAGGCAAAAACAACACTAACCAAGGCTACAATGACACCGACCAAGGCAACAAAACTAACCAAGGGATCAACACAAACTAGAGAGGTAACACCAATACTTTTCCATATTGATGCATATATGCACCATTAGGACAAACCTTACAATCAATGTTTTGGGAACTCTTGGTGAATAAGATCATCACATTGCTAGCCACAAGCAACTTTGAACCCCAAGTCAAACCACCTTGGTGGAATGACTCACATTATTGTTATTTTCATCGAAACAAAGGGCATAACACAAATGATTGCATGAGGCTGAAGAACATAGTTCAGGACATGATACACAGGGGTGATTTAAGAGTTGATGGTCACAAAATGAATGGTGACCATGAAGCCTTCAAAAATCCTCTTCCACATTATGACAAGGGAGGAGCTTTGACATCAAACAATACCAAAGGAGCTCGTATAAATCACCTATACAAGAACACCATCAATCACATATCGACATATGACAATCAAGGAAATGCCATAAAAATCAAGGAGAAACAAGAACTACATCAATAAATGTAACAACTAGAGCACAAAAATATGGCTTGAAAGGGAACACATCAACATCCACAACTCTCCCGAAGACTCAATATAACTTGGTTGATCAACTATGGAGAACTCCCACTCAGATATCTATACTTGAGTTACTCAAAATTTTGCTAAAACACAAGGATATTTTGGAACAAGCACTTATCAAAATAAACGTTCCAAATGATTTGGATATTGATCAATTCGAAGCCATGGTGGCCCATATGATGGGGCCCCATAACATATCTTTTTCCAAACATGATGATGTATCCTTGAATCATCCGAAAAACACCCCGCTCCATATCAAAGTCTTAGTCTATAAACATCGAGTAAAAAGAGTGTTAATAGATGGAGGAGTTGGTCTCAATATCTGTGTTTTAAATCTTATCCATGCATTTGGCTTCTCTGAGCAGTCTATTGATCCGAAAAAGAAGATCACCATCAAATCCTATGATGATAAAGAGAGATCATCCAAAGGAATTGTAATACTACCCATTCAGGTAGGTCTTGTATAAAAAGACACCATGTGCTAGAGAATTAACATACAATATACTATTGGGTCATCCATGGATCCATGAAATGCAAGTAGTGCCTTCCACATAACATCAATGTATCAAGTTCCCTTACAATGGACAAGAAATTTCAATATCTGTAGATAATAACCCTTTTCTGTATTGCAATTCTATGGGGGCAGCTCAAGATAGCCTAGTTCCACACAGCATGGAGGCCCAAGATTCCTGAGCATCCAATCATCATCAAGAAGAACTCAAGTCTCTATCCATAGACTTTAAGAAAAAGATGAAAATCAAGGACCAAGGCATGGGAGAATACTCTTTTGAACCCCTATGTCTATCTAAATTGCTAAAGTAACGAAAATCTTATGGACAACCTTCCACATCAAGACATCAAGAAACACAACTCATCCCCAAGTTTGATGATAGATTTATCCAGCTAGGCACACTAGTCGATGAATTAGAAGAGAAAGACATCCTTAGTTGGCTATACAAGGATGAAGAAGAAGAAGTCAGAGATGCTACCATAGAAGTGGTTGTACCAACAAAATAGTATGGAAATGGGTTTCGGATCATGCAATGAATGGGATACAATGACAAAGGACCTATTGGCAAGTGCCAAGAAGGCATTAAAGAACCCCTACAACCTCCTTCACAATTTGTGAGAGACAAAATAGGACTTGGGTATGGACAACATGTTCCACCTATGAAGAAACAAAATAACCATCAGAAATCTCAGTGGAGAGAAAAGAAAAGATATAATGAAGACTCATGGCAAGCAACAGAAACAACAAGGAAGGAGAAAAAGCATCAAGAAAATGAGAACCAACAAGGAGAACTTGTCATTCAAAGGGAAGAAGCTTCTTATAAGAAAGTGCATCATGTGGAAGAACCTGATCAAACCAAGGTGAAACCACCACCTGAAGAAATTGCTACTCACAGAAGGTAAACGGTGTATGAACAAATGCAAAGAGTACAAGAAAGCAGTGACCCTGAATCAGAACAAGCTACTAAACTGGTGTCAATCATCAGTGATCTTTTCTCCCCATACAACATACCTATCAGATAGAGAGAGGTAACCTAGGACAGTGATTCTGAAACCGATTCCAATGAATATGAGTGGGATAGTTGTTCTGATATCACTGAAGATATTGAGGTGAATACCATACATGCCTACACACCCCTTTCTCAATAGAGACAAGGCTCAAAATCTCGACCGCTTGAATTTGGACTACGACATATCTATGAGGATAGTGAGAATGAGCAACGACAATACGAATAAGGTAATATTGAAGAAAATACTATCGAAGACCTTGAAAATATCATAGACCTCACCAATATCCCAAACAACTATAATGATGACTCCATCATGACACTTACCGTGGCTGATCTTAACCCACCAAATGACTCCTTACCACTCATATATCTTGATCTCATAGATAGGGAAGAACCTGAACATCATGATATACCAATATTCCCAAACGATGAATCCATTGTCCAATACATGTGTTCAGTCAACCAAGAAACGTGCTCTGCTAGTTAATAAAAATAACAATATTTGCAATCAGGGGAGTGCCAAGTCTCTCAATCACAAAAATAAAATAAACAATGGATCTAATGGTGAAAACCAGTCAATGACAGTATTAGATCATAAAAAAGTAAAAATAAAGGATGCATTTGAGGGTGAAAACCTTTTTAAGGCACTTAAAGATGGGAGACTTGACACTCTTCCTGAACATTATCAAGAAAGGTCACCAATATTGATTGATCCAACTCAATCAATAAACATTGGTACTGAAGCAGCAGTCAAAACCATACATTTGGCAGAATCACTCACAAAAGAAGAACAACCAAATTTTATCAAATTCTTCAAGGAAAAGAAAATCAATTTTGCTTGGTCTTATGCTCACATGCCTGGAATAGATCTGAACTTGATCATGCATCACTTATCCATCACTCCAGGAGCTAAGTCAGTCAAGAAAAAATTAAGAAAGATGAGCCCGCATGTGGCATTACTGGTCAAAGCAGAACTAAAGAAGTTATTAGATGTCAGATTCATCTGACCTATAGACTATGCTGAATGGATCTCAAACATTGTACCAGTTTGAAAACCCGATAAAAGCATCAAAATATGCACAGATTTTAGAGATGTCAACAAAGCATGTCCGAAGGATGACTTTCCTTTGCCAAGCATTTACATAATTATGGATATAACAACAGGCCACACAATGTTATCATTAATGGATTACTTCTCTAGCTATAATCAAATCAGGATAGCCCCAGAGGATCAAGATAAAATTGCATTCACTTGTCCATGGGGAACGTATTGTTGGAACGTCATGCCTTTCAACTTGAAAAATGTTGGGGCAACTTATCAAAGAGCCATGACAACAATCTTCCATGACATGATGCATACCTTCATGGAGGACTATGTGGATGATTTTCTAGCTAAATCATTCACCTAAGCAAAACATTTGGGTATACTAGATAAAATATTTCAACAATTGGAGCAATTTAAGGTCACACTAAACCCTAAGAAGTGTGTCTTCAAGGTCACATCCAGCAAACTATTAGGCTACATTGTATTAGAAAAAGGTATCAAAGTAGATCTAGCAAAGGTATAGGTGGTCATGGAAATGCCACCTCACAAGAACATTAGCCAACTCAGATCTCTGCAGGGATGGCTACAATCCATCAGACAATTCATCTCTCAACTGGCAGATAAATGTCTCCCATTGAATCATTTGCTTCATAAGAATATACCTTTCATATGGGAGGACAAGTGTGCAGACTCATTTCACCACCTCAAACAATATTTGATGAATCTACCAGTTTTGGTACCACCGATATTAGGGAAACCGCTCATTCTCTATATATCAACAACAAAAGTATCAATGGGGGCACTGCTAGCACAAGAAGACCTAGCAGGCAAAGAACGTGCTATTTATTATGTCAGGAGAACTTTAAATGGATATGAACTAAATTATACATTCATTGAGAAGGCTTGCTTAGAAGTGGTGTTCACCTCTCAAAAGTGCTGCCACTATATGCTAGCCCACACAATCAAGATGGTAGCAAAGATCAATCCTCTCAAGTATCTACTCAGCAAAGTAGCTCTCACAGGATGATTAGCTAATTGGATCATGATTCTAAGTTAGTTTGATATCCGGTACATAGAACGTTGGGCTATCAAAGGACATGTAATTGCAGATCAACTAGCATAAGCACCCCTACCAAGCCAACAACCACTACAGGTGGAATTTCCTAACATGGATGTACTCATTGTCACACCCAAGCAATGGACCCTATACTTTGATGGATCCTATACACAACATGGATCGAGTGTCAGTATCTTGTTCATCACTCTAGAGGGGTACACAATTCCAAGATCTTATAGACTGATGTTTCCATGCACCAAAAACATTGTTGAATATGAAGCTCTGGTAACAGGAATCAAAATGGTCATGGAATGGAAAACCACAGAATTGAGAGTCTATGGGGAATCTCAATTAGTTATCAATCAGATCAACAATGACTATCAGACAATGGCTAATAAGCTAATGCCTTACAAGAGAATGGTTGATGATTTCAAATAGTACTTTGTGCACATCACCTTTGAGAAAATCCCAAGATTGGATAACAAAGTGGTTGATGCAATGGCCACTATCACTTCACTATTGCAAATTCTAGATAAACAGAGTCATTACAAGTTCCTGGTAGAGCAAATGTTTTCCCTAGCCTATGACAATTTCACATCCCAAGTCATCTATGCCCTAACCAGTTCAAATTCACCTCTATACAAGACAATCTATGATTATCTCAAAAAAAAAACTCTCCCACCCAACCTATCTCGCAATAAAAAATGCAGCTTCATCCGGCAAGTCGCCCGCTATACCTTAGCCATTGACACACTTTACTGTCGAGGTCTAGATGGTACTCTTCTTCGATACCGGATCATAATGAATCTAACTTTGCCTTACACCATCTTCACGAGGGTATCTATGGTATGCATTCAAGTGGTCCTACTCTCACAAAGAAACTTCTAAGAATGGGATATTACTAGAAAAAAAAAAACATCATTCATTCTCAACTATCTCATTTGCAGATATGACATTCCTAGTTCCATTATCATAGACAACGAGCGTCCTTTCAAGAATCAAGATATGCGTGAGCTATGTGAATGATCTAAAATCCAACATTGCTTCTCCACACCATACTACCCACAGGGGAATGGTCAAGTGGAGGCATCAAATAAAATAATCCTGAAAATCCTCAAGAAAACAGTAAATGATATTGGCAAGGATTAGCATGTACAACTCAATCTGGCACTTTGGGCCTATAGAACAAGCATCCGCACACCTATAGGGGCTACACCATATTCATTGGTGTATGTTTAAGAAGAAATTCTACCTCTTGAGGTAGAAATCCCATCTCTCCGAGTATCTTTGAAGTGCCTCATACCAGATGAGGAATATCGAGTAAACAGGTTGCATGAACTGGAGCTTCTTGATGAAAAATGACAACATGCCTATGACCATATCAAGGCATATCAGAAATGAATGTGTAGAAGCTATAATGAAAAAGTCATCCCAAGGGATTTCAAAGTTGGTGATCTCCCCCTAAAGGAAAATGCTAGAAATCAGGAAGATGAAGAAAAGAAGGGGAAGTTTGAACCTAACTGGTTGGGTCCCTTTGTTATCATATCAGCCTATGGATCAGGAGAATATCAGTTGTCAACTTTAGAGGGGGAAATGCTCAATGAACCTACAAACAACATCCATTTGAACAAGTTATACACCTGAGTTGTCCAATGCACAGGTCAAGCAAAAAAGAAAAAAAATCAGATAAATATTAAAAAATCAAAAACAAATCAAAAAGTGCAAAAAAAACAAATGGTGAAAACCTAACAATAGGTGCTATTTGTGAGAGAACAACTCCTCTATCTATCAGTACTCATATCTTTGATCCATCTAGTCTCAACTAATAAGACATCGCCAAACACTTGTACATGCAGCATTATCCCGAACACACTTAGCATAGTCACTATCCTTGATTATCTAAAAAATAGTTATCCATTTAATATCCCACCATGGCTTGGTGATCAATGCATATATCCACATCGACAAATATCTATAATAGGGGGCAACATTCCTCTCACTTTGGCATTCAAACAACAAACAAGGATCGCAGCATACTAGGGAACCAATGTCAAAACTTCTCATCGGGCTAGAAAACAAGATCATTATCCAAGTACGACTTTAACGCACACATGATGTAAGATTTTCTGAATTATGATTTGTTTACATTTTAGCATAAAGTTTTCACTATTTGTATCTTGATTTTTGAATTATTAGATCTCTTGAGCTACTCAAGGATGCACTGACCTGGAAAAAGAAACAAAGGAATCTGATATTTTCTTTGGTTGTCTGTCTGTGAGGCAATCATTCGTACTGTGCAAATTTGTCTTGAGACATGATTGGAAACATATCATTGAATAAATTTTCCACTTTTCACGTGCAAATGGTTGACTCTTGTCTGTTTTATGCAAGCAATACTCAGGTCGTCTTGGTTCAATTATACCTCGACACTCATGTCGTCTTGCAATATCAAACATCCATGTAAGTTGTACTCAGGTCATTATGGTTCAATTATACCATGATGCTTGCATTAACTTTCAATATATCAAAATCTCAATGATGAAAAAAAGAGCACAAACAAGTGACCAAACAGGAATGACAACAACAGAATTAAAGTGATCATTTAGTTGCATTTATATCAAATTAGTTGTATACAATTGCAATAGGTTGCATATCGTCTTAATCTTGTATTAGATTGTATATCATTTTAATTTATACATCTCATATCATCATTATCATTTACATCTCATTTTCAAGATGCATCTCATATCATTATCATTATCATTTACATCTCATTTTCTAGATACATCTCATCATCATCATCTATTCACATTCATCGTTGCATCCCTCACATTCATATATATCGCATCACCATGGAATGTTTATTCACTTTCATATCTTCATCATTCATCCAACTCTCATCTATCATGTCTTATACAGGATGTATCTTTCCTAAAACCAGACATTTTGATCAGGTCTTATACAGGATATATCGTGCCTGAAACCAGGCATTTTGATCATCTTTGTCTTATACAAGAGGTGTCATTCCTAAAACCAGACTTGATCCCAATCTTATCAATTCTATCTTTCTTTTTCATCTGATCCATTCTATCATGTCTTATACAAGATGTGTCTTTCCTGAAACTAGATGTTTTGATAAGGTCTTATATAGGATATATTGCTCCTAAAACCAGGCATTTTGATCATCTTTGTCTTATACAGGAGGTGTCATTCCTGAAACAAGACTTGATCCCAATATTATCAATTCTATCAATCCTTTTCATCTAATCTATTCTATCATGTCTTATACATGATGTATCTTTCTTGAAACCAGATGTTTTGATCAAGTCTTATATAGGATATATCATTCTTGAAACTAGACGTTTTGATCATCTTTGTCTTATACAAGAGGTGTCATTCCTGAAACCAGACTTAATCTCAATCTGATCAATCTTATCAATCTTATCAATCTTATCAATCCAATCAATCTAATCAATCTTGTCAATCCCATGCATGTCATCAACTATCCACTCTTTTATCTTTCAAATAACTTTCTTCTTCTTTCAAGAGATCATTCATGCCTTTAGTGCACAAACGATCTCCCAAGGGGGTATTATCAATATCTTTCATCAATTCTACAACTAGGGCATCATATCGACATTTCGACACAAAACATCATATCGATCAAACTTTGGCAGCATATCCAGCAAATTTTTCTTTGAATCAACATGTGCACACACATCACTTCAAAGAGGGAAAATGTAGATGTATAAATCTGACCACTTTTCTAAATGAATATTTAATATTTATTTTAACCCCATTCCTCCTGTTAATTAAATTCTATTTAATTAATTTCTTCACATTCATCTATTTGATTAAATGAATTACTTAATTTATTTAATTAAATTCACCTAAACCTTTTCTAGCCTTTAATTAAATAAACCACTTTATTTAATTAAATCCCCTTTCTCCCTTTTTAATTAAATTTACATTTAATTAAATTGATCCTTGCAAATAAATAAATCTAACTTATTTATTAAATCCCCCCACTTGTATTTATGCAAGTTGCATCTATTTTAGTTGAAATAAAGCAATTTTATTTTAATTAAAATCCTTTTCCATCCACTTGCCTCCTAAACCCCTTCTAGATTCTTCTAATCACTTCCAATTTAGCCTAATTCATCTCCTAATTATTGTCACATTCCTAAGCAAAGAGAAGTCACTTCTCAAAGCCTCCAAAGTCTTTGAAATGCATTAAAGGCTTTATGTCTTCAACAAGTTAGACCTCAAAGTATTCCTAACCATTAATGGTCAACTCAACCTTCTTGCATGGTTAGAGACTTTCTCTCTAACTTAACCCTCATCTAACCCAAGGGTCTCATCAAGCATTCATTGCTTTAACCTTGGTTATCCTATTAACCCTTGCACAAGAGTTTACCCCTTGGGTAAAAGCTTTATCCATTGGATAGCCCTAACCTAACCTTAACCCTTACCTCCTAGGGTAACCTTCATGTCTTCTCAAGCATTTAATACTTCTTACATATCCTCTCAAGCAATCTCTTATTGACAATTGTCACCATTTAATTGGTGAGAATTGTAAACATGGATTGATTAAATTTCAATCCTATCCCTTGCTAAGATTATTCAATCTTGACCATCCATTTCCCTATCTTCCCTATAAATAGAGCTCTCATTCCTCATTTTTCAAAAATCAACAATCTTTCATGCATCTACATTATAGTCTAAATTACTAAACATTTAGCCTCTGTTTGTTAAAATCATCACAATAGCATTTTAGAATCATTTTAATATATCATAGAATATTCATGCTAGGATAAGTATATCATTGCTAGGATAATTTGCTTAATCTTTTATCATATCATCATCTTTAATACTAGCTTAATCATCATAGTTTCAATATCATATATCTTAGAATGCATTCATGCATATAAATCAAACATCACTCATTCTTGGATTTGTCATTCCTAAGTCACCTGCTTGATGATCTAAGAGAAAAATAATGACTTTAGGGATCATGTGAGATAGAGAACAATGGGACACCCCTTGGGAAGTTGAACTGATTGAATTGGTTCATATAATTGCACCAAGAGTCTCATTGGCATGTGGGTCTTTTGGATTCGAGTTATTCATTTCCAACACCACATTTTCCCTTATACACCAAGTGAGGCATCAAGTTTTCAAGTTGTGGTCATCCCATCTGTATGACATTTTGTGATTCCCTCATACAATCCACTAAGTATGGTTTCCCAAGGTCAGTAGTGTGTTTGGTCCATTGAACCTTACGACACCTCTACATGAACTTCCAAATGGCACAAGAAATAATTTGCCGAAGTTTTTGGGAGATGGTACTCAACATCCTGATGAACACATCACTGCTTTTTATATTGCATGTGGTGTTCTTGGGGCAGAGCACAAAGATGTTTCTGTAAGGTTATTTATTGAAACTTTGCAAGGCGTAACTATTGATTGGTTCTATCATCTCCCTAATAATTCTATCACAAATCGGGCTAGCCTCACAATAAGGTTTGAAGCAAGGTTCAAACCCAATGAAGATGAGCATGCGCTTTTAGCACAATTGACTCAAATGAAGAAGGAACCACAAGAGCCCATGTGAGAATTTGTGGTGAAATTCAACAAGTTGCATAATCCCATTATGATGGTTTTATGACCTACTGCTATAAACTTAAAATGTTTCTTTATTAACGCTCAATCGTCGAAAGTAAGTTTTATTTTGCATAGAGATGCTCCTACAGATTTGGTTGTCACACAATAGATAGCTATAGAAGTTGAAGACCATCTTATCCTTCTTGGAAAGATAAGGAAGGATCCTAACAAGGTTAGAAATAATCAAATTGTCAATGTGTCATCTTCTTCTTCAAGTCCTCCGAATCCTATGATCCAAAAATTGGCTAATGATTTATTAGCACTAAAGAAGTAAGTTTTTGTGCAAGGAAATGCTCCATATCATGACTTTCCAAGAATGACATTGCCCAATAATGCTTCCATATATGTTGCCCATAACCAAAACAAGTTGCATCCACCTCCACAGAGGCTTTATTTGGAAGCACCACCTCAAAATTCAGCGACAGGCTACTATGAGGCAGAACATAATGATTTTCCTTCATTTAATGAAGATAATGTCAATTCGCCATAGGATGATGATGTTGAATCAACTAGTGACTCTAGAATTGGATACATGCAATATGAATAAGACCATGTGCAAGAAGAAGGGCATGATGGAGATGTCTTTGTTGTTTTCACTCATTCGTAGACTCAAGCAAATCAAGTGCAGGAAAGTGCGAAGAGTGATGATTTTACACAACTAAAAGATTCTCAGTTCTTGTCGGTGACTATTTCCAAGTGTGGAACACCTTTGCCAAATCCTCCAAAGGACACTAGAAATCCTTGAAAATATAATGCAAAGGATAAACAAGTAAGTGCTCCTTCAAATTATGCAAATTTTTCAGCATCCGCATTGAAGACCAGTGCACCAAGTACTACTAATTCTCAAAATGAGAATTTTTCTCAATCTTTAATAAATTCTTTTTCAGCATTTGATATAATAGATCATGCCAAGAAGACAAAAGTTTAAATGTTTGAAGTAGAATATTTAAAATCAAATCCTGATCAATTTGACTTGCTTGTAAAGTTTATTAAGGAAAAGGACAATACTCTAAATCCTTCACAAAATTCCAATATTTCTCAGGATAACTTAGTGACTTCTTCTCTTCTAGAGAAAATTGAACCATTTTATATCTCATTGTTAATTAATGCTCACAAGTTAAGCAATTTTGTCATAGACTCTGGTACATCAGATAATGTGATGCCTGCAAATGTTGCAAATGCTCTTGGTCTCACTTTGACTAATACTTTTGGTAGGTGTTTTTCTATAGATAATAAACAAGTACCACTGATAGGCCAAATAAAAGATGCACAATTTGTATTTGTTGCCTTTTCAGAGAAGAAAATTAAAATGATAGTGTTGGTAGTTGATGTGCCAGCTTCATATGGTATCCTTATTGGAAGGAATTTTTGCAGAGATGTTGGTGGAGAAATGAACATGGATATGACAGAAGCTCGTATCTCGGTGAAAGGAGAAATCAAGAAACTACATCCTGAAAGAGAAACGCAATATACAATTGTGAATTCTGATAATCAACGGGCTTAGATTCTCTTTTAATCATCTAGTATGGGTAATTATTTCTTATATGCAGATGATGAATTTGTAATTGTACCAGAGCAAGAAGATATGGATTCTCTTGAAGAGATCCAAGTGATAGTGAAAGTGTTGTTGCGGAGTCTGTGGGTTCCTCAACTCCAACAGAAGAATCTAGTATTTTTTAAACTGTTAGCGTAGGCAACCCAAATGATGTTTGGATGTTGGAATTTCATGGTAGTTGTTCTTCTACTAGATCAGGGGTAGGTATTGTGTTAGTGTCTCCTGATGGTAAAATATTTCCATTTTCTTTCAAATTAAAATTTGACAACACCAACAATACTTTTGAGTATGAAGCTCTCCTTTTGGGCATGAATGTCACTCAGAAGAAGGGAATTAAAAATCTGCATGTTAAAGGAGATGCAAAACTCATAGTGTGTCAAGTGAGGAATATCTACCAAACAAGAAATGATAGGTTGAAGCACTATAGGAATATTGTTTGGGATTTGATAGTCTTTTGATGCGTTTGACATATCATTTATTCCCAGAGATTTCAATGATAGATCAGATTCCTTGGCAATTTCTTCTACCTTGTTAATTATGCATAAGGATTTTCGAGACCTAAGTACACTATTGAAACAGTGTTTAGGCCAAGTGTTATAGATAATGCTGAAAATTGGCAAGTGTTTAATGATGATCAACATGTTATTAATTTCTTGTAGATTATTGATAATTTTGATGATCTTTATTTTCAAGGCAGACAATATCCTTCAAGGGATGCTATGGAAAGTGTTGATGATGAAACAGGCGAGAATTTTTTACACTTGAAGGGCAACACGATTAAAAAGGGTCTTGTGTCTCTAGAAAATCTCTTTGACAAGCATGATCATTATGTCAAGAATAAACAAAATATAGCTGCCAGTACCATGGAGTATGAGAAGGTAAATTTGGGTAAAGCTAACAATCCAAAAATGATAAATATTGGGAAATGTTGTTCTAGAGAAGAAAAACAAAGATTTATTTCATTATTGCAGTAGTATATTGTTGTTTTATCATATTCCTATGATGACTTGAAGTCCTTTCATCTTGAAGAACTTCATCATGATATTCCCCTCAAGTCGATTTTTGCTCCTTTTAGACAGAAATAGAGGCAATACAACCTGAAGATATCAAATATTATTTTTGTTGAGATTCAAAAAATGCTTAAAGCCAAGATTATCTTTCCTATCCATCATTCCACGTGGATAGAAAACATTGTGCTAGTACGTAAGAAAAATGGAGAAATCTAGATTTGTGTTGACTTCCAAAATTTGAATCAGACATCTTTGAAAGACAACTTTCTATTGCCGGTCATGGATCACATCTTGCAAGCAGTTACTGGATCCGAAATAATGTCCAAGTTGGATGGTTTTTTGGGATACAATCAAGTGGAAGTTGTTGAGAAAGATCAACACAAAACTGTGTTTACAACTCCATGGGGCACCTTTGCATATTGCATAATGTCTTTCGATTTAATAAATGCAGGCGCAAATTTTCAGCATGCAATGGACCTGTCTTTCTGTGATTTTATTGGTAAGTTCATTATCATGTATTTGGATTTCCTGACTTTTTTCTCCAAGCATTGTTAGAATCATTTTCATCATCTCCAACAAATGTTGAAGAAGTGTCAACAACATGGAATCTCCCTTAATCCCAAGAAGTCTGTCTTTGGGGTTACAAAAGGTAAATTGCTTGGACACATTATGTCCAAAGAAGGTATTAAGATTTATGTCAAAAGGGTCAAAGCCATTCGTAGTCTTTCCTTGCCTACAAGTAAGACTGCCATGCATTGTTTCTTTGGTAAAGTTAATTTCTTACAGAGGTTCATTCCAAACTTTGTTGAACAGACTCGTCACATTGTTGACATGATGAAAGGAAAATCTCTTTTCAAATGGAGCCTTGAAGGTGTAGACACCTAAAATTGTCCAGTCTAATTAAATAAATATCTTTATTTATTTAATTACTTTAGCCTAATTCTTCTATTAATTAAATAAATCTTTATTTATTTAATTAATTCATTTATCCTCTTCTAGCCTTATTTCTCATTTAAATAAATACATTTATTTATTTAAATTATCCTTTTCCTAAATTAAATAAATATCTTATTTATTTAATTATCCCACTTCTTCTATTAATTAAATAAATTTTTATTTATTTAATTAATTCATTAACCTTTTCTACCCATGACACATGTCATTCATCTCTTAATTCATACACTACCTACCTCTTTCATTATTTTATTATTTCCTTTACCTACCCTCTAATCATAGCCAACCTCCTTTTACACCTCTCAATCTTATCCCTCCATTTCATATAGTGTCTTCTATATAAGGAGAGGCTTCCTTCATTATCAAACCCTAATTATTCTATGCATTCTAATCATCTTTTATGCACTTGACTACACTACGATCCTACTTGCAACCACATTCCGTTCTTTGTTGAGCTCTTGTGCACATAAAATCTAAGAGCAAATATATCAAGCAAGATCAATGGAGATAGGAAGAATGGAGATCCAAACCCTATTGGACATGTGATGGTATAATCTTTGTGATTTCATTTGATTTGCATTGTCTTAGGTAATCTTCATATGTTATGGTGGATCTTTGTTGTTGTTAGGCTAGGGTTTTGTGGTTGAATTCATTTAGCCTTTCAATATTGTTATTATTGTTATCCATTTTCACCATATACATTTTGGCACGCTCGGTGGGACTCTTGTCCCTTTTGTATTTAACATTTTTGTTGCAGATCTTGTGTTTTGAAGTTGCAGATTTGACGTTTTCGACAGCATTTTGATATCCCCGCGTCTGCGCACTTTCGAATCGCGTTTTTGATTTTCTGGCTCATCTGCGACATCTGGAATCGCATCTATGTTATTGGTAGTATTTTATTTTGCAGGTTCTGGGAAAGCGTGTTTGTGTTATTAAGTCATGTTTGAGGTGTTTTTGGCCACGTCTGTGTCCAGAAGTCACGTCTGTGTTCTGTAGCCGCATCTGTGTCTCACAGAACCACGTCTGCATCACGAAGTCGCATCTGTGTCGAGGGTAATCGCGTCTATGTTTACTGATTTCAAATTTTGAGTTATTGATTCAGTTTTGGATTTTGCATTTAGGGTTTCAGATCTGGTTTATTTGGAGCTAACATTTTCAGATCTAGCTAACGAAATTGGTGCAGCTTGTCTTGAAAGCAAAATCATTTGGTTGAAGGCCCCTATTTCCACAAAGTCTTTTGGATTTAAAATTTACCTAACTTGTGTGCTTGCAGGAAGGGGTGATCATTTGAAACAATCCAAACTACTAACAACTCTTTGTTGCAGGTCCTGGGCAAGGGTTTTTGGATTTTTATTGTGTGCCTTGTTTTCATAGACTAGCAAACACTTCAATTGGTGCACTAAAATTGAATCATTGTCTTTTGTGTCTTGAGCAATAGGCTCTTTTTGTTTAATCTTTAGAGGGCCTGTCTTCCTGTGTGGTCATTAGGACTACTAGTGAGAAGAGAACAACCCAAGTGGTAGCGAGGAAAACCCACCTCTTCCGAACCACTATAAACAACTGTATTCATGGTGAAAACTATGGATAACGTGTGATGATTAGTTCATACCGACACTATGTCTCCCCATAAACCCATTTGATCAAATTTATTTGATCAGTTGTAGGGCGTAACCCCTACCGGCTGGGAGCCTTCTGTATTTACAGAGCTGAAAGTGCCGCATGTATGGCCACACGAGCGGATGCCCTTACTAGCACCTTTTTGTTTTAGAAGCCCAAATCCTTCTAGTTGTTGGGGCAGGAGGTCAGACCTCTGGTAGTGGCCCACACATATACGGTTCTTAGTAGAGATACAAAGTTCACCACGAGGAGTTTTCGTGGGGACTGATGCTTGGCTGACCCGAGAAGTGAGTGTTGAGGGTGGAGCCAGTGAGGTCAAGCATCTAAGTATCCATTTTGAATAGCATAGCCTCAGGGGTAAAACCCCATGTGGGATCAACAACTATTGTCTTAGCCAGCTATAAGAATTGTGCTTGACTTATTTTAAACATTCAAAACATTCAAGACCAAACAGCAAAACATTGTGTCTTTTGTGTCTTCAAGTGTATGCAAAACAATTTTACATCAAACAACACACTTTTCTTGGAGTCATTTTGAGTCTAGACACTTGCAAACATTGGGTCTTCATCAACACTGTGTCCTCTTGTCACGAAAAAATAGTCAAACAGTCAGATTTGGTCACAACAAAAACAACTTCACAAATTGGAAAAAATTGCACAAATTTTGCAGAAACGCGTCTGTGTTGGACATAATAGTGTCTGTGTTTTTTAACTGCGTCTGTGAAGGGCAAAAACGCATCTGTGTTTTCAAAATCAACATTGCAATTTGCACAAAATCTCAGAAACACGTCTGTGTTGAACAGAGCCACGTCTGTGTCAGGAAACCGTGTCTGTGAAGTATACAGGCGCGTCTGTGTTCAGAATTGGAAAATTTTTACAGTCCAGCAAATAAGAGCAATCAATTTCGGAATTCTTGAGCTTCCTAGGTTGTTTCTCTAGGTTTTCATTTAGCAGTCAACCTGTCCTTGGGTCTCATAAAGTCCATCATTGCTTTACATCTTACATTACATTCACAATTGTCTAAACTTGAATCAAAAGGTCACTTGCTTGTCCTCATCATACTTTGTCAACAAACTACATACAACAACATTTTGCTAAGTGGTCCCTCATCAAGGTTTCTTACCTTTGGGTCTCATTTGGTCTTACTTAGAGTCAAGGTTAACTTACCTCATCAAGAGAAACTATCCTCTCTTTGGAAGTCACACCTACTCTACTATATACATACTTGGTCTTACACTTTGGACATTGCAAGTACACTTCAGATTCATTTACATTCCATCCAGCTCTTGGTCTTCCATACTTGTTCCATTTTTCATCTAGTCTCACACATCTTGGTCAATACCTATTTCATGGTTGAAACCCGTCTTCAAAAATCTAGGAGAGAAACTAAAGAGACTCAAGAGTCCGCAAACATGAGTTCTTATGAGTATGACAATGATATCTTTTTCAATTCTGATCATACTACATTACCTGACATGGATGCCTATAGAAACATTCCAAATGTTGAGAACATGGACACTACAAACAACAATGCTACACATAATGACAATATGGACAACTTTTCCATACATTCAGCAGATGTGGAAGAATCCATTATGAATCCCCATTTCAATCGATTGGTTGAGGAAATAATGAGGAGGGATAGACAATACTTCTTACAAATGATGGCACAAAGTGGAGCCAAGATACCTGATGATTTTGACATGTCTCAAATAATGGAAAATCGACCTTTGCAACAACCTCACTCCAACATGGATCAAAGGAGGCCTAATAGTGGAGGAAATAGAGGACCACATATGGTACTTGAATCACCATCATCTTTGTTTCAAAAACCAGAGGTCCCACATACACATGGTCAAGTATATGATACTCATCTTTGCAGACCATTATGGAAGTCTTATGCAGATAGATATGCTCAATCACATACCAATGCTAAGGATCAACCACCAAAGCAATTGGATATTCAAAGGTATGCTCAAAATTTGGACACAAGGAAACCCCGTGTCAAATTTGGGGGCAACACATTAGAACATGACATGCCTGTAGAATATGGTATACATGGACAAAATAGATATTTCGTTCCTCAACATGACTCTATACCAAGTGGTCCATATAGGCAGCATCACTATAGACCTCCTCCATATGAACATGTGTATGATCAATATCATCCATATATGCAACATGCTCCTCCTCCAATTGGTGCCTCAAGCATAGGGTATGGTCCAAGAAGTCGATCTCCACCTAAGAGCAATTTGGAGCAACAAATCAAGGACTTACAAAAGAAAATGGAGGACATAAATACACCAAAGCCAACATACACAATGAGAGATATATGTCTTTATCCATTTGACAAGAGCATTCCAATGCCTCCTTTTCCTACACACTTTGTGACGCCTAAATTTGATAAGTATAGAGGAAAAGGGGATCCTAAGGCACACATAAGACAGTTTTTCACAGCTTGTATTGAGGTAGAAGCAGAAGAGACATATTTGATGAGATTATTCCCACAGAGCCTAGGTGATCAAGCTATGGAATGGTTCTCCCAACTCCCACTTGGTATTAAGTCATGGGGTGATCTAGTAGAGGCATTTATTCAACATTTCTCCTACAACATAGAGACAGACATATCAATCACTACTTTGTGCAACACCAAGCAAAAAGATGGAGAGTCTTTTGCATCATTTTTACAAAGATGGAGAAATCTAGCCAGCAGATGCTCTTGTGAAATTCCACAAAAACAAATGGTAGAAATGCTCACCCAAAATGTTAACAAAGACATTGGTTATGATTTAAGAAAAGCTTGTTTGTCCACCTTCAAGGATGTCATTGAAAAAGGCTTAACAACAGAAAAGGTCCTAATTGAACAAGGAGTCATTAAGATATTCAAGGAAAACAAAGATGACTTTAAAGGAAAAGACAAGCACAGATTTTGGAACAAAAACAAGAACATAGTCAATGATGGTGTTGTTGACACCAACACAGTGCGACCCAAATTCATCTTTTCAGGATCAAGTTCTACAAACAATCAAGTGAATACTCAAACAAGTTCTAGATCACGAAGGAAATACACTCCCTTGGGAGAACCACTTGAGTCAGTTTTCAAGAAGCTAGTGACAAACAAGGTAATCACAGTTCTAGATTTTCCTCCATATGAACCAAAGGTTAAACCAAATTGGTGGAATGATGATGAGTATTGTGAATTTCATAAGAGCAAGGGTCATAAGACAAGAAATTGTCATCGACTGAAGAACATCATACAAGATCTCATTGATAGAGGTGACATTGAGATTGAGGGACACTCATCCAATCAAGAACATGAGATGTTTAAGGAACCATTCCCAAAACATGACAAGGGAAAAGCTAAAGCCACAGAGGATCAAACCAACTATACCAGAGCATCCTACAACTATGATTAGACCATCAATCACATTTCGATGGACAATTAAATCTCTACCATTATCATCAAGGACAAAACATCTGAGAATTCTACCTGGAGACCCAGAATTGTCCTAAAAGGTGTTGGATCTTCATCCGAACCTACTTCTGAATGTCATGTTACAACCCGCCAAGGTAAATTCACTTTGCAAGGTGCTCCAGCTAAAAACACAACTTCCTCATCAACCAAACCTGAGTATGACCTTGTAGAACAGTTAGGGAAGACACTTGTGCTCATCTCCATCCTTGAGCTCTTACGCATATCCCCCGCACATAAAGCCATTCTTGATAAAACTTTGAGAGACACTGCCATTCCTACTGATCTGAACGTGGACTAGTTTCAAGCCATGGTGGGATACCTTTCCATTCCACATTCACTTACATTCACAGAAGCCGACGATGCCTCCGTAAGTCAGCCACACAATGCACCTTTACACATTGAAGCCTTCATACACAAACATAGAATCAAACGAGTCCTGAGAGATGGAGGAGCAGGTCTAAACATTTGTACATTGAGTATAATTAAACAATTGGGATATTCTGACAAAGCTATGAATTCTACAAACAAAATTACTATCAAAGAATATGATGATGAAGAGCGTTCATCCAAGGGTATAGTCACCTTACCTCTCGGAGTTGGCCCGTTACAAAGGATGTGGTTTTTCAGGTCCTTGATCTAGATCTCACATACAACATACTCTTGGGATGTCCTTGGATTCATGAGATGAGTGCAGTACCATCTACATATCATCGATGTATCAAGTTTCCACACAATGGAGTTGAAGTGACCATCAAAGCGGATCCAAATCCATTCATATATTGCAACAATCTGCAACCCCGGTCAGAAATAACAATCCCAGTCAATCAAGAAGCTATTCCTTCATCAGCATATGTGGATCCAGAATCCTTGAAAGCTTTTACATCAAAACAAGCAAAGATCAAAGAAAATTTCAAGTTTAAAGACCTAGGATGTGGTGAGTATATCTTTCATGTTGATCAACTCCCACTATCTCCTAACACATTTTGTCGACAGGCACAATCTACAAGCAATATGCAAGACCAAGGAATTCGGTGTGAACCCTTTAGTGTTGTGGCTACTAAGTCTGAATGTAAATCTCCTCTAGTGGTGTAAGCATCTCTTGATATCAATAGTCCTAAGAGTGGTTCCTGCAAAGAATCTATTGAGCATATCGCCAGCCCTCTTGAGAACTCACATAGCCTTACCATTTCATCCACTCATTCCATTTCCACTTCTCTCCCAGAATTGGATCAACAAGAATTACAAAAGCCCTTACTAATTGGGGATCAAGAATCAAGCTTTGAAAAGAAAAATCTAAAAGTCAAAAATAAAGAGAAGTCCTTTAGTCCAAATCAAAATCAAAAGCTACTGGACTCCACAAAAATCAAAGTCAAGGATAAAAATCCTATGAAGCAAAAAGAATAAGAGTTGATCTCCCCTAATATCAAAATAACTGGGGGCAAAAGTTCTAAAATTTTAAATCAAAAAGCATACTTGTTGATCCTAAGTCTCCATCATGCTATCCTACTTTCACTTCTTTTCACAATCATAAGCCTTCATCACTCATCCACTTGTTCCTCACATCCTTTCCCTTCTGGTGATACATCATGGACCTTTAATGGAACTTCCTCAAAGGACTTTGTTGTCAGGGATGCCCAAACTTCTTTAGGTGACACACATACGGGCCTGTGTAGTCCACACGCTAGTAATTCTATCTCAGTTCCTTCATCAAGGAAGACAGTCACTTGAGATACACATCATTTAGTCAAGGAACAATGAAGATACAATCATAAATTCAAGCCTAGCACATTTGAGGTAGGTGACTTAGTTCTCAGAGAAAATCCCAAAAATCAGCAAGACAGAGAGAAGAAGGGCAAGTTCGAACCAAATTGGCTTGGTCCTTACATCATTACAGCAGCATATGGATCTGGAGCATATCAGCTCTCAACTATAGAAGGTGAACCTTTGGAGGATCCTATCAACAACATGCACCTTCGCAGGTTCTACACATAGCTCTTCAGAGTATCCTAATTTCAAAAATACAAAAAAATCAAAAAATTTCAAAAATACAAAAAAAATTATAAAACAAAAAAAATCGTTACTTGGTGAAAACCTGGCAAACAGGCGCCTTATGACACAAAAAAACATTGAAAAATTAAAAAAAGTAAAGAGAAATAATTTCGTCCAATGGTGAAAACCACTTTAGTGGCGCTCTGGGCAAGTACCATGGTGAAAACTAGGTCACCAGTGCCATGCGTAGAGACATTGCTCCTCCCTCCTTCAGGATTCACTTTCATCCTTTCACTTTGCACACACTCACAACCTATTCATTCATAATAAACTTACCCATTCCCATCATGACTTGTTATTGATCTACCCAAGATTGGTTTGCCATTCATAATAAACATTCCTTTTCATCCCTTTCCATCCATAATAAATCAGCTCCTATCTATGGCTAAGGCAAATCCTACGTCTAGTGATGGGTGTGGAACTAGGAACATCACATGTTTCGAGGAGTACAGTTTCTTCCAGCTTTCTTCAGTCTGTCTACGCACAATCCACAACAAAGCAACATTTGCATCGCCAATCCGCAATAGAGTTTCATGTTCTTCGCAATAAAGTATCAGTTTCATGGATTCAGTCAGTTTCAGATGAGACAGCAGCAACAATGGGCTTCAACAAATCAAATCTTTCAACAGACTCAGACAACATATGGTTCAGTGCTATCTATCCTTTTTGTGAAAGTAAACATTGTGATCACAATCAAATAAGACTTATACAAGTGACAAGAGACACTAAACTTGAGGACTATAGTGGATGTTAGTGTCGAGTCTTGGTTTTCTTTTGATTTTTTATTTTTTGGTGACATGTCTTTTAGCTTTTCCAGGATGTCTCTGACTAGAGATTCTATCTCCAGGATGTCTCTGACTAGAAAGGCGAGGATGGGGTATCGTCACCTATTTGTATTTGATGTCTGTGGATTGTCTCTTAGTAATGCTATGACTTGTCCAAGGATATGAGGACACTGTGAGTCTAGTATGAACTGGGGCATTCCTTGTTTGTGACTGTCTTATCTCCATGCAAACAGGTACAATGACTTTCTGGGTTGAACATATGCCTCGATTGTCATAACCTACTTGCCATAATAAAGCTCAATGATGATAACACACAAGAAGCTCTTTCACTTTCATATCTTCTGTCTTCCATCTTGATTGACTTCCATCGTCCTTCTCGAGTCCACGTAGCCTGCTATCACATGACTGAGTATAATGACACACCAAAAACATTTGCATTTCATGTAGTTGCACCTGCATTACCACATATAAGCATTTCATACATACATATAGATATCACATCCTGCACACAACAGCTATTAGCACAATTTACATTTGCATTATCATATTCATCTGCATTACATACATTCACATTTGCATCATGCATACACATATAAAACATAAAAGAACAAAAATATTGCATTGCATCATATACATATTTGCATCCATATCATAAGCATCACATAAAGAACATACATCACATAGGTACACATGCATATAGCTACCGCAAAGATGAATCATCTCATATATATATACAAAGTGTCATGATACAATGATGTCAAAATCATATGGCTACAACCACTCGAAGGTGTCTACATCATCATACAAAAATGGTACAATACTGATACATAGGGAGCCCTCTATGGCTATGATGAACTTCCTCCCTCGGAGCCGCCTGGCCTCAATGGAATCTGAGCCCTTGAAGGACCCGCTCTAGGATCATCCCCTCTGTCCCCTCTATCTGGTGATGGTGGAGGACCCATAACCCCACCACTAGATGCCTGTCTCCTCCGACTCCCTCCCGTAGCTATCGCTATCTACGATGGTCTATGGAAGCTCCTCACCCATTGATCCACTGGCACTGCACCATAATAGAGATCTCACCAATAATCGATCTCCTCCCCTGCCTATAGGACATAAGCATATCCGGCCCCTGTGTCCTCTGTTGCCTGCCTCCCAACCCTCAGTGTTGTCTCAGCCTCTATATAGCGCTGAATGACCTGATCTCGCTCCCGCTCAGTATCTCTGAGCCACCTCCTAAGCCTATCCCTCTCCCTCTCTAACTCCTGGATCTCATCTGCCTATCCCTGGCAGATCTCCCTCAGCTCCGTTAGCTCATGCTCCTCGGCCTCAGCCCCCTGTGGCTCCCCCTATATGGGTGCCTGCCCCTGTGCCTGTGCCTATACTGGTACCTGTACTGGTGCTTGTAATGGTACCTGTCCCTGTATCTGTCCCTATCCCTATACCTGCACCTGTCTAGGACCCTGTGCTGCTAGCACCTATAGCGGCAATCCACCGTGACCCCTCACCACCCGAGCCTGCCTCTCCTCTCCACCCTCCCTCCATGGTGCAACCCTCCTCTCTCCAACTGCTCCCCTCCTCCTCCATCGACCTCTGCCCCCATCTGCTCCATCATCATCATCCCCACCACCGTCTCCGTCTAATAGCTCTCTTGGATCTGTCAGACGTGGGAAGGGATGCTCAGCCTAGTATGCTGTGTACTCGGCATCCATGTCGGCATCCTCAATCTCTGGCCACATGTCCTAGGGTAGGGGCATCATCTCTACCAGTTGCGTAATGGCCTGATCATATGATAAAAGGGGCCCAGACTGCGCCTGATCTCTCACAGTCCGTGCATACATGCCTGAGCCCCATGGCATCCATTGAATCCTGTCGAACTGCCTGCCAACCCTATCCACTAGCTGCCTCTCCAGCACATAGGGCATCCGCCCAATCAGGTACCTACTCTAGAAGGTGTAGGGAAGCTCAACCGCATCATCCTCCCACTGCTCACATCCCAGGTATGGCCTCCATATGACCACATCAATGTCATCAATCACCCGCCGCCAATGCTCCAACCTGCCAATCCATGGCTGCGATGTGATCATGTCGTACAAATGCACAAAACTGCGTCCGTGACCTCTGCCTCTGAAGTGTATCGGTCTCATCACTGGCAGATGCTCATAGGCCCACACCTGCAACAATGTCACCCCGCAGCCCAATCCCACTGATCTGTGGTATACAAACTGATGCAGCTCATAATAGAGGTGTGCCAGCACACACGGTCCCCAGGCATATCTGGTGTGTTGTGTCACCAGTGTCTCCAATGCTCCTCCCCAGCCTACAGCCAACCCCCATGTCACCCTATCCAGACACAGGAACCCACTGATCGCTCCTCCTATCACTGCTGGCAGCGCTAGCCCTATAGCTGTCATCGTATCCCAAGCCACATGTCCAACCCTCATCTCCAGTCTTGGGTCCTGGAACACTCATCTCAGGGCCTTCCTGTCTCCATCTCGGTTGTATGGGATCAACTCCCCATCGATCAGTATCCTCAAGATCCTATATACATCCTCAAGGGTGACTATCATCTCCCCCATCGGCAAATGGAACGTACAAGTCTCAGAGTGCCATCTCTCCACCAGCGCAGTCAACAGTCCCATGTTTGCCTGAAACTCGGGCACATACAACACATGTCTCAATCCCATAGCCTCGATAGCAGCTCGCTCCTCGGCTGTCAGCTCAAGTCGCAATCTTTGAGTCAATGGGAATCTCTCCCGTGACTCTAGCATAGGCAAATACTCCTGCAGTCAAACAAATCAATCATGTCAGTCATCATGGCATTCAATGTTCATCACAAAATGCTACTTTTTATCTAAATGCATATGGCATTCTATCCTAGTGACACTCACTGTTCATCACAAAGTGTTGCTTCTATCCTAGTAGTACTCCCTGTTCATCACAAAGTACTAGGTGTGTGGCACTCCCTATTCATCACAAAGTGTTACTCGCATTTGCACTCACTGTTCATCACAAAGTGCTACTCACATTCGCACTCACTATTCATCACAAAGTGCTGCTCATATTTTAGTACTCCCTGTTCATCACAAAGTACTCTATCTTGGTACTCACTGTTCATCACAAAATGCCTTGATCTATCCTAGTCTTCCCTAGAGGACCTACTTGAGTGTATCCTCTCAGCAGCTTATCCAATCGACAGTGTATGTTCATCACAGAACTGCCGATTTGACCTAGAAGACACAAATTCACATTTTTTGGACACAAACGCGCTTACCTGACATAAACGCGCTTAAAGACTGCACAGACGCGCCTGAAAAATGTAGACGTGCCTGAAAAACACAAACGCGCCTGAAAAACGCAGACGCGCCTGAAAAACACAGACGTGCCTATGCTCTGCACAGACGCGCCTGGGCGACATAGACGTGCCTTTTTGGCATAGACGTGCCTAAACATCACAAACACGGCCGCATTTGGCACAGACGCGGTTTCCATCACAAACACGCCTGGCACAAACACAGACGCGCCTCACGAGCATAGACACGCCTGGCACCAACGCAGACGCACCTGGACATTTTTGGACATTTTTTGGACCCTATTCTAGTGCATTTATTGCCTATCTACCATGCATTAATGACAATAATAAATGTGTTGAAGTACGAGGAGGTTTGGTGGTACTTATCGGCTCTCCTGCCTCTACTGGCCTTTGGAATCGGCGAACACGGTCGAATCTGTGAATGAAAGCCATCGCTGCTAACTGCTGCTGCTCTATTTTCACTCTACATCTGCTCTCGTGGATGTGTAGATGACAATGAGGATGTATTTTCCCCCGTGGTCTATCTTATAGACTAACCCTAGCCCTTGTTTCCTGAGTCAGTCTTCTTTATCCCGTGACTTTGTCACTTTATCCGGTCAGTCCATTCTAGCCTTTCTTTCTTATCGAGAGATTGTCTGCGATCTTTTCAAACATTTTCTCATCCAATCTCTCGAGGGGGCATATCATTCCCATCTTGGGGTAACTTTGTATCAGTTCATATTATCTTCTTTGAAATAACGCGACAAGCCGCATTGTCTCAAAGAGGGGCAAAATGTAGACACCTAAAATTATCCAATCTAATTAAATAAATATCTTTATTTATTTAATTACTTTAGCCTAATTCTTCTATTAATTAAATAAATCTTTATTTATTTAATTAATTCATTTATCCTCTTCTAGCCTTATTTCTCATTTCAATAAATACATTTATTTATTTAAATTATCCTTTTCCTAAATTAAATAAATATCTTATTTATTTAATTATCCCACTTCTTCTATTATTTAAATAAATCTTTATTTATTTAATTAATTCATTAACCTTTTCTACCCATGACACATGTCATTCATCTCTTAATTCATACACTACCTACCTCTTTCATTATTTTATTATTTCCTTTACCTACCCTCTAATCATAGCCGACCTCCTTTTACACCTCTCAATATTATCCCTCCATTTCATATAGTGTCTTCTATATAAGGAGAGGCTTCCTTTATTATCAAACCCTAATCATTCTATGCATTCTAATCATCTTTTATGCACTTGACTACACTACGATCCTACTTGCAACCACATTCCGTTCTTTGTTGAGCTCTTGTGCACATAAAATCTGAGAGCAAATATATCAAGCAAGATCAATGGAGATAGGAAGAATGGAGATCCAAACCCTATTGGACATGTGATGGTATAATCTTTGTGATTTTGTTTGATTTGCATTGTCTTAGGTAATCTTCATACGTTATGGTGGATCTTTGTTGTTGTTAGGCTAGGGTTTTGTGGTTGAATTCATTTAGCCTTTCAATATTGTTATTATTGTTATCCATTTTCACCATATACAGAAGGCAAGAACACTTTCAATAAATTAAGAGAAGCTATTTCTCATGCTATTATCTTGGTATGTCCGAGTTATATGAAAGAATTCATAATGTATAGTTATGCATTAGATTACACCTATTCAACCATATTTATGCAGAAAAAGGATAAAGGCATTGAATCACCCATTGCTTTTATGATTTATCCTTTGAAAACTCATGAGCTGAAATTATCTACAATGGAGAAGAATGCCTTTGTCATGGTGAAAGTGGTAAAACATTTTAGGTTTTATATACTTAACTTTGATGTTATTTCTCTTGTTCCTAAAATTGTTGTTAAGTCCATTCTCACACGGAAAGAGTTTGGGACCAAGCAAGGAAACTGGGTTGCAAAGATTTAGGAATATGACATGGAGATAAAGCTTACTAAGTTAGTACATGGTAAAGGTTTATGTTAGTTGACTGTCGACAATAGATCTAGTGAAGAAGAAGTAGTTCTTGAAAATGAAGGTAAATCAGAATAATTTCCCAAGGTTTTGTTTGTCAGTACCACTAATGAGTGGTTTTCTGATTTGGCATACTTCCTAGCATATGGTGAGTGTCCCACTCATCTATCTTGCAATGAGAAGCATACCTTGTAACTCAAATCAGTTAACTTTATCCTTTGGGACAATGGTTTATATAAGAAAGGCATTGACAGAAATTTCTTACGTTGCATTGACAAGGAACAACAAGTTAGATTGCTTGAATCATTCCATAATCTAGTTTGTGGAGAGTATTTCTCAACTCTAGTCACACCACACAAAATTTTGTGTGCAAGGTACTACTAGCCTACATTATTCTAGGATGCATACAACTGGGTACACAAATGTGAACAATGTCAGTAGTTTGTCGGTAAGTTGATAGGGTTTCTCTAGCTTGCTCACACTTCACCTAGTTGGTGTTGCTCAACTCCACCAACCTCACTAGGTCTAGCTATGCTTCAAGAACTCTAATTTCTTCCAATATCTTCTAGGAAATTATCCTTACCAATCTCAAGGTGTTTGCAACAAGTGTTTGACTAATAACCCTACCATTTCAATATGTTTCCCATATGCTCAATCTTGCTATCATGACAACAACTTGTCAATTTTTCACTTTTCACCCCCATGTTGTTGTGAGTCATTGTAGAGGTGTGGAGGTAGAATTTACCATGGAATTAATTCAATTTGGTCCATTTGTGGTTTTGCATTCACTATCTTGCTTACCGATTTCATGAATTTGCCTAGAAATAGGGCTACAAGGATGAGCCCCAATTAGGCCTGCTAAATTTGGTTTTTGAGGGTTTTTGGTTTTACGGTCCAAAATACCTTGCAAAGAGTTTTACTTTTCTTCAATCATTCACCTATCCCCAAGATATTTTGGTGGTTTTGGCTTCCCAACTTGCCGTACAGTACCCTAACCCAAAAATGAGGGTTTGGTAGGCTTTCTAGGCCTTTAACCGACAATGATTGTTCAATTTTGTGGAATGGGAATCTAAAGGTCTTTCCAAGGCTTCTCCTTGTTGTTGCAACTCTGTATGGACCTCATGAACCTCTCCAAATTATTTGGATAAGGTTTTGTGTTCACCTCTACACTATGCATTCAATTTTCACCCTATCTTCTCTAACCGGGTTGCTCCTAGACTCGCCTATAACAAGGTGGTAACCATGATGAACTCTGCTTCCAGAAATCCTCCCTACATATTTACATTTTAAATAGGGTTTCCTTACATTTACCAATAGGCCGTGATGGTAGCACGGAGGGATTTTATGGGGTAACCATTTTACAAGAACTTGCTATTTACAAGCCAAAATTGGTTGTTTGGAAACAAAACAATGAAAGTACTAACACACCCTATCTAAAAAGAATGAAATGAAACAAATAGTACTGGAACACACCAAAGAACTACAATCCAAAACTGGATCAATGGATTCAATCCATTTGTTCTCACATTTTATGCGAAATTAGACAAAAACAGTGATAACAGTCTGAAAATGAGTAGTTTCAGATTGTTAATCATACAAAATAGAACTTCCAACCTTGGTAACCATGAAAGAGGAGGTTTAAATAGTCTTTTGCATGTGTGGAGGAATCCTAGGGCATTGTTCTATCCCTAACTCCACTGCTAAGCTCTTTAGGACCAAAGTTGTCATGACAACTTTTACAACTTTTCACATTTTGTATTTCCAACCTAAGCAACCTATTTCACGTCATTACTCATGACTTTTTAAATATTCCTAATACTATTCTAAACCTCTCCAATTCTCATACCAATTCATGCCTCATTTGACCATCAAGAAGGCCATTTCAACTACTCAAACTATTACCTATTCACAAAGTGCAAACCTAGGAAGAAAACCAACTCAACTAGGCCTACATTTGACTCAAATCAAACATCACACACACCTTGGACCCTCCTAGAGTCCTTATTAGAAACCTAACTTGGCTAAGGTCAGTACAAGCCAAAATTGTGGAAGGACTATGAGCCTAAGTCCTAGGTGCTCCTGCACCATTCTCCCAAACAAAAGAAAACTAAGTCACCTCTTTGGGGATTAGATTCTGATCAATGCCTAACTTCTTAAACTCTGTCTCAAGCACCCATGTAGGCTCAACATCATCCATACCCTGCTAGTTGATTAGGTGCTCCCAATAAATTTGATGCCTTGTCTTCTTAGTGATCCTTGAACTCAATACCTTTTTAGCCTTTAGACTTGGTCTTGCTGGTACTTGAAGGTTATTTACATCATTTGATACCTCCAAGTGACTATAATCTGAACCTTGAATTGGCCCTTTGTAAGCAACTAAGTCTGCTATGTTCAAAACCGGTGACAGTCCTATCTCACTAGGTAGGTCCACCTTGTATGCATTTTCTCCATACTTGGCTAGGATGGCACATGGACACAACCTTCTCATCTTCAACTTATTAGGTATTCCTTGTTGAAGCCTTGCTTTGTTTAGATGCACCATGAAAAGATCACCAACTTGGAATTGTAGGTTCTTCCTTCTCTCATCAACCTTTCGCTTGATCTTACTTGTTCTCTCTATCAATGCTTACTTGAATGATTCATGTACCTCTTTTGTTGACTGAGAAAAATCTTCAGTATATCTACTTCCTATTGCCGCATTCCCTAAATCCCTTAGCTCCAATATACCCCTTGGGTGAAGACCATAGACCACCTCAAAAGGACTCTTGTCAGTGGTTCTATTTATTGTGTCATTGTATGCATATTCAGCTTGTGATAACACTTGATCCCATGTCTGACCATACTCCTTGGTAAGGCACCTTAATAAGTTTCCTAAGCTCCTATTAACCTCTTCGGTCCACCCATCTATTTGTGGATGATAGGCTGGTCCAAAAGATAGGTTGGTGCCAAGCTTTTGCCAAAGTGTCTTCCAAAAATGACTCATGAACTTTGAGTCCCTATTTGAAACAATGCTCATGGGTAAACCATGTATCCTTATTACTTCCTTGAAGAACAACTGAGCTATATGACATGCATCATGAGTAGTCCTGCAAGGTACAAAGTGGGCCATCTTACTAAACCTATCCACTATGACATAAATATTGTCAAATCCCTACTTTGCCCTTGGTAAACCTACTACAAAATCCATACTAATGCACTCCCAAGGTCTATTTGGTATGGGAAGAGGTTGGTATAAATTGGCATTTGAATAAGTGCCCTTGGCCTTTTGAAAAACAATGCAAGTTTCCACATACTTCTTAACATCTTGATTCATCCTAGGCCAATAGTAATACCTCTTAACCAACTCTTGAGTCTTGTTGACTCCAAAATCACCACTAAGACAATCATTATGCTTCTCTTGTATGAGATTTTCTCTCATTGACCCTCTAGGCACACAAAGTTGTCCTCCTCTAAACAATAACCCATCTTACAAGGTAAAATCTGAATACTCACTATGAAAATGATTTTGATACTCTTTGCATACCTTGTAGGCATTTGAGAATTCTTCATCATCCAGGTATAGGTCTCTAAAATTGTCAACACCTATGCTTCTTAACTGAATTTAGTGGACTGTCAAAAGTCTTTTGCTCAATGCATCATCAACCCAGTTTAATTGACATATTTTGTGCTTGATGGTGAATGTGTAAGCTTGCATATACTCTACCTACTTCATGTGTTTGTGACTGATTTTGTCTTGTGAGTTTAGAAAGCTTAAAGCTTGATTGTCTGTGTCGACTACAAATTCCTTATGAAGGAGATAGTGTCTCCACTTCCTCAAATCCTACATTAAAGCATATAATTCCAAGTCATATGAGGAGTATTTCCTTTTCTCATCACTTAGCTTCTCACTATGGAAAGCTACTAGTCTTTCTTCTTGGCTTAGGACAGAACCTACTGCAACATTGCTTGCATCACATTCCACTGTGAAGAGCTTCTCAAAACTAGGCAACACCAACACTGGTTGAGTGGCTATCTTTTCTTTCAAGGTTTCAAAACCTCTATTTTCTTGTTTATTCCACTACAACTTTTCCTTCATTCCACCTCTAATAGTGTCCAACATTGGTGCACATATATCACTGAATTGCCTAATGAACTTCCTATAATATTGGGCTAGTCCATGGAAGCTTCTCACCTCTGTTGCTGACTTAGGAGTAGGCCAATATACTATGGCTTCAACCTTTCTAGGATCCATCTTGAGGTTTCCTTATGACAACTCAAACCCAAGGTAAACCAACTCCTGCTTAATAAATTCACACTTGTCCAAGTTTAGGGTAAGCTTCTCTTCATACAATCTTTGTAGCACAATTTGCAAATGATTAACACGATCTGCCCTATCCTTACTAAAAATGAGAATATCATCTAAATATACCACCACAAATTTACCTATGAATTCCTTCATCACCTCATTCACGAGTCTCATGAAGGTTCTTGGAGCATTATATAAGCCAAATGGCATTACAAGCCATTCATAAAGACCCTTTGTTGTCTTGAATGTTGTTTTCCATTCATCACCCTCCTTAATCCTAATTTGGTGATATCCACTTTTAAGGTCAATCTTGGTAAAGTATTTGGCTTCCCCTAAACAATCCATTAGGTCTTCTATTCTAGGAATTGGAAACCTATATCTAATGGTGATCCTATTTATAGCCCTAGAGTCAATGCACAATCTCCAAGTACCACCTTTCTTTGGGGCTAAAACGGTAGGTACAACACAAGGGATAATGCTTTTCCTAATTAGGCCTTGGTCTAAAAGCTTTTGGATTTGTTTAGCAATCCCAACATTTTGTTGGGGATTCATCTTGTAATCTGCCTTGTTAGGTAAGGATGTTCTGGGTATAAAGTCTATTTGATGGCTTATGGCTCTTTTAGGAGATAAGGTGGTTGGTTGTCCATCACTCACTATTCCTTTGAAATTTTTCAATAGGTCTTGAACATCTATTGGCAAATTTGGCTGCTCTTTCTTATCTTCCTCTTTAGGCTTCATTACTAATGCAAACCCTATACCTTCACCTTCCTCAAGTGTCTTAAGGATAGATTGGATCCTGCTGCTTTTTTTTCACCTTCCTCAAGGATAGATTGGATCTTGAATGTGACTCCATCCTTCTTGAATGAATATGCATTCTTGGCTCCATCATGAACAACTTGTCTATCAAATTGCCATGGTCTTCCTAGTAGAAGATGACATGCATCCATGGGTAGGACATCACATAACACTTTGTCCTTATACCTCCCAATGGTGAAATCCACCCATGCTTGCTCATTGACTAGGACATGTTGGCCTTTGTTAAACCAAGTGACTCTATATTGGTTGTTGTGAGGTATCCTTTATAATTTAAGCTTACTCACTGCCTCTTCTAACACAATGTTGTCTATTGACCCTGAATCAATGATCACTTTGAAAACTATATCCATAATCTTGCATTTGATCTTAAAAAATGATCTCCTTTGGCTAGGATCTTCTCTAACATGTTCTTTTATCAAAGTTCTTCTTATCATGAAGTTGTCACCTACCTTTGATTCTAAGGAAACCTCTAAAGTCTTGTTGCTTGAAGTCTCTTCTTGAAGGTAGTTCACTCTCCTTTCACTACTCTGTGATGATGATCCCTTCTTTGGACACCTATATGTTGGATGACTAAGTTGATTGCAATGGTAACACTTCATTGACACAAAATATGAGGAACCTCTACCTTGTCCACTAGACCTTCCTCTAAACCCATTGTTTGACCCCCTTCCTCTATTGAATCTTCCTTTACCAGTGCCACTTTCTTACTGCTCAATGAGTTTAGACTCACCTTGTGTTCTTTGCTTAGAGTTTGTTCCTCCAAAGCCTCCCCTATGGCCTCTATTTTCTTTTCCTCTACCCCTGCCCCTATTACTACTTGAATCATGTTTTCTTTTTATTTTTTCTTCCACTTTAAAGGCAAGTTGATAGCTTTGATGAACTGTCTTTGGGCTCATTAGACTGATTTTATCTTGGATGTTCCATCTTAGTCCATTTAGGTACCTAGCAACTTTAAGACTTTCTTCTTCCACCACATGAGATCTAAGGATAAGTTTGTGAAACTCCTCTGTATAACCACTCACATCAAGGTATTTTTGTCTTATGTTTTGTCTTTTCCTATGAATCTACACTTCATAGTCATTAGGGAGATGGACTTCTTTGATTTTGACTAACATCCCTTTCCAAGAAGAGATGGGTGTTTTACCCACTTTCTTCCTCTCATCCTGCACAAATTTCCACCATGTGAGAGCATCTCCTCTCATCCTAGACTTGGCCACTTTAACTCTTTGAGCTTCAGTTATGCCTTCACACTCAAAATGGTTCTCCATGCTCTCTATCCATTCTAGAATCATTTTTGCTTCTATCTTACCAGTGAACAATGGAAATCCTTGTAGTGATTTACCACTTAAGGCTTTCAATGCCTTTAGGAAAGGTTCTTGTTCTAAGACAGGATCAGGTTCAGGTACTTTGTCTACTTATAACACCTCTTTACCCTTCCCTTCTTCTCCTTCAACCTTTACCAACACTTCATCTGCCTTGGTTTCAATCTCACCAAGCTTACTTTCCAATTCAATCAACTTTTCCTTCAGGAGTCAATTCTCTTCCTCCTGATCATCCACTTTCTTTACCAACTCTACATTGGTCACCATGTTGTTGTATCATACAGATTCCACTAAGGACATCTACTCACCTAGCCCAAACCTTAACTTGGCTCTGATACTAATTTGATAGGGTTTCTCTAGTTTGCTCACACTTCACCTAGATGGTGTTGCTCAACTCCACCAACCTCACCAGGTCTATCTATGCTTCAAGACCTCTAAGTCCTTCCAATATTTGCTAGGACTTTCTCCTTACCAATCTCAAGGTGTTTGCAACAAGTGTTTGACTAAGAACCCTACCATTTCAATGTGTTTCCCATATGCTCAATCTTGCTATCATGACAACAACTTGTCAATTTCTCACTTTTCACCCCCATGCTATTGTGAGTCATTGCAAAGGTATGGAGGTGGAATTTACCATGGAATGAATTCAATTTGGTCCATTTGTGGTTTTTCATTCACTATCTTCCTTACCTATTTCATGAATTTGCCTAGAAATAGGGCTACAAGGATGAGCCCCAATTAGGCCTCCTAAATCTGGTTTTTGAGGGTTTTTAGTTTTACGGTCCAAAAAACCTTGCAAAGAGTTTTACTTTTATTCAATCATTCACCTATGCCCAAGATATTTTGGTGGTTTTGGCTTCCCAACTTTCCGTACAGTACCCTAACCCAAAAATGAGGGTTTGGTAGGGTTTCTAGGCCTTTAACTGACAGTGACTATTCAATTTTGTGGAATGGGTATCTAAAGGTCTTGTCAAGGCTTCTCCTTGTTGTTGCAACTCTGTATGGACCTCATGAACCTCTCAAAATGATTTGGCTAAGGTTTTGTTTTCACCTCTACACTATGCATTCAATTTTCACCCTCTCTTCTCTAGCCGGGTTGCTCCTGGACTCGCCTAGAACAAGGTGGTAACCATGATGAACTCCACTTCCAAAACTCCTCCCTACACATTCCATGTCCCAATTGGACATGATGGTAACACAGAGGGATTTTATGGGGCAACCATTTTACAAGAGCTTGCTATTTACAAGCCAAAACTAGTTGTTTGGAAACAAAACAACGAAAGTACTAACACACCCTATCTACAAAGTATGAAATGAAACAAATAGAATCCAAAACTGGATCAATGGATTCGATCCATTTGTGCTCACACTTTATGCAAAATTAGACAAAAACAGTGATAACAGTCCAAAAATAAGTAGTTTCAGTTTGTTAATCATACAAAATCAAACTTCTAACCTTGGTAACCATGCAAGAGGAGTTTTAAATAGTATTCCCCACATGTGGAGGCATCCTAGGGCATTTTTCTATCCCTAACTCGACCGCTAAGCTCTTTAGGACCAAAGTTGTCATGACAACTATTGAAACTTTTCACATTTTGTATTTCCAACCTAAGCAACCTATTTCAAGTCATTACTCATGACTTTTTAAACATTCCTAAGACTATTCTAAACCTCTCCAATTCTCATACCAATTCATGCCTCTTTTGACCATCAAGAAGGCCATTTCAACTACTCAAACTATTACCTATTCACAAACTGCAAACCTAGGAAGAAAAACAACTCAACTAGGCCTACATTTGACTCAAATCCAACTTCACACACACCTTGGACCCTCTTGGAGTCCTTATTATAAACCTAACTTTTCTAAGTTTATTACAAGCCAAAATTGTGGAAGGACTATGAGCCTAAGTCCTAGATGCTCCTGCACCATAAGCCTAAGTCGATTGCCTTGCCTCTTAAACCCAGAGTAATTGAAGAACCTTTTTAGTAGTGCAATTTGGATTTTGTTGGTCCAGTGAATCATTCATCTAGTGCAAATCATATGTATATTCTTACTGCAATGAATTACTTCACTAAATGGGTGGAGAAAATTCCTACTAAGCAAGCTACTTCGGAAGTGGTTTGTCGGTTCTTAAAAGAGAACATTATTTCAAGGTTTGGTGTTCCTCACAAGATTGTTACTGATAATTCATCTTGTTTTTTATCTTATGAGATCATTGAATTTTGTTTCAATCATGGTATTACCCTTTCACATTCATCTAACTATTATCCACAAGGAGATGGTTAGGCTGAATCTAGCAACAAGAACCTGGTTACTATTATTAGGAAACTTGTTGATTAAAAAAATGACTTGGCACAAAACTCTTTATGATGCACTGTGGGTAGATCGTATCATGCCCAAGAGAGAATGTCACCATTTCAAATCCTGTATGGGATGAATGTCAACATCCCTATCACATTGGAGTTTCCAGCTTTAAATATTTCCAAGGCAATTGAAGATGAGACTTACCACAGTTTGCTTGATAAGAGAATTATGTTTCTTTCTCAATTGGAAGAAGCAAGAGATGTAGTGGTGGACCATATTTTTTCCCACCAAATTCAAGTTAAGGTGTTTTTTGATAAGAAAGTTGCATCGTATGAGTTCAATGTAGGTGATCAAGTCTTGCTTTGGGACTAGAGGAGAGAGCCAAAGGGACTGCACGGGAATTTTGATTCTCTATTGCGAGGTTCCTTCACAATTCAGCAGATATGTGGGGAGCATAGTTATTTTATCAAATACTCATATGGTACCCCAATCTCTCTTCCCCATAATGGAGAATATCTTAATATTTTCACTCAATGAGGAGCTTTGTAAAAAAAAATTGTAAATATGTAATTTTTTGTATATGTCTTTTTGCGTCATCTTTTATCGCTTGACTTTGTTGCCCAATGAATACAGGCACTTGGATTTCTGGATTCTACAACCTTCATTAGTGAAGGTCATTCCTATTACAAGTTTAGTTGTTGTTAGACCAAAAGATTGACCTGCTAATGCCCGATACAACCACTATACTTATAGAATCCACAAGAGGCGATTAAGCCATGTCACAAACCCAAGTGTTGCATTGCATAGCACAAGGAGACCAAGGGCGCACACATTGCAACAATCCACCTGTTTCTCCTCACAACTGGAATGGCAACTAGGTGATAAAACACAATTCAAAGATTGAATATGCTTGAATAGATAACTTTTCTTGTGGCAAAGGCTCATTTAATTATCAACCAGGGACGTAAACTTGAAATGGGCCAGCACTATATGTGCACCAAGTTCATATTGCAACCATATTATATAACTGCATGAAAGGAAATTCTTCTTAAAGTAAACACACTAAATCTCTAATAAACTAATACTTAATCCTACAATTGGAAATTGCTTTAAACAATTGTTGTTAAAAGATAAAGTTCTGGCGAGCAGCAAGAACTATTTCCTATGGCTACAGGAACAGACATAGGAACTATTTCCTATGGCTACAGGAATAGACAACTACAGAAACAACTATTACAGAAGTATGAAAACTAGTTAAAACATACAAAGGATTACTCACCAAGTGGGCCCCCTTGAGTGAGTATTTCCAGAACTTTAGATTACACTTATCTAATTATCCAAAATCACGTTGATCTCTTTATTTCATCTTGACTAAAAAATACATACATAACACCAGAAAACTGTGTATTACAAAATAATATCTTTTTCTCTGCTATCCCCGAGAGGAGAGAGATCCTTTTATTTAGAGGAAAACTGATAACAAACTTCTAACTAACTGCCCACATTCCTACAGAATAGTTGAACATGAATTATTAACAAAAGAAGAAGAAGTCAACACAAGACAATAGAACAACATCTGTCCTACAGCTGAGAAAATATAGCATGACTGCCTCCTAGATCTAAGATCCACTAGGAACATTTATAAATGTTTTCATAAATCAATTTGTTGAAAAACCGGTCAAGTGATCCCAATCATAACTGCATTCTTTTGACTGGGTTTGCATTGCGGTTATATACTTGATTGTCTTTTGAACTGTCATTTGTCTTTACTTCACCTTTGTTGACCCTGCATTAAGATATTAACACACACAACAACATGTGTATATACTAATGCTAACATGATATAACATAAACCATATTTATAATTAACTTTAGATATTTGCATAGACAAATCATTTGAAACCACTATATGACATCTTTAGGTATAGGTTAAACCGGTTTCAAAAACACTTGAAAGGTATCATCTTAGGAAAACATTATAATCCAAATGTCATCTAATCATAAGACCTAGGTAGGAGTATTATATCAGAAATCTATAAAAATAGAGGCATAATTTAGGCTCATCATCTCCCCCTAACCTAACTTATTGTTGATCCTCCAACAATAGGAAAATTTTGGATTCTGGCATTAATTCGGAAATTGCCTGGAGTAACCTGCCAAGAATTGCCATTCTTTAAGCTCAAGTAGAATCCTTTCATTTTCTCCAATCTCTTCCACCTGGTACGTTCTATTGCTTCACTATATGGCGGGTCATTGTCTCTGCAGCCCATTAGTGGCCATGGGAGGATTGGAGGCTAAAAACTAAGGGGAATCTAATGTCATCCCTTTGTTCTTCCCAAGTGCATGTACTTGGTGCTCTATTTAATATTGCATGGTAATTTTGCATAGAGTGTGGTTCATAGACAATCTTTTACAAATCAAAGTAAAATCATCTGGGTTCTCTTGATTCAGTCCTTAAGAGAAATGAAAGCTCAATTTCTTCCCTGTGATGCACCTGAAACTGCTCTCCCCTTGATATTTCATTCTTCATCCATGACATAAGATCCCTCAACTGAATATCTCCAATATAAAGGAGAGGGTTCCAATTAACATCATTAGGGACAACATAGTTGTGGACATACAATTCACAGAGTAAATTTTTGATTGTCGTAGAAGACGTCTGAAAAGCACTGTAAAATTCTTCTGGTTTTTGAAATGAGGGACTTAAATCCCTAATAATCCTCATCATTTGGAAATTGATGTGTTGTTCTTTTAAATATAAAGAGTAGACACGAGGAGGAGCTCGACATTGCATCAGTTGTGGAACCATGGTGACTATTGTTTCTACCTTAGCTTTAAGCTGGGCTATTTCCCCATCCTTCTACTTAATAACCTTCTTCTACTAGTATATTATCATCTGCATTTTTACTTTCTCCAGTTCCCAATCCTCATAAAGAGCAAGTCCCACCACATGACTAGTAAGAGAGGTAGATGGTCTATGAACAGGTGCCCTGGGTTTCTTCATTTCTACTTTACTCCCTGCTTCAATAACCTTCTCTACAACATATGCTAAATGGTTTAGTCTCTCAAAATCTACTTCTTCCTATGGCTGCTCTATATTCAAAAGCTCATCTTCTTTCTGAAGCTGCATTTCTTGCTCTTCCCCCATATTTTGTAGTTCTCCCTCCTCTTCATGTTCCATTTAAGGTTCATTAGATGGAGAAGGAGGGATATCATGATGAAGAGGACTATATTGATCTCGTTTTAGGGAGTCAATCAAGATGGTAATTTTTGGCTCAGTTGATTGGTCTTGGCTTCTATGCATTTTATGGAGCCTACCACTACTTCTTTGAACTTTCCCTTTTTCAGTTGCAGGGCTACTTCATGTAGCCTCCTCTTCAACTACTTCCATGGATGAATTCCCTCAGTGGCTGCAGGAATCTCGGCATGCTGGGCAGTGGAAAACTATCGTAGGAAGTCATCTTTTCTTAGAGGTTTATGGTATAGGCATAGACGATGACCATTGACTAATAATTTAAACTTAACAGGATCTATGGTAGATAATCTAACAACACCATTAGAAAATATGTCAATTATCTTGTAAGGGCCTAACCATCTGGTCTGCAATTTGCCTAAGTTATCTTTGTACCTGGAATCATAAAGAAGAGCTCAATCACCCGACTTGAATGATTTATCCTTAATATAGTGATCATGCCATTTCATGCACTGATTCTGAACAGATTCAGTATGCTACAGGGCAGCTTTCCTTATTTCATCCAAAGCATTAAGCTGCAAGATCCTTTCTCTTTGTGTCATAGAAAGTGTCATATCTAAGGAAATAGTTGTTCTTAAAGTTTTATGTTCAAACTCAATA
Source organism: Cryptomeria japonica (assembly GCF_030272615.1). NCBI lineage: Eukaryota > Viridiplantae > Streptophyta > Pinopsida > Cupressales > Cupressaceae > Cryptomeria > Cryptomeria japonica. The sequence goes on from NC_081407.1 coordinate 530,676,197, forward strand.
GGCATCATTGCTTTTGTTCCATACACCACTTGAAATGGTGTAAACCCTATTGTATTTTTCCAGGTGGTTCTATAAGCCCATACAACCTCAAAGAGTCTGCTACACCAATCTTTCCTGTTTAGTGCTACAGTTTTTGACAATATTGATTCAAGCTCCCTGTTAGTAACCTCTTCTTGTCCATTAGCTTGTGGATGATAAGGAGTGGATTTCCTATGCTTGACATTGTATTCATTAACCAGGGTTGTGATCAGAGTAGAAGAAAATTGTGCCCCTTGATTTGTTACTATTTCTCTAGGAACTCCATACCGAGTGAAGATTTCTTCATATAAGAACTCGGCCACCTTATTATCTTGGGCATGCTTGAAGGCTTTGACCTCTACCCATTTAGTAACATAATCAGTACAAACAAGAATATATGAGCGACCATTGGATGGTGGATTGATTGGCCCAACAAAGTTCAGTCCCCATTTATCAAATGGCTTAACGACCACCTAAGGGTGTAGAGGCATTTCATCAGACTGAGTTGGTCTTCCCATTCATTGACACCTATCACATTTCCTAGTGTATTGAGTTGCATCCTTTTGCAAGGTTGGCCAATAGTACCATGTAGTTAATATCTTAAAAGTTGTTCTTTTGGCTGCAAAAAGACAACACCTCATAACCTGATCTAGACCTGTGTAAAATAAGCAATCTGAAATCGAAGAGAAGTTGAAACTCTTTTCTACCAGCAGTCTCTTTTCTTTGGGTGAGAATTGTGTGAGTGTCTTGTTAGTTGCAAGGTAGTTGGCTATGTCAGCATACCAGGGACTATTGGAAATGATAGAAAATAGATGCTTATCTAGAAAAGCATCATTAATGACTTCACTATTGTCTGGTGTTTGAATCCTTGACAAAAAATCTTCCACCGCATTTTCTTTTCCAGGCTTATCAATGATATTAATATAAAATTCTTACATTAATAACAACCATCTTGCTAATCTACCAATAATGGAGCTTTTGTTCATGAGGTACCTGATGGCTGCATGATCAGTATGTACAAATATTTGATATCTTGTTATATAGTGCCTGAACTTATTAAGGGCATAGATGACAACTAACATCTCCTTTTCAGTAACAGTATAATTCAATTCTGGTCCTTGCAATTTTTTACTAATGTAATAAATTGCATTTTCCAAAACTCCTTGCTTTTGCCCCAAAACTGCTCCTATTGCAAAATCAGATGCATCAATATGAATGTGAAAAGGAACTGACCAATCAGGTCCTTTAAGTACAGGGGCTTGAGTTAAGACTTATTTTAGTTTAGAAAATGCATCTTCACATTTAATTGTCCATTCAAACTCAACATCCTTTGTCAATAAAGAATACAATGGCCCTACTATTTGACTAAAGTTCTTGATAAATCTCTTATAGTACCCTGCATGGCCTAGAAAACTTCTCACATCCTTTTGTTTAACAGGGGCAGGAAGATTAAGTATTACATCAATTTTAGCTGGATCTACTTGAATTCCTGATTGAGAGATTCGATGCCCCAACACTATTCCTTCTTGCATCATCATAAAACATTTTTCACTATTGAGGGGTAGATTGTGATCTTCACATCGCTGCAATACTTTTGTCAGATTTTGTAATGCCTCCTTAAATGTAGTTCCATATGTAGTGAAGTCGTCCATGTAAATTTCCATACAATCATGGGATATGTCTAAAAATATACTAAGAACTGCCCTTTGTAAGGTTGCAGGAGCATTACATAAACCAAAAGGGAGGATTGAATAGGCATATGTGCCCCATGGGAAGGTAAATGTGGTCTTCTCTTGATCTTCTGGAGCTATTCTGATTTGGTTATAACCACTAAATTCACCCAAAAATGAAAAGTATTTCTTACTTGCTAGAGAGTCTAACACTTGATCTATAAATGGTAAGTGGGAAATGATCCTTTTTAGTAGCAGTGTTGAGCTCCCTATAGTCCACACAAACTCTCAATTTTCCTCCTTTCTTGGGAACTATAACCAGAGGATAAACCCATTGACTAAATGAAATAGGGTAGATGAATCCTGCATGAAGCAATTTTTGCAGTTCCTCTTTAACTATTTCCCTTAAAGTAGGATTAATCCTTCGCTGAGGCTGTCTAATTGGTTTAAAATCCTCTTTGATATAAATTCTATGGGTACACAATGTAGGATTTAATCCTTTCATGTCTTGATAATCCCATGCAAAATCTTGTTATTGGGTTTTGAGAAGTTCTATTAATGACAATATTTGATCTGTTGGCAATTGACCATTGATATTCAAATTTCTCCCTGCAGCGATTTCTATTGGAATTACTGATTCTGCATTAGATATTTCAGATAGACAAGAGGTTTGAATCTCATGTGGTAGAAATGTGTGAAACATATCTGTGGCTGCAGGAGAATTTAATAAGCTTGCAGATGGAAGAAGGGTATGCAAAGGACTTGATGGTATACCCATGGACTACGGAGCTGCTCCATAATGATTCCTTATGATGTTAGAAAGTATTTTATCATCCTCTTGAAGTGCAATGAATGAGTCCCTTGATAATATCATTAGTTTTTGAACAAAGTTAATGTCCTCTGCTTCTTCTCCTATGTCTGGCCACACTACTGGTTCTTGATCAAGTTGAGGTTGTACTGGAGAGTAGAGTGCAAGTGTTTTAGTAGTAATACCATCTGAAATTGTCATATCTCCAGATCTACAACCTATATATGCATCAGTTATTTTTGATTAAGTAAAAACAAGTTTTAGGGGACCCAAAACCCTATTACAATTTGAAAGATAAGCATTAAAGAGACGAAGCAAAACAACTGCAAACACTAGCACTATATGCATCAATTGTTGCCAACCAAGGTCTTCCCAAAATAATTGTATATCCTCCTAATGTTGCCTTGGGAGAGAGGATTATGAAATCAACAGGATATTCCCAAGAATCTAATGTGACAACAATATCTTCAACCATTCCTTCAGGCCAAACAGTTGAGTTATAAGCAAGCTGCAGGACTGGTGGAATTGATCTGAAATTAGTAATGTTGAGATGTTGCATGACATCCTTAGTCATCACATTTATTGATGCTCCTAGGTCTATCAAGGAATTTTTTATTTGAGTTCCATTAATAACTATCTTGACAATAGGGCTACCTGGATCTGAATATTTAGGGACTGCTAGTTTTCCTAGCATAATATCAGCCAACTGTCCTACTACATGCACTATTTTTAGATCCTATTTCTTCCTCCCAGGTTTCTTCAAACAAGCTTCTCTAATAGGTTTTCCATATATGGGAATATCTTTAATATCTTGAAACAATGGAAGTTTAACACATATATGTTTTAGCTAATCAATAAGATCAAAGGCTATATCATCTTGCTGCCTAGATACTTCTAATTGCAATCTTTGAGGAAATGGGAGAGTTCTTATAGGTATATTTGGGGTTTCTGATTACTGAACTTGCTTAGGATTTCCAGATTTATCATACTTTCCTGAGTAGTCTCTTATGCTGGTAACTGTGTTATGACTAGAGGAGATGGAGTAGGCAATGTTGTCCCTGATCTTAAATCAATATCACTTATATTGAGAGAATATGCAAGATAGTTATTAGGATCAATTGAAAATACTTGTTGTTGTTGTGGTTTATTATTTGGATTTGGAATAGGCTGAGTTGGCAATTGGGTTGGCTTGGATGGAGTAGCATTAGGAGCTGGTGGTATTAAAGCTGGCTATTGTGACTGTTGTTGTGGCTGCAGGAAACCTGGTGACTGGTTTACCCATTGCTGTCCTCCCCTCCATTGTGATGATTTCTTCTAGTTACCTTGAGGAGGAGACCAATTCCCTTGTTTCTATTGCCATTGAGATTAGGAATTCTGATAATTAAGCCAAGGATTTTGAGGAGTATAATTTCCAATATTTTGGGAATATGGAGGTTGCCACTGATTGTTTTGTGCATTGAAATTCATATAAGGATTAGAAAATGATAATGGATCATGTGGCATACCTTCTCTTGGAGATCAAGGCCTCCATTGTGCAACATATAAAAGTTGTTCATCATCTCCATAGATAGGATTGAAATCTGGGGAACTCTATTGTCTATGAATTTTAGCTAACAGTTTGCATCTACAATCCTTCTTCTTTTGCGGACAGTGAGGACAAAATTCAAATAAAATAGCCTCTGCCTCCTCATGCTTCTTCTTTGCATGCAATGTATCCAATTGGGTAGCCATATTATTAATTATATCTTCTTTAAACTCCTTCAACAGATGAGTTATTTCCATTCTTGAGACTGTTAAAGATGACTTGGCAATTGAAGAACCAGGCCTATAGTGTCTTCCCCTTTTCGCTGCAGCTCTTGAATATTTTTGACAAATTTGTTTGATGTCATCCCATTAAACCTGAGTAATATCTCCTCCTCCCATTAGATCTAATGAGTCAACATAGCCGTCATTGATGCCCCTTAGAAAAATCAACTTCATAGAGTCTTCACTTAAGTTACTATGTTTAGATTTGCTGACAGTAAATAAAAACCTTTCCAAATAGTCTTCCAGGCTGTCATCTTCTTTTTGTGTCAATCTGAAGATATCATTACCATGTCGGCCCATTCCTCTACAATAGTCTTTATATTTATCCAATAAGTTTGTCTTCATTCCCTCCCAGATATTGATTATGTTTCTTCCTAAACTCATAAACCATCTCAAAGCAATTTCTTTCAAAGTAGCAGGGAATAACTTGAGTTTATGACCATCAGTGGTATAATCATAACTCCTGCATAGGATATCAAATTCAAACAAAAAGGTGTCTAGATCCTCTGTTACCAACCCATGAAATTTTGGAAGTGAAGAGGCTGGTATTTTTTTCAAATTTGCATTATCATGCAAGTCAGGAATGGGAAACTCAAATGTTGGATTTACAGGTGGAGGTGGAGGATTTGTTGTCATTGGTCCCTGATAAATAACTAATGGTAAAATGTTTTATTTAGGGGGTTCATTCAGGAAGTCCAGGTCTCCTTCTTACAAATTAAAGACACTACCATTTAGCACATAGGTTTCTGCAAAAGGGTTTACTTCAGGTGCTTGATCTGATCTTATATCTTGAGTAGAATGCGTGGGAAGAAATCTTCCTAATGCATCCCTACTCCTCCTATGCATGGAGATTAATGAAATAAATTCAAAAAGCTAATTAAAAAAACTTGAAACTAATGGTTTACAACAGATTCTTAGCATGGCACCATCCCCGACAACGGTGCCAAAAATGTTGGTCCTCACAACTGGAATGGCAACTAGGTGATGAAACACAATTAAGAGATTGAATATCCTTGAATATATAACTTTTCCTGTGGTAAAGGCTCATTTAGTTATCAACCAGGGACGTAAATTTGAAATGGGTCAGCACTGTATGTGCACCAAGTTCATATTGCAACCATTTTATATAACTATAGAAAAGGAAATTCTTCTTAAAGTAAACACACAGAATCTCTAATAAACTAATACTTAATCCTACAATTGGAAATTTCTTTAAACAATTATTTTTAAAAGATAAAGTTCTGGCAAGCAGCAGAAACTACTCTGTTATCGTGGCTGCAGGAACAGACACAGGAACTGTTTCCTATGGCTGTAGGAATGGACAACTATAGAAACAACTATTACAGAAGTATGAAGACTAGTTAAAACATACAAAGGATTACTCACCAAGTGGGCCCCCTTGAGTGAGTATTTCCAGAACTTCAGATTACACTTATCTAATTATCCAAAATCACGTTGATCTCTTTATTTCATCTTGACTGAAAAATACATACATAACACCAGAAAACTATGTATTACAAAATACTATCTTTTTCTCTGCTATCCCCAAGAGGAGAGAGATCCTTTTATTAATAGGAAAGCTGATAACAAACTTCTAACTAACTACTCGCATCCCTATGGAATAAGTGAACAAGAATTATTAACAAAAGAAGAAGAAGTCAGCACAGGACAACAGAACAACATCTATCCTGCAGATAAGAAAATATAGCATGACTTCCTCCTAGATCTGAGATCCACTAGGAACATTTATAAATGTTTTCATAAATCAATCTGCTGAAGAACCGGTCAAGTGATCCCGATCATAACTGCATTCTTTTGACTGGGTCCGCATTGTGGTTATATACTTGATGATCTTTTGAACCGCCATTGTCTTTACTTCACCTTTGTTGAACCTACATTAACATATTAATATGCACAACATGTGTATATACTAATTCTAACTTGATATAACATAAATCATATTTATAATTAACTTTAGATATTTGCATAGACAGATCATTTGAAACCACTATATGACATCCTTAGGTATAGGTTAAACCAGTTTCAAAAATGCTTGAAAGGTATCATCTTAGGAAAACGTTATAATCTAAATGTCATCTAATCATAAGACCTAGGTAGGAGTATTATATATCAGAAATCTATAAAAATAGAGCAATTGTTTAGGCTCATCACCCCCAGTGCAAGCAAGGAGGTTTGAACCTATGACCAAGCTCTGATACCACTTGTTACAAGTGTGGTTGTTGTTGCACCAAAAGATTGACCTTTTAATGCCCAATACAACCATGAAACTTATAGAATCCATAGGAGGCAGTTAAGCCATGTCACAAACCCGAGCGTTGCATTGCACAACAAAAGGAGACCAAGGGCGCACACCTTGAAATAGTTCCCCAGTCAGAGCCAGTTGTCGTCATCAATTTTAGAGGGACTGAATCGTGAGACAACCCCTATGAAACTTGTCTATTTTTTAGCTCATGTTCTCCAAGGTCAATTGACTTACCTCGTAAGTCATGTCATTTTTCATCTTCGTTTTGCATCTTTTTGCATTTTGGACTTATCCTTAGAAGTCCTCTTGTTTATGCACTTCAAGTTTTAAAACATGAAATGCATTGCCTTGATTATTTAACTGCACATCGAGTTTTAAATCCTAACTTGCAAGTCTTTCCCTTGCTATCTGTAGATTGGGGTTTAAAACTCAACCTGTAGGTAACTCTCATCTGCATCGTGCTAAGTTAAGTGCATTTAATGCAATTATTGCTTAACTTATAAACCTATTTTTAGCAATTTAATTAGCATTTTAATCTTGAGTTTGTATTTTTCAAGCCCTGTAAGAACATTTTCACATAGGAAAGCATGATTTTGACTCTTTGTTCATTTTTTCTCTTCGATTTTGGATGATTCCGGGTATGTTATTTTTCATGCTTTCATTTTTTTGTTGCATCTAGGTTATTTGTTGTGTTTAGAGTTTTATTGGCATCATGTGCTTTGTTTCTTCCTTGTCATTTTCTTTTTTATGTGTTGTTTTTCTCTTCATTTTGGACATATCAGGTTTCTAAATCCTACCATGTTCATGGTTTTAATGAAACCAATTGCCATCGGGTTTTAAAACCTAATGTGAAACCTTAGACATACCCTAGAGTACATTGAATTTTAAACTTTGACTTGTCTTGGTTCCTACCGTAGATAGTATGCATGTCGGGTTTTAAACCACGACGTGCACATTGTTGTTTTGGCCTTTGGCCAGTCGGGTTTTAAAACCCCACTTGCGAGTTACCTTACTCTTGACATGTCGGGGTTTGTATCCCGACATGTCAGTTAAACCTTGTTCATTGGCGGGTCACATTTTAAAACCCGACCTATGTATTGACCTACCCAGTCAACATGCTGGGTTTAAAAACTTGACATGTTGGTTCTTCTTTGTTGAGGTGCAGGTCAGTTTTTCAAACCCGACCTGCCAGTTTGTTTTACCCTTAACAATTTTGGGTTTTAAAATGCAACATGTTGACTGATTTTCCCTACTTGCAGATCGGGTTTTAAAACCTGACCTGCAAGTTTTTATTTTCCAATTTGACAGGTCATTTTTTAAAACCCGACCTGCAGTATTTTGATACGCTTTTCTGCAGATCGGGTTTTAAAACCCGATCTGCCAATTTTCCTGTATTTATGCACAAGTCCTTTTTGGTCCCCCGAACTTTGTTCTTATTAGTGAAGTAATTGATCTAATGATGAAATTGGCTTGTGAACTGATCTCTAATGCAAAATTGCAGATCCTTGCAAATGTCTGATCCTTCTCCAAGCAAATCCAGAGGAAAAAAGATGAAATACAAGTATCCGAAATACTTGAATATGTTTCCTAAAATTTCAGTAAAGTACAATGTGGAACATATTAGGGATACTGAGATCGAGCAAATCAACATGGATGAGTTTCAAGAGCAAGTTGAAAAAGCTCATGCCAGAATGACAAATCTCATTGCTAGTGGTTTGCACAAGTATGCATCCTTCCCAGTGAGAGCCCATGATCCTAACTTTGTGTTAGCAGTGATCAACCGCTTTGATGCCAACACAAGATAGGTTAAGGATGTTGATGGAAATATAGTCATCCGCTTAGATAGTGAATTATTCAACAGTGTGTTCAAAGGACCAGTTTTTGATGAAGTGGTGGACATTACACCTACATCCACTCACGATCACTATGAAAAGAATATAAACAAGTGTAATAAAAAAATTAACATAGTTTTCTTGCAAACTGCTAGAGATTCCACAACATCTAGTGGCCCAAGTTTTTCCATAGAAGTGATTTCAATGAGGAATATAATGGAATGGTTACATTGTTGACAATGATAGAAGGCATTCCTAACTCACATAACTTTCAGACTTGGATGTTCCTATACATGAATATCATCAGGAAAGGGAATGACAAGATAGATTGGGGAGAAAATATTAGTGATACAATATGTGCTCAGTTAAAGGAGGTCAAAACTACTCTCAAATTCTACATGAACTCTTACCTAGTGTACACAGGCACCTCCATAAGGCACTTTCCAGGATTGTCTACAATAGGAGATAGGAGGCAAACTCTAGTATGAGACTATTACTAGTAATTAACTATTCATAAATGGAGAAGCCATTTCAGAAGAATCAATGATGCATTCTTTGATACATGGAAGTGATTATGTGACAAAGAACTTCAAAAGAAGAGGCTTTCACAAGTAGCCTATAATAAAGTCAGTGACTATGGTTGTGTCTTTCTTCAATTTTCAACCTTCACTTACATTTGTGTTGGTTGTTATTTTTGTGCTCCTTTCATTTTTCCAACATATCCATCAGACAAAATCATTGTGATGGAGCTTTGCAGACAGTTGATACATGTGCATGAGAGATAGTTTGCATCACATAAGACTGGTCTTAAATTTCCTCAAGTGATAGGTAGGTATTCACTGTTAACATCTCCTAAAGCTTAAAATATGGAAGAGGAAATGTAGTGGGTAACAATGTGAAGATTCAAGGCCTATGATAACTTTGATTTTCACATAATTAAGATACATTGGAACAGATAGAGAACCTAGCTTTGGCTAAGATCCCAAACACAATAGAAGATACAGATGATATTGTTGATCCTAGGTATTATGATAATAATATTGCTAACACTCCTTTACCATCTATTCAATGGTCGCAGAAGGAAAACAAGTCAATTTATACAAGGTTTTCTTCCATTATGGAAAACACAAATGTGTGGCTATTGAAGAAGGGAATAAGGATGAAACAACTTTCGGTAAGTTTAGGTGATGAGGAAGATGATGAAGGTCATGTGGGGAAGAGATCAAAATCAAGAACAAAAAACAAATAAGATACACAAGAATCAATACCAATATCATCTCTTAAGTCCAAAGGAAAAGCTTCGAAATACAAATTCACTATGAAGGGACCTAAGGGAGGAGAATCATCTTCTGTAGTTCAAACTATATCATGACTTGTTGATGAAGAACACGAAAAGGAGAAAGAGGAAGGATAAATTCCACAAAAATAGGAAATCCATGACGTGGAGGAGTCAATATCACCACTAGTTAGTGCTTCTCCGGTAATACCACAGGTTATAGCTCCTAGTTCCTAGGATCCCATCCCATCAACAAATGTGATCATACATTCTATTGATTCTGATTTTGATAACGATGATGATGATGAACAAAATGATGAGGAGTTAACATATACAGTTTCTCACGGCGAAGGTGACACTGAGTTTGTTTCATTGTCAAGCCTTCCAAGTTTTGATGATGTTCCAACATCAATAAATGAATCTTCCATTTTGGATTTCAAAGAGGCAATGACACAAATGTATCAGGTTGAACAATCAATTTCTATTCCTACCACCACTTCCATCACCACAGAGATCCCACCTCGTGTTACCACTATTGTTGTGACAACTACTCATGTTCAAACATCTCAGGTTGACCTGTTTGCATCAACTAGTTAGGGTATATCACAGGTGTTTGCCTCTACTCAAGCAAAAATCACAACTCTGCCACCACGATCAAATTTTCCACTGTGGTTGTATATTGTGGCTCCAAAGAGAAATAAACAAGTAATTTCTCCTGATGAGTTTGATTTTGGTCGTGTGGCTCCTATTAAACCCAAGACATGCAAGAAAGACAAGACTATTTCCAAAATATTGGTTGATCTGGCCAGTAAAAGAAAGTATGTTGAGGTTCAGGTGTTGCCTCCAGATAAAAATAAGGATGAAGTTCATCCTTTGGATTATGTGATGCAAACTCTGGAGATGGGAACAGAGACACATGAGAGTGTCAAGCGGGATACTCAAGCTTCATTAGATTCTCTCATGTGAAGGTTTGATGAAGAGAGGGCCGAGAAAATATCATGGAAATAGAAGTGTGAGGAGCTAACCAGCATTCTCCTCAAAGTTACTCAATCATCAAAAGAAGTAGAACCCTTGACTTCTTTTATGGATGAAGCAACTCTCAAGAAGGAAGAAGATGTAGGTATCAAAGGTAGAGTGGTTGATGAGTGGATTGATCATCTAAGGTCAAAACGTTAGCATCTTTTGCATTCTTTAGTCAAACTCATGCTTGATTTTGAGCTTGCAGGAACTCAGGTACATGATGTGCAATCATTGTTATCCCAAGAAGTAGAAGAAATTGAAAAAGATTTAGCACTTTGGGATAAGATGAGGGAATACAGGGTGGACATCCTTGTGTAAAATAATGTTCTGCTGACTCGAGGTGTGTACATCTAGACTCGAGCAATGTTGAAGCACAAAGAAGAATTGACAAAACTACTGGTTATGGATCTAGATCAAGACAAAGAAGCATGTGATGATGGAATCTCTAATATTTTATCAAGAATAGTTGAAATTCCTTATCAATTGTATGATGAAGATCAAAAGTTTTTACCCCTTGATACTATTACACAAGAATTATTTTCAATGGTAGATCAGATAGAGGATGATGAGTTCTCTTTGACATCATTTGATAAGTTCGTCGAATTTCAAGTCAACTTGCATGATCTTGCATCTGTGTTGAAGAAGGAAAAGAAAGGATATGTGAAGGTTGGAGACTCAATTTCCAGTGTTCACACAATTCTCAGCTCAACATTGGCACCAGATAAGTCTGAGATGTAGGCAACACTAGCCAGATTTGAAGAATTCCAGAAGACAAATGAGGAGGAAAATGAAAAATTTAGTGTCCTCTTGACACTAAGTAGTTTAGGTTCATGTAGTTGCATTTTCTTTTACTGCAAGTTTTTATGTAGCTACACTTTTATTTTATGCACAAGTTGTAAGCATTTTGGACTCTAAAGTTGAATTAGTCAACTGTGACCATATTTTTCTCAACTCCTTTCCTATAAAAGGAGGAGCCTCATTTGTAATATTGGATCTTTTATAATCTTGGCAAAAAATCTGCCAAAACTTTTGTCTTAAGTTAAACTTTGTGTTCTCTTGTGATAAATTTGATCAAGCAAAAAAGGAAGCAATTTTGTGATTCCAAAATTTGTGTTGGACAAGAATTATTTCTTATAAGTGGATGTTCTTATATCATTTACTTATACATGAACTCTTAATTTACTTGATGGTAGTTTCATATGTAATGTGAGTGGAGGACCTTTCTAGATGTGGATGTAAAATTTTAGTTATATTACACGTTTGGAGTTTTATTGTAATACAAAGATTGTGTGGGAGACTTTGTGCTACTGTTGATTGCTTTCTGTGGTTAGAGATTATTTATCTTGAAGACTTTGGGCTGCAAGTTGTCTTTGTGTGTGTGAAAAGTGGACTAAGGATATGTGTCTGCAATACACAATACTTCAATTAAGTCATTAGATGCATGGTTAGTCAGATATAAGCATGAATAATAAAATCATAACAAATTGACCCATTGCCTTCTAAAAGATGCGAGTATAAGATTGCTCTCATATTTGTATAAGCAATCCAGTGACTAGACTACACCAAGACGAAGGATTTAACCTATATGAGCATGATATTAAGCTAAATGGATGCAAGATTAATCTAACAAGATTTAAGCAATATTAAGGTAAATGATTTAAATATGTATGCAGTAACTTAATATGTGAATATCTAAATGCACAAATATCAATGAACCTAGAGCAAAAACAACATGATAACAATATATTCTCCATGATTTTTTGAATGAGAGATGAGAGCCTAAATTTATAGAAAATTCAGAAAGAAACCAAAGGCTGAGATCAAATGATGATGAGCGGTCAAGATTTTCCAAGAGGAAGCACCATCCAGGTGAATTGATGTGATTGGATGCTTTTCTTAGTTTTAAAGGAAATTGAACTAAAATTAAGATAAAATCAGAAAAAACTGATTTATTCTCTATTTCATTCAATTTTAATATTTAATTGCTTTCTTTGAGATTATGTATCAATTTTTAATTTGTTTTTTTCAAGATTATCTCCAATTGATTTCTTTTCTCAACTTTTAATTCTTTTTTTGGTCAATTATTTCCTTTTTTGATTTATTTCTATTTTTGAAGATTTGTGCTCATAATTTCCAATTCCTCTTTCTTAATTTGTTTCCTTTTTTGAAGATTTATGGCAAATTGATTTATTTAATTAAATATGCTAAGATATTTAATAAAGATAAATAGGATAATTGTTTAAAATGATTTACTTGGAATGATTTAATTAATTAAATAAATGTTTAATTAATATTGGTTGATTAATTTTGCCATGTGACATTTGATGATTAAAGAATTAATTGTGTGCTCAAGATTTATTTAATTGCCTTTGGTTAGGACCTTGGTGACATTGTCAAGATTAGGGGCTCATGGTTTAGATGACCAATTTTAGGGTATTACAATCTTTAGTTGTTATCTATTGAAAAATAGTATCTTTGTTCACATAAGACTTTGTGCTTATGTAATCCAGAGTAAATTGAATTATTGTATGCAAGTGTAGTTAATTATTGTAAGAAGATTGTATCAAGTGAAGGGATTAATGTTAATTTTGAAAAAAGAGAATTATACACCCTAAGCTTACCCCATGATTTAATTTTCAGTTATTGAAGTATCAAGTTCTATCAGGGAACCTCCTCTTGCTGAGAGGAGAGACTTTGTCTCATCATAGATGTGTGTGAAATATATGTTTTGGCCTAGGAGAATTTATCCTTGGTGATCTAGAAACCTTCTTAAGGTATTTATAACTACCACCAATATGTGATCACCAACAAGGAGTATACAAACTAGATAACAAAGTTGTGTAATAAGTGGAATTCATTTATAGGCCATAAGACAAATTCACACTTGTCGATTTGATAACCTTGATCCACAAGTTTGACCTAGGAAATGTCATAGTCTTGCAAAAAATCTAAAGTAGAAGGAATATCCAAATCATCTATTTTATAATAATGGAATAGTAAATTTTAGTGACCCATTAGATTCATTCATTCGGTTGATTCTATAGTTAAGTACATTTTTCCATCAACATATTAAATGTCCTAGCTTAGCATTTAATTTTGAAGTGTCTATTTTGTAGTTGTTATATATTAATCTAAACTATTTCATGCTTAGATGTGTTTTGCATCTTATTAGATCAACCTAGATTAACATTAGGATTGGATTATATTTTCTTTCATATTTTTTTTGTGAAGCATCCTACCTTGCACCATCCACCACCCCAATATATTAAATGTCCTAGCTTAGCATTTAATTTTGAAGTGTCTATTTTGTAGTTGTTATATATTATTCTAAACTATTTCATGCTTAGATGTGTTTTGCATCTTATTAGATCAACCTAGATTAACATTAGGATTGGATTATATTTTCTTTCATATTTTTTTTGTGAAGCATCCTACCTTGCACCATCCACCACCCCAATATATTAAATGTCCTAGCTTAGCATTTAATTTTGAAGTGTCTATTTTGTAGTTGTTATATATTAATCTAAACTATTTCATGCTTAGATGTGTTTTGCATCTTATTAGATCAACCTAGATTAACATTAGGATTGGATTATATTTTCTTTCATATTTTTTTTGTGAAGCATCCTACCTTGCACCATCCACCACCCCAATATTTTTCTTTAGGGTTTATAGTTTCACTATTTATATGTTTCATGTGTATTTTTAAGATCTTGCTAGGGTTTTGTGTTTCTATAGATTATTGTTTCAATGTTATATCCTTTATTTATGATTTGTAATTTCTTGTGTAATAATACTTTTGTCCACTCTTAACTACACTTGTATTTCTCATTAAGATTTTATTTTGGATCTAACATACAATTTTTTTTCTGACTAGAGATCGATTAATTTTTTCCATATTAAACTATTTATGCTATGAGATACTCATGATCCTGATATTCCACTTAGAATGAGTCTTGTTTGAACCTTAATATGGCCATCTAATATAGCAACAATGATAGATATTTTTAATGTCTGTGTTGAGACTCACTTGAAGGATCAAAGGGACTATGATTATGAGGCTCATTTAGATGGACAATATTTCACATATTAGGAAACCTTTAATTGATGCATTTACTCATGCAAATTCTTCTATTCAATTAGTACATCTCTTTTATAATAATTTGGATGGGCTTCCCTATGCCATGAATATTTTAACAATCTTTGATCTTTTTTGGTTCTCTCTAATTGTGTACCATCCAACCCATCTTTTTCTTCCAATCCTAATCCATTGTTACCCTAGTATGGCCCATACTACCACCCATCCTCCCTCTATATTCCCCATTAAAGCTTAATCCTTCCACACAACCTACCTCCCAACTTTACCCTTCCCACCATACCATGTTTTAGTGCATCCATTCCCTCTAGTACTATTTCAAACTCATTCTTCTACTCACATAACCACCAATGTTACACCATCCATTCCTATACAACCCATATTATTCCTCCCTCCAACCAATGAGTCATGATAATTTTTCATCCCACCCTATGATTAATATTTCTTATAATGTGATCTATAAATTCATAGCTAGCACCTCACCTCCTTCCTCACAACCTAATTATACTTCTTGCATTGTTTAACATGTACACAAAAGATGAAAAATCTTAGTAATAAAATTAACAACAAGAATGATTCTATTACTATAACCTTCCACAACAGATGCTATTATCATTTAAGGAGGTTGTGTATATATTTTTTCATTGAGTTTGTGACCCATATATTTGAACTGTATGGTGGAGAGGATACCCAAGTATTCATATTTAAAAATACAATTGCTTGCATAGATTATGCATATGATGATAGGCTCTTAAAAATTATTTCCACAAATCTTAAAGGATTATGTTATTGAGTAGTTTTATTCATTATTTCCCAATTCAATAAAATTGATTGATGATTTAGCTACTATATTTAAAAGCCACTTTCACCTCAACATGGATTTGAAGATAATAACAAAAAATGATGTTAATATGTTCACCCACTGAAGTCATGTGCTAATCGATGATTTTGTTAACTAGAAGTTGCAATATTTTTGTGTACCAATATAATGATTTTGCATTTCAAACTATCTTTTATGAGGCACTACTTTTAGTTATAAAGAATAATGTGTTTTTAAGTAGATTCCCCTCTTTTCTAGATATGTATACACATGATTCCAAACACTAAGTGCCAAATACATCAAAATATGTGTCAGTGTTTGTATTATTTTACCAAAGTGTAACTTTGAAAATAAAATTATTTTTTGAAGGGTAATTAAATGAAGGATAATGTTACTCAATTGTTATTACTTCTAATTTTTATTCATTTAAAGTGGTCACTCCTAAAAGTTTCACAAACTACAAGAATATTTGGATGATATTCTTCAAAGCTTAATCAATGTATCTAATTTAATTACTCTTCATGTGATTTATTCACTATATCCCAAAAAACCACTTCCTTTGACATATAATGATATTTTGCAATTTGTATATTGTTAATTCATCATACTTAATCATGCATGAGCCTCAAACACAAGGTGCAAGACCTCATATATAACAAAATTATTCAAGTTCAACGTGTTAAAATAATAATGGTAGATCTTTGGGTCGCAAACCCCTTTTTGGATGAGAAAGATAATATGGATAATATGCATAAACATGCCTTTTTTAGGGTAGTCAAGGCATTAATGTTACACATTTTTCTTTTGTACCTCCCACTTCACCAATTATATTTACGTTGTGCAAATACTACAAAATAATCAACTGGCCCATTACATATATTGTCAAAAAAATAGCTCGGATATATTCATTAATCATGTACTCATAGGTCCTTTACATCAATAAAATATAAAATAAAATGAATATTGTTAAAAAATCATATGAAGCCAAGTACGTATGCACATTCTAGTGTATCATTCAAAATGACTAATGGGTTATGGATTCATACTTTGGGTTGTATCAAGCTCCGATCACAATTAAGCCCAAACAAGAACCCATGTTACGTTATTTTATAACTTGACAACATTATTTTATTTCACTAAGTAGTCCATACTTGGAACATTTATGAGTTTAACCTTTTGTGAAGTATCAACATGTCAAATCCATTCATGAAGGTAGGTTAATAGAGATGATATCATACCCTTGAAGAGTTAATCCATTTTACTTTGGATGCATATATTCTACTCTTAAGAAACATCCATACTATTGAAAAAAGATCTTCATGATGTATATAAAATTACACTCTATGATGAACAAATAGAGAGAATAAAAATGAGATGGGCTAGTGAAGCAATTCCACAAAATCCTAAGGACCATAAATTGAAAAATCCTACAATAAAGAATAAAAGTTGGCGTACCTCCACAAATTACAAGCAAAAGTGCTACAAAAACTTAAGTTTTGTAGAACAAAAGACTACTTTGATTACAAAGAAAGAAGTTTTGGTACATGAAATGCTAATCATTCCACCATAATCATAAGAAAAGAAGCAAGAAATTTAGGTAAGAAAATAACTTCTTGATCTAAGACTTTAATGGACCATGGGTATATGTTCAATATAAAAGACTATAAAGATGAAAAATATGTAATAGAAAATGCTAGTAAATAGGAACTAGAAGCAAACAAAAATAATGGCTTTTGTGTTGGGACGATGATGATCTTTCGGAGGATGATAGTGAACCTACAATATTTGTTGAATGATACATGAGCATCACTATAACATATACACTTATATACCTATAACTTACATTTTACTTGTGTTTTTTTAATCGATTTTACACTTTGGCCTTTTTTATTATACCTTGTTTATTGTGATTCATAGGGTCATTTCACCTTCTACTATTCATCACATGTTTACCTTCCCCCACTTTTGGGTATGTTATTATTCCCCCTTTAATTATTTGATACCTTTATGCTTCCATACATAGTTCATATCCTTGCATACTTTGTTATATCCTTGCCTTTTCTTCTTTACTTTGGGCATCCTTACATCCAATTTATTTATTTTTATCAATACCTAAACACCTCGGTTTCATATGTTGCCTCAATTGTGTCCTATTTTTTATGTATCTTTATGCTTCTATATTCTTCATGTTTAAAATATTTTCATATTTAGATCAAATGTTTATGATCCTAATACCTTATCTTACTTATCATTTTTATAATCATTTTCCATGTCATGCTCCTAGCTATCCTATTAGAATGGAGGGCATCATCCCTTCCTCATTTCACGATGAGATTCTATTGCCATATTTTTTTTATCAAAGGCATCATGCCTTCATGTTATTTTTCCTTTCACCTCCTTACCTTTTTCCCAAGCTACCTCTTGAGATTGTGGGGAAAATCTCATGTATCCACTCTTTCCTTTCATGGTAATCACACCTGTAGATGTCCAAAAATGGTCAATGCTTGTGGAGTCATACTTTAACATTGGTGCATTGCCTTATTTTAGGGTTCTTGCATCGCATTAACATTTCTTCTATGTTGCACACTTGTTCTTTATCATTTGTGAGCATCGAGTCCTTCTTTTGCATTCCTCATTTTTCTCGCTTTCGAATTAGGCCTTGTCGATAGCAATCTTCAGTCATGATTTTGGTCGATCTTATCCTGTCACATCATGGTGCGTGCTCATTTATCATCATTTTGGACATCATCAATCCTAATCAATGATGCAATTAGGGTTTTGTCCTCTTGTCAATCTTTCAATCATCTTTAGCTTGTTAGTAATCATTTGCGATTATCAACTTGTCAGCCTTGTCATTTTGCGATTGATTCATCATCGATCCTTGTCCTTGTCAATCTCATCATTTTGTGATTGATTCATCATCGATCCTTGTCCTTGTCAATCTCGCCATTTTGTGATCGATTCGTCATCAATCCTTGTCCTTGTTAATCTTGTCATTTTGTGATCGATTCATCATCGGTCCTTGTCCTTGTCAGCCTTGTCATTTTGTGATCGATTCGTCATCGATCTTTGTCCTTGTCAATCTTGTCATTTTGCGATCGATTCGTCATCGATCCTTGTCCTTTTCAATCATGTCAATTTGGATCGATTAGTCATTGTTCCTCATCAATTGGAACCTATCAATTTGATCTCCTTATCAATCTTGGTCAATTTGTCATTGATTTTTGTCAACCAATCTCAATCATTTATCAACATTGGTCCTTTGTCAATCAGAATCATGATCAAACCTACATTAATTTCTTGTTGTCTTGACCTAATTCCTTGTCCTCTTATGTCTAGGGTTTTATGATTTGTTAATTTAATCCTTTTCTTCTTCTTTGTGGGTTAAATAAATCTATTTATTTAGTCCTAGGTCTCTTTCATGAATTAATTAATGGATGAAAACTTATTAATTAATTCACCTAATTTATATTTCATCTTTTTCCTCAATTTTCTAATTTGCTAATTTCTCCTAATTCCTAATTTCTATTTCAATCTTTTCATAATTTGTCATACATCTTGCATAGCAACTTGTCATAATTTGTCATACACCTTGCATAGAAATTGTCATACATTTGTCATAATTTCGCCATTCTTGATTTGAATTTCCTTTCATATCTCTTCATGCTAATCTTGTCCTCTCTCCAATTTGTCTATAAATTGGATGAATTTCTTCAATGAAAGAAGGGAATCATTCACATTTTCAGAGATCAATCAATCACATTTTCGAGTAACCTTATGCTACGAATTTCATCTCTCAACAACTTACTTTCCACTTGCATTTTTGCACTTGTAGGTGAGATCCACATCAAATTTGAAGGTGAAAGAAGAACAATGGAGCCACATGAAGGAGATATCTGCGTCAGTTTTCTCCAATTTCATTTGATTTGAATATCTTGTCTTTATGTCTTCATTGATTGGATTAGGATTGCTTTCATAGCAACTTTAGGTTTTGTGGTTGTCCTAATTGCTATTGTTTTGATGATTTTCAATTTCCTGATCTACATTTTTTGGTGAACCCGACGTGAACTAACCCCTTAACCATGTTTTGAGTTCTTTTGAGCTGTTTGCAGGTGAAAAACTCAAGAAACAGGGCGACTCAGAGCTCTCTGGGCACTTTTGGGCCTGTGTTGATGGGTTATGCACCTGTGTTGAGGCATTATGCGCCTATGTTGAGGCATTATGTGCCTGTGTTGAAGTTTTATGCACCTGTGTTGATGGGTTTTGCGCCTGTGTTGAGGCATTCTGTGCCTGTGCAAGGCCAGAAACAAAGGTGAAATCAGTTGTTTTTACTTGCAAATTTGTTTGTTTTCATTCTGTTTCTTGCATTCTAGTTTTTCTTTGGTGCTAATTCTCTGTGTAGCATCTTGGTGTTACGTGTGACGAAGACTAAAAATGCAACTACTAAGGAATCTTATGCAGGATGCGGTCAAAGACTCTCATTAAAACATCTTGCTTGTGATTTTTAAAGTAGTTACACATTTCATTTCTTAAAGGTTAATGAACACCATGCATGCTTTGTCTATTTTTAATTTGATTGCATGTTTTAACCCTTAGAACTGGGCCTTCCTCCCAATTTGCCTGGCACTTCACACAGGCATTGGTGAGAGGGAATCACCCAAAGTGGTGACAGGCTAAAGCCAAGCTCTTCCGAACCACTCTAAATAACTATGGATGCAACGAAAGTTGTAGACAATGGGTGTTGGAATGGTATTGCGATGATTTATTCACCGAATCAATACCCACCCAAACGGATGCCCTTACTAGAATCTCTTGTTTTTAGATGCCAAAATCCTTCTATCTGTTGGCTCAAGCATTGTGATATGCACATGCCGAAGACACCTCTCATGTACTCCTTAGTTAGAGATAGCAAGTTCTTGGGAAGTGATGCCCCTTGAAATCAAAGCTTGGTATGCCCAAGAAGTGAGTGCACTGTAAGGGGGAGCCAGTGCTACCAAGCGTCTAGCTATCTGGCTAAGTGTTGTATTTTATGGTTAGAGGATTCAACAGATATTGCCCTTGCCAGCCATAGGATTTGTTGTGAACGTGCTTGATTGTCTTGAGTCAAAGTCAAACAAATATTTTGTCTTCCGTGATTGTCAAAAGTTAAATCAAAAACAAACTTTCAAAAGTGCTCATAATCAACTTGGGTTTTCAAAATCAACAACATTCAATTCAAAACAAAATCCAAACAAAAGTCCAAATTTGTCCAAGTATTCATCCAACATTTGAACATGGCTTGTCAAAACATTGAATGTCTTTGTTTCAAAATTCATGTCACTTTAGGCTAGGTTTTGCATAGTCTAACTTAGGTCCTAGGGCATATTGTCATCTCCCTTCATTTTAGTCCTTTTCATTGCAAGCATCCTCATTTTGCACTTAGGTTCAAAATCATTTCCCTAAGTTTTCATTTCATTGTCATATCTAAGCTAGATTTCCATTTAGGTGACATTCGTGCATTATCCTTGTCATGCTAAAATTAGATCTTGCATAGGTTGCATTTTGCATATTCCAAGTCATTGGTCTTCGCATATCCTTATCTTTGTATTGTCATCTTGTCCTGGCTTCATCTTGTCATATCATATCCTTAGACCATTTTCATGTCATATCTTAAGTCATTGTCATAATCATTGCCTTCTTGCATTTAGTCTCAAAAATTTGGTTTGTCAAACTTAAAAAAATCAAAACTTCGGATGATACCCTAAGTTGTTATTAGGGAGTCTTGACCTTGTCTAAAATTTGTCCTTTCATTAATATCATTTTTGTCAAACCTAGCTTAGTATCCAAGCATATAGGTGAGACATTGTCAATTTGTCCCATTGTCATTTGGTCCTTTGTCCTTTAAGGTCTTGACTTCATTTCAATTTCCCAAGGTTGTGTCTTTAGCTTTGCATTTCAAAATTTTGTCTCCAAAAATTCAAAAAGTCCAAAAACATTAAGTTGCATTGTCATCCTTTTTAGGTTGCATTTGTCAATCCCATTAGTTGCATTGCATAGTGACATGTTTGTTGAAATGAGGTCTCAACCTTCTTACGAAGCCATGTCATCACAATTGAGAAATAAATCATGTCAATCCAATCTCTACATGTCTCAGAACTTGGATCAAACTTATCATGATGATGTAAATGTCCAAATACAAAAACTAGAGGAGAAACTAGCTCAAGAAAAGGAGATTTTGGAACAAAAAGTGAAAAACTTTGAGAAGAACAGATCACAAATGTCCAAAATGTTTAAAAAATTTCTAGGTCGAAATCCAAATATTGAGCCAATTGATGTAAGATCTCTTATCGAACAATCAAACATACCAGATCTCCTCTCACACATAGAGATGATGAAACAATTTCAAGAAAAGAGACAACAGCATTATGTGCCTTCACAACAAGAACAAGAAGGTGTTTACTATCAATCAAATTTTCAACCATCACAACCAATTGTTCAACATTTCCAACAGACACAACCAATGGTCCAATTTCAACAATATGTCCAACCAACTATACAATGTCCACAAATAGTTCAACCAATGGTGGAATATCAACAAGTTCAATCAACATATCAATGTCAACAACCACAACAAAACATTCAAAAACAAAGGTTGCAGCACACACCAACCCAAGTTTCAAACATGTCAGAACAATTGAACCAAGTCCAATATCAAAACATGACATCAAACCAAGACCAAATTCTTTCCAAACAAGTTCAAATTCTAGATACAACTATGTCAAAACCTCAAAAGAAAGGTGGCCTTATTGCAAGGATCTTAAGGAAATTACCAAGTGAGTTCTTTGAGGAAGATCAAAATAATACACTTATGTCTAGTAATGCCTCATCCCCCTGCAAACACATTGACTATCCAATGGCATCTATTCCTACACCTTTAGAAGTTTCACAAGAACCTTCCATATTGTCCTCATCAAACAATACACCCAAGGATGAAATTATCCAAGGGCTATCCATAGGTGATTGCCAAGATAATCCAATTCATGATGCATGTCCTTGTCATGTTTCAGAAATACAAGACCCAATGCCACCATGCACTTTATTGCCATTACCTGTTTTAGAGGACCCCATTCGAAGTCCCTCTTCCTCATGTTCAAGCATTGATTCCTTGCCAGAATCCATCACAAATGTTCAAAGTGCATTTCCTTCATGCCAAAACATTGATCCCTTGCCAAAATCCCCCATGCATATCCAAAGTCCAACCCCATGTCAAGAGGATAATTTAGAGCATGAAGAAACATGTCTTGAAATAGATGAAGATCAAGATCTTGAAACCTTATCATCCCATCCAATTGTTGACCAGGATCTCATCTTCCCAGAAACTCATAATGATTCCCCTATTCTTGTCCATCCTATCCAAAGTCCTATTGACACTCCATTCCCTGAGGAAGATCAAGATATCCCAGTCCAGCTAATCCCAAATGATCCCCTTCCATTTTATGAAAAAAATGTCCTTTCAAATCCCATTGACATTCCACTTCCTAAGAAAGATCAAGATATTCCTTCCATCCTTTCTGATGATCCCATTAAAAGTCAAGAGCAAAGCACCTTTAAAGAGGATTGCAATGATCTTCCTCCTTGTCAAGATCAAATTATTCCTTTAAATCCTCCACAAGATCCTTTTGTTCCTCCATCTCTTTGTCTTGATGCTCCATATACACTCCAAGATCGCATTTCTTTTGATGATCCCATTATCTCTCCCATTCCATCTCTTGAAGAGCCTGTCATTGAACCATGTCCACTACACAATCCTAGTCCCCCTCATGATCCTAATCCCCCTCATGATTCTAACATGTCAGTGCAAGATGTTCATGAACCCTCGACAAGCATAATGGGTTCTTCCACTTTGGTGCAATCCGATCCACTTCAAGATCTCATTATTTCTCTCATATCATATCCACCTCATAATGGACTTGCGTCTTCTTCCCAAAGAAAAGAGTATCCTACAAGTCAAGATATTCATAAAGGCAAAGGAGTAGATCTCCATAAGCAAGAATCCCTTCATGTTAAAGAAAATATTAAGGGTCATGGCCTTAGTGAAATTCCTCAAGACGTGGGTACCCCTACTGAATCCAACATCCCTTCAAAATCCAAACATATCCCTTCCCCTTTATCCCTTCCATCCATCTTAGGTCCTTATAATATCCCTGCGTCCTGTATGCAAGGTCAACAAAGGAACACATATTTGAGTAACTTTCATCCATGCAAAAGACCTCCACTTCATTCCTATCCATCCAAGCATTCCTTTCCCCCTCCAAGCAATTTGGATGCCAAGCATAAACATCATAAGTCTAGCAATCCACATGTATTCAAGGATCAACATGTCCAATATAATCAACATCTCAAAACAAAGAACAATATGATCTATAAAGAAAAATAAATATCCAAAAGGCCACAAAGGCCCACTAAGAAAAATCAAGCAAAGTCAAAATATATATGGGTTCCTAAATCCCTTATGCAAGCAATGCACACCAAAGAACAAAAAAAGCATGAAAAATCCAAAACAATGTGGGTTCCTAAGTGGCTGCTTGAAGCACAAAAGCCTAAAGAAATATCCAACTTGGCATCCAAAGTTTCTATTCCTCCTGTAGGTCCCGAAGACAACTAAGAGGGGGGGGGGGGGTGAATCACTTGTCTAATAAATTCAAACCAAAAACTTATTAACCAACTTAATGCTTAATACCGGTAAATCAGTTAAGTATGCCGGTAGACAATGTTAATAGTAAATTGTTATACTGGTAAGAATTAATGCATGAAACATAAGCACAAAGTCATCCACAACACATGACACCAATATTTGTACGTGGAAACCCTGTAAGGGAAAAACCACAGTGGGAAACCTTATCCATAATCAGATGATACTACTGCAGATAGTAAGTGTACAAAAGGGGTCTGCATATGCTGGATTCAGTACCGGTGTAATGCTGATATGCTTCTACAAAAACCTAGCTTCACCTTCAAATGATGTCTTTGTGTATACCTCTGCTTAATCTCGCATATACCTTCACACAATTCTTTTTCACATTCCACACTTGATCTTACAAATAAGATCTTACATTTATACCATACCCTAAGACCAATTTTAGTAGGTCGGCTCTACAAGATATTACAATAAAAACATTTTACAAACAATACAATATCCGATGCAATAACCAATTGAACATGTCGGCTTAATGCATTTACAACAATAATAAATCATCTCCATAGCGTGCCATGCTGATCTGGAAAAGATAAACCTATCGGTGTAACCCTAGATAACCTGGACCTATTTACCAGTAAAAGCAAATATGCAAATAAGAATATACCAATGATTATTTCTTCTAAATAAAGTGTCCACATGATGTCTTCAACATTACCAAGTGTCTTCCATGTCATTCCAGGTACCGGTGAACATTATATCCTGCCGGTTAACCATATACTGGTAACTGTTGCACAGTTTACTGTTTGCCGGTGAATGTTGTTGGATCTCCAAAGTAGGTGTATTTAGTAGGTGTTGACATCAATGACAAAACCATACCAAAATACCAACACCTCCATCCAACCCTCTCAAATTTGTTCCTCCATCACCTTCTTCATCCGTTTTGGGCCCTTATGTCCCAAAATCCATAGCCTTTCCTCCGTCAAAATCTCAATATCCAAAATACATCTTTCCTCCATCAATCCACCACCCGTCAAGGTGTGTTCCAATGTCAATCTTGCCAACATTTCTATCCACTCAAGCATAGTTCTTCCAATACCCTATCCATTATCCAATGCATATTTTCCATCCTTCGATCCCTTTGATCCCATCCTTTGCATAAATCCTTGCCTTAATTTCATCTCATTTTCCATGTCCTTATCCTACCAATGTCTTTGAGCATACTTTTAAAGGTCATGGTCCATTTTTTTTTTCAAGGCTACTATCCAAACAAAAATATGCTTGAGCCCTTCTTCCATCCCCTATCATGTGTCCATCTTCTATTGAAAAAGTCAAAATACAAAAAAAAAAGTGAAAAAAAAAAAAGACAAAAGAAAAAAGTAAAGCAAAAATAATTCGTCCACTAGTGAAAACCTGGCAAACAGGCGCCTTGGGAAAGTACTATGATGAAAACCTGGCAAATAGGCATCATGCATAATCTATGAACTTCTTGCATACCGTACTTGGGGACAGGTTTTATCCTATCATATCCTTTTGTCCTTCATTGTTCCATTATCCTATCGAACCCCTGTCATTATCCTCCATTATCCTATTGTCCCTCATGTCCAGTTTCCCTTTCCACCTTTGATCTTGACAAGGCTGAGGATCATCATGAGCATCATGAATCTTGTTTGCAGCTTTTAGTCCATCATAGCTTTTGGTCTTTATCCATTTGCTTATTATAACCTTTCATCCATATTCCCTAGCTTATTGCAACTTTCTGCCACTATCCCTTAGCCTATCCCGACCTTCAGTCCATGTCCCTTATCCATTCTTGGTCTTGCTTATCCTATCCATACATTCTTTTTTTTTCATTCCTTGATCTTGATCTGACATAAGGAAATGAAATGCAAAACATGTTTTTCAAAAACCTCTTGACATGTCCCTCATGCCATGTTCCTGCTTTACATTGTCAAATCCAGTCTCTTGTCCCATCACACAATAGCCCTTGAAAATTGCATCTGTATTGTCTCCATGATAAAAGGCCTTTGTCTTCCCTCTATCCACCATCATTTCAGAAAGCCTATTTATTCACTTGTCATATTCCTTGCCTTGCTAGACACTGGGGGCAAAATCATAAAAATTGAAAAATGTCTTGAAATAATCAAAAAAAATTGAAAAATGTCCTGAAATAATTCAAAAACATTCATATAATGTCCTTAAAAAAACCCTAAAAATCAAATAATGTCTTGAACAAATCCCTAAAAATCAAATAATGTCCTGAAAAAAATCCCTAAAAAGTCAAATAAAGTCCTGAAAAACGAACAAAAAAATTGTAAAAAACTCGAAATTCCTATAAAGTGAAAAACATCAAAATCCAAAAACAATTTCTTTGGCATTTTGCATTTTGTCAATAAATGGTCCCCTTTGTGCATAGACAGATCGCTAAGCATACATCCAATGACAATCTATCAAACATTGTGCTTTAATGAAATCACGCATTAACAGATAAACTGTTTGACCAAGCAAGCATTCAACCTGATCACAGTTGTCACATCAATCCAAATAGCATCAACATTACCATTGGTCCTTGTCAACATTATCATGGGTCTTATACAGGGTGTGGTATACTCGAAACCAGACTATGTCCTATCTTAGATGGGGTACCGCATTCCCTGAAACCAGACAGCATGATCATTCTTGTTTTCCACTTTTGACAATGACGATCAGACTGTTTGTTTGACTTGGTTGAATTTGTGCATCTTATCTTTTTACTAATTTATCTTTGGCTTCGATCATGTTCCTATGTTGCTCGATGATGTCATTGAGTGATTTAGAGTGACCGGGATGGTTCATGGTCCCTTTCCTTTCTTTGTTGTGTTTGTTGTTTGTGGAATGTTTGTCACAAACTGGGGCAACTATATCATTGGGTGTCTGTGAATGCCGCACAGACCTCGACCCT
Organism: Cryptomeria japonica; assembly: GCF_030272615.1. Taxonomy (NCBI): domain Eukaryota; kingdom Viridiplantae; phylum Streptophyta; class Pinopsida; order Cupressales; family Cupressaceae; genus Cryptomeria; species Cryptomeria japonica. The sequence continues at coordinate 530,703,421 of NC_081407.1, forward strand.
TGATGTATGCACCCTAGGATGCTTCACTCATTCCTTGTGTGTGATGTGTCTGTATTTTGCAAAAGGGGTTGCGTTTCAGCTCTGGCCTTCAATGCCATGATGCTCTACATCCGCTTTGCTACATTAAATAAAGGTTCTCACCTACTTATGTGCATTTGTGAAAGCAAGTTTTCCTTCATCTCTAACTGTCCTTTGTCTAATTTCTTCTTACTAACATTTCTTCCATCAGTCTTGGTAGTTCATTTGGTCTAGTTCCAATGCTTGTCCTTTGTGCATCCGACCTTCGATTTTTGATCCATTTGAACCTATCGTCTTCTGTCATTCTTATCGATCACTTGGCCTCTTTTCTGGATTTTTCCGGCCAATTCCTCGAGGGGGCATGCATATGTCATTGTTATTGTTTGGGGCATTTTCATTATTGTTCTTTGAAACAACGCTTAGAATCACATTGTCTCAAAGAGGGGAGAAATGTAGACGTCTAAAAATGGTCAACGCTTGTGGAGTCATACTTTAACATTGGCGCATTGCCTTATTTTAGGGTTCTTGCATCGCATTAACATTTCTTCTATGTTGCGCACTTGGTCTTTATCATTTGCGAGCATCTATTCCTTCTTCTGCATTCCTCATTTTTCTCGCTTTCGAATTAGGCCTTGTCGATAGCAATCTTCAATCATGATTTTGGTCGATCTTATCCTGTCGCATCATGGTGCGTGCTCATTTATCATCATTTTGGACATCGTCAATCCTAATCGATGATGGAATTAGGGTTTTGTCCTCTTGTCAATCTTTCAATCATCTTTAGCTTGTTAGTAATCATTTGTGATTATCAACTTGTCAGCCTTGTCATTTTGTGATCTATTCGTCATCAATCCTTGTCCTTGTCAATCTCGTCATTTTGCGATCAATTCATCATCGATCCTTGTCCTTGTCAATCTCGTCATTTTGTGATCGATTCGTCATCAATCCTTGTCCTTGTCAATCTTGTCATTTTGCGATCGATTCATCATCAATCCTTGTCCTTGTCAGCCTTGTCATTTTGTGATTGATTCGTCATCAATCTTTGTCCTTGTCAATCTTGTCATTTTGTGATCGATTCGTCATCGATCCTTGTCCTTTTCAATCATGTCAATTTGGATCAATTATTCATTGTTCCTCGTCAATTGGTGCCTATCAATTTGATCTCCTTGTCAATCTTGGTCAATTTGTCATTGATTTTTGTCATCCAATCTCAATCATTTATCAACATTGGTCCTTTGTCAATTAGAATCATGATCGAACCTACATTAATTTCTTGTTGTCTTGACCTAATTCCTTGTCCTCTTATGTCTAGGGTTTTACGATTTGTTCATTTAATCCTTTTCTTCTTCTTTGTGGGTTAAATAAATCTATTTATTTAGTCCTAGGTCTCTTTCATGAATTAATTAATGGATGAAAACCTATTAATTAATTCACCTAATTTCTATTCATCTTTTTCCTCAATTTTCTAATTTGCTAATTTCTCCTAATTCCTAATTTCTATTTCAATCTTTTCATAATTTGTCATACATCTTGCATAGCAACTTGTCATAATTTTTCATACACCTTGCATAGAAATTGTCATACATTTGTCATAATTTCGCCATTCTTGATTTGAATTTCCTTTCAAATATCTTCATGCTAATCTTGTCCTCTCTCCAATTTGTCTATAAATTGGATGAATTTCTTCAATGAAAGAAGGGAATCATTCACATTTTCAGAGATCAATCAATCACATTTTCGAGTAACCTTATGCTACGAATTTCATCTCTCAACAACTTGCTTTCCACTTGCATTTTTGCACTTGTAGGTGAGATCCACATCAAATTTGAAGGTGAAAGAAGAACAATGGAGCCACATGAAGGAGATATCTGCGTCGGTTTGCTCCAATTTCATTTGATTTGAATATCTTGTCTTTATGTCTTCATTGATTGGATTTGAATATTTCATCTCCCATCTAATGTTGATATTATGCACCCAAATTTACAATAATACCAAGGACCTCTAGAATTTCCTTGACCATTATGCGCTCATGCACTTGGATGTCATATAGGGGGTGTTGTTCACCAAAAGTGATAACCCAAGAACACCTGCAAATCTTTCTATGAAATGGCCAATTTCAGTCTACAAAACACATCAGGGCTTGGACAACATAACATAGGACCCTAATTGATCCTCCTACACTTCAGGTTCTGCTAAACCTAGGGGGGGACACCCTTTTGATGCACTAAATACAACAATTACAGACACATGACTGCATCAACATTAAACAGATAGATCATTTCACAAGCTCAACAGGTTAGGAAACATTACAGATTGGCTAGATCTGTACAAACAATAGGATGAAACAGAGCTTGGAAAGAATGGAACACACACCCCTACACATAAAGGGAAATAGATTTGTCTTTTAAAATGTTAATCTAAAACCATCCCCAAAACTTGCAAGACCAGTGCCTTGTTCATTGGGCAATAGAGTCACAGACAAAACTACAAATATGAATCATAGATGCAAATTTGTTTTCCTTAAACAAGATATTCATGCACCAATACCTGATATTAATGCACTATTTGATTCATTCACAAATTTATCAGATCTGGATACACATTTCATCATTTATGACTGACTACAGAATTTAAAACCTTCCTTGAAGGATACCTATAAACAGTCATACAATTTCCTTAAAATTGACAAATCTTCATCCTCCTTGAGGATTCAATTTATGATAATGAAATGCATACTTAGAGACAATACTGTGAGGAATTTACTCATGCCTGACACAAGCAAGACCTGCAACTAAAATCACATTTACAACAATGCACTGCAATCTTCTGTACCCTGAAACAAACCAGAAGCATTTACAAATTTGGGTCATGACATTCAGAAAGTGGAAGCCATCAAATCTGGAGCATTTTCCAAATTTCTGGAACCCTTACAACTGAGAAGAATGGGGAATAAAAAGAGGAGGGAAGAAAAACAAATCCACAACTGAAAATTGCCAAGTGTCTCTCCTCTCTAACTGAATTTTGTTCCCATGAAAACTGCTTCTAAAATATCCCACATTTGTCCAAATTAACTTCATAATTGGGTTCCTCGCTCCGAGAGCTTTCCGAAAATATATAACACTTTATACCTTGGCCAAAAATTGAGTCCTGGGCGAATTAATTCCCCAATATGCTCGAACATTTAAATTTTTCATTTATTAATATAGTATAAACTATATAATAAACAATTTTAAATTTAAATTTTTGCCTCCATTTGTGCTCTGACGCCTTGCCACGTGGCGGGATCTGATTGGTCGATGGGGTTGACCGGACGCCACTTGGGATGACACCTCATCATCACCTCATCATCTGACTCGTCACTGCCACTTGGCTGCCACGTCATCGCCACTGGACTGCCACCTGTGCGCCAACCGTGTGCCACCTCACCGGGACCCGCCTGCTGGACCGCTGACTGTATCGACACGTGGACGGCTCTCGTTCATTTTCGCTATTTCGCTGGTTTAACTCACGTGCATCTTCCCTTCGCGAAATAGCACGAACCAATGATCTCTCTCGAACCTGCTCGCTCGTTAACCCGACCGTCGTCTGCAAAATCTCGCCTCTTCGCCTCGGGAAGCGTGCCTACATGGGGTCCACTTTTTCTTCATCTAGTCAATTCTTCCTTTACCTCAGGAAGCGTGCCTACGTATGGGCCCGCCTTGGGCGTCCATGGGAACCTTGTGTCAAAAGCCTTTGAGGCTTAGACATTATGTTACTGTGCACTTTTGCTTATAAACATTAAAAATAACTACTTCCCAGTGCATGTGGGATAATGATGTTAAGCCTGGAGCTTCATCTTTGAAGATTTTCCCTGCGACTTTAATGGTGTTTTATGTGCATTTGATTGGAAATCAATGGTCTTTCTTCTCCATTTTCACGCGAGGATGATGCTGGAGACCTACCAATTGCATTTACTTTGGCTTCAATGCTGCTTCTCCTCCATTACGCACAGAGATGGAGGAAGATTCATACCCTCATGTGCTACGCAGGAGAGTTTTTTCTTACCAAAACTCTGAGTTTTTCTCAGAACATTATCCTTCACGCAGTCCCTAGCAATAGCCTGGATGTTTCTATACTTTTCAACGCCCTCTCCAATAGCGAGGACTTGGTATATGCTATGAATTTGGGCTCAGATCTGTAAATTTACATTTACTTTGCTGCATAACACAACCTGGCGTTGCATTTGCTTGCTATTTTCAGTGCTGAACTTTGACCATTTCAATAACCACGCATAGGGAATCCACCTCATATGTGAAATCAAGCTCCTTTGGAAGACTCCCACGCAATTCATCAGAGGAATGAGATGAGAAGGTACGCAAGTGAGGAAGCTGGAGTTTGAAAACCTTTTAAATGCCTCCTCAACCATCTACGTTGACATCCTAGGCATACTTTCCAGCATACCACGTAGCTTGGAGGAGTTGCATTACACTTGCCACATGCCACGCAAATGGAAGGGGAAAACTACGCAGAGGGAGGGGAAGTGTGAAGGGGGAGCTATGCTGCAAGGAGGTCTTTGGCATCGCCTTCTCCCACCACGCTCCAACTCCAAACGCCTTTTACCCTTTGCAAACCACGGCATGGGAGATGTTACAAGCCATAGCATTTGGAGGAGATGATAAGCTGGTTTCGTTTGGGGCTACCTCTACTGTAGGAGCCTCACACTGCCTTGGGAAACATTTGCAAAATTATCCTTCAACGCCTTCTCCAGCTATCACGTGAGACTTGAAGGTTTTCTGTAGCATGCCACGCTGCCTGGAGGATTTACATTTGATTGAAAGTCTCTCATTATTTGCATCCCTACAATGCCACGCAGAATCCTAAAGTGTCAAATGATGTTTGCGTAATAAACATTAACGCTGCATGCAAGTTTCAGCTCCATGTCACGCAGGGAGGATAAGGAAGTTTCAGCAAATGTTTGCATTAACTATGAGTTTTCAACGTTTTCCATACTCTTGCTGTTCGAATTTGAAAAGTTTGAAAAACCATTTCAATGTTCATGGACAACGACACACAGCAAGGAACACATAAGAAACACAATGCCATATTCCTAGAGTTTAATTGGCCTCCAAAAATAATACGCTTGCATGCCAAAATTCTGCTATTTATTTGAAAAGTTTGTCCACCTTTTTAGTACTAGCTTCTCCTAGGGAGATTGGGGTTTCAGTCCTCCATAGATAACATTTTCTGGGAGGTTGGACATACATCACACATCCAAAAGCCTTAGAGATGGAACCATGTCTTCCTTAAACTTATATAGAGTTTGACATAGATGATGTATTCCTCTTGCATAAACTTCTATCATCTTCTCTTTTAGCAATGAAGGGCTATCACGTATGGCATGAGACTGAAAACAACCAGCCATGAAGTTTGAGCTTTGCAGCATTATGACCATTGCATCTTTGTTGGGGCAGACACTTGACCCATTTTCAAGTTGCGCCTCGCTCCCAAAACAATGCATATCATATTTAGAAAGAAAGCTTGAGTGATAGTGCCATATCATTCCTTCAAACTACTTCAGCAATCCCAACTTTATTGCTCCCAAAACCAGACACAGTGATACATTGGTAAATTTGATATCTCTCTGAATTTTTTTCGGTCTAAAACTGGAATGCAAGATATGCACCATCAATCCATTAATGAAAAATAAATTGAAATCACCTCTCACCATCCCACTGGTGAATTGCAGTCGATCCAGGTCGGACCCGAGGAAGTCAATGTCCTGGCAACACATGACGCCTTTCTCAAAAATATCAAACGACCTCCGTAGGCCTTCAAATTTGGAACACAGGTACCTTTAAGTACATACTAAAACTTTGGATTCTTAGTTCGATCACCCGACTGATAGGATGCAAACAGCACGCTCACCAAAACGGCTACATTAATTGATCTAACACTGGAAGTGCGGATAACTGAATTTGATGGCAAAATGAGTCCTTTTGAAAACTGAGCAAACGGATTCATAAGGACTTGAAATTTGAAACGTAGCTCACCATTTATACTGAAATCAACCTGGAAGAAACACTTTGGCATGATGCTTACTGAGGCAAGTTTTACGATTGTGCAAAATAGGGCTCCGACTAGCTGTCGAAACAGGGACTTACCAAAACACACAAACTGCAAACGGAATCGGCTTCAAAAACTGAGCAAATGGATTCGTTAAGAATTGAAAATTTGCGAGCTCACTCACATTTATGCATATAATTGAATCCATTTTGAATTTTTTCATGACGATCAATAGGGCAAAAGATGTAATCGCTCAAAGAAGGCTACTCCATAAAATCTGCATTTTGTGCCTAAAATGCACTTCCAGCTCACCCCTCAAAATGGGTAACTCATAAACTTCTCCAAATTGAATTTTGAAAGTTGCACATCACTGAAAAGGCCAAATGAAAGGTGTGGGGCATGAATCCCGAGCCTTACCCTCTGAAAATCAACTGGCTCTACTCTGCCCTCTCGCAGACTAAGCCATTCAAACTGACTTATTTAGGTGCCTTTCCGACATACTGAGCAAAATTTTGAAATAGGCCTACAAACTTTGACTCAATTTTAATCAGTCCCAACAGGGGGCATATGCGTAACGTATTGTCTTATATATCTACATAATTTTAAGTATGATCATTGACCCTCTTAACAATAATTAAAGACATTCCCTTCCATGTACATAAATTTTTTAAGTATAATCATATAAATATAATTGATGTTGAGGAAATGTGTGAGGCCTCACCTCGACTCAGTCTAACATTCAGTGGATTTTATATTTAGACTATTATGGATACTTTATTTTGATGCATTTTGAGACTTAGAACTTATATGATTTGAGGATTTGGATAACATTGCTATGTTTTGATGATTTACTTATATGCTTTATGAGATAGAACACTACATGATTGTTAGATAGGATGATATTGCAATGATAGATGTCGTTATTGAATTTGCAGGACTTTACTATGATAATAGAACTATGATGTATGGTTAAGTTTATGTGATTTGGGATGAAATTGCTTATGTGAAATTGCTTGATAAAAGATGTATTTAATCTGTGCAGATGAAAATTGTATGCAAGTGATGATGTGTATTGTTATTCCTTTGAATTATATTATATGTGGATATTTGAAAGTACTAATGTGTAAATTGAGATGCGCAGGAAATTTATCATGTGACCATGGAAAATTACGGAGAACCAAACCTAGACTTATGTATGTTCGTAAGCCAGAATTTGTCTATTTGGAGAGACAACACCCCATTTGTGTTGTATTTTATTCGTAACAGTGTATGCTGCATGGGTGTTAAGTGTCATTTAAGTTTAATGTGTAAAACCCACAAGAGACGATTTCACGTTTTAATTTGTAAAAGTGTTTTATTTGTGTCACTTGACACATGTGTGGATTTAAATTTAAATGTTTTATTTTTGTCTCTTGGTGGGAAAGTGTTTAACTATAATTTTTTTTAAATAATATAACGTGTTGTCATAAATACTTTGGGAAAAGAATCTTTGGAGAGGTCAACATATGTTTGACCCGAAAATAAACTTTAGAGGGTTTTAAAATGGGTTAAATGAACACCTAGGGGTAGTTTAATAGGGTTTCCTAAAGCCCATAAGATATACCTAGAGGTTAGGGGTAATTTTAGGCAAGTTTCTACTTTTAAGTGACCTTTTTGACACTTTAAAAATTGGCTTTTTTGAGTTGTACGAAAATTGAAAATTAGAAATTTAAATCTAATTGAGATTTTTCCTATTCGAATGGGAGTCTTTTTCCCATTCTGCTTTACTTTCCTTTTTGGTTTTTAGAAACTTGTGAGAACTCAGAGAATGAGCTTCTTAAGCAAGAATTTGAGAATTTGAGGGTAATCACCCACTCTCCATTTTTGGGAGACAAGAGAATTTTTGAAAAGAAAAGAATAGTTTGGAATAGAAAATTGGACTAAGGGTAGAAGAAGAAGATCCGTGGATTGGGCAGCTCTTCCTCAAATATTATTCTACCATTGGGTAGATTAAGGTTGGTTTCATTATTCTTTAAAATGTCTATTTTCTTGTATGTGTTTGAGAGTATGATTGGTGTAAGAAATCTGTTTCTTGAATGTCTTGTTTTAGAATTTCATTTGAAATTTTTGCATTATGCTTTGTTGTGTTTTGGGAGTTTTCTCAAGACCTCTTACTCTTGGGAGAGCGGAGGATCTTGTGGGTGGTAGCAGTGACAACCCTCAAGTGAGAGACTCTCGTTTGAGAGCGATCACAAGGGATTTTTGTGTGACCCTTGCTACATGGCCTGTTTGTGCAATGGGGGTCATAAGGAGGGGTATAAGGCTAGAACGCCTTTGGGGGGCATAAGGAATAAGGGGTTGAAATTCTTGATGTATTTATTGTGCCATGAGGTGGCTTCTAGTTTTCCATACTTGCAGTTCTCCTCAGGGTATTGGTCCACTACCACCCTTAAAAAGGTCATCACCAAAGTGTGGTGTTGTGTAGCCAAGTTGGGAGTGTGTCTGAATATCTGTGTGTGTATTTTTTGTCCTCTATGTGTTTGCATGTTTGTTACCCGTCTAGGGCTTGGTTCTCCGAGCTCGGGGGTGGCTACCAATTAGCCTAGGCTGGGAGGTGAGCACTCCATGGTCATATTTGTGTTTCTATTATGCAGGAATGCCAGGAGAAGAGACTAGGAAAAGTGAAAGGTTGCAGAAGAATATTGTTGAAGAAATTTTAAATTGATTTGCAGTTATTAGTTTTAAATTTGATAGGAGAAATACACCCTCATTCATAGAAATGAGAGGCAAGATGTAATTTTGAAAATAGACGTGAGATTTGTTGTTGAAGTTAAATAAAGAAACATCCTGCGAATTTGCAGAATATTGTTAGAGTTGTAAAAAGCTAGATATGCTTCTATTTTCTATTTTAAAAAAAAGGATTTGCTTTTGATTTGCATGCAATAGTTTTTTTTGCAATATAAAAATCAGTTTTATTTAAATCTGAATTCTTCTTTTTAGCTGAGAATCTATCTCCATTTTAATTGCAGAAAATCATGATTTGTATTTGCTGTTAACATGTAAATAAATTAGTTGTTTTATTAGTTGAGAAATGAATGAATGTATTTATTTCAGAAAAGTATAATGTATTCCTAAATAGTATTTCCTAAGTTCAGTAGAAGAAAATAAAACATATATATTTCCGATGTGTTAGGATAAATAGCTTAGCAATAGATTTACTTCTTTTTTTTCTTATTAGCAATTAAAATAATAGACAAAAAAAGAGCCTAAGCTTATTTACCATTTATATGTTTATATATCGAAATATATACATATATATATACTTTATTTAACATAATGATTTACTTTTGTTATTTCGTTTTAAAAAAAAAAATTGCATGTAAAACATATTGAGAAATATATATATATATATATATATATATATATATATATACACACACATATATATATATAATATATAAATATATCCATAGGTTATATATTTTTGAGTATGTATTATATAGAGTTTTAAACATTTACATACCTTTGATGAATTACGCTAAATCTTATAATTTTAAATTTATTTAGTGGGATAAATACTTAATTTTGCCCTAGTTAATTTAATTAGAGCATTAAATTTTAAAATGGATTATAAAGGGAGAAATTTAAACACTTTTCATTTGAGGTTAGAATGGATAATTTTTAATTGGCATTCTAAAGACGAGTAATAGCTACTCGTAATTAATTTTGCCCTTGTAGATTGAATTATCCAAATTAAATGTCACTTTAAACAATTATTATAATTATCTAATTAAAAATGGATGTTTAGACTATATAGTCTTATTGGAGATTGAATTTATCTTCCTCTCCTATTTCTTTAATGAGTTGATTTAATTAATTTAACGACTAGGTATCTTGTGAAGATAAAATTAAACCAGTTAGATTTCCGCAAATAAAATTTAAATAATAATCGATGCTTGGTTCATATCAGAATTAGCTCGAATATAGATATGTCAAATACATTAACGCTTGTCGTGTGAGCGAACTTGTTAATTAATTAGTATTTAAAAAAAAAAAAATCATTCCGTTTTTTCCCTAAATTTTGGGCATGACATTTTGGTATCAGAGAAAGGTTTCCACACTAGGAACCTTTCTCCACTTACGTTTCGCCTTAGATTATTTAAATTATTTGGTTAAATTGATTTTATCAGACTTTTGAATTTAATTGAATTAATATTATTCTAAAAGAAATTAATTAATTATTTTGCCTTATTTTCCTCTTAGGATGCCTCCGACAATGCGACAAGCTCGCAAGCGCGGATGGGGTCCTAGACATGTGCGCATAGCATGCGAGGAGGTAGTGAGGGAGGCATCGGTTCCAGAGGAGAACCCAAGTGCACCTCCCGAATAGCCAAATGAACCTAACCGAGACCTCTTAGCAGCAATACAGAATCTTATCGGCATAGTTCAGGAAAGGATTCTAGCAGAGAACCCTCAGGTTAGAAGTCATGACTCGGGGAGTCATAGATCTGTTGATAGAGAATGACGCAGGAGCCCAGCTCCTATTCCTGTAGAGAGTCAGGGTGGTAATGAGCCAGAGTTTGTGCATATGCCAGGACCACCTCCAGCAGTGGAACCAGTTTATTTTGAGAGAGCTCGTCGAGATCTAGGGGATCTTATCAGGGAGGTCATGTGCCTCCAGCCACCGTCCTTCGGAGGTTCTACCGATGGGGTAGAGGTCGAGGCATGGCTTTTGAGTCATGAGAGGTGCTTTGCATTGCGTTCTTACGAGAGCAACCTGAAAGCACGTGTCGCAGTTCATCTACTGAGAAGGTCAGCCTCCACTTGGTGGAGACAGGAAGAGTACAAATGCGGATTAGTTCCTAATACTCTCACTTGGGAGATATTCACAAAGAGGTTTCATGAGAGGTACCTATCAGAGAACTTCAGGCAGCATCGTATAGACAAATTTCATGATCTCCAACAAAAAGGCTTGTCAATAACCCAGTATGAGAGTAAATTCTTTGAGTTGTTGCCTTATGTAGATTATCTAAAGGATGAGAAACTTCTTGTAAACTGCTTCATCAGGGGATTAAATGCCGGTATAGCTGGGCCTGTTAGGATGTCCGCTCCAGAGAGCCTTTGGGTTGCTGTAGAGAAGGCACTGATTACCGAGGAAATTTAGGTCAGACCACAAGACAATAGGGATTGGTTTCAGAACCGAAATCCTGCACCTCAGACTTATGGATTCCAGAAACCACATTGGAAAGGAAACAACCAAAATTCTCAGGGGTTCTCCAAACCCCCTCCTCCGCAACAGACACCATAGAACCAGAGGCAGAAGCCTCCACAGTATCAGCAGGGCTCCAAGCCCAAACAATGGCAGACTCAGGGACAGAGACGTGATCAAAGAGCACAGGGGCAGTACACACAACCGGCGAGGACTCAACAGTCCTCCAGGGGTGGGTACAACAGATCCAGTAGGACAGGAGGTCAGGCATTCTCTAGGCCTCAGGGTGCCCAGTTTTAGGCACGGGGTGCTTGCTTTACGTGTGGAGCCATGGGGCATATGGTGAGGGATTGCCCTCAGGGACAGGTGGCAAGGAGTCAGCAGATGGCCGCTTCAGAGCCGATAGTTGGTGATATGGGCAGGTCCCATAGAGTATTCGCAGCGGTTGACAACCGCCAGGCTAAGCATCAAGCCACGGTTATCGAGTCTACAGGTATAATCAAAGGTAACAATGTATCTATTTTGTTTGATTCAAGAGCTACTGACTCCTTTATATCTCCATTGGTTGTGGAGCATTGCGGGCTAGTGGCAACTAGACAGGGTGTCAATTGGGAAGTGGAATTAGCTTCAGGAGCTAGAGTGTCAGTGGAATCAGAGGTTAGGGCATGTCAGCTGCAGATTGGCAAGACCACCACTTTAGTAGACCTTAGAGTGACTCCACTTGGATCTTACGGAATCGTACTTAGCATGGATTGGCTTTATGCCCATAGAGCCAAAATGGAATGCCGCCTGAAAAAGATCGAGTGTGAGGATGATCATGGTTCGCCCATAGTTATCACCAAGATTCAGAGGCCCGTGTCTCTTCGTATGATCTCCGCAATGCAGTTTAAGCGGAGCATGCGGAAGGGATGTCAGCTTTTTGCTATCACTATCAGTGACAGAGGAGAAGAGGAAGAAAAAGAAACATCGCTCGATGACCATCCTATCCTTAAGGGATACTCAGATGTATTTCCTTCAGAGTTACCGGGAATGCCTCCCCGTAGAGAGATTGATTTTCATATAGACCTAGTACCAGGAGCTGAGCCAGTTTCCAGAGCACCTTATAGGATGACCACAAATGAGCTAAATGAACTTAAAATATAGCTTGAGGAACTCCTTGAGAAGGGTCATATTCATCCTAGCATATCCCCTTGGGGTGCACTGGTCATCTTCGTTAAGAAGAAGGGTGGATCTCTTTGATTATGTATGGATTATCGGCAGCTAAATAAAGTAACCATCAAGAACCGATATCCTTTGCCCAGAATCAATGATTTATTCGACCAGCTTCAGGGTGCCAAAGTCTTTTCCAAAATAGATCTGAAGTCAAGATACCATCAGCTGAGAATAGTGGAAAGTGATATCCACAAGACCGCATTTCGCACTAGATATGGTCACTATGAGTTCACCGTAGTCCCATTCGGACTTACGAATGCCCCAGTAGTTTTTATGAGCCTCATGAATGGGGTGTTCCGACCTTTCTGGACCATTTTGTTATTGTGTTTCTTGATGATATACTGATATATTCTCGGAATGAGAAGGAGCATGAGGAGCACCTGAAACAGGTGTTGCAGTGTTTGCGGGATAACCAGTTGTTTGGCAGCCTATCGAAGTGTGATTTCTTTTGGTCTGAGGTCAAGTACCTTGGGCACGTTATTTCTGGTGATGGGATCTCAATTGACCCATCAAATATTAGGGCTATTATGGATTGGCCAGCACCAACCAGCGTGACAGAGGTCAGGAGTTTCATGGGCTTAGCAGGGTATTACCGATGTTTTGTCGAGGGATTCTCCAGAGTCGCACACCCTATTACTTCTCTTCAGCGTAAGGGGAAGAAATTTGAGTGGACAAAGAAGTGCGAGAAGGCCTTTCAGGAACCCAAGAAGGAACTTACTAGTGCTCCTATCCTTGTTGTACCAGATCCTATAGCTGACTTCATGGTTTGTACAGATGCTTCACTAGAGGGTTTAGGGGCAGTTCTTATGCAGGATGGTAGGGCCATAGCTTTCGAGTCTAGGAAACTTAAGACTCATGAACTTAATTATCCCACTCACGACCTTGAGCTCACAGTAGTAGTGCATGCACTTGTGAGGTGGAGACACTTCCTTTTAGGTCATCACTTCAAGTTGCATTCAGATCATCAAAGTCTTCAGTACATCTTCACTCAGCCGAACCTTAATGCATGTCAAAGGAGATGGATGGAGTTCTTGTGCGAATATGACTTTGACATTCACTACATCAAAGGAAAGGAAAATGTAGTTGCAGATGCCTTGAGTAGGAGACATCACGAGGTTTACACCATATCCATGGGCATGGACTTGAGAGACTGTATACTACAGCACTTGCCAGAGGATGGATGGTATGCAGAGGTTGGTCAGGTAATACGATCTCAGGTTACTCTAGAAGGGAAATATGTGGATTATTCTTTAGAGTCCGATGGACTGTTACGCCATAGAGGGCACATTTATGTACCTTCCTCCGAAGGGTTGCGAGAGTTCATTGTCACGGAGGCTCATAGAGCTCCTTATGCAGTGCATCCCGGGGTTAAAAAGTTGCATGCTGATTTGAGGCAGTTGTATCATTGGTCGGGAATGAGGCAGTTCATTGCTGAGATAGTAGCTCGATGCCTCAAGTGTCAGAGAGTAAAGGCGGAGCACCGCCATCCTGGTGGGTTGCTCCAGTCTCATGCTATACCAGAGTGGAAGTGGGATACTATATCCATGGATTTCATCATTGGTCTTCCTATGTCTTCTCGTCGCCATGATGCTATCTTGGTGATAGTTGACAAGTTGACCAAAGTAGCTCACTTTTCACCAGTCCATACTACATTCACAGCTCCAGCAGTAGCATAGGTGTTCTTGCGGGACATTGTTAGACTTCATGGCGTGCCCCACAAGATTATTTCTGATAGGGATTCTCTTTTCACTTCTTCCTTTTGGAAGTCATTACAGGAAGCTATGGGCACTAAGCTCAATTTCAGTACAGCCTATCACCCGGAGACAGATGGTCAGACAGAGAGGGTCAATCAGGTGTTAGAGGATATGCTTCGCATGTACGTCATGGATCATCAGACCCGGTGGGAGGAGTATCTTCCCTTAGTGGAGTTTTCCTATAACAATGGGCATCACACTTCTTTGGGGATGCCACCCTATCAGGCATTATACGGCAGGCCTTGCAGGATGCCCTTGAGTTGGGATCGCATAGAGGATAGAGTTTCTATTGGTCCTGAGATAGTTCGGGATATGGAATAGCAGGTGGATTTGATTAGGCAGCGTCTCAGAGAGGCTCAGAATAGATAGAAGAAATATGCTGATGCAAAGAGGATAGATCGTAGCTACTTGGTTGGAGATAGAGTTTTCTTGAGAGTGCGACCGCATAAGAGTCCAATCCGTTACGGAAAAGGTTCTAAGCTTGCACCTCGCTTTGTAGGACCTTTTGAGATTCTTGAGAGGATAGGCCCAGTTGCCTACCATTTAGCATTGCCACCTAGCCTGTCACGCATCCATGATGTGTTTCATGTATCAGTTTTTAGAAAATATATCTATGATGAGTCTCACATTTTACATTGGGATGCCTTGCAGGTGGAGTCGGACGGGCAGCTAGCTTTGGAGCCTATTCGCATTTTGGCATGCCGGACATTGTCCCTTCGAGGTCGAGAGCTGGACTAGGTTAGGGTCTAGTGGGATTGTTATGATGAGGTTACGGCTTCATGGGAGGACGTAGCACGTATGAGATCAGAGTACCCCCACCTCTTTGATGAACTCCAGGAGGAAGTTCATGCCTAGAGGGGGAGGGTGTGAGGCCTCACCTCGACTCAGTCTGACATTCAGTGGATTTATATTAAGACTATTATGGATACTTTATTTTGATGCATTTTGAGACTTAGAACTTATATGATTTCAGGATTTGGATAACATTGCTATGTTTTGATGATTTACTTATATGCTTTATGAGATAGAACACTATAGGATTGTTAGATAGGATGATATTGCAATGATAGATGTCGTTATTGAATTTGTAGGACTTTACTATGATAATAGAACTATGATGTATGGTTAGGTTTATGTGAATTGGGATGAAATTGCTTATGTGAAATTGCTTGATAAAAGATGTATTTAATCTGTGCAGATGAAAATTGTATGCAAGTGATGATGTGTATTGTTATTCCTTTGAATTATATTATATGTGGATATTTGAAAGTACTAATATGTAAATTGAGATGCGCAAGAAATTTACCATGTGACCATGGAAAATTACGGAGAACCAAACCTAGACTTATGTATGTTCGTAAGCCAGGGGTTGTCTATTCGGAGAGACAACACCCCATTTGTGTTGTATTTTATTCGTAACAATGTATGCTGCATGGGTGTTAACTGTCATTTAAATTTAATGTCTAAAACCCACAAGAGACAATTTCATGTTTTAATTTGTAAAAGTGTTTTATTTGTGTCACTTGACACATGTGTGGATTTAAATTTAAATGTTTTATTTTTGTCTCTTGATGGGAAAGTGTTTAACTATAGTTTTTTTTAAATAATATAACGTGTTGTCATAAATACTTTGGGAAAAGAATCTTTGGAGAGGTCAACATATGTTTGACCCGAAAATAAACTTTAGAGGGTTTTAAAATGGGTTAAATGAACACCTAGGGGTAGTTTAATAGGGTTTCCTAAAGCCCATAAGATATACCTAGGGGTTAGGGGTAATTTTAGGCAAGTTTCTACTTTTAAGTGACCTTTTTGACACTTTAAAAATTGGCTTTTTTGAGTTGTGCGAAAATTGAAAATTAGAAGTTTAAATCTAATTGAGATTTTTCCTATTCGAATGGGAGTCTTTTTCCCATTCTGCTTTACTTTCCTTTTTGGTTTTTAGAAACTTGTGAGAACTCAGAGAATGAGCTTCTTAAGCAAGAATTTGAGAATTTGAGGGTAATCACCCACTCTCCATTTTTGGGAGATGAGAATTTTTGAAAAGAAAAGAATAGTTTGGAATAAAAAATTGGACTAAGGGTAGAAGAAGAAGATCCGTGGATTGGGCAGCTCTTCCTCAAATATTATACTACCATTGGGTAGATTAAGGTTGGTTGCATTATTCTTTAAAATGTCTATTTTCTTGTATGTGTTTGAGAGTATGATTGGTGTAAGAAATCTGTTTCTTGAATGTCTTGTTTTAGAATTTCATTTGAAATTTTTGCATTATGCTTTGTTGTGTTTTGGGAGTTTTCTCAAGACCTCTTACTCTTGGGAGAGAGGAGGATCTTGTGGGTGGTAGCAGTGACAACCCTTAAGTGAGAGACTCTCGTTTGAGAGCGATCACAAGGGATTTTTGTGTGACCCTTGCTGCATGGCCTGTTTGTGCAATGGGGGTCATAAGGAGGGGTATAAGGCTAGAATGCCTTTGGGGGGCATAAGGAATAAGGGGTTGAAATTCTTGATGTATTTATTGTGCCATGAGGTGGCTTCTGGTTTTCCATACTTGCAGTTCTCCTCAGGGTATTGTTCCACTACCACCCTTAAAAAGGTCATCACCAAAGTGTGGTGCTGTGTAGCCAAGTTAGGAGTGTGTTTGAATATCTGTGTGTGTATTTTTTTTCCTCTACGTGTTTGCATGTTTGTTACCCATCTAGGGCTTGGTTCTCCAAGCTCGGGGGTGGCTACCAGTTAGCCTAGGCTGGGAGGTGAGCACTCTGTGGTCATATTTGTGTTTCTATTATGCAGGAATGCCAGGAGAAGAGACTAGGAAAAGTGAAAGGTTGCAGAAGAATATTGTTGAAGAAATTTTGAATTGATTTGCAGTTATTAGTTTTAAATTTGATAGGAGAAATACACCCTCATTCATAGAAATGAGAGGCAAGTTGTAATTTTGAAAATAAACATGAGATTTGTTGTTGAAGTTAAATAAAGAAACATCCTGTGAATTTGCAGAATATCGTTAGAGTTGTAAAAAGCTAGATATGCTTCTATTTTCTATTTAAAAAAAAGGATTTGCTTTTGATTTGCATGCAATAGTTTTTTTTGCAATATAAAAATCAGTTTTATTTAAATCTGAGTTCTTCTTTTTAGCTAAGAATCTATCTCCATTTTAATTGCAGAAAATCATGATTTGTATTTGTTGTTAACATGTAAATAAATTAGTTGTTTTATTAGTTGAGAAATCAATGAATGTATTTATTTCAGAAAAGTATAATGTATTCATAAATAGTATTTCCTAAGTTCAGTAGAAGAAAATAAAACTTATATATTTCTGATGTGTTAGGATAAATAGCTTAGCAATAGATTTACTTCTTTTTTTTCTTATTAGCAATTAAAATAATAGACAAAAAAAGAGCCTAAGCTTATTTACCATTTATATGTTTATATATCAAAATATATACATATATATATATAATATATATATATATATACTTTATTTAACATAATGATTTACTTTTGTTATTTCATTTTAAAAAATGTAAAACGTATTGAGAAATATATATATAGATATAATTTTTTTTTTTAAAAATTAAAAATTAAATTTTAACAAAAAAAGGGGTTCGGTCTTTTTGGCAACCGCGAGTTTCGGGCCGCACCCCACTGTGTGAACACACTGTGGGCGGCGCCGAAACGCCGCCACTGTGTGAGCACATAGTGGGAGGTGCCAAAAGCGCCACCACTGTGTGGGCACACAGTGGGCGGTGCCCAGCGCTCCACTGTGTAACCGCACAGTGGGCGGCACTCGGTTTGCCTCTGCCTCCCCCGCTCGGCCGCTATTAACCTGTACGCCACCGATCCTGCAAGCAAAGCATTTTTCATGGCCGCCACCAATGGGTTTTGGCCCTGTGTAAAAAAAAAATGGAAACCAATGAAATATTAAACCCTAGCCCGGGTAGGGCTAGGGTAATAAAATAAAAATAATATGTTTAAAATCATTTAGTTTAGAGACATTTTAAATAAAAAAAGAATCCCTAATTAGGGTTGAAGGGCAAATTGGCTATTAAGTTGGGAGGATATTTTTAGAAGATTAATTATATATATATATATATATATATATATATATATATATATATATATATATATATATATATATATATATATATATATATATATATATATATATATATATATATATATATATCCATAGGTTATATATTTTTGAGTATGTATTATATAGAGTTTTAAACATTTACATACCTTTGAAGAATTACGCTAAATCTTATAATTTTAAATGTATTTAGTGGGATAAATACTTAATTTTTCCCTAGTTAATTTAATTAGAGCATTAAATTTTAAAATGGATTATAAAGGGAGAAATTTAAACACTTTCCATTTGAGGTTAGAATGGATAATTTTTAATTGGCATTCTAAAGACGAGTAATAGCTACTCGTAATTAATTTTGCCCTTGTAGATTGAATTATCCAGATTAAATGTCACTTTAAATGATTATTATAATTATCTAATTAAAAATGGATGTTTAGACTATATAGTCTTATTGGAGATTGAATTTATCTTCCTCTCCTATTTCTTTAATGAGTTGATTTAATTAATTTAACGACTAGGTATCTTGTGAAGATAAAATTAAACCAGTTAGATTTCTGCAAATAAAATTTAAATAATAATCGATGCTTGGTTCGTATCAGAATTAGCTCGAATATAGATATGTCAAATACATTAACGCTTGTCGTGTGAGCGAACTTGCTAATTAATTAGTATTTAAAAAAAAAAAAATCATTCCATTTTTGCCCTAAATTTTGGGCATGACAAAATGGGGACAAGGCAAAAACAAAGTTCAAATGTTAGTTTCCAACCATAAAACCAAGACAAAGAACTAAAACCATTCCAAACATATCAAGAAAGATTAAAAAGCATGTAAGTAAAGCAAGATAAAAAAAGGATAAGGAAGAGAAATCTCCCTAAGATGATTCCATGATGCCTTTTCACACTTCTTCCTTGTTTCTCCCCTCTCCAAGTCCCAAATGAGTGTATCTCTCGGCTTTTAGCACTATCCATGGATGCCATATGGAGATTCAAGATGGTTGTAGATGATAAACAAATGTTATGCAAGTGTAAAAGGGTTGCTATGAGAAATATCCTAATTTCAATGTAAATTCAACTATAATAATAATTCTCTAATGCTCTCTTTTTGCTTGGGGAATGAGGTCCTTTTATAGGGAAAAATGTTGATTGAATGGCTAAGATTGAGTGAGCTTGTGAAGGGTCAAGATTGATGGGTTTAGGATCCATGTGATGGCTTTCAACCAAATCCCATGATGACAAGTGTGAACATGAGATGGATTGAGAGGAGAAGGAAGGAGCATTTAATGCCTGAGGAGACATGAGGGTAACCTCATGTGGGTTGGGTTATTAGTGTATACACCTAAAATTGGTCTGGAGATACTTAATTAAATACGCAGTTATTTGATTAATTACCCTTCCCAATTAATTGAATTCACAAGCAACTTAATTAATTTCTCTATTAATCTACTAGTAAATAAATCTACATGATTTATTTATATAGTTCATTTCATATCCCCCTTTGATTAATTAATTCTAAATTAATTAATGTCCCACCATATAAATCAATTCTTCCAATCCCAAATTAAGATTAACAAACTCAAGTTTGTTGAGATTAATTATCATTTTCCAATTATTTGAATTCCTAAATTCAAATGAGCACATGGCTCCTAACTTTTAACCACCTAACCTAACCATCCCCTAACCTAACCCATTTCACCTAACCCTGGGTCTAACTAACCCTATCCTATCTTGCACATTCTAACCTCCTTATCCCAACCTCCCAGGGTGTGGATATTCTCTCCATGAGACACATGGCACTTTTAACACATATCTCCTCCCATGGACACTTTCCCTCTCATGAGCAAGGCTCCTTGACACTTGTCACCACAGAGATGACAAGTGTCCCTTCCTCTAATCTCTTCTCCAACTTCCTCAATCTTGGCCCTTGATATCTTCAGATTAGATTTGGACCATCGATTCTTGCCACCTTAGCTTTGGCCTTGGAATTCCTATAAATATCCCCCATTTTGGAGAAATAAGGATCCCTTGCATTCATATTCTTAGCATCATTACTATAGGCAATTTGCATATCAATTATCTAGCAATTAGCTTTTGGATTAATCATAGCATGTTAATCTAGTTTCTTAAATCATGCATTTCATATCATCTCCATAGTCAATCATGATCAAATAGCTACTCAACTCTTGAGTTGCCACTTTGGAGGTCATTTCTCCGCTGAGAGCCCATCAACCCAACACCTTCAAGGTCCTCAAGAATAGAGGAAAATGAGACATTTCAAGGAAGGCTTATGGTTTTCATTTCTAATCTAGTTTTTAATTAAGCTTTTCGATTACATTTTATTGTCTCATTATATGTGTATGCCTTCTATATACCATATTTTTAGCATCATATTAATTGGTGCCCACCGTGGGGCCTAGCCCCTTTGATCTTTAAAAAGTGTGCTTGCATGAAATTTCATTGATAGGTTGATTAGCTCTTTCAGAGTGCAGATTAGCTCTCTTGGGCTCCCGAATCGCATTCTTGGTCTGTATTGTGACATTCTGGCACCTCAAATGGCATTTTTGGGAGACTTCTCAACTCTGTTTTCATATTTTTTTGTACTTTAGCACTTTCAGTCTGTACTTTAGCATTTTTGGTATTATTGTGGCATTTCTGGCACATTTGTCAGTGTTTTCAGTCTGTTTGACAATGTTTTTGGTGTGCTGAACAACATTTCTAGTGTGCAGAGCAACATTTCTGGTGTGCAGAGTAGCATTTTGGGTCCATTTGGCAGTGTTCTTGGCACATATGATGGCGTTCTTGGTCAATTTGATGGCGTCTTCAATTTTTTATTGATTTTGCAAATATTGTATGTTGCATTCCTCATTTCTGCTTTTGGACTGTCATTTTCCCGAACCTAATTTGCAGATTGTTGGTTTTGTAGGTACTTATTTCGCTGTGAAAGACTAGAGTCATAAACTATTTCGTCATCAAAGAATGCAATATAAACTACTAACTTTGTTTGCAGCTATGGGATTTTGCACTTATTTTTGATAAATTAGGCACATAGACTGATTACAATGGAAATGAACAAACATGTCTTATGTGTTTTGGTGATAGGTGAGTATTCTCTCACCTTTCTTAGGTGATCAGAAAGATAGACTCATCCTTTGCTTTCAATAGTGCATATCTTTAGCGGGCCTGCCCTCCCGAGGAGCTAATAACTCTAAGCCATTAGGGTTGGTTAAAGGGGAGTGACCCAAGTGGGAATGGCTAATGCCTAGTACTCCAACCCACTATAAAATAAATGTGATTTGATGAAAATCAATTCAATGACAGTTCTTAGGAATAGCTCTCATCCATACCTTTGGGTATATCAAACCTTGGTTTTCAAGGCTGGGAGACCTCTTAATTGAGTTTATACCTCGATGCGCCAAATGGATCCCTTACTAGTTCCATTTAAATTAGAAGCTACCCAGTTTACCTCCGAACATTATTAAATTCTTACTGCATGGAGGGGGAAGAATCTCTCCTTAAGATACTCACCATATGTCCCTCTTGAGCATATGTGTTAATTCCCCTTTTGAGACCTTATTGCTAGGCTCATAATGGGACTCCACTAGCTCTCACAAAGGCAAAAACACGGGCACCCTTTAGCAGGTGACAAGGTTGTGTGAGCTAACAGGGTACCAAGTTGTGGGCTAAGAACTAATAATGAAGCCAATCTCCTTAGGATAGACTGATTGATGTTTTTTCAATTGTTCAAAACCAGTGAAAACTTGGGCTTTCTTTAAAGCTTCTTGAACATACACTTTATGTGTCCTTTGGGACAAAAATACAATCTGATATTTGTGTTTGTAAGTCAAGTCAATATCTCATTCATTGAAATACAACAAACATTGAAAACTCAAACTTCAAATTGTCAAATTCACAAGTTTCGCAATAGATTAGCTCTTTCAGTCCAAACAGTCGCACCTACGGTCCAAATAGTCACACCTACGGTCCAAACAGTCGCATTCACAGTCCAAAAATTAGCTCTTTTGGTCCAAACATTAGCTTTGTTAGTCCAAATAGTCGCATTCATAGTCCAAACATTAGCTCTTTTGGTCCAATAGCTCTGTCAGTCCAAATAGTGGCACTTACGATCCAAACAGACGCATTTTCAATCCAAACGTCAGCTCTCTTGATGTGAATGTTAACTTTCTTATATTTCAACATTAACTCTCCAAGGTTGAGCACATTAGATTTTCTGGTCTAAACAGCAGAGTTCCTAGTCTAAACAGCAGAGTTCTTGGTCTAAACAACAAAGTTCTTAGTCTAAACAGTAGCTCTCTTAGTCTAAAGGTCAGATCCCTTGGTCTAATCAACAACTATTGTGAGTTGAATGTCAAATTGCTCATGTTGCAGCATTAGATCTCCTAGTTTGTACTTGTTAGGTCTAAATATCCATTCTCTGAGTCTGAAAATCACAAAGTTAGGTCAAAATTGCAATCTCCTAAGTTCAAACACTTAATTTGCTAAGTCTACACATCATTATTTTGAACTTTAGAGTCATTGCATTGCAGAACATCATTTTTGGTCTGTTTATCGGTGTTTCTAGTATGTTTCTCAACATTTCTGGTCTGTTTGTTAGTGTTTCTGGTCAGTATAGCAGCGTTTTTTATCAGTATAGCAGCGTTTCTGGTAAATTTGTCAGCGTTTCTTGTTAGTATAACAAAGTTCTTGGTCATTTTGTCAGCGTTTCTGGTAAACTACATCAAAATCAGAAAACAAAAATAACCCATTTCTTAAACAGTCAAACATAGAGACTAGGTCATCTTCTTAGATCACTCAATCAGGTTATATTCTATCAAAAACATATTCAAGAGCTAGACATGCTAAAGGTCTCAAGTATTCACCTCAAACAAGTTTAAAGATCTAACACCTTAAAGTGCAACATCACATTTTATTTGATAAACTAGTCGTTTAAACATAGTTTCTCATCGGGATCTATCATCCTTTAATCATGAAACTACAACGCTTGATCAGAATAACCTCGTTCTTTATCATAGGATATATCGCTCTTATTGAACTTGGTCATATCAAAAATCACAAAATTTGCACTGCAAAAATTAAGATCGAAAAACTTGCCAATGTAAAAATACTTGAAAAGATCATTTCCTCAACAATTGATCACTTATTGCGACACATTACGCAAGATTTAAATCTCACAAAAAAATTCAAAACATGTGTATGCCCGTTCTAACCAGGGCTCGGAGATGAAAGATTGTAGAAACAGAAATAGAAACATGGAACACGAAGATGAAATACAAGTTGAAGGGGAAATAATAGAACAACATGTCAAAGACATCAAAAAAGATCCTCAATTCGATAAATTTATGGAGAAATTATTGGAGGGAGAAAAAGAAAAATATTTCCTAATGTTAGCAAAATATGGTGCTAAACTCCCCCAAAATTTTGATGTGAACAAATTGACACAAAAAATAAGTGACCCCCCCTTAATAATGAACAATATGAGGATATTTTTGGTCTCAAACTCAATGACACGTCAATTCCTAGTAATGCCAGAACCAATGAGGAAACTTGCATTCCAACAAGGGATGAAGTAGAAATTTTAAATAACGCTCAATCCAATGAGGATACAAGAAGGGGTAGAGATGATATAAGAAGAGATCAAGATCCTCCTAGAATACAAAATCATGGCTATACAAGAACAAATCATGTTGATAATCCTATCACAACTCTCACACAACAAATACAAACACTGCAAACACAAATTCAAGATATGGAGAGAGGAAATGTTAGAATATACTCACTTCAATAAATTTGTCCTTATCCATTCGATAGGAATCTAAACATGAGACCATTTCCTATAGGTTTTGAAACTCCTAGATACAAAAAATATGATGGAAGCACTGACCCCCAAGATCATATATGAGAATTTTGCACAATGAGTATGGAATTTACACATGAGGATACCTACTTGATGAGATTATTTCCAAAAAGCTTAACTAGACTAGCTATGGAATGGTTCTCCAAACTTACACCTGGAATCAGATCATTCTCAGAATTGGTGGATAAGTTTGTTTCACAATACTCTTACAACATACAACATGAAGTAACAATGCTAGACCTATGTAACGCCAAACAAAAGAGTGGAGAACCTTTCATGACATTTTCATAGAGATGGAGATGGTTAGCTTCACGATATCCTCATACAGTGCTAGAGTATAAAAAAATGGATATATTCATCGACAACCTAAATGATCAAATGAGTTATTATCTAAAAAATAAAGGAAATCAAAGTTTCAGAAAAATGATTGATAATGGAATCAGAATGGAGGAAGCCATGATAAAGAAAGGTGAGTTGAAAATATACAAAGAAGGAGTTCACCCTCCTAACAACACTAACAACAACAATCACAATAATAAGAAAAAATTTTGGAATAGAAATCGTAATGTCATCAATGATGGGATAGTGGATAACAACAATGTGAAACCAAAGCAACTTGTTTTTAATTTATCCAATCACTCAACAACGGCTCAGCAAAACAACAATCACCAAAAAGCAACTATCAAAAATTTCTTTTGAAGGCAATTTACAAACATTGGTGAACCCCTTGGATCCGCATTAAAAATGCTTATCGCAAACAAATTGATTACTTTACCATAAGAAAGAAACTTTGAACCCAAGGTAAAACCTACTTGGTGGAATGACAACCATTATTGTGATTTCCATCAAAACAAAGGACACCAAACATATGCTTGTCAACAATTAAAACATGTCATCCAAGATTTGATTTATAATGAAATAATAACTGTGGATGGACATACAACAAATGAATCTCACACAACTTTCAAAACTCCACTTCCTAACTATGAGAAGGGTGAATCATCAACAGGGCATAATGGTAAAGGTAAATAAAAGGTAAACTATGCCCATGCATATGACAATGTGGTAAATGTGATCATGGTTAAAGAGAAACAACATCAAGAACCCGCTCATGTCATCACATGAAGAAAAGCCAAAGTAGTTTTGTTAGGTCCTACAATAAACACATCATCCACTACAAAACAATACAATCTAGTGGATCAATTACATTAAACACCCGCACAAATAGCCATCTTAGAACTTTTAAAGCTTTCACCTGCACATAGATAAATTCTAGAAAGAGCATTAATCGATACAATAGTATCCAAAGATATTGATATAGATCAATTCCAAACCATGGTGGGACACCTCACAACCCCTCACTTCTTATCATTTACTGAAGAAGATGACATGTCCTTGCAACATCCCCATAATGCTCCCTTGCATATTGAATTCTTCATTCACAAGATGAGTGTTAAACATGTCCTAATAGATGGTGGAGCGGGCTTAAATATTTGCTCATTGAGTCTTGTCCGTGCTCTAGGTTATTTAGAAGATGTAATTGATCCCCGGAAAAAGATCACCATCAAATAATATGATGAAGAAGAACATTCCTCTAAAGGAATTGTGATATTACCCATCAGAGTGGGACCTTTTCACAAAGACACAGCATGCCAAGTTCTAGACTTGGACTTATCATACAACATACTCCTGGGAAGACCCTGGATACATGACATACAAGTTGTTCCATCCACGTATCATCAATGCCTAAAATTTCCCTACAATGGGCAGGAAATCTCGATCTTAGCAGATTCAAATCCATTTTAGTATTGTAGTAATCTCAAACCAGCTCAAGAAGTCATTGTTCCTCATAACAGGGAGGCATCATCTTCAAACACACAAACTAAAGAAAAATCATTTGCCTCAATTTTGTCAAGTATGGAAAAAAAAATGCAACTAAGAGATCAAGAGAACAGAGAATATTCAATATCCCAATTACCACTTTCTCCTAAATCCTATGGAAAACCATCAAACTCTAAACAACAACCAATTGTGAAACATCTTCCAATATTTGATGGATCATTTGTTAGTGTTGGGACCTTGTCAGAGGAAACAGAAGACAAAGATGTACCACAGTGGCTATACAAATATGAAGAAGTCTAATAAAATATCAACAATGTAAGAATACCCACTGAAAAGTATGGAAAAGGGTTTAACATTCTTCAAAAAATGGGATACACTGGAACAGGTCCAGTAGGAAAACGACAAGAAGGTATCTCAGAACCTATCCAACCTTATACTTAGCAGGCTACAGACAAAACAACCTTAGGGTATGGACAAGTTACTATACCTAAGAACACATCATCTAACCAGCACCAAGAGGAATATAAAAACAAACAAGAAAAACGTGCAATTGAAAGGGAAGAAGCATCTATCAAGCAACAAGCACAAACAAACATGAAATGGAAAAAGAAACAATCCTTAAATCAACAAGAGAAATAAACCAATGATACCTCACAAGCAGCATTAACTCTCAATCAAAACAAGCATGAACCTAGTAGTAATCAAGGAGAGCTGATAGAAAAGTTGACAGTACTCAATCTCAGTCCAGAAGAAGTTGAATATGAAAGAAGAAAAGATATAGCAAGAAAAATAGAACAAATACATCAGAAGCTATATGAACAAATATGTAGATTGCAAGTTGCAAGTGAGATAGATTCTGATGAATGGGAATGGGATTCCTATCATTCTGGAGAATCAACTAAAGAAAATTGCTTTGAAGAAGATGTAGGAGTTGATGTAGTTCGGACGTATGCAGGGCAAGCGTTAGGAACTAGTTCACTTGAATTAGAATCACATTCAACTGACTTGGACTTAGTCGAGGACGATCAAGAACTTCTTGTACGAGGTCATTTTGATGAGGGTGTCATTCTAGACATTAACATACATATCGAAAACTTTAATAGCTCAATCATGACCCTAAATACTCTCGAAACATCTCAACCTGATGAACCCCTACCTCTAATCCACCCTAAACTTATTGATTGGGAAAATGAAGGACATATTGCCATTGATACCTTTCCGAATGACCCTACCATATCCGTATATCTTAATGCAGTCGAACCCGCAATAACTTTCACCAGGAATTTCAGCAACGCATCTTCCAATCAAGTGTGTGCCAAATCTCCTAGTCGCAAAAAGGAAAATAAAGAAAACAATATTAGGTCTAATACTGAAAACCATTGCTTGGCAACATTAGATCAGGAAAAAGTAAAAAGAAAGAACGCATCTAATGGTAAAAACCTTCTCAAGGCATCGGAAGATGGGAGATTTGACATTTTACCTAAGTACTATCAAGAAAGGTCATCAATTTTTTTTGAACCAACAGAGGTAGTTAACATTGGGACAACATAGCAACCAAAGATCCTACATCCAATGACTTCTCTATCAGAAGAATAAAGGAAACAATATATGGAATTCTTCAAATGACGGCAAATCAATTTCTCCTGGTCATATACAGACATGTCAGGATTGGATCCAGAGCTTATTATGGATCACTTAAATGTCAATCCAGGAGCCAAACCAGTCAAACAGAAATTAAGGAAGATGCATCCCCATATCGCTTGATGAATACTAATAGGGGGGGTGACTTAGTATACCAAAAAATACTGAACTCAAACACTTAAACAGTTTAGCAGTTAACTGGTATAATAGATTTACTAACAAACCGGTTAAGACAAATGCAAACCAAACAACAAATAAAGCATTCACCCACAAGAGAAAAATCACCATAACACAAGAGATTTTGACATGGAAACCCAAATGGGAAAAACCACAATGAGATGAAACTCACAAGTAACTATCTGCAGAATAGTAACAAGACCGGTTAAGGTCATACAATGTTCTTCACCAAAACAGATCCTGTTAGGAATCTAGATCTTTGTTAGGAGATAAGTCTTGTTAAAGACTACCTTGTGAGAGGATTTTAGATCCATAGTTGTGAACCACCTTGTTAGAGTATTTACAAAGGCTTTTCTAGGCCTACCCAATTAAGGGTTTCAGACTTGTCAAAAATGTGAGTAATCAACAAGTGAGTGATCTAGATACTAGCACAATATGCCTGGTTAGATCCTTGATAGCTCATTGTTAATGCACATTTAGCATTACTTCAATCTTCAGTATCTCCACACTCTGTTTCTTCACACAGACCTAATCTTCTCTTCTGTGATCGCACATACAGAAACCTCATACACTCCAAAAACCCTATTCACACCTAAAACCCTAGACATGATGTCCTTATAAAGGAATCAGATTTCATGTCGGTCCAATAGGATTACATTACAAGTTCCTAGGTTCAGTGCATCTAGACACATTTGGTAACACAACACAAAATCACCACCAAAGTGTCGGTGGATGATAACTCATCACAAAAATACCGGTTGGTAACTCATCACAGAGTAATACCGGTTTATTACCGATTACTGATTCATACATTTTACTAATTACCGGTTTGACAAACTGAAGACTGGGAAAACTTTAGCAACCACTTTGTTCCTTTGTATCACTTTGGGATCCTCGAACCACTTGAGGTTTTCATACGGCTTTGTGACTGGTAAACACTTTCTGCAAAACACCGATAATCTAAAGACTATAACTCATAATACCGGTTGGAACAATTACCGGTTGAGCATAACTCATACATATGGAAGTGATCATAAAACAAGTGTGTGTCCATCAATGACAATCACAACATCATCAAAATGCCAACAATCTCCTCCTTTGGCATTGATGGCAACACTTAGGAAAATTTTGACATCTAAGTGTTTTACAACAAAAATATGCCATAATCAAAATTACTCCCCTAAGCATATACACTATCCGTTTTTTGCATAAAATACAATGTATACTACTCCCTTAAGAAAAAAACATGAAAGTTTACATAACATTCACCATCATTTTTGATACTACTCCCCCTTTGCCAACAATGACAAAGTACTATAGAATAACCCCAGTTTCTCATTATCACTAAAATAATAAATGTTTATGACAATAATGAGTGAAACTTATCAAAAACCGATTTAAAATCCTACATAAAAGCCTTCATGGATAAAGACCATGACTCAATTAATGAGGTAGAAACCTCACTTTCCATTTGCATCTGGGATACCTGATCTTCCATGGCATCAATTGTGCTCATCTCTTGAGTGGTTGTTAATCCTTCCAGATTAAGAAAGCACTTCTGAAGAATTTGCAGTTTAGGTAATAAAACCAGTTGAAGTTCCTGAAATCTCTAGTCCTGTTGCTAATCTCCAACTCTATTCTGGCAAACTGGAGCTGAAACTGGTGAACAGTTTGCCCATATGTGGTAAAGGAATAATAGGGCGTCTTAAAGGTGCTTATGTATGCCTGCAAATCATATTGTAGTTTTTCCTTCTATGCAAGCACATCATCACAAAATAGATGGGGTTGGTTGATTTTGCTTAACAGTATCTTGCCCTCATCCATAGCATCTCTTATGTTCTTTTGCTATTTCAGAAGTTTAGACCAGAGCTCATTCAATTTCTTCACTAAGGCAGTGTTTAGTGCCTTTTGAAGCTTCTTTTGTGCATTAGCTTCAACAACCTCTTCTAGACATTGTACCTGTTCCTCTACAACTGTACATAGAAGTTTTAGTTGGGCCAAAGAGGAATCGGTACTGGGGAGGTTAGTACCGGTAATCAAACTGGTAAGAGTGTCAACTCCAGTTTGAATAACATCTTGCTCCTTTTTCCTCCTTAATGCTTCCAATTGCTCTTGTGCAAGCTTAATGCTTTGGAGCAGCTCTAATTCGTTTGCAGATTGGAGGTCAATAGGACTGGTGATGTCAGCCAGTTTGGCTTGACCACCGGTTGCCTTTGGGGTCTCCACTTGTGTGCTCTTTGCTGCTTCCTTCTTCTCTTCGACTATTTTCTTTTCCTCTTTTGCCTTCTTTTGCTCCTCTTCTTCTTTCTTTTTCTTCTCTTTTTCCTTCTTCCTTTCTTCTTCCTTCCGCTTCTCCTCATTTTGTTTCCTCTTCTCCTCTTCTTTCTGCTTCTCTTCTTCTTTCTTTTTCTCTTCCTCTTTCTTTTTCTCTTCCTCTTTCTTCTTCTCTGCCTCTTTCTTCTTTTCTTATTCTTTCCTCTTTTCCTCTTCCTATTTCCTCTTCTTCTCTTCCTGTTTCCTCTTCTCTTCTTCATGTTTCGCTTGCTCTTTGTCAGCCTTTTCTTTGTCCTATCTCTCCTTGTCTTCTTTTTCTTTTTCAGCATCTGGAGTGACATCTTCAACATCTAACACATCAACATCAATTGTGTCTACCTATTCTGTTACTCTTTCTCCTTTATCATCAAATTCCTCATCCGGTTTTCCGGTTTTCGGTTCCTGTTCATCCTTCTTGTTGGCCTTGGACACTTGGTGCAATCTCAGAGTGGCTTTGGCATGGGAGTGTGTATCTTTCACCACTTCAGAGACTTTGCCTTCCAGTAACAAGAGTCTTCTTCTTCTCATGAAGAAGAGGCCTTTGTACTTATCCATGATTTCATAGAGCTCAGAATTTGACACATCAGGAAAATATTGTGCAAAGATTTCCTCTCTTATTTACTATTCTTTTTCAATGGCAATGTGCCATTTGTTATCTAAAGAATTGTATAAAGAATCTGGTGTCACCGATCTAATTTATGATGGCAACCGGTCATTAATATATAGATATTGGATGACTTCCTATTAAACTTCCTCTTTTTCATTATCATTAAAATCATCAAAGTGATCTATTAAATCACTTAGCACTTTTCTCCTAACATTCTTGATAGTCCTTTGACAATGTGTCAAGGGTTTGTAAGAGGAAATGTCTATATTTACCAATGCTAACAATGCCGATTCATTGTTGGTTGTATTTGCCTTCTTCCTTATTTTCCTTGTCTTCTTAGGTTGCACTTCAGGTTCTGTATCCTCAGAATCTAGTGAGTTTCTCTTAGTCTTGTGCTTTCTTTCAAACACCTTGGCAGGTGCAACCTCTGGTTTCTTTTTAGCTAGTGACTGCTTGGTCACTTTAGGACTTGTTGAGGTAACCGGTGTTGATACCGATGGCACTGCCTTTCCCTTCTTCACTGAAGGTTCTTTAACCAGTTTTATTCTTTCCAAGTAGGTGTTGGTTCTCTTCTTCTTTGGATCAAGAGGCGAGGCAAGTAGGGTAGAGGCATACCCATCTAGCATGTCATACATCACCTCATATCCCATGGGTTCAAATTTTTCTTTTTTGGGCTCCACCGCCTCCATTATGCACTCATCTACTCTAATGATAAAGAAAATGTTCTCTTCATACTTCTTAACAATATCGCCAGATATCCTCATCCATTGGCTCATCTTTCGCTTGAATTCATCAAAATATTTATTTAAGACTTCAGGATATCCGGTTCCCACCACTTGAATACTTTCTTTGATTTGTTTGGTAACCGGTTGGCCAACAGACCATTGAATATCACCGACTCCTGGAAAATAGCCTTGAAAGTAGAAAAATAGACCTACCAAAAGTTGTCCAAATTTGAATCTTAGGGCACTACCCTATTTGATAGACTTCAGGTTTATTAATAGTTGCTTCTGCATATAGGTGCATAGATCAAATGACGCATCTTCCATGATCATTCTGTAGGTGGCATTTATTGTAATAGAAGAGATAGAGTTTATTCTGCTAGCATAGAACGTCCGATATTCGATCACCATGCAGGCATACTTGACCAAATCATCCTTGATGGTGTTGATGGTCATTCCTTGTTGGTCGCTCACAGAATCAGTGAGCTTAGTCATTTTAGTCATGATGACTTTTCTTAGGGCTAGCACCTCACCAATGTTGCAGAAATCGGTGACAGCATGAATGGCTTTAGGCATAATGTCATGTGTCCTTTCGAGATACATGTTGTCGCCATGCACTCTGCTCAGGATGATGCAGATGTGATCTTCCATAAATTCTTCAAGAAAGTACACCGCATTGTGAAGTTTCATCCTCTCCAGGATGTTGTATTCTGGTTTGATCTTTTTGTCATCCCCACAGAATAGACCTAGTTGGGAATGGATCACTAGAGATCCTAGGTCTTCCAATTTACAATCAATGTACCCTAAAATATCATCTTCCACTATGACTCCAGTGGGTATCTGGGATAGGGCATTGTATTTCATCTTCTGTTGGATAAAATCCATTGAATCAATAGGTGCACTAGGACTGGAGTGCGATGCAGAAGCCATGATTAACTGATAAACAAGAATTTTGATAAATACCTTCAGAATTTTAAAATTTAAGGTTTGTCAATATAGTGTACACTTCACCACTTCGATTGTTTGAATACCACTTAGTGTTCTTCACTGATAAGTTGCAAGTACCTCAGAATTCTTCTGCTAGATTTTAATTCTCTGAATCGCATGTCAAATCACCTTTGGTCGCTCTGCACTTGAAAATTTCTTCGCTCGCAAATTGATAAGTGAAAATGACTTGAAAATTCCTTTTAAACAAATTCTTCACCTACCATAATAAATGCTCCACCATTAGGTTATAAACCCTAATTTTGCCTTTTACCATTTTGGTCTTATGTCGATTGATAGGTAACACATACCGATTAAGGTCTTTTACCAGTGTAAACCGGGGGTTCGAAACATTTCACCGATTTGTTCCCCCTAAGCTTTTCTGAAGCTTAGTTTTCTGGTTCAGAGACTTCCACACTAGGTGCAGAAATCGGTTCATCTTGTGACACTTCTTCAGGTTTCTTTTTCCATGTTTTATTCATTCTTGCTTGAACAGTTTCAACATCAATTTTTCCTTCCAGAGTGACCAGTATGGCATCCAATAGGTTCTTTCTCATTCTGTAGGTTCTGGTAGGGTGTCTAGGTTTATTGCAATGATAGCATACCATTCCAGGTGTTCTCCATGATCCATTGTTCATTCTACCATTCTTCCTTCTGTATGTTGTAGTAGTGTGACTGCTACCATGGCAAATCAAACAGGTTTCTTTCCACTCTATTGCCGCTTGATAGCCACCACCACCTGACTGATGGTCATAAGCATTATACCGGTTTGAATTCCGGTTCACAGAGGATTCAGGAAAAACTCCTTGATTCCTTTGAGGATATCTCCCGGTGTTGTGCATAATAGACCTGCATTCAAATGCTCTATGCCCAAACTTGTTGCATGCATAACAGTTACCATTGAATCTATTGGATCTAGGCTTATTGTTTAGAAAATAAGGAAAATTATTGTAAGCCTTATTTCTACACACATTAGCAGTATGTCCTTCCTTGAGACAATTAAAGCAAACAAGTTTAAACTTTTGCTTACCTTTATCCTTTGGTTTCAGCTACTTCTTTGATGGTCCATATTTTGTTCCAAAGGTATCACCTTCCTCATAACTAGAAAAACCAAGTCCAGTGGTATTCTTTACCGGTTTTGCTGATTCAAGATTTTGCTCTAGCTTAATAGTACTCTTATTGAATTTGGCAAGTATTTCCTTTGACTCAGTGAGTTCCTTGGAAATAGTAGCATTGGATTCCTTCAAGGTTGCATTCTTAGAAATAGCCATGTTTATTTCACCTTGCATTTCTTCTTTTTCCACTTTACTCTCTTGGAGATGAGCAGTAAGGGCACTAATTTCTTGCTTCAACTTGGAGATCTCATGATCTTTGTCTTTTACCAGATCTTCATCTTTCCTCCAGTTCTCAAGCTCTTGGCACATTCTGATAGTCAGTCCTTCTAGTTCCCTTCTCAGGTTAGCATTAGATTCATTCAGTTTTTCAACTTCTTCAACTAGGGCTTCCATGTTTGCTTCATCAAAAGAACTATTTTCAGTAAGCTCCATCAGTTTCTTAGCATGCTCTCTTCTCTTTGCTAGAGAGGCTTTATATTTGACTTTTAAGTTCATCAAAGGCTTTCTCAGTCTGAGTGAGATGATGAGTAAGCTCCCTCATAGTGTATTCCCCCATATCTCCTTTCAAGTGGTTAAACTTATAGAAAGGTTGGCTTTAATACCAATTGATGAATACTAAGACGGGAGGGGGGGTGAATTAGTATACCAAAAAATACTGAACTCAAACACTTAAACAGTTTAGCAGTTAACCAGTATAACAAATTTACTAACAAACCAGTTAAGATAAATGCAAAACAAACACCAAATAAAGCATTCACCCACAAGAGCACAATCACCATAACACAAGAGATTTTGACGTGGAAACCGAAATGGGAAAAACCACGGTGAGATGAAACTCACAAGTAACTATCTGCAGAATAGTAACCAGACCGGTTAAGGTTAGACTGGTTAAGGTCATACAATGTTCTTCACCAGAACAGATCCTGATAGGAATCTAGATCTTTGTTAGGAGATAAGTCTTGTTAAAGACTACCTTGTGAGAGGATTTCAGATCCACAGTTGTGAGCCACCTTGTTAGAGGATTTACAAAGGCTTTGTTAGGCCTACCCGGTTAAGGGTTTCAGACTTGTCGAAGATGTGAGTAATCAAAAAGTGAGTGACGTAGATACTAGCACAGTATGCTTGGTTAGATCCTTGATAGCTCATTGTTAATGCATATTTAGCATTACTTCAGTCTTCAGTATCTCCACACTCTGTTTCTTCACACAGACCTAATCTTCTCTTCTGTGATCGCACATACAGAAACCTCATGCACTTCTAAAACCCTATTCACACCTAAAACCCTAGACATGATGTCCTTATAAAGGAATCTGATTTCATGTCGGTCTAATAGGATTACATTGCAAGTTCCTAGGTTTAGTGCATCTAGACACATTTGGTAACATGGCACAAAATCACTGCCAAAGTGTTGGTGAATGATAACTCATCATAGAATTACCAGTTGGTAACTCATCACAGAGTAATACCAGTTTATTACTGATTACCGGTTCATACATTTTATTAATTACCGGTTTGACAAAATGAAGACTGGGAAAACGTTAACAACCGCTTTGTTCCTTCGTGCCGCTTTGGGATCCTCAAACTGCTTGAGGTCTTCATACCACTTTGTGACTGGTAAACACTTTCTACAAAACATCGATAGTATAAAGACTATAATTCATAATACCGGTTGGAACAATTACCGGTTAAGCATAACTCATACATAGGGAAGTGATCATAAAACAAGTGTGTTTCCATTAATGACAATCACAACATCATCAAAATGCCAACAATCACTCTCCTAGTCAAAGCAGAACTAAAGAAATTACTGGATGTAGGATTCATCAGACCTCCAGCATATCCTCAATGGGTATCAAACATTGTTCCTATTTCAAAACTAGACAAAAGTATCAGAGTATGCACAAACTTCAGAGATCTTAATAATGCATGTCCAAAGGATGACTTTCCTTTGCCTAACATTGACATCATAGTAGATTTAACGGTTGGACACTTCATGTTTTCTCTAATGGATGGTTTCTCCGGATACAATCAGATTAAAATAGCACTTAAAGATCAAGAAAAGATAGCTTTGACAAGTCTGTGGGGTACTTTCTGTTGGAACATCATCCCTTTTGGACTAAAGAACACAAATGCCACATATCAGAGAGCTATGACAACGATATTCCATGACGTGATGCAT
Source organism: Cryptomeria japonica (assembly GCF_030272615.1). NCBI lineage: Eukaryota > Viridiplantae > Streptophyta > Pinopsida > Cupressales > Cupressaceae > Cryptomeria > Cryptomeria japonica. The sequence goes on from NC_081407.1 coordinate 530,739,171, forward strand.
ACATTCATGGAAGACTATGTGGATGACATCTTGGCCAAATCATACAATAGAGAAGAACATATAGAGATACTGGAAAAGATCTTTGACCGGTTAGAACAGTACAAGCTATGGCTAAATCCTAAGAAATGTGCCTTTGGTGTCACTTCAGGAAAGCTATTGGGATACATTGTTTTAGCTAGAGGTATTTGTTGGGGCTTCAAATTTCCAAGTAATTTAAAGCACCCTACTATTGAAAATGGTGTTCAGTTCATGTAAATGACACATAATGGATGATTAATGATTTGAACACCTAGAGTAATGGAGGATATGAATAAATTAATTCCAATGGACCCCATGAAAGACTAGTGTTTTTGATCTATAGAAAAGATGATATGAACGGAGAATTAAAATGAATGAAACATGAAAATATAAGAAATACCCATTTCCTAAAATCAAGTTTCCAAGCTCCAGTAAAAATATTAGATCTGTACAATGTGTTTTTGGCTATAGACCATATAGAAGACCGTAAGAAGGCTGAAAAGCCTGTTATTTTGACCTGCATGAAAGAAGATGTCAACTTGGAATGAAAATGTATGCAAATGTGAATTCTGATGAAGACCCATTTTAGAAGTGGATGTTTACTAGAACCACAATAAATTAAATATTCTTATCTAAAGTTTAAGGCTTTTGACTAAACTAAAACCCGAAGGATAGCTTAAAGCAAGGTTATTGACTAACTAGTTTACATATTAATTTCAAAAGGTTTTGTTAATTTTAATGTAAAATGGTGACTTTTCACCCCAAAAGGGGTATGGTGCCCATTCAACCACATATATAAGTGGTTAAAAAATGTAGATATGAAAAAAAGAGGAGTGAGAAGAAATATAATAGAGACTATGGCATGATACTGTACTATTTTTGAACCTTTAATACAATCAATTATTTTCCTTCGCATATGTGATGTGAGTTATTTCATTTTCTATAGGCAGTTTATTTGTGATATTATCTAAAGGAGATAAGGTTATTTGTATTCTTACAGTGAGGTCTATGTTCCTATATTATAAATTTGGATTAAAAAGATCTACTCGTGGATTGTAATTGTTCCTTGTAGTTCTTCCTTGAATGGTCCCTTTAGGTTAGGGTTAAATTCATTCAAGCGGTTTATGATATAAATATTTTTCAGATCTCATAAGAAACAGTAACTGGCAGATTTACCAAAGGAGGTAGGTTTAAAAATTGTCTCACAAATCATACATTAAGTCCTAGGGAAATATAACTCTGTAGCCCAAATAACAGGAAAGACACTCGTCATTCATAAACAACAACTTTTTACCATATCAATTACCTTTACTTTAAAGCAATAGGAATAGTTGAGTAGGATGTATATAGAATAAATTAGCAATAGTGTATACATATAAATTTCAAGTACAAATATCTAATAGCTTTCACAACAACAAATTTTGAACTCATCTAAAAGCCACCTATCCTAGGAACCTATGCCATTCTGAGATAGGGAAGAATTTAGATCAAGATACTCAATCTGATATAAAAAGAATTAGTCATTGAAAGCCACTAGTGAATAGGTATACCCGCCTAGGTCTTGCAGAGCCTAAAGTGAGAGAGTTATTAACCAAATAGGTTCACTCTATAAGCTGGCCAAGTCAAATTGGAAGGTTTGATCATAGGAGTTGGCATTTCCTTAGAACCCATCCAATCTGTTGATTTGAGATCCAACAAATTGGCGACTCTGCTAGGGACACATTCATGTAAGAAAGACTCTGTTGTGGGAAAGAACTCATATACACAATACAATTTCCTTTCAAGAAGAAAGGTGGCGACTCTGAAATAAAAAAAATTATGTACGGGAGGAGGTCAACAACACAAGTCCACCCAATAGTACAATTAAACTATAATCAGAAAAGAAATAGAAAGAATTTAAAGAAATAATAAATAGACAATCCGATGGAATCCAAGAATGAATTCATGAATGAAAAATATAATTAGTACTCTTTTGAAAATCATTCACATCCAGCTCTAAATAAACAGAACTACACAGTTCCTACATACCCTCGAAATGAGGACTTGGCAGTTGCGGATAGAGCACGAAAAGGGAAATTCCCTTCTGGTTTTGAGAATCATCATCTGAATTCAAGGACAGGTACTTCAAGTTCCTCAGGCTCAAGCAGAATGGATGCACCAAACCATATGGCAGATTTGATGAAGCAAATGTTGGAAGTAGCTACTAAAATGAAGGATACTGGACGGGTACAAGAGTGTGTAGAATCTAATTTGAGCATGAATGTCAATGAAGATGACATTGTTCATGACTTGGATAGATACAGGGCGAGGTGTGAACATGCAACCCAAGGATCAAACAAAGGGGGGAGCAATAAAGATGAAGTCAACACAAAAAACAATACCTACAATGTATCTAAAAATCCTTTATATGGTCATAGATGCAATAATACTCCATACACCAACATGCCTCCAGAGCACCAGCATAACCACTTCAACAATCTTCCATACACCAATATACCTCCTGAATATCAGTATAACCATTTTAACAACTTTACATATCAAAACCATTTCCAACCTCGAAACCAATTTCCCCCTGGTAATAATAATGTAGGTCAGAATCATGGAAATTTCTTCCAAGGTGGATATGGATTAATGAATATATAATGCATCAGGCAGTTTGATTTTTCAGGGATAATGGTTTATTCTCATCCCATTCCAAATGAAATTAGGACTGCAATACCAAAATTCACTGGGAGTAATGCTATCTTGGGAGAAACACATTGCAAAGCTTTTGATACAATTATGGAGGATTTCTACCTCCCATATGAGGATGTTAAAATAAAATTATTCATGCAGTCATTGATAGAAGATGCATGAGATTGGTTTAGATCATTGCCAGATTTTTCAATAAACAATCTTGTAGAGTTTAAAAGACTTTTCTTGAGCAATAAGGAGATCAAAATAGCCCTGAGTTTGCACTACATGAAATCATCAGTATCAAGAAAGAACCTAATGAGACAATGGTTGATTTCAATAAGAGATTCAACAAAGTTATAAACAAAATTCCAAATAGGATAAAACCTGTCCTAGAAGTAAGCATCATGTACTACATAAATGCGTTTGACAACAAAACAAACTACGAGCTCTGAAAAAAAGAACCCTACAACTCTTCAAGGATTTATGAAGGCTGCCATAACCATAGAAAACAATAGAAAAGCTACTGGGAGAGTTGGTAAGAGGGAAGATACTAGGTTATTTAACCCAAGAGCTCCCAAACAAACCAAAGATGAAGATAAATTAGACAAGGTATTAAATAACTTAGGATTTGTCTATGAGGGTAAATAAAATAGAGAAACAATAGTTTTTTTTGTCAAGATAGACCCAGATTGCATGATATGTCATATAACACTACATGGAAGGATGGGAAACCAGTGGAGAAAAATCAAAAGGATAATGTATAGATACCAAATCCTTTGAAAAGAATAGTGAATCAGGTGTCGGATGACAACTTGTGGTGTTTTGCCTATGACATGTCACATTCTCCTTACCAATGTATAATAGCAAAGAAGTTGCAAGAAGAAGAGGAAGAATGTGAAGGATATACGAATGACCATGCCATAAATCTTTTATCATTTGAAGAATACAATTCATCTAATGAGGAAGGAGATAGTGATGTGAACTCAAGACGCATCAATCAGCAATGTTGTATGCAACAAGTATTTTTAGATGAGGAAGAAATCAAACTCAGGATCCCCAAAGAAAGAGAAAGAATTACAATAGCTGTAGTGGAACAAGCCAGAAGAACTTATGCTCTTAGGAATAGAATTATAAACCTTGGGCAAGGAAAACCTTCTGGTATATTCATGAAAGAGACCAAGAAGATAGCTAAATCAATGAATAGAATGGATAATGTTCAAGGCAAGGACTTGGGTAAAACCAAAGAGAGGGATGTTCAAATAACAAAGCCCCAAAAGGGATTGAAAGAGAGTATAATGAATTCTCCTTCAACATCGGCTACCACGTCATTCGACATTGCGAACGCCCTAACGCAAATAAAATTTTCTATCCCATTGCTCGAGATAATGAAGTTCCCTAAATATAGAGAGAAGACTCTGAAATTGATTGCATATGTCTCAGGAGAAGAGGTGAAGGAGCACAAGCAGAGAAGTCAAGATGGTAATGGTGAAAATGACCAGATTCCAGCAATATAATTGGGATCAACAATTAAAAAGAATCCTTCCCAAGTGGATTCTTTCTACTTAACTTTGATGATAAACAACAAAATGATTAAAAATTGTATGATTGATTCGAGAGCGGCGATAAATGTTATGCCTATAGGAGTCATGAAGGAGCTCGGAATGAGGGTGGATACAATGTTTGGTAAATGCTATGCTATGGATAACAGATATGTCCCAGTTGTTGGTGTTATGAAAGATGTGGAATTCAAACTAGAAGCATGCTCTAAAGCATCCTACAAGACAGATATCATGATGGTAGATGTCCCTCCTAATTATGGGATGTTATTATCCAGACAGTGGTCAAATCTGATAGGTGGACATGTCCAGTTAGATTTATTATATGCAACCATACCGGTGAATGGTCATGAGGTGAGAATTGAAAGAGACCTGATGCCAAACCATTCAGATAAAAACAAAGGCCTATAAATCCAACTCTGTTGCCCAAGATGAAAGAGGAAGTAATAAAAATGAATTATGTAGGAATAATTAAACCTTGTAGGTATTCCTCTTGGGTCTCAAACTTAGTGCCTATCAAGAAGAAGAATGGAGATATAAGACTCTGTGTAGATTTCAAAAACCTAAATATATCATCCTTAAAAGATAATTACCCATTACCAAACATGGATATCATGTTGCAGAAAGTAACTGGATGTGAACTCCTATCCATGATGGATGGATTCTCAGGTTATAATCAAGTGAAAGTTAGGGAGGCTGAGCAATAAAAGACAACCTTTACAACACCATGGGGGACATACATGTATGCAAGGATGCCATTCGGTTTAACTAAAGCGGGGGCAACTTTCCAAAGAGCAATGGATGTGGCATTTGTGGAGCTCATAGATGTGATAATGGTAGTATATCAGGATGATTTAACCGCCTACTCCAAAAGGGTTGAAGACCATTGTGATCACCTTGAGAGGATACTCAGGAAAGCTTTAGAATATGGAATTTCTCTTAACCCAAAGAAATGTCATTTTGGAGTTAGCGAAGGAAAACTTCTAGGACACATAGTATCTAAAGAGGGAGTAAAAATTCACCTTGAAAGAGTGGCTGCAATTGATGAAGTCCCTATTCCAAAAATGGTTAAAACTATTCAGTCATTTTTAGGACAAATCAATTTCGTCGGGAGATTCATCTTGAACTTTGCAAATATCGTAAAACCTATAGTGCAAATGATTAGAAGAAAAAAATATAAAATATATGTTACAGCCTCTGGCACACTACTGTACCTTTTTGAAACCTTAATAGAATCAGTTGTGTTTCTCTGTTTATGTGTTATGAATTTTTTCCATTTCTTATAGGCAATTGTTTGTGATATTATCTAAAGGAGATAAGGTTATTTGTGTTCTTACAGTGAAGTTTATGTTTTAATATTATAAACTTGTATTAATAAGATCTACTTGTGGATTGTGATTGTTCCCTGTAGTTCTTCCTTGAATGGTCCTTTAAGGTAAAGGTTAAATTCATTCAAGTAGTTTTATGATATGAACATTTATCAGACCTCATGAGAAACAATAACTAATAGACTTGCCAAAGGGGGTAGGTTTAAAAACTGTCTCACAAAGCATACGTTTAGTCCTAGGGAAATATAAGACTTTGTAGCCTAAATAATAGGAAAGACACTGGTCACTCACAAATCACCACTTTTTCATACCAATCACTTATACTTTAAAGCAATAGGAGTAGTTGAGTAGGATATATAGAACCAATTAGTAGTAGTGTATTCATACAAATTTCAAGCACAAAGATCAAATAGATTTCACAACAACAATCTTGAAATCATCTAAAAGACATCTATTCCAAGAAAATTTGTCATTCTGAAATAGGGGTCATCTAGATCAAAATAATAAATCTTCTATAAAAAGCATTAGTTATCAAGAACCACTAGTGAATAGGTATACCCGCCTAGGTCTTGCAGAGCCTAAAGTGAGAGAGTTAGTAACCATATAGGTTCACTCAAGCCTAAATTGAGAGAGTTAGTAACCATATAGGTTCACTCTATAAGTTGGCCAAGTCAAATTGGAGGGTTTGATCATAGGAGTTGGCATTTCCTTAGAAATTACTCAATCTGTTGATTTGAGATCCAATAGATTGGGTAGATCCAGCTAAGGTCAAAGCAATCATTGGAATGGCATCTCCCAAGAATATAAGCCAACTCAGATTGCTCCAAGGAAGACTCCAGTCAATCAGAAGATTGGTTGCTCAACTAGCAGATAAATGTCAACCATTTACTCATCTATTGCATAAAATGTTCATTTCAAGTGGGACCATCAATGTGAGGATGCATTCAACAAGATCAAGGCATATCTCATGCAACCACCCATTCTAATGTCACCAATTCCAAGAAAGTCATTATTAATCTATGTATCGACCACTGAAGTATCATTAGGAGTTATGCTCATACAACAAGATAATGAAGGAAAAGAGTGGGCCATCTACTACATCAGTAGAACACTAGTGGGATACAAGCTCAACTATTCCCCAACAGAAAAAGAATGCTTGGCGGTAGTTTTTTCTTCTCAAAAATTAAGACACTATCTACTATCTCACTCCATCAAGTTGATAGCTAAAATCAATCCTCTGAATTATTTTCTCAGCAAGGCAAAATTGATAGGACGACTAGCAAAATGGATCATGATTCTAAGTAAGTTTGATATTGAGTATATAGACAGAAAAGCTATCAAGGAACAAGTCATTGCAGACCAACTAGTCGAGGCACTGCTTCAAGATGATCGTCCTTACACATTGAGTTTCCCGATGTTGATATCCTAACGGTCACCACAAA